>NC_137150.1:128067448-129267448 GCF_951394435.1 Stenella coeruleoalba | reverse complement strand
GTGGTTACAAGGGCTGGGGAATGTGGGGAATGGGGAGATATTGGTCACAGGGTACAAACATTCAGTTATAAAATCAGCAAGTTCTGGGGATGGTGATGATAGGTAATACTGCATCAGATACGTGAATGTTGCTAAGTATTCTTTTCACAAGAAAGAAATGGTAACTTTTTGATGGGATGGAGGTGGTAGCTAATGTTACCATGGTAATCATTTTGCAATATATAAATGTGTCAAATCAACAAGTTGTACAGTTTAAATTTTTTTTTTTCTCGGTACGCGGGCCTCTCACTGTTGTGGCCTCTCCCATTCCGCACGCTCAGGCTCAGTGGCCATGGCTCACGGGCCCAGCCGCTCCGCGGCATGTGGGATCTTCCCGGACCGGGGCACGAACCCGCGTCCCCTGCATTGGCAGGCGGACTCCCAACCACTGCGCCACCAGGGAAGCCCCGTACAGTTTAAATTTATACAGCGTTATGTGTCAATTATATCCCAATAGAGCTGGGGAGAAATAAATATGTAAATAAGTAAATAGTGACAACAGTGTGCGTTTTAAATATACCATCTAGAAGAGTTAATTTTACACACAGCTGTTTGGTAATGTGTCTATTGAACAGATAGAAATAATCCTGTAGTTCTTTTCCAAAGGACCCTTCATCCTGTAATTGAAATCTTTTAAAAACGCGTCAAGCATAGTAAAGCAATGTGTAAATATTTATATTTTAATTATATATATATATATTTGTTTAAATAATTAACAAATTAACTTGATGTTTAGGGGACACATATAAGAAACAATGGTCTGGAATGGAAAGAAATGGGTTTGATGTTGGTCCTTCCACTTATTAATTTATATGTTCACAAGCATATTATTAACAACTCTGGGTCGCTCTGCAGGCTGGGTATATACCCTCTTCCCAGCATCACGATTAGCATGTTTAGCAGGACTTCTGGGTCAACGCATCAAATTTAAACTGCAACACAAAACTTCCCTCCACTGATATCTAAGCAACTGAGCAAAAAGAATTGCATCAACCAAAAAAAAAAAAAAGAAAAGAAAAGAAAAGAAAAAAAAAGAATTAAACTAGGAATGTACATTTTTTAAAGTAATGGAAGGAAAGTTACAGCTGACTCTAGAGTAGAGAGTGGGACACAGGACAGTTTCATTCCTAACCACACCCCTCCTACCAGACTGCACCGTATCCCAGGAGTTCAGTGAGTTTACAAAGTGCTGAAATATTTCACTAATACCCCCAAACCTGAACAGAAGCAGACTGAACACACATTTTTATCCTTTTCCCCTTTTAACAAAGGAGTAATGGAATGTTTCATGGGGTGAAGCAGGTTAAATGAAGAAAAAAGTCAATGTGGGTGTAACTCTCTGATGAAAACGAAGGTTCCAGAGCTACATACTGAATTGAAGAACAAGCTGAAGTTCAAGGATACCCCTGTCCCATGAAAATGTGAATGCCTCCTAGCTAGTTGTATTGAACATACATGGTTAAAAAAAACTGTGGAAGCAGAGCAGATCCTAGGTATCCTAAAACAGAGCTCCTCAGCTGACCAAATATAATGTCAACATAGAACTGCCAAAGCATAAGCAAGGTGAAAAGAAACAGCATGGCAACTCTGCAAACACATGACAGCAAAAAGGGTGGGAGTAGTAAAAGGAGCAGAATATCAAAAGGACAAAGAACCAAGCCCAGGAGGGAAAAATTACTCAGTGAAAAGCAGGAAATTCCTCTATAAATTGTGTTATGCTATAAAACAGGTTAATTATTTAATGGATGCAGTGAGATGATAAAAGGATAGAATGAGATGAAAGGGGAGATTGCATAGTTAAGGCAATAAATTGATACCCAAATTAAAATCATTCCTGAACTAAGAAATATATTAGAACTAGCAAGGAATTGAATAGACATAGGTAAAGAGCAAATTACCGGCATGTGAAAAGTTGAAAGTAAAGGCAATGAATGTAGCTAAAAAAGACAAAAACATTCTAACAACTAGAAAGGAACTAAATTTTATGGTGGAGAAAAGCAATCCATCCTACAAACTGCTGCCTCTGAGGTAGAGAATCCAACAAATTAACCCAAAAACTATGTTGTGTTACAGTACAAGAAAAAATAAACCCTGAGATTCCAAGAAAAAAACTGATGTGGGGCTTCCCTGGTGGCGCAGTGGTTGAGAGTCCGCCTGCCGATGCAGGGGACGCTAGTTCGTGCCCCGGTCCGGGAAGATCCCACATGCCGCGGAGCGGCTGGGCCCGTGAGCCACGGCCGCTGAGTCTGCGCGTCAGGAGCCTGTGCTCCGCAACGGGAGAGGCCACAACAGTGAGAGGCCCGCGTACCACACACACAAAAAAACTGATGTGTTAGAGGAAAAGAGCATATCCTGATTGGGCATATCAAATGTGATAGAGGACCTTCAACACTGACAGACTATCAAACATCAAGAATAAAGAAATAAACAGGAATCCAGGTAAATTGTGAAAATCACCCACAGCAGTTAAAAAATCACGCTGGCCTTCTATTTATCCACCGCGTCAATGAATGACAGATGATGATGGAATAATGTCTATTATGTTCTAAGAGAAGGAAAATGGTTTCCCAAGAGTATTATCTCCAGCTAAGAGGTTGTTCACATTTAAAAGCATCAGGCAGACTTTCTTGAACATAAAAGAAATGAGGCAATAGAAAAACCATGAAGTCTTTAATCTGGCCAATAGATAGATGAATCAAATTTTTAAACTTGAGAAAGAAGAAGCCATGGCAAAAATACAGTGGTGTTAAGCCTTAAATCTATCTTACCATCCTTCCAGTGTCCCAATATGTTAGAAAATGTTCATATTAAGAATTTGGAGAAAAATAAACTGAGCTATCACATGTGATAATGTACGTTTTAATTACCATGTTTTGTAAAGATGGTTGAGCTGTCAGTGTCATTGCAAAGGTGTCCAAGCCCACTTCCTTGGCAGTAATACAGAGCATCAGGGGGTGGCGAGAGGACCATTCAGCAGGTCTGCACACCACCAGGCTG
The DNA here is from genome assembly GCF_951394435.1 of Stenella coeruleoalba. NCBI lineage: Eukaryota > Metazoa > Chordata > Mammalia > Artiodactyla > Delphinidae > Stenella > Stenella coeruleoalba. The sequence continues at coordinate 129,264,412 of NC_137150.1, read as the reverse complement.
CAGGCAGATATTTATCTGAAATATATGTCTGAATCACAAGCTTTGATAAGAGAGAAAGTTGAGAATCCATGACAGAATCAGGACCTTGGCATCAGATGGGACCATCAAAGGGACCATTAGGTTACTCAGTGATACTAAGTAGCATAAAAATAATTATTAGATACATCATAACAAATTTATAATTCTCTTCTCCCCTAGGAAAAATAAGAAAGACATGGTCTCTGTTCTTTGAAATATTGTACAGCTCGCATTGTATGGTGTGATGAAAAGATCATTTAACCAAATGCCAGGAAAATTTAATTTACAGTTCAACATATTTGATTATCTATAGATGTAATAGATGACATATAGATTAACTAAGAAAAAAATGCATGTGTGTTGAGAGTTTAGCTGAGCTATTCCATGATATTGCTGCCTCAGCATCCATTTGGTTCAGCCTGCAGGGATTTAAATGGACACCAGCCCCTCATGCAAGTTCATGCCCTATATGGCCACCCAGTGGGTGAGACACGAGTGAATGTAAGCTCGTGAAATAATTCCCCACTAGCCCTTGTTCAACAGCCTCCCCTGTCTCTCACGTGGATTTCCTCTTGTGCACCCCTTAGATAAGACCCCCGTGGAGCTTACCAAAATGCTGCTTTTTCCTTTTTCATTGACCAATTTGGCCTTAGCCTAGGAACCCCAAAGCACTTCACCCACAGACCCTAACAAAGGCATGTGCCCCAGGTCCTCTGTCTCCCTCTGTTCTGCACTCTGCCTTGACCTCTCCCCCAACACATTGGATGCTGGAGGCGCATAGGGTGTTTCCTCCAGGACGGTGAGTAATAAACTTCTCTATTTCAATTTCTCTTGTGATCTGTTGTTGAACTAGGATTCACCATCCAACACCCTGTGCTCCACTTAACAAATGTTCATTTAACTAAGTCAAAACGATATGACAATTTCAACAGAAGTCCCCACATCTAATAAAAAATATTTTTAAAGTAACAAAAGGAATACACCTTACTATAAGTGTTTATCTGAAATCAAAAGTTGAAACATGTGGCATTCATTTTAAAAATAGGGAAATAATAAAGATATCCATTATCAGCAATGTCTTAAAGGATTTGGGGTTGTGAGAAACAGAAACCCACTAGAAACAGACCACAAAAAGGAGGGTTTGTTATAGTAGAATCTAAAGTCTAAAGGGGAAACTGCTCCCCACAATAGGTTGAAAGATAACGAGCAGCATCTGTTTCTGTCTTTCTGATGCTAGATGTCGTGTTGGATTGCTTTCAGTGGGTTGAGGGTTGTGTGTGTGTGTGTGTGCGCGCATGCATGTGCGAACTCCCTGCAGCCTGACTTTCTACAGGATGGCCAGTTCCTGCTCCTGGGGTTTACAGGAGGCTTGGGGTTGCCATAGTGTCAACTCTAGCCTCCTCGGTACTTACTTCATGGCTCCCGTGGAACACCATCTAACTCCCAGTCTTGCTGATCGCTGACTGTCCAATGAACTACCTTTCTCTGAATCATGTGCCCATTTTTTTAAGCAATCAACCATGACTGGGCTGTACTCAAGTAGTGCTCAACTGTCAAGCAGAACTAAATCTACAAACAGAACAGTTAGGAAAGGGAGGTTGAACAGACAGGGAAACTAATCAATGTCTCTTCTACAGTTGTTTTTGTAATAAAATTGTAAAAATAAGTAAGATTTAAATAAGAAATAAAAAATATATTGGGAACTGAAAAATCATTATGCACAATTAGAATAATTACATAAAGAAAAGACCAAATAAATCTGCTATTAAAAATAAATTGTCAATTAGAAATAATAAAATAGTGAAATGGAAAGATAGAACATCTAAAAAGTTTATAGAAGTTTTATATTCCGTAACAGGTAGCTAAAACATAATGATAAAGGAGATCATTTCTCAATAACAATAAAATTATAAAATGTTAACAAAAGAGTTTAATGAAAGCTACACAGAACTTTCACAATGAAAAAATGTTGAGTAGGAAATATAAAGAAAACCTTTAGTAAAGGAAGAGTTACAATTTAGACCTCAATAAAGAGATTAATATTTTCTCAAAGTTAATTTATATAGGTATTATATAGGTATTATAATCCCACTCAAATTCTCAATTGGAAAGATAAGAAGATACTTCTAAAATTGATTCTGGAAAAACATTTTAAATAATTGGAATATTAAAGAAATATTTTAAAAAAGGAATTATCACAGATTTTTTAGATATAAGAAAAGGAAAGTGTTACTTTAGGAGAACTGAGTTTTATCAGATATTAAAACCTTATAAAACATCAAAATTAAAGGTTTAGTTCTGCAATAAAAATAGATAAAAGGAAAAATAGAACAAAATAGGTCAATCAGAAATTGCACCAGCATTATATTAAAACTTCAATGGTTAAAAATAAAGATTATTAATAAATTATATGGATAAAAGATATTAATTTTAAAAGAAATTAAATTAGATATTTACTTTACATTATCCACTAAAATAAATTCCAGATCTATAAAAGAATCATTTTTAACAAATTCACAAATATTAGAATAATTAAGATATCTATTATATCTGCAGAAAAATGATAACTTTCTTAAGGTTAAAGTACCAAGTAAAATCACAAAAGAAAGATTAACAAATTTATGTATGCAAAATTTTAAACTTTTATTTAAAAAGATTTACCAAAAATCTCCTCAATTGAAAAGGAAGAAACAAGTAGATAGGAGTAATATTTGATATCAAATATTTTGTCCTATAGCATATAAACTCTCACTAAAATGTACAAGAATAGCAACAAAACCATTAAAATTGAAATAGAGAGCAATTTGTACAAGAAAAAACACAAATACATTTAAACAAATGGAAAAATGTTCATTCTCTCTAAATAAAAAAGATATGCACACTGAAGCAAACTTGAATACTCTCATGTAGCTACAAAACAAGAAAATATTTCTGGTAACAGTGGACAAATCTAATGAAGATGTTATCACACTAGAACTTTCCAGCACATTGCAAACTGGTAAAACTGATCTGGATGGCAATATCACAAAATGAACACCAAGGGCAATAAAACATTTTTTCCATTTTTACCACACCCAAGAGACAAAAGAATGAGCATAAGCTTTGAGGCCAAGCAGACATGGGCTCCATTTCTGATATCACATCTCAGCTTCACTTTCTTCATTGATTAAAAGATGATAAAAAAGTCCAGGACCAGATGGTTTCACAGGTGAATTCTATCAAACATTTAGAGAAGAGCTAACACCTATCCTTCTCAAATTCTTCCCCAAAATTGTAGAGGGTATAACACTCCCAAATTCATTCTATGAGGTTACCATCACCCTGATACCAAAACCAGACCAAAATATCACACAAAAAAGAAAATTACAGGCCAATATCACTGATGAACAAAGATGCAAAAAACGTAAACAAAATGCTAGCAAACAGAATGCAACAACACATTAAAAGGATCATACACCTTGATCAAGTGGGATTTATTCCAGGGATGCAAAAATTCTTCGATATATGCAAATCAATCAATGTGATACACCATATTAATAATTAAAGAATAAAAACCACATGATCATCTCAATAGATGAAGAAAACGCTTTGACAAAATTCAACACCCATTTATGATAAAAACTCTCCAGAAAGTGGGCATAGAGGGAACCTATCTCAACATAATAAAGGTCATATATGACAAACTCACAGCAAACATTATTCTCAATTGTGAAAACTGAAAGCATTTCCTCTAAGATAAGGAACAAGACAAGGTATCCACTCTCACCACTATTATTCAGCATAGTTTTGGAAGTCTTAGCCATGGCAGTCAGAGGAGGAAAAGAAAAGGAATACAAATTGGAAAAGAAGTAAAACTGTCACTGTTTGCAGATGACATAATACTATACATAGAAAATCCTAAAGATGCTACCAGAAAACTACTAGAGCTAATCAATGAATTTGGTAAAGTAGCAGGATACAAAATTAATGCACAGAAATCTCTGGCATTCCTATACACTAATGATGAAAAATCTGAAAGTGAAATTGAGAAAACACTCCCTTTTACCACTGCAACAAAAAGAATAAAATACATAGGCATAAGACCTGTATGCAGAAAACTATAAGACACTGATGAAAGAAATTAAAGATGATACAAACAGATGGAGTGATATACCATGTTCTTGGATAAGAAGAATCAACATTGTAAAAATGACTCTACTACCCAAAACAATCTACAGATTCAATGCAATTCCTATCAAATTATCAATGGCATTTTTCTCAGAACTAGAACAAAAAATTTTACAATTTATATGGAAACACAAAAGACTGCAAATAACCAAAGCAATCTCGAGAAAGAAAAACGGAGCTGGAGGAATCAGGTTCCCTGATTTCAGATTATACTACAAAGCTACAGTAATCAAGACGGTATGGTACTGGCACAAAAACAGAAATATAGATCAATGAAACAGGATAGAAAGCCCAGAGATAAACTCACACACATATGGTCACCTTATATTTGATAAAGGAGGCCAGAATATGCAGTGGAGAAAAGACAGCCTCTTTAATAAGTTGTGCTGGGAAAACTGGACAGCTACATGTAAAAGAATGAATTTAGAACACTCCCTAACACCATAGACAAAAATAAACTCAAAATGGAATAAAGAGCTAAATGTAAGACCAGACACTATAAAACTCATAGAGGAAAATATAGGCAGAACACTCTATGACATAAATCACAGCAAGATCTTTTTTGACCCAACTCCTAGAGTAATGAAAATTAAAACAAAATTAAACAAGTAGGACCTACTTACACTTAAAAGTTTTGCACAGGAAAGGAAACCATAAACAAGACCAAAAGACAACCCTCAGAATGGGAGAAAATATTTGCAAATGAAGTAACTGACAGAGGATTAATCTCCAAAATACACAGACAGCTCATACAGCTCAATATTAAAAAAACAAACAACCCAATCAAAAAATGGGCAGAAGACCTAAATAGACATTTCTCCAAAGACATGCGGATTGCCAACAAACACATGAAAAGATGCTCAACATCACTAATTATTAGAGAAATGCAAATCAAAACTACAATGAGGTAACACCTCACACCAGTTAGAATGGCCATCAAAAGAAATCTACAAACAATAAATTCTGGAGAGGGTGTGGAGAAAAGGGAACCCTCATACACTGTTAGTGGGAATGTAAATTGATACAGTCACTATGGAAATTAGTATGGAGGTTCCTTAAACTAAAAATAAAACTACTATATGAGCCAACAATCCCACTACTGGGCATATACCCAGAGAAAACCATAATTCAAATTATACGTGCACCCCAATGTTCATAGTGGCGCTATTTACAATAGTCAGAACATGGAAGCAACCTAAATGTCCATCAACAGAGAAATGGATAAAGAAGATGTGGTACATATATACAATGGAATATTACTCAGCCATAAAAAGGAATGAAATTGGGTCATTTGTAGAGACATCGATGGACCTAGAGAGTGTCATACAGAATTAAGTAAGTCAGAAAGAGAAAAGCAAACATCGTATAATAATGCATATATGTGGAATCTAGAAAAATGGTATAGATGATCTTATTTGCAGAGCAGAAATAGAGACACAGACGTAAAGAACAAATGTATGGGAACAAGGGAGAAAGGGGTGGGGTGGGTGGAATTGGGAGACTGGGATTGACACATATATATTATTGATACTAAATAGACAACTGATGGAAACATACTGTACAGCACAGGGAACTCTACCTAATGCACTGTGGTAACCTAAATGGGAGGGAAATCCAAAAGGAGGGGATATCTGTATGTATATGGCTGATTCATTTTGTTGTGCAGTGGAGGCTAACACAACATTGTAAAGCAACCATACTCCAATAAAATTTAATTTTAAAAGAGAGGAAAAGAAATAAAAGATGATAACAGCAACTATCACTAAGATTTCCATGAAGATTAAAGATGATAACAATGCCCATAAATGCCTAAGACTTTATAGACACAAAATAGCTTTTACTACCTATGTTTCCTTCCTGCTGTCCCCACAAAGCACATACATGACCAATACACACATAAAAATGAACACACTTGATGGAAATGTAAATTGGTGCAGCCACTGTGGAAAACAGTGTGGCAGTTCCTCAAAAAACTAAAATTAGAATCACCGTATGATCCAGCAATTCCACTCCTGGGTGTCTGTCCAAAGAAAATAAAAACACTAGTTCAAAAAGATACCTGCAACTTAATGTTCATAGCAATATTATTTACAATTGCCAAGACGCGGAAGCAACCTACGTGTCCATCAACAGATGAATTAATAAACAAAACATGGTATATTTGTGTGTGAGTGCGTGTGTGCACACAATGCAATACTACTCAGCCATAAAAAAGAATAAAATTTGCAGCAATGTGGATGGACCTAGAGAATACTATGCTTAATGAAATGTCAGACAGAGAAAAACAAATACTGTATGTTATCACTTACATGTGGAATCTAAAAGCTAAACAAACCAGTAAATATAACAAAAAAGAAACAGACTCACAGATATAGAGACAAACTAGTGGTTACCAGTGGGCAGAGGGAAGGGGGGAGGAGAAAAATAGGGGTGGGAGATTGAGATATAAACTACTATGTATAAAATAAATAAGCTACAAGGATATATTGTACATCACAGGAAATACAGCCAATATTTTATAATAACTATAAATGGAGTATAATCTTTAAAAATTGTGAATCACTATCTTATATACCTGAAACTTATTTAATACTGTAAATCAACTATACATCAATAAAAAACAGACACACACACACACACAGATACATACATAAACCTGAATGCACATACACAAATATACACATACATGAAATTTTAGTTTAGGGAAATATTTTAATCAAAGCCTAGTACCATTGAGATCTGAAGGGAAATGGCAAGTCATTCCTAAACCGTTAAAAGGGCTTGGGAGTTCTCCAGCTACAAACTTGTCAGTATGAGGAAGGCAGGATCCAAAGGGACCAAAAAGAAAAAGACAGCATTCAGGACAGAATCAAGGACCAGCCCAAACGAGCCCTCACCCATTGCCAAGGGCAAATGGTCTCCCTCCATACACCTGAATTCCATCTTAGGAAGAGAAGCGTCTCTTAAAATGCTGAAAACCACCACACAACAGTGTCTGAGTGTTGCTTGGAAGGGCTGTTTAATTTATCCACTTGGTCTTAGCTTTAAACTGCCTTGCACATTTAGGTAATTTTTTCCCCACTAACCAAAAGATGAGCTCTCCAGAAGAGAAACAGATCAGTTGCAGAAAAAAATAATTACTTTCCTCTGCACTTCACAATTGCAATGTGAACTAAAATTTGTAGGTGTTGCATGTGAAAACTCAAAAAAAAAAAAAACTCATGGACAAGCTAATTTCATATATTCTTATTATTAGACTTATAAATTCTTACTGCTAATAGCAATTTATGTCATTATTCTTGAAACGGCAGCAAAAGATTCTTTCTAGAGGTCCTAACTTATAATCTATTATAGTACGTGAAACAAGATGTCTACAAGTCACATGGATCCATACATTATGGAGGGTCTCTTTTCTCTCTGCTTACACAGACCATTAGTAAATACTTAAAGATCCCAGTTTTGAATCTACTGCTGATGTTTTTCCAGCCTCTATTGTTGCCTTCAGTTTGTTCCTCCATTTCCTAATTGCTCACTTGTTTCTTCATCCTATTTATAGCTCTATGTTTTCCCCACACTGTCGGAATGATTTCCAGCTGCAACAGTCTTTCAAATATTTCTGGGGGAAAAGAAATCTCATCTTGTACAGAAATAACCAACCTCAAAGGGATTCATTTTATTGTCCAGGCCTTTTTACGATTAGAAAACCTTTTCATATTATTCATGAGTCTAAAATGACTCATTCATATAATTTAGATTTTTAAGCTTTTAGTTTAAGGACTACAATTTCCTAATGACATCTTCAGTGCTAGGTAGACAGTCTGCACTGAAATTTATGTTCTTTCTTAAAAAAAGAAATGTTAGCACTTACCCCACCTTTTAACTTAGGCTGCAGAACTAAAGAAATAGGTTTATATTCTTTAAAGTGGGAAAGATTCTTAATAACTGCCTGAAGTGACACACTATAATAGGAAGTGAGTTTTGGTGCTAATGGATTTCTGCTTAATGAAATCACACATTTATGTAAATTTAATACAGGGAAACCATTATGTGTGGGTGTATTACTTTTGAAAACTTTCTTGTTTTGTCCATCTAAAACGAATAGATGCTCATTGTGGAAAATAGGAAAAAAGGGGAGAAAAAAGTCAACCATACTCCCACTATACAAAATAATATCAAGGTTAACTCTTGGTGACTTGATTTTCTTTTTAGTGTGGATCAAAACAGAATTTGGGGTTTTGTTTTATTCTTTTTTTTTTCTTTTGGTTTCATGTAATTATGTTCATTCTAAATATGAAACTTCATAAATATATGTCTATACATATATGTATGTATATATAAATGTATTTATACATAAAGTACCTTGCCTTTTTACTATGGCATTGATATTTCTCCTATTATAAATTTTTACAGAAGTACCTTAAAACAATTACATAGTATCCCATTGAACGGTAATACCTGACTTTATTCAACATTTATATTATGTGGCATGTTAAAGTGGTTTCCAACTTTATTACATAAAGCATGAAAAGAACATCTTTAAACAGAAAGCTTTTTAATTATTTGGGCTTAGTGCCTTAGGACTGATTCTCAGAAATGGAGTTATTAGTTCAGAGAAGAAATATGTCAAGGTACATGTTACCAATTTTTTTTCCAAAAGATTTGCAAGTTTGCACTCCCTCTTACAATGTATGGATATACCCATTCCATTGTACCCCTACCTTACTAGCAATTAAGTATTCTCATTGAAAACAAAGTATGTTTGTTAATTTGCTGGGAAGAAATGACATTTTATTGTCATCTTAATTTGCAAATAAACTCATTATCTACACTTTTATAAAAGTTAATAGTTTTTCATTTGAGTTTATTAGGGGTTTCTAATAATATAATATAATCCACATATAATTATAAATAAACATTTCATATAAGTACATTAATATAACAATCCCAATATATTTAAAGTTTCTAATACTATCACTTGCTTCATTCCTTCATTATTCATAACCCTTTATGTATATTTAATATTTCACAGTATTAATTAGCTATTCCAGATTGCTAGATTTATAGTCCTGAGGTTACAAGTTAATCCAATAGAAACTGAATTATTTAAGGTTCTCAAAAAGCAAGTTATTTCAAATAAAATCAATGATAAATCTCCATTAAGATGCAAAATATCTTGGAGTAAAGCAAAAAATTATTTTGTAATTCATAAGTCCCATATTTAAATAGTGCTTAAAATGAACGCCATTTGTGATACATGTAAAATGCCATTTATCAAAACCATAAATAAATTCTTAAAATCAAAAGTACAGTTTCAAAGTCTTTCTTGAGCACTTTGATTCTAGCTGGTTAGCATCTTTACTATGTATTAGATTATGAAAATTGGCAGTGGTAGGAGCTTGGGAAAATACCCCTGTTTTAACTTATTATGAATTGTAACATATACAAAATGTACACAGCAATAACCTATTATGTCAAACTTGGTTTTAATGTTCTTGAAATCAGGTGTAATTTATAAGAGGAAGCAAGTACTCTGGCAACCCCAGGGTATAGGCCAAAAATAAAGTAGATTTTTAAAAAAGAACACATTTTTAAATAAACCAGAAAACAGATATATTTGGTAAATGTTGGAAGTGCTGCAGAAGGTTGGCACTAGAAAATAATTGTAAAGACACAAAAAGTCACAGAAGGGAATTAGTCTAGCCAGATAGAAGAATTTGCAGAATACAGACTTAATAAGGAAGTTTTTGGTAGGAAAGGCTGTGTGGCAGAATATTAAAACACAACCCTCCTGTCTTACATTTTCACCTGAGACCCCAAATGGAGAACATTCCCTGCCAAGCATCCTCATAATTTTTAAGTGACATCTATGTAAGATTTGCAAAGGGGTGGCTAAAACCAGTTCTAAGAGCTTTTGTCAAACAGCACATCCCCCCTAGAGTATATAAAAGAAAGCAAGAAGGAGAGAGATAAAAAGAACACGTTTGAGCAGAAAGCTTTTTCATCATTTGAGCTTTCTTTCATTAGGATTGATTACCAGGAATGGAATTATTAGTTCAAAAGGAAAAACTATTGGAAGGATGAACCTCATGAGGACCTTAGAGAGACCGGAGATGGAGGAAAGCACCACATGTTCTGTGCTGTGGCACTTATCTTCCCACCCACAGAGGAGTGAGGGGTACCTCCTTAAGCCAAGTGAAGAGAACATGGTATAAGAAAGCCACTCTGAGGACATATGTCTCTCAAACTCATGGGGACCCTAAAGGAGAAAGAGGCTGCTCTACCTGCCGGGAGACAGAACCAAAAGGCAGTATCTTATTGGAAGTAGCCTGTATGTCTAGAGTATATTGGGACAAAAGTGAATCAAGAAGCTAGATATAGGGGCTTCCCTGGTGGTGCAGTGGTTAAGAATCCGCCTGCCAATGCAAGGGACATGGATTCGAGCCCTGGTCCGCGAAGATCCCACATGCCGTGGAGCAACTAAGCCTGTGTGCCGCAACTACTGAGCCTGTGCTCTAGAGCCCGCGAGCCGCAACTACTGAAGCCCACATGCCTAGAGCCCGTGCTCCGCAACAAGAGAAGTCACCGCAATGAGAAGCCCGCACACCGCACCGAAGAGTAACCCCCACTCGCCGCAAGTAGATAAAGCCCATGTGCAGCAACAAAGACCCAATGCAGCCAAAGATTTATGAATTAATTTTTTAAAAAGGAAGCTAGAGATAGAGAGTCAAACTCTAGGATCTGAGGGAAAATAGGAAGCAACCACCTGGAAAAGGTATCTCCAGAAAACTGGAATTGGAGGACTTTAAGGGGAATCTCCAAGGAAGCCATAAAAATACCCCCCAAGAGAAAGAGTCTGCCATGGACATCTGTCATCTCTACCTCTACCAACCATACCAATGAAATAAGACCTGCTTTCCCCCTTACCAGCACCCTCCACCACTACAGTCTTTAACCCTGGAGGAACTAGAAGCAGCATGGTGGTCACAGGTGTGGAGTAAAAGAAAAGTAAGAACTAGTAATGAAACTGACTACAGGGCTCTTCTCCATGGCAGGACTCCAGAATGGCAAAAGCCCAAACTGGAAGTTGGAACAGATATTTTCATCTCCATCATTTTTGGATAGTGATAATAATAATAGCTAACACATATATAGTACCTACCACTTGTCATCGTTGCTGCAAATCCTTTATACATAATAACCCTTTAATCTTAAAAAGACTATGAAATAGGTGCTCTATTATTTTCTCCATTTTTCAGATGAGAAAACAGAGGCATGGAAAGGTCAAAGTCACATGGCTAAGTAAATGGCAAAGCCAAGATTCAAAACCAGGAAATCTAGCTCCAGAGTCCATAAGCTCTTTGCTAGGTCAGATTAAAAATTATCCAAAACAACAGAGAAATTCAACATCCCTTACAGCCTGACCAGATTGTAGACTATTGGCTCACATCAATAAAGTCAAGTTGCAATGGACTGTGAACAAATATTTCTGATTTTCCCAGCATGCTAATTCTGAAAGGACCCCCTGATGTCACCTGGACCTGGGGTAGAAAACAGGCAGCAGACCCCAAGCACCAGGCCAACCAGCAGCCTCTTTTACATGAACAGTACACTGAATAGATATTTTAATACTAAGATTTACCAGAAAAGTTGTGGGGTCTGCCTGAGATTTCTTACCAGGAGGGGGAAAAATGACAAAAGTTTTTTTTTTTTTCTTTAAGATGCAGCGGTGAGTAAGAATAAATTTCTTTTCTCCGTGCACCATGCCAACCACCGTTCTCAATAAATTAGTTAGAGGGAGAACCAGTGGGATACTGGAGCCAGCTAGAAAGAGCCAGTTCTGTGCATCTCTTCCCAAATCTGAGTTCAGTGGCACCCCATAGGTAGTTTGAAATCAGCCACAGTGGGAGTATTTACACCATGGAAATTGCAAATGCTACAAGTCAGATTTTTCTTCTGCTTCTAAGAGCTGGCTGTTAAACATTTACCAGCACACCAATGGAAAGAACCTCTCATTTGGAATTCAGACGGGATGTAAAGAAGTTTTGACCTGGACCAAGGAGTGGAACTCTGGACAGGAGTCAGCAAGAAAGCAGTGGCATCCCCAAAGATACCCAAAGATCAAGACTAAGAGAGGAAATAATAACCTGAAAATAAACCCAAGCATGATAATGTTATAAAGGCCACCTCACCTCTGGATACACCATTTGGACTAAAGGTCAGTTTTAAAAAATAGCCTAAAGGTTAAGGAAGGAATATCACAAAGAAATACAGGAAGGCAGGAGCAGCACAATGCAGAGACCAACAGTGCCAGAGCTACCGGACCTTAGGCTGACTTCTGAGCATCCTGGGCTAGAACCCAATGTAGACAGGACTGGTAGTCTGCAAAAGAGGCTGCCAGAATGTATATGTAGCCCTGTTTACATTTCAACGAATTCTAGAGACTTTGTATATTATGAGAGTCTTTCTCTAAGATTTGTTACCGCTTTTGATCCCACAGTCCTTAGCAATATAAACAAATAGCAGTAAAAAAAAAAAAAAAAAACACAAAAGTTATTAGGCTTGCCTCAAATACAGCAGGGCAGGGGAAAGTTAAGGGAAATATGTGCATAAGAGCATCCTGGGGAGAAAGCTTGACAGAGGAATGTAAAAATAAAGAAGCAGAACCAAGTATCTGAGGAATCTGTCAGCTAGTCTTCTAGTAGATTAGCCAGCAGGAGGGTTGCAAGACACTCATTGTTTCTCTGAGATTCAGATGAACATCATTCACAGAGACGGTGTTTCTTAGAAAATATATATTTATGCATCAGGCATCTCGTTAGGTTGAGGATTTGCTGCAGGTTCCCTTCTCTGATCTTATGGTGATTTTTGAGCCTCTGACCTTTCTCTTATTGTTAAGTATGATTTGATGTGGAATTATAAACCCCACTAAAATGATTTAAATCCCTTAGAAAAGATCAAAAGCTACAGCGATGATACCATTTGAAGGTAATAACCAAAATTGTCCAGAATGACTAAATAGTCCTTTGCTTATGCATAAATAAATCTTGGTATAATTGATCTTTCAGGGATCAATTTATTGCTAATCATTCTGTCAGAACCATTTTGGTTTTGCATTCCCCAGCAAAGATAAACCATCCAACTTAGATCTTATGTCCCATAGATGTTGTATCTTGTACCATGTTGAACTGGAAGATCATCATAGAAGTGTACTGTTGGAAGATGATCTAATTTAACCTGTCTATTCTATAAGAAAGTAACCCAATAGTCAGAGAAATTAAGTGACTTATCTCAAGATCATACAGTTCAGTAAAAGAATTCCATTGACCTATGCATCAATTAAACACTTAACATTTGGTTACTTCAAAAGGTGATAAACTGAGAGGCACTGAATGTTGGAGTGAATGCTATCCTATTTTTCTATTCCTGAATTCATCTAATACCTCTTTGTAATGATCAATAAATGTCCCTATTGAGGCACAGATAGTAGATAGTTGCATGTTTATGTGATTTAAGGTATAAGAGAAAGGGCCCCAGCTGTTACAGTACCAATCTCGTGCCCCACTGCCCACAGCCCACAAGGAGCTATTAGTTACTGAGAATGAAGTTGCCATACCTCTAAGCGGTATTATATTAAAACCCTCAAGATTGTGTGATCCTGGGAAATAGCCATAACTTATCTGAGCCTTGGTTTTATTATCATTTTTTTAAATATTGGAAAATAGAACTTTAAGCTAGCTCCCAATTATAAATGTAATGGGAATGAAACTCAGCTGTGCAAAAAAAAAAAAAATACTATCCATCCATTCTAGGCTACACATTTTTAATTTACATCTTTACATCTCTGAAATTGGAACGCTTCTTATAAATCAAAGGTGTCTTAGCATCACTGTCACGGGGCAGTTATGGTGGAGCTGTCACTTCCTGACCAAAAGAAGTGGAAAGTGGCTTGGAAGAATGTCCCAGAGAAAATAGTGGACACGCATTCTTTTCCTCTCATTCCTACCTATTTCTTTTTTTAATCAAATTTTAATTGACATGAAATATTATATTAATTTCAAGGAACATGTTTTTAATAAATGCTGCATGTCCAGTGCTTTCACAGCACAGAGGAAGATACTGAAAAGAAACTATGAACATTGACAAGTCTGAATCAAAAAGGAGATTCAGAAGAGCATGACTCCAAATGGGAAAAACTATTATGAATATGGGTTAAAATAGATTTTGCTTATATTTTTCCTTTTTATTTGTGTCCTGGGGTAGTACATGACAGAAGTCTACGTCTAGAGAAATCTAGAAAAACGGTTTCATCAGTATAAAATAAAAACACCAAGAGAAATGATAGCAGTATGTCACAATTTAATGGCAATTTGTTTTCTTGGTGGAACATAACATGATTCAACATCTTGGAGTAAATGGCATCTTAGAGTTCATAAAATATGATATCCCATTCCTCAGTTGTCTATAGATCAAGTGCATTTCAATTCCGAGCCCCTATTCTGACAGCCTGATGGTAAACTCAACTTCAGTTAGATGACCACCTCTAGCCCATGTTTTCATGTGTGTTGATATTTGGAAAGCGGATAAGTCAGGTGCCTGGGGTTCTGCCTCTTTAAACACACACAAACAGCCATTTCTTTCTCAGTTCTTCCAGAAGTGCAGCCAGGAGCTGAGCACAGATCTCCTCTGTTCGAACAACCATAGATCTCTCCTTCTGCCTCCATGGGAATCTTCTCAAAATCATTCTTTTTCATGAAGAGATTAATTCCTCCCCATAGAAAGGGAGTCCAATAGATAACACTTCTGGCTATTTCCTGTGATCTACCTATCCAACTTTTCATCAAATGCCACAAGAGCAAAGGGCAGGCAACCTTCCTTTGCAGGCTCATACTTCTCACCTGTGGCTCTAAGGCTGCTTTACTGACTGACTGAGACATTAAAGCTTTGTCTTCAGTATCTTGCATGCTAGGTTGGCAATAAATATTTCCATCCAGTACAAATTACCATCCAGGACAATACTGCAATTCCACTTCTCTAGAGGTGATAGATGACTTTCCTTTTAAAGGTGAGCCAGTTCCTAGTTCCTGAAAACAAGCATTTCTCTTCACATTCAGCTTTCACACATTTTCAGAAACAATTTTTGAGGTTTTTGTCTTTCTTTCCAAGTCCATTAGGTGACAATTTTCAAATGCAGAGCACACCCAAAACTGAGAAGTGGGGAAGATTTGTATTCTTCGCCCTCAAAACCACCATTTAACCCTTCTTGTACTCTCCCCCTCAAATCAGTCCATGCCCTCTGTAGTGGCTTTTTTGATGTCTCAACTTGGCTGAGCTATAGTTCCCAGTTATTCAATCAAACATGAATCTAAACATTTCTATGAGAAGATTTGTGCAGATTTAATTAAAGTCCCTACTCAGTTGACTTTAATTAAGGGAAGTTATCCTGGATAATCTGGTAGGCCAAGCTTAATCAGTTGGAAGGCCTTAAAAAGCTGGGCTGAATAAAAAAGAATGGAATAATGCCATTTGCAGAAACATGGATGGACCTAGACATTATCATACTAAGTGAAGTAAGTCATACAGAGAAAGACAAATGTCAAATGATATCACTTATATATGAAACCAAAAAAAATGATGTAAATGAACTTATTTACAAAACAGAAACAGACTCACAGACATAGAAAACAAACTTATGGTTTTCAAAGGGGATGAAGAGAGGGCAGATAAATTAGGAGTTTGGGATTAACACATACATACTACTATATATAAATAAGATAAACAACAAGGACCTACTGTATAGCACAGGGAATGATATCCAATATTTTGTAATAACCTATAAGGGAAAAGAATCTGAAAATGAATATATAGATAGATACATAGATAGAAACAGGTGTATATATATATAGAAATATAGATATATAGATAGGCTGAGGTAGATATAGATATAGATAGATATATATATAGGTATAGACATAGATATAGATATAGATATATAGTCTGAGGCTTCCCTGAAAGAAGAAATTCTACCTGTGGACACCAGTTTTGGCCAGTGCCATTGAGATCCATCCTGCCCATGTCCCTCCCTTCCTACTGGTCCCAATTCTCTGGCTGAATTCCAACAGATACACCCTCCCCCACCACCATACTTGTACCCACCTGGGACTGTCTTTCTGGAGGCCCCCTGCTTTGGACCTCCCTTTCCCTCTTCCTTTACTCAAGTTTTACTTGTGTGCCATAGTCATGGTGTCCCTTGAACAAAAATATTGGGACTTGTTGTCTTATAATAGAATTTTTTATTCTATGAACATGTTTAAATGAAATATCTTAAGAGAACAAATATTAAATTCCACTTAATTATGTACATAATGACCCACATTATTCACAAGAATTTTAAAAGTTCCTTGAAATTGGTGTATCTGAGATATCCAGAGCATATGATCACCACACCTATACCCAAACTAGCTCTCTTCCAGTTGGAAATGAATATTATTCCATATATACTAAGGTGTTAGGTGTTTGGACATTGGATGTTTTTGCCATACAAGCATAAACTATTAAGTGTAATGCATCTCTCGATGTATTTTGTTTTTACAGAATTCTTCCAAAGTTATTACTTCATAAATCAGTGGTTCTGAAAGTGTGGTTCCCTGACCAGCAGAGTAAGCATTATTTGGGAACTTGTTAGAAATAGAAATGTAAATTCTTATCCCCACCCGAGACCTGCTGAATAAAAACCTCTGCAGAGAGAAGTCCCAGAAATTTGTGTTTTAATAAATCCTTCAGGGGTTCTCATGTGATCTAAAGTTTAAGAACTACTTCCTTAATCTAAGAGAAAGAAGCACAGTCACAGTACTGGTAACACATGGGATATTTTTGACAGGCAAATTTTTTTGACAGGGGAGTTAATTAGCTAAGGTATAAAAGAAAACAACTGGAAATTGTAAAATGACCATCAAAAACAAATTTATTAGGAAAACACTGGCAAATACAAGCATACCTCATTTTATTGCACTTCACAGATATTACATTTTTTACAGATTTAAGGTTTATGGGAAATCCTTGTCAAGCAATTCTATTGAAACCATTTTTCCAACAGTATATGCTAACTTTGTGTCTCTATGTCACTTTTTGGTAATTCTTGCAATATTTCAAACTTTTCATTATTATTATATTTGTTATGGTGATCTGTGATCAGTGATCTTTGATGCTACTATTGTAATTGTTTTAGGGCACCATGAACCACACTCACATAAGATGGCAAAATTATTGGTAAATGTTGAGTGTGTTCTGACTACTCCACCTACTGGATGTTCCCCTTTCCTAGGACTTCCCTATATCCTGAAACACAACAATATTGAAATTAGGCCAATTAATAACCCTACAGTGGCCTCTAAGTGTTCAAGTGAAAGGAAGAGTCATATGTCTCTCACTTTAAATCAAAAGCTAGAAATGATTAAGCTTAGTGAGGAAGGCCAAAAGCTGAAAAAGGCTGAAAGCTAGGCCTCTTGCAGCAAACAGTTAGCCAAGTTGTGAACTCAAAAGAAAAGTTCTTGAAAAAAATTGAAAGTGCTACTCCAGTGAACACAAGAATGATTAAAAAAATGAAATAGTCTTAATGCTGATATGGAGAAAGTTGTAGTGGTCTGGATAGACGATTAAACCAGCCACAACATTCCCTTATGCCAAAACCTAATCCAGAGCAAGGCCTCATCTCTGTTCAATTCTATGAAGGCTGGGAGAGTTTAGGAAGCTGCAGTAGAAAAATTTGAAGCTAGCAGAGGTGGACTCATGAGGTTTAAGGAAAGAAGCCACCTCCAAAACTTAAAAGTGCAAGGTAAAGCAGCAAGGGCCAATGCAGAAGCTGCAGCAAATTATCCAGAAGATCTAGCTAAGGTCATTAATGGCGGTGGCTACACAGGTGTTTACAACAGACTTTCAATGTAGGTAAAACAGCATTATACTGGAAGAAGATGTCATCTAAGAGTTTCATAGCTGGAGAGGAGAAGTCAATGCCTGGCTTCAAAGGACAGGCTAACTCTCTCATTAGGGTGTAATTCAGCTGGTGACTTTAAGACATTTACCATTCCAAAAATCCTAGGCCTTTACAATTTATGCTAAATCTACTCTGCCTATACTCTGTAAATGGAACAACGAAGTCTGGATGGCAGCACATCTGTTTACAAAATGGTTTACTATTTTAAGCCCGTTGTTGAGACCTACTGCTCAAAAAAAAAAATTCCTTTCAAAGTATTACTGCTCATTGACAATGCAAATGGTTATCCAAGAGATCTGATGGAGATGCACAGGACACTATTGTTTACATGCCTGTGTCAGGGAGGAAGAAATTTTCCTCTACACTTCTAGGTTCTTCTGGCTGGTCTAAGAATTAAATTGGCATAAAACAGATTAACAGGAGAAAATCAAACATAAGTTTAATAACACATATACATAGGAGAGATGCAGAAAAACTAAGTAACTCACCAAAATGGCTGAAACCCTCACCTTAAATACTGTCTTCAGTTAAAGACAAAGTGGTTTGGGACTTCAAAGGAAAGTATGCAATTCACATGGAGATGGAAAAGCAAATGTTTGGTAAACAAATATTTGGTAGGCCATGTAGAGACAATGGGACACAGAGAGGAATTTTAATAAACAGACTTTGCTAGGTTCCCTGTCTACCATACTTAGTTCATACTATAGTTATCTATGATGATAGCTCTCTTCCTGGAAGAGGTCCGCTATCTACATTCTTTTAGGCAGTTAGGGGAATGTCAAAGTTTCTTCTTGTGTCCTTTGGACCTTGATTGTTGTCAGCTCAAAATAATCTACATGCCAAAGAGACATGCTGGGGTAGAAAATTTTGCTCCCCTACATCTGCTAACACAACATCCATTCTGCAGCCCAAAGAACAAGGAGTCATTTTGACTTTCAAATTTTATTTAATAAATATATTTGGTAAGACTATAGCTGCCATAGATAGTGATTCTTCTGATGGATCTGGGCAAAATCAATAGAAAACCTTCTGGAAAGGATTCACAATTCTAGATGCCATTAAGAACACTTGTGATTCATGGGAAGAGGTTAAAATACTGACACTAACAAGAGTTTGGAAGAAGTTGATTCCAATGCTCATGGATGATTTTCAGGGCCACAAGACCTCAGTGGAGGGAGTAACTGTAGATGTGGTGGCAATAACAAGAGAACTAGAATTAGAAGTGGAACCTAAAGATGTGACTGCATTGCTGCAATCTCATGATAAAACTTTAACAGAGGAGGAGAAGAGCAAAGAAAGTGGTTTCTCCAGATGGAATCTACTCTCGGTGAAGATGCTATGAAGACTATTGAAATGACAACAAAGAATTGAGACTATTACATAAACTTCGTTGACAAAACTGTGGTAGGTTTTGAGAGGATTGACTCCAAGTTTGAAAGAAGTTCTACTATGAGTAAAATGGTATCAAACAGCATTGCATGGTATAGAGAAATCATTCATGAAAGTAAGAGTCAGTTGATCCAGCAAATTTCATTGTTTTATTTTTTTTTAATTGCCATGTCCACCCCAACCTTCAGCAACCACCATCCTGGTCAATCAGCAGCCTTCAAGATCAAGGCAAGACCCTTCATCAGCAAAAAGATTACACTCTCTGAAGGCTCATATAATGGTTAGCATTTCTTAGCAATAAAGTATTTTAAATTAAGGTATATACATTTTTTGTCATAATGTTATTATTGCACACTTAACAGACTATGGTATAGTGTAAACATAAATTTTATATGCACTGGGAAATCAAAAAATGTGTGTCTTGCTTTATTGTGATATTCACTTTACTGCAGTGGTCTGGAACTAAACATGCAGTATCTCCAAGGTATGATGGTACCACCAAGTCCAAGGGTTTAACAGCCAATACCCAGGATATAGAGAACAGGAGCTCCAACAGCTTCCAGCCCAGCGTTTGTGAAACTTCCTTCTAAAGCATAGCCACAGGCAATGCAGTTCCCATCTTCTGCAGTTATCGTGTCTTAGTTCAAACTATGAAATTCCAGGTATTCAGGACCAGGAAAGCACAGTCTGAGTCAGAGTTTCACCCTGTAGCCAGGCAGGGTCACAGAGTAGGAACACTATCCTGAAAACCTTTCATCCCTGGGTCATAACCTTCATCTGAGAGAAAGGAGAAAGCTTGTGAGCTGAGAGTCACCCTAAGCTACACCTGCTACAAGACATCCTTATATTACCTTGATTCTCATACTATATGGACTACAGGTATAGTTAACCTCTCTCAGCATGACAGCAGATTATAATACTCCAAGTCATCTTCCACAGTTCATTTCAAATGTCCTCTCTAGGAAGCCCTCCATGGCCCTTTGAGTTGGAATTGGTGCCCATATCACTGGTCCTGAGTTCACATCAGCTCTTTTTCCTCCACACTCTGCCTCTGCCTCCAATCTCTTGCCATACCATCCCACTGGATGCTGTTTCGGAGTTTCTAACAGAGATAAATTCATTTAGAATATGGGGTTGAAAGTCGGGAAAAGGAGATTGTGTCAATATATTCCAACTGAAAATTGAATATATCAGTAAACACAATAGATAAAGGAATTATATAAGCTTCCACTCTCTGGACAAAATTGAAATGGGCAAAGTATTTGGAAAACAGTGTGAAACTCAGTGTTGAATACATTTACCATTTTATTTGGATATTAAGTCCAATGTATATATGCTGGGATATATTGTGAAGTATTAACTCATATTCTCCCTACCTCTATCATGTTGCACCCCTTTTATTCAGGCTGCTGGACAGGAGGACTACAGGGACCATGTTCCATGTATGTATGTCATTGCAGCTCACTCAGAGAACTAAGTGGCCATATTTTACCTTTTGATTTTCAAAAAGTTCCTTTTCCATGTTACCATCACACACACACCACCATTTCCCATCTTCAGAGTCAGTAAAAACCTCTCTGTCTGGAAGGGAGGGAGAAAAGATGCAAAGTCATTTAAAACATCGGTCAACAAAATAATGTCTTTGTCATAGGAGACAATTTGGGGGGATGTAGACAATCTTAATCTACAGTTAAAAGACAAGGAAAGAGAGAAAGAGGAACAGAGAGGGGAAAGAAGAGGGAGAAGAGAAGGAAAGGGAGAAAAAGAACAGATCTTAACCCCCTCCCACAGGATACTAACAGGCCCAGCAACAACAGATAAGCTTTCCAGCAACTCTCCCATCAACATGCAAGTTGCTCTTTTATGTCCAAACACTCTAGAACAACATGGAAAAGCAACATGGAAAAGCAACATGGAAAATTGGAGAAACAAGAACCAAGTTGAGAAAATCTGTGAGAGTGAGTTGACCTCAGAATAATGACCTCATGCTTGAGATTTTCTCACAGGATGACAAGAATTTGATTTCCCTCCTTGAATAAATGTTATTTCTAGACACCCTTGGGCTGTCTGGAGATTCCAAGTTGCCCAGAACTCAGTTTTTTGACCCCATAAATGTGGTAACATTCTCTTTAAAATGAAGGATCAAACACCATGAGTGTTCATTCGATCTTTCTCTTCTTCCCTCCCCACTGCTCCTTTCTTATCTGGTTTCCATTCCTTTCTTCTCTTCCCACTTCAACTACGATTTTCCCCTTTTATTCATAGTTCTTTATTTCAGCCATATCTGGAATATTAGAAATGTCGAGACTCATCTCTTATTTGCATAAGAAACAGTTTCACCTGTCACTCTCTCTTCTTTGTACCAATGTTTTAGAACCTGCTATTGAACAGATGTATTCATACCTTTCCATGCCTTTAGAAAGAAGGGGGCTTAGGACTATTAGAATCAGAATTAGGACACCTATTTTCTAGCCCCATGATTCCATCCCCTAAATAACTTGGAAAATCACTTAATTTTTAGCCATTAGTCTCCTTATTTGCAAAATGGATGAGTTCGGCTAAATTTCCATCAAAGTTCCTTCCAGTTTTAAAATGCTACAATTTCCAGTGGAAAAAGACTCATATCTAAATTCAGGTTATTCAGGGGAAAGGAATTAATTTTGTTCCAGGCACCAGAAATATTATTCCATGTTATGAGAAGAAATAATATAAAATGCTCATACAAGTATTCATTCAGAACCACTACAACTAAAAATAAATTCTTCTTTATTGTCTTCTGTTTCACTTTCTCACTCTAATGCATTAATTTCTCCACTGATGGGTTTTTTCCCATACTTTCTTTCCCCTTTCTGGCTTACAAAATGGGAAACTGGTTCAGCTTATGTTCAAACCTTGTCTCCTTGACTACACTCCTAGAGGATCCTGTTCTCTTCTCTTAAACATCACCTGATGCCACTCACTGTTTTCAACTTGTACCTCACTTCTTCCTATCTTCCTGGCAGTGTCACTGTCCAGTGATCTGTCTCTCTGCCAGTTTCCATGTAAACTTCATATGACCACAGCTGTTTCTTATTTGTGCTTGTGTTTCTGGTCCCAGCTGGTACCAGACCCAAGTATGCATCTAATAATGAGTGGTCAAATTAATTAATCATAAAAATTGACATATCAAGCTACAAAAAGACACAGGGGAATCTTATATGTGTTTTGCTAAATAAAAGAACCAGTCTGAAAAGGCTTTATATTATACGATTTCAACTATAGGATATTCTGGAAAAGGCAAAACTATGAAGATAATAAAAAGTTCAGTAGTTGCCAGGGGATGGGAAGAAGGAGGGAAAAAGAAAGTAGGGGGAGCACCGGGAATTTTCAGCTCAATGAAAACAATTCTATATGCTATTGTATGATGGATATGTGTCATTATTCATTTGACTAAACCCACAAAACTACACAACACAGAATGAACTCTAATGTACACTATGGGTCCTCAATTAATAATAATGTATCAATGTTGATTCATCAATTGTAACAAAGGTACCACACACTTACAAGATGTTAATAATAGGGGAAATTGAGACAGAGAGAGGAAGTATATGGGAACTCTGTACTATATGCTCAATTTTTAAACTTAAAACCGCTCTAAAAGATAAAGACTATTAATTGTTTAAAGGATGAACCAACTTCCAATTCTCGGTCCAGCACATAAGGGCCTTGGAAATTGTCACTGTGTCCTAACAAGCAAAAATCTGAAGAAGCTGAAAAATCAACAAGTCTTCTCAGATCTGTGGGAGAAGTAAGGTCACAGGGCAAACTATTGTCTCTACAACTGGAGAAAATAATAGATGAATGCAGAAAATTGCTACTTACTGGAGCAGCAATCCATGAGCAGACACCTTCGCAGGAACCAGAGCCAGGGTAGGAAAACATAAACTGTATTGATGAATTGCTGGAAGCTCAGTGTGGACAAGTCTGAGTTAAAAACTCCAGGAAGACCCAGTCAGAGGGAGCTCCCACACTTTTATGAGTTTTACCTCCAGGAGCTCTGTGAGAATCTTCTGGTTCTCACAGAGAATATAGAATAAAAAGAGTGAGCAGTGAGCAAATATAGGAGAATAATGAATAGAGGAGAAAAATCTCCTCCTGCTTTCATTGGGGTGAGGAGAAAAGTAACAATTTTGAAATATGCCAGAGCACTCTGCTCTTAATAAGACCAGCCATCAAGAGAAACTATCTTACCAGAACCTAAACTCCTGGGATTTTTTGAAAACCTAATCAACCTGAGGAAGAGAAATACCCAACTCCATCCTTCTCCAGACTTTCAGATGGGGGAGGAAGGAAAACACCCAATTGCAGCCATTTTATCCCACCTAAGTGGGAGACTGAGAACCCTTATGAAGTTCACAGTCCAGAAGCACAAGCTCATAAAAAGACTAAATCATAGCACAATAGAGCATTTCCCACCCCATACACACACCTTCCCACCGTATTACTAAAGGTCTATTTACACCAGTTTATTTAACTCAGACCATGGCGTCTGGCTATCAAGAAAAAATTATAAGACTAAACACACAGTATGAAGAGAAAAAGCAAGCATCAGAACCAGACTCAGATATGACAGGGATATTGGAATTATCCAACCTGAAATGTAAAACAGCTATGGTTAATATGCTAAGAGTTCTAATGGATAAAACTGACAGCCTACCAGAACAGATGGGCAATGTAAGCAGAGAGATGGAAATTATAAGAAAGAATTAAAAATAAATGCTAAAGGTCAACATACATTGTAACAGAAATCAAGAATGCCTTCCATGGGCCTATTAGTAGACTGTACACAGCTGAGGAAGGAATCTCTGAGCTTAAGGGGATGTCAGTAGAAACTTTCAAAACAAAAAAGCAAAGAAGTAAAAGACAGGAAAAAAAATGAAACAGAATATTTAAGAACGGTGGGACCACTACAAAATGTATATCATACCCTTAATGGGAATACTAGAAGGAGAAGAGAATGAGGAACAGAAGAAATATTTGAAGCAATGATGACTGAGAATTTCCCCAAATTAAGATCTGCTGTGGTCTGAATGTTTGTGGCCCCCAAATTCATATGTTGAAAACTAATCCCCAATGTGATGGTGTTTGGAGGTGCTTAGATCATAAGGGCAGAGCCCTTATGAATGATATCAGTACCCTTATATGGACCTGTGAAAGTTCCCTTACCCACTTCTGCCATGTGACATTTCAGCTAAAACATGGCCATCTGGGAAGCAGGCTCTCACCACACACTGACTCCACTGGCACCATGATTGCATTCCTTGGTATTTACCCAAATGAGCTGAAAACTTTCATTCACACAGAAACCTGCATGTAGATGTTTAGAGCAGCTTTATTCATAATTGCCAAAACCTGGACACAACCAAGATGTACTTCAATAGGTGAATGGACAAACTGTGGTACATCCAGACAATGGAATATTATTCAACGCTAAATAGAGCCATGAATAGACATGCAGGAAAATTAAATGCATATTTCTAAGTGAAAAAGCTACGTACTGTTTAACTGCATGACATTCTAGAAAGTGAAAACTGTGGAGACAGTAAAAGGATCATTGTTTACTAGGGGTTGGGGGAAAGGAGGGATGAAGAGGTGGAGCACAGAAGTTTTTCAGAGCAGTGAAACTAGTCTGTGTATTAGAAAGGTGGAGGTATATCATTTATACTTTGTCAAAACCCATAGACTGTACTAAAACAAGAGTGAACCCTAATGTAAATCATGGACTTAAGATTGCAATGACATATCAATGTGGTTCATCCATTGTGAAAAATACACCACTCTGGTTTGGGATTTTGACAGTAAGGGAGGCTGTGCATATGTGGAGGCTGGGAATATATAGAAAATCTCTGCACCTCTCACTCAATTTTACGGTGAGCCCAGAACTGTTCTAAAAAATAAAGTCTACCTTAAAAAAAGAAGAATGAACCCACATCAGACTCTCCAGTTCACTTGGTTTTGTCCACATAACAAACATGAAGAAGGTAAAAACAGCTGGATAGGCTCTCACATTTCATGCTGACATTAGAACTAGTTGCTAGGCCTCCTATTTTCAAGCCTAAGGAGTTTTTCTATAGCTGGCTTGCTTTTCATTCACGTCTTGTTTGCCTTTTAGTTGTTTCTTTATCCACCAGCTTTTACCTTTTTTCATAGCTTTTCCTGCAACCTGGGCATTGCTTATATCATTTTCTTGTCTGTGTCACTAATTAGCAATTGATTTCTAAAAATTCAGCTCATCATCAATAAATGTTGTTATTAAGTAGTCAATTAGAAAAAAACATCTCCCAGAGATTTATGGAGTTATTAAGTCTCAAATCTAGCTTTGGTGAACTTATACATTAAGACCTCATGTCCCAGGAGGATTATCTGTGGCGACAGCAACAAGAGGTGAACCTGCTAAACTCAGCCGGAAAGTTCAGCATCAGGCTGGTGAATCCATCTTCCCTGGACCCCGTGGTGTCACAGCCAGCTGACTAATGCTCTAATTATGGGCTCCACTTTTGCAACCTGTACAGTTTAACGGGCATCACATTTGCTTCGGGTCTAACGTCCATTTTTAAATTGACTGTCATGCCATTAGCTTTTGGTTCGGGGGACTTGCTTCTTCCTAGGAAGGGAGTTTGGCAATTATATCCATCGACCTGCTCTTGCCCTAATGTATTGAGGAGAGCTCCTCAATCTTGGCTTCCCACGAATGCAGTAGCACTTTGTTCCCTTAGCAAAACTCTTTTTTTATGAAACTGCATTAATCACCTACATAAACCTACCTCCTCATGTATCCCTGCCTTCGTATTCCTCCTCTCTGAAGCCCTCCCCAGTTGGCAATGAAAGGAAGTTCAGACAATGAGCTGTGTTCTCTGGAAGGGCAAAGGCGACTCCTCAGCCATGTTCTGATAAATGAATACAAGAATTCATTGTGCACGGCAGTGAAGAACGTTTATGTTGATCAGATAACTGTGACTTAAAATGCCCCCAGATGATATATGCCAGGCAAAAATCAACACAATTAAACACACAGCCTGGATCTGAGCAACAGCATCAGATGTATTCATTTTAAACCAGGATACACTCTGATTCTCTCATCTCTCTCTCTCTCCTGCTCTCTCTCTCTCTCCCGCTCTCTCTCTCTCTCTCTCTCTCTCCCTGAAAGTCTATGACAGAGTAGGTAACACAAAGGCAAGATATGAATACTTTATGTAAAGAAAAAGACAACCTGTAGATTATTTTCTCTGGCCAGGTAATAACTCAATAGTACAGAGAGAATGGAATTGTTGAGGAAAAATCGTTCAATGGGAAACAATGGTTATTGGTTACGAGGGTACAGAAAACCATTTATCTCAAATATATGCTGGTGGAAGATAACCCCAACTACTAAAAATCATATTTTAAAAGAATATTTAAAAGATTATGAAGAGATATCCCTACACCCTTATCAGAAGAGCTCAAATAAAAAATAGTGACATTACCAAATATTTATGAGGATGTGGAAAAACTGTATCTCTAATACCTTGCTGGTGGAAGTACAAATTGGTACATCCACTTTTACACCATATGATTTGGCAGTTTCTTAGACTCATCAGTTTCTTAAAAATAATGTGGTAGCTTCTTTAAAAAAACAAAATTAAACTTATATTTATCATATGACCCAACAATCACACTCCTGAGAATTTATCCCAGAGAAATGAAAACTTAGGACCACAGAAAAACCTAGACATGATTGTTCATAGCAGCTTTATTTATAATAGCAAACGGCCGGAAACTCCTCAGATGTACTTCAACAGGTGAATGGTTAAACAAACAGTGATACTTCCACACCATGGAATACCACTCAGCACTAAAAAGACTGAACTTGAAACATGCAACAATTTGAATGGATCTTAAGAGGATTCTGCCCAGTAAGGAAAAAAGCCAATCTCAAAAGGTCACATACTAGATGATTGCATTCATATAGCATTCCCAAAATGACAATATAATAGAGATGAAGAAAAACTAGTGTTTAGCGGGGGTAAGGAATGGTGCGGGCCAGAGAGACGGGTGTAACTATAAAGGGGTAGCATGCATGAGATATTTATTGTGATGGAATAGTTTTGTATCTTAATTGTGATGGTGGTTACACAAATCTGTAGCATGGGATAAAATGACATACACACAGTGTACCGATGTCAATTTCCCGATATTGCCATTGCACTATAGTTATGGAAGATGTAACCATTGGCAGAAACTGGATGAAGCGTACGTGGAATTCTCTTTTTCTCTGTGGATAAATAGTTAATTCAAAATTAATGCTTAAAATAATATTTAATAACAAGAAAATTCTCACTATAAACAGGATACCTAATACATATACAGAAAAACCATGCATACTTATACTACCCCCAAAAAAGTGGTTTAAAATAAAAACACCTCTACTGGTATAGTAATGATTGTGCTTGGGTATCAGAATTTATATTTGATGTTTCTTTTCTTTACATAGTTTCTCCATTGAACTCCTATGAATTATATAATTTGTTCCCCAAATTCTATTTTCCTGTGCTCCACCAAAAGGGCAGACCTTTAAAAAACATTAAGTTATACATACCCTACTAAAATGAATGAACCAGAAGCTGTTCCTGGAAGAAAACTGCAGAAATAAAAGTCCTCGCCCAAGAGGATCAAATAGTTCCTCCAAATAAAAATCAAGCAGAATCTCATAAGAACTCTATTTGTGTGAGATATATTTTTTAAGCTAATACAGACCCCAAATTAATAAGACAACCAGATACCATGCATGCTTATAACACTTTAACCAAATACATTAATTTTATAACTACTAAAGCAATGGTGATGATTTGATTGCAGTGTATTTCCCTACCTCAACAAGGTAACAATCAGAAAGGATGTGTTACTCATTATGCTTAAAATAAATCATCCATTATGACCACTGGAAGAACACCGACCATGTGGTAACTGGTAAATCAATCTGAGATGCACATAAATACTAAAGTCTTTATTGAAGTGTCTTATATTTGGTAATTACTGTATGCTGTACTCTATTTCATGCTTCCCTTGTGAGCTTCTTTGGTATTCATATAGAACAAATAACTTATTCAAAGTCTCTATATTTAATGCTTAATATTTTCTCTTTGGATAATCTACATTTATGAACTAATTTTTGTAAGTATTTCTAGAGTAGACTCCACACATCTCCAGGATGAGTTTAATGACAGGAGATAACTGGGCTTTATGCTTTTCTCCAGCTATTTATGAAAACAAAGAACAGCCTATTTATTATTCAAATGTAAAACCTCTATTCATCAAAAAGCCATTGATTTCACATTTTCAACTAAAAGAATCCTGAATTATTTTAAGTCATGAAACAAATGCCATCCAAATTGGAATTTCAAGATAGGCTCACAATCAAAAGGAACATAACCTGAAGCTGAAATTCAAATAAATGCTTAGTTTTATCTCATTTTTTCAACTTGAATAACAGGAACGTAAAAGAGAAAAATACAAACAAAGAAAAATTATCTTAAAGCAATCGACATTCAAAAGAAAATCCTGCCCACTGTTGTGTCAGAAATAGAAACAGACATAAATGTGAGTATCTGAGTTGAAAGAATAAAACAAATATACACATAGATATAGGCAGTGTGGTGTAAAGATAAAGGACAGATGAGCACAGACTGGGGACCCCTATACCCAGGATGCTCACAGCTGAACAATGACCAAGCTCAGGGCCAGACCAGGGAACCTTTCAATTTCAGGTTACAGCCTCTGTTTGGAGCTGTCCTCCTCCAGTCAGCTCCACCATACCCCAGTACAGAGATGCACAAGTTCTTGGTGCCATTCACACAAGTGCTACACTTTTGCCTTCAGACTTCAACAGAATATTGTGGATTTTTCAAAACTCCTGTCTCATATCTGTGCCTTCACCTGAAGCCTCCCTGCATCTGTGGAGTAAAGTAAGGGGTAGACCCTGGGGCTGGCGGTCATCCTAAGTGTCTTCTCTTTCCACTCCTTCCTTGAAACCCTTCTAATATCCTGGCTAAGAGAGAGAACTCATCACCCAGCCTCTGCTAGGGGTCACCACACAGGAAATACTCCATCCTCAGGTGGGTCTATTCAGGCCTAGTACCAGTCCTGTCTCTGCTTCTGGGACCACATAGAAAAAGCTACATTTCTTTGCTGCAGCAGTATCATCCCCGTTATTACTAATATTTCTTGGGCCATCATTCACGTTCTAGGCATCCTACTAACAACTTTAAATGTATTGCCTCATTTGATCCATTTAACACCTTTAATCAGCAGGTGCTAATATTTTGTTCTATTTCACAGAAGAGGAAGTGGAAGTGGAAGGCAGTTAAGTAACCAGTCCATGACCACCAAACTAG
This sequence comes from Stenella coeruleoalba, assembly GCF_951394435.1. Taxonomy (NCBI): domain Eukaryota; kingdom Metazoa; phylum Chordata; class Mammalia; order Artiodactyla; family Delphinidae; genus Stenella; species Stenella coeruleoalba. The sequence continues at coordinate 129,234,436 of NC_137150.1, read as the reverse complement.
TGAGTGGCACGATCAGAATTTGAACGCTTTATTCTTAATCATCCACCACCCTCAACATATTAGCCAACAACTTTGTACTCTCCCTGAGATGGCTCTCATGCAGATGAAACAGTCTCATTTTCAAAGCAAAGAAATCATAAGGTTCTCCCCAATGCAGTGACCACTAAATGGACATTGCCTCAGAGATCCTAGCTGGAGTGCAAATAGTTCATTAGACGAGCTGGTCAAATTCAGAATATGGTGAAAATAGCATAAGGAACGCAACTGAAAGGTGTTACATGTTTGCAGTGTCAGAAGTGCCATGGAGATGGTTATGTTGAATTGCCTACAATACCGCTGCTCACAACACCCCATGGTGCCCTCGTCATTCTTCCTTCTTCCTAAGATTTCAAGAGTTATGGAAGCGTCTCAAAGAACTTTGCAGTATATCTGTGACAATAAGCTTCTATGGATTATATAATCTTCTCAATTTATAAATGCTTTGAATGTAGTGGCAGCATCTTACTTAGCTTTGTGTCATTTACACATACTTTTTTGGTTTTTTTTTATTTTTTTGTTTTAATTTTATATTGGAGTATAGTTAATTAACAGTGTTGTGTTAGTTTCAGGTGTACAGCAAAGTGATTCAGTTATACATATACATGTATCTATTCCTTTTCAAATTCTTTTCCCTTTGATGAAGAGAAAAATCAATAAGCAACAGTCTACATAGAACCAGGAAAACCTCAGAAGTAGACACTAATTCAATCTCACAGCCCAAGGCACAACTTGTCATAATTTGGTCTCCCCAAGAAGCAAACCCTAAGACAAGGACTTGGTGCACAGCCAGGAGTTAATCCCCAAAAACAGAAGTAAGGGAAAAGTAGATGGTGATGGAGGAAAGTCAGTACATGGTGTGTTAACTGGATAACATGGTGGGCAGCTGTGGCTCAGTCTCTCTGGGGATCCTCTGGGAAACTGCAGAACATTCTTCAGAGTTGTCACACCAGGTAATGGGAAGCAGAGGTATTATTCACCTTGAAGGTAAAGACTGCCTCCATGGGTGCTTACTCTCCTGAAAGTCTGAATTGCCCCTGGCCAAGTTTCAGCAGCCTTCGGTAGCTTTGGAGAAAACAACTCAGAGAAAACCCTTGGCACAATCTTGGTGAAGGACCCTGGCAATGGTACATGGGGCAGCTACCCTAAAATCAGGTGGGCTGAGGGCATATGCAGAGTACATCACAGCATCTGTTCTACCATCTTCATCCAGACCTTCTAAAGTAAGCTTGGAGTAGAATGTCTCCTGTGGTCTCAGATCTTCAAGGGAAGGCCCAAAGTTTAAGACAAGAGGCATCTGAAGAGAGAACCAAGAAATGGCCTGACACATCCCAATTTATAGAAGTGGGGGAACGAAATGAAAATGGGTACCTATATTAGTGTGCTAGGATTGCCGTAACAAGTATCACAGACTGGGTGGCGCAAACTGGGTGGCTCATCGTCAAGGCGTCAGTAGGGTTGGTTCTTTCTGAGGCCTCTCTCCTTGGCCTTTTTCTCCATGTATCTTTTCTCCATGTATCTTCCCTCTGTGTGTCTGTGTCTTAATCTTCCCTTCTTACAAGAACACCAGTCACATTGGATTAGAGCCCACCTCAAGGACTTTGTTTCATCTTAATTACCTCATTAAAAATTCTATCTCTAAGTACAGTCACATTCTGAAGTACTAGGGCTAAGACTTCAACATATGAAGTCCCCCCATTACAATATTTCACTCCCCAGCTGGAGGTTTGCTAAGTGGCAGGAATTCTTACTTCCCTGGAGAAGCATACGGTGTAATTGTACTCTGGAGTGTTTGACATGGATGCACTAGAGTCTAGGGGTATTTGTGAATATAGAGTCTGGTGTCTGCCTCCCGCTGGAGAATATAAAAGATAGAGATGCTGACAGGAGAGAGGAAAAGAACATCAGAAGCAGCCTGAATTTGGAATGGCAAGGACCCCTGCCTTTCCCATGGGTTCAGTGAACACTTGAAGGTAGCCAGGCTTGCACCATCTTGATGCGGAAGGATATGCAGGGCAGAAGATGGTAGAGGGAGGGTTGGAAGAAGACAACCATAGAAGAAATTTCTTGCCACACAATTCAGAGTCCACATGGAACACACAACAGACCACACAGCACCCCACAGATGAGCCAGAATTTGGAGGTCTGCCACACAAGTCATTAACAGCCAGAAGACACCTACAAATAACATGAAGTAGGTAAAAATCTCTTTCTCCCTTTCATTCTAACCCCTTCTTTCCCATGCTCTAATCCTGGAGGAGCCAGTAGCAGGAGGTAGGAAAAAGAGAAAAAAAGAAAGGAATAGAAAAGGGAAAGACTGCACCCCTACCTTAGATGATAGGTCAAACCTGAGCTGGGGGGAAGGAGAGAACCTCAGAACTGGATATGGAGCTGAAGTTTTTGTTAAGACTGGACTGAACTGTTTAAGACTGGACAGTAGAATGGGACTCTTGTCCAATGAGGCAAAAGGACAAGAAAGCTATGAGATCTTGCCCAGATTTCATCCAAGGGTAAGGGGAGAGGATTGGACAGAGTATGCTTGAATACAATAGATGAAGAAAAATAAAGTCTCTTATTTCTCTCCTTGTTGAGCTCATCCAACACACCAATAGTATTTCATGTTCTCAGACAGATTACTGAAAAAAATATTCTGAACTAGCCTCTTTCCCAGATATCCTTCAAGTTATATTGTACCCAAATCCATATTTTTTAGACACCACTTCTATCCCATTATTCCTCTGTCCAAAATTCTCCATTGACTAGGTGGTTTAAAAGATAAAGCCCACTATTTTCTACTTGTCCATAAAGGCCTTCTCCACTAATCCCCATTCCCAGATGCCTGAGGATTTTTCTTTCTACATTCCAAACTTAGAGGTTGGAAGGGCTATATCATTAGTTTCTCAGGGATCCTCCCATCATGCCCTGCAGACATTTTGAAATGAAAATGCTATCTCAATGATTTGAGGTCAGGCAATCCAAAGCATCCATTCCTTCATTCAGTTATAAACAGCCAGTGTTGGCTGCCACATGTCAGAGTCTATGGCTCTCCCTTATCCCAGGCTCCCTAAAGAGTTCACGTTAGCACTAAATGGAGTCCCATTATCTTTATATCTGACATTTTCCATTTTGTGAGATTGTACATCAGGACCCGATCATGAGTTCTCTTTTGTGTTTTTGAACCTTATGTAAGAACCTAAGGTCTGACTCTTTACATTTCTCCTCATCTTCTTTGGTACTAAGTAAGTCAGAAAAAGGGTGGAGGGATGATATAGGCCTTTTTAAATGACCCTGATTCTCTGAACTCATGGTCCCCTCCCACAGAGGGGAAAGGAAAACTTACATGATTAAGCATGATATCTTACCCCTTGAAGAGGTGGGACCATATCAAATATGGACCGTCAAGAGTTCGATGTCCTTAGGAAATTTGGGGGCAGGTTTTGAGCCATAAGTAGCAAAGTCTCTATAGAATTTCCTTGGACTTTTACATTTTCTTGCAACCAGTGACACATTTAAAGGGCAATGGCTCTTATTGTTCATCAGTCAAGAAAATATATTTGCAAAATCTAGAATCCAGGCACAGTTAAAATCCACATTTTTCTTTCTGGTCCTTTTATTTATTTCTTTAAAATTGTTTTATTGTTACCATGCAAGCCTGTGCCTGAATTACAACCTTTAATAAAGCAATGGCAGTTTTATTTCTTGGGTGCCTCATGACCACATTAACCTCTTCTCAGTGGAGTTATTAATTGTGCATTCTGCCCACACTCCTTTGGCGTGGCTTCCAAGGAGAGAGTCAGAAGTCTCCTCGGGAAGGGAAGGACATGTTTATAGCCAGTCCCATGGGAGTGTTTGCATAATTACTGGAATGATTAAGGAGGTGTTTTTGGACACAGACAAGTGTACTAAGTTTTAATATGTTTCGTGACAATGCATAAGACGAGTGCATGATACAGGACACTGCAGGTCACCAAAATAAATAAATATGTGCAGAGGCACTAGAATAAATTCAGGCCTGGGTATAAACAGAAACTTCAAGGGGAAATGAGCTTTGATTCTTGACAAGAGAATTGTTTGTGATCTGAATGAGGACAGCTGTACAGAAGAGGTAACAGAGAGCCCGGGGACGCAAAGTCTTAGATGGTTTTCTCTAATCCCCTGTTGTAAAGACAGCTTAATGTGAGCGAGGGGGTGGCAGGGGGAGCTTTGATTAATTCTGAGATTGAAGTTAAACCTTTTCTAATTTGACTCACCGATTAATCTTGTAACTATGCATCCTTAATCAAAACTCAGAAGGAATCTTTAATCTTGTGGATATAAAACACAAGACGATTAGAGGCCTTTGACCCGCCCGTGCTTCCCAGCTGCTGCCTTCTTTTCTATTTTCTAGGTACTTCCTACTGCTCTTCATATCTCATTCTAGTTATAGAATACAGGACTGGTATTCTGTAATGTTAGAAGAATGACTATGAAGAACATAACAGTTAAAGTCCCATATTCAATCTGTCATCTATTCATTCATTCATTCTTCTTTTCTTTCAGTGGGTAAAGAGCGTGTATTATGTGGCAGGCATTGTTTTATATATTAATAAAGAGTGTGAACAAGACTGTCACATCTACTTTTACAGACCGCACCTAACAAGGACTTTTTCATTCATTCTTTGCTAAGTAACCAAATGCACGTGATCTAGGAAAATAAATATGCTTCTAAGAATTAAATAATACTATAGGAAAGCTCTTCTCATTCAGATGACTGCAAAGTACAAATTATTTACTGGAGAAATCCAGTCATATGTCTGGCAAAATGTTTTTGGATGCTGTTAGAAGATGGATAACCAGGTGATAAAATTCACCATTCCAGCATCACAAGATTTAATAACCGGACGAAGGCTTTAAATGGTGCCTAAGCCATCTTTTATGCACAATAAACAGGGTTCCAGGGGAAAGTCCTCCCACCCATGCCCATCCTAATCACATCTTTTATAGAGGAATATTCCTGCAGACAAGGAGAGTATTCAGATCACACCTGTCCCTTGAGCCAAATACTACCATATCCAGGCAATACCTCCCTCCTATTACCACTTTATAAAGCCATGTATTTTAAGAATGTTATTAAAATCTTTCAATTCTTCAGCTCCAGATTCAATTTCAGTAGGCGGACCAAATTTAAACGAACAGCAATTGGCAAAACCAAACAAAAAAATCCCTACAACAATAAAAAATACTAAATTCTCTGGAAGATAATTCCCTGCCACTGTGACCAAAATAATGATTATTATGAAATGTAAGTTTTCAAGGGAGAGAAAGCATTGATTTTGTTTTTCCAGTTTTTGAAAGAGTTTTCTAGGTTGGATCCTTCTGAATTCATGTAAACAAAGCGGTTGACTGGCTGCATTTTATTCCTCCCCATTGGTCCTTTGCAAATAAGAAAGCACCCACGGTGCTGGTAAGGGAACAACATCATTGAAATAATACAAAAAGAGTAATACCTGCACTCAGATTTGTTCTACCCGTTATACTAAAATACTTGGGCAAAACTCACTGTGGCAAAGTGTTAAGTGACAACACCTACAGCCAAAATGATATTTTCTGTTGACATTGCTGAATAGAAGAGCATAGGAAATGCCAAGATTATTAATTTGTGTGAAATACACGTCCCTCTTTTCAGCTTTTCCTCTTGGTTGAGACCAAATGGATTCCCAGAGATATGCTATAAGGCCCTCCAGAGGCACCAGACACCAAGCTCTTTGATTCTTATTTATTGCTTGTCTAGAAGACACTTTGGTGTTGTGGAGGAGGAATATTAGCTGTACGTCAGTCACACTTTATTTGTGAGAGACTTTGCTTACTTAGAGCATGTTAATCAAAGGCACACTAGAAAATATTAAATCAAAAAGAGCTTGTCAAACACAAAAGACTAGAAACCACAGCGACTCTGCGAAAAAGCAGTACTCACGCCAAAAAGAATGCTCTTTACCCAAACAGTGCCCTATCCAACCAAGAGGAAGGGACCAAAATATGAAGAGCCTGGACCTCAGAAAAACGAAAAAAGACATTTTTCCAGTGTTTCTCTTTTCTGACCACCATTCTGGAATAAGAGAGGAAGAGTGAGGGGGAGTCAGAGGAAGCAAAGACTGTGGCCACTTCCTGCCTCTTCTGACTTGTAGCCCCAACATTTGACATTCAGATGACTTGCTTGCTTCTTATAGCTCTCAATAGCTGCCAGATGATCTTTTTCTTTTTAAAAAATTTATTTTTGCAATATTTAAGACATAGAAAAGGAAATAACAAATAAGTCCCTATGCACCCACCCCTACTTTAAGAGATAAAATAGTACTAATCCATTATATTTAATGCCCTTTGTTTACTCATTACAAATATACCTTCATTCTAAAGGTAAACACTGTCCTGAATTTAGGGTTTGTCTTTTCCAATCTTTTTGTTGTTGTTGTATTTTTATTCTGTCTCTATGTAGCCCTTAACAATTTTTGTATTGTGTTGTATGTTTTAACCTTTATATACTCTTTTTTTAAATTTGTTAACCTTTATATATTTTTAACATTTATAAGATTTGCTTATGCTTTTAACTTTTACACATTCTGTGATTTTCTTTTCTCAAGACATCATTATGTTTATAAAGTTCTCCTATAAATATATTTGGCTCTAGTTTATTAATTTTCAGTGCTGCATAGTAGTCCATTATATAAATACACCACCATGAGTTAATTCACTTTTCTGTTGACAACTTAGGTTGTTTCTAAGCATTTGCTATTACAAACTATTTTGCTGTGAACATGTCTCTTGTCTCCTTGACTATATGGGCAAGTTGCCCTGGAGTATATTCCTTTGGACTGCTGAGTTATAAGGTGAGGGAATCTTCAACTTTACTAAATATTGTAAAACTGACCTCCAAAGTGGCTACACCAATTTACATTCCTCCTGCTGTGTACAGGAATTGCCATTGCTTTATATCCTTATCACAATATAGTGTTGGCAGGTTTTTTAAATTTCTGCAAATATGATAGGTGTGAAATTATAATCATCTTTTCAAGTGATTATTAGTCATTTATGTTTCCTCATCTGTGAGGTTCCATGTTGCTGTGTGTGTTTTTTATGGACCTCGTTTTTTATTGTGTTGTTTGTCCTTTTCTTATTGATGTGCAGAATTTCTTACATACACGGCATTTTAATCCTCTGTTGATTATACGTGCTGCAAATATTTCTTTTTCATTCTTATTATGATGTCTTTTGATGAACAAAGTTTTTATTGTAGTATATGCCATCCATATTTTTTATAATTTGTATTTTTCCTGTTTTATTTATTTCATGCTAGAAGCCGTAAAGATATTCTTTGTTTTCTTCTAAATTTTTTTGGTTTTATTTTCACTGTCAAATTTTTAATATACCTTGACTCGATTTCTTTATGAAGTGTGAACTAGTATGGCATAGTGATTGAAAGCATGGAGTCTGAAGCCAGACTGCCTGAGTTCACATCTCACCTCCATCACATTTTAGCCTGTCACTTAACCTCTACATGCCCTAGTTTCTTAATCTGTAAAATGGGTATAAAAATAGTAGCATCTATTGATAGATAAGTGTGAAGTTGCAACTAGGATATACAAAAACCTCTTAGAACAGTACCTACTAAATGCATTTAAGTGATTACTATTATTATTGTTGTTGTTATTATATGAAGTAGGAATCTAATTTTATTTTTGTATATGGATAACCAAATTTCCTACCCCTATATACTAGCTGACCTCTTTCTCACTTTCTAACAATGCCATTTCTGTCATACATCAGCTTTCATGTAGGGGTGAACATTTTTCTAGCTTCCTTATTCTTCCGTTGGACTGTCTATCCTTTAGAAAAATTTCAAGCCTACATTTAAAATTCCCTGAGTTCTAGAAGTCCCTGAAGTTGTCACTCTGGCCTCTTCTTCTTTTATCTATAATCCCACCTCAATAATATATTTTTAGTTGTTTGATAAATAACTGAAGGACAAGGGCAATGTTTGTTCCCTAGGGCTGCCAAAACAATGTACCACAAACTGGGAGACTGAAAACAAGAGAAACTTATTGTCGCTCATTTCTGGAGGCTGGAAGTCCAAAATCAAGGTGTTGGCAGGGTCATGGTCCCTCTGAAACCTGTAGAGGAATCCATCCTTGCCTTTCCCTAGCTTCTCGTGGTTTGCTGACAATCTTTGGTGTTCCTTGGCTTGTAGATGCAACATCTGATCCTTCATCTTCACATAGCATTTTTCCTGTGTCCCTGCCTTTACATGGAGTTCTTTTTGTAAGGACATTAATCAAATTGGATTAGGGATCCAACCTATCCCAGTAGGACCTCATCTTAACTAGTTATATCTGCAACAACTATATTTTCAAACCAGGTAACATTCTGAGGTACTGGGAGTTGGGACTTTATTTTTTTTTGGGGGGGGTACCATTCAACCCATAACAAGGGCAAAACTAAAACTACTAACCTTTGGCTTCAATCAAATCTTCCAACCCTCACCTGAACATCTCAATCCACCTGCTGAGGATCCTTGCCATACTGCCTTCAATTACAGTGGTTCAATCCTCCTAGACCCAGTTGTCCTAACCCAGACAAATTTAAAAAAAAATAATTTCAAACTTCAAATAGCCAACTACATCAGGAGTTTGTAAAGAAGGAAGATTTCAGAATCCTACCCTTAGAGATCCTGATTCAGTGGTTGGAGTTGATCAGTGCTAATGCAGGTGGTCAAGAGAACACACTTTGGGAAACATTAATCCAGACAACGTGTTAAAAGGCACATTTCTAAAGAAGGGGAAATCTGCAGAACAGCCCACCTCATTGCTCAACACTCAGGCAGCTGCTCATCAACCCAAAGGTCTTGGAAGAGGCTGTCTGCAGAGAAATGGAGTTTTCCTGATAAGCAGTCTAGAAAATTAGATTAATACTACTTCAGAGTTTAAAACCCACTCTTAGAGGATTACAGAATTGAACTGGTTCCATTTTTTAATTAGCAATTCAATTGTGTCTTCAATTTTCACAGGCTGCAGATTCCCTCAAAGTCCAAAGTAGGACACTGCAGTAATCTATTCTACATTAATAAAGCTTGGACCAGAGTTTGCTTTTTTATTTGGAAAAATGAAATTAAAAGACAACAGCTGGTATTTGTTGAAATCCTACTATTTGCCAGCATTTTTCTGGGCAGTAGTGAGACAGCATTAAACAAAACAGACATAATCCCTGTTATCACAGAGCTTTTATTCTTGTGGATGGGAGATGATTGAGAAGCAAGATAAATTAATAAAGTATGTGAAAACTCCAGGATGATAGAGATTTTTGACTGTTTCATTTAACACTGCCTCTCAAGTGCCTAGAAGAGTCATTGGCACATAGATGAGGGTCAGCAAATGTATATTGACTACCAAATGGTGATAAGCGCGATGGCAGAAATAAGGTAGGAACATGGACTAAGGAGTGGGATGGGTGCGATTTTAAATGGGAGAATCAAGGAAAGCCTCATAGAGAAAGGGTTTTTGGAGTAAAGATCTGAAGGAAGTGAAGATGGGAGTCATATATGTATCTGAGAAAGAAAGGGACCAGAAAACAGCCTGTGCAAAGGCCCTGAGATGGGAGCAAACTTGGTGTACTCAAGGTAGCATTGAGAGAAGGAAAGGAGAGAAGGAAAAGTGGGAGCATGGAAAGTCAAGGGCATTAGGAATGGACAGATCGAGAAGAGGTAAATGGGCCACTATAATACCCTTGGCATTTGCTCTGAGAAGGGCAGCCACCAAGGGTTTAAACAGTGGAGTGATAGAAACTGCTTATACTTAACAAGTGTATTTCAAGTGCTGTGTTTTGAACACACTGAAGGGCATAAGCAGAAAGCCATTGAAAACACCCAGTGAGACTGTCTTCTACCAAAATGGTGGCAGTAGTAGGATGAGAAGGAATAGGATTCTAGGTGTATTTTGAAGATTTGGGCAACAGGATTTCCTAATAGATGGAATTTCAGATTGGATGCGAGAAAAAGAGAGCAGTTGAAGATGTAGCCAGGCAAGGATGTGCAGGAACTCATACTTTAATACACTGCTGGTGGGAATATGAAATGGCACAACTACCTTGGAACACTGTTTGACAGTTTCTTTAAAAGTTACCCAATACACCTACCATTCTACCTGGACATTCTGTACCTAAGTGATTTACTCAAGAAAACTGAAATCAAATGTCTGAACAAAGACCTCTACTGAATGTACATAGCAGCTTTATTCAGAATAGCCAAAAACTGGACACAACCCAAATGTCCATCACTTGGAGAAGACATAAACAATTATCCATATAAGGGAACATGAATCACAACAAAAAGAAGTGAACTACCAACACACACGACAAAAATGGATCTCAAAATGTTTATTCTAAGTAAAAGACACAGACACCAAAAAGTACACATTGTAGAATTCTATTTATATAAAATTGTAGAAAATGTAAAGTAACCCCACAGTGACAGAAAGCAGACCAGTGCTCTTTAGGGGACAGGGGAAAAGAGAGGAATGGGTGACAAAGAGAGAGAGAAATGTTCTGTATATTGATTGTGGCAATGATTTCCTGGTATATACATCAGTCAAAATTCATTGAATTGTACACTTGAAATGGGCAAAGTTTACTGGGCATAAATTACACTCAAAAAGTTGATTAAAAAAAAATTTTAAAGAGGATAAAGCTAAGGTTTTTAGCCTGAGTGACTGAAAGAATGGAATTGCAGTTTACATAAATGAGAAAGACTAGAAGAGAAGGCTATTTTGTTGATGGGGGATATCAGGAGCTCAAACTCATGGTGAGTTTGAGACACCAATTAGATATCAGAGTAGAGATGTTAAATGGGCAGTCAGATATAAAAACCTGGAGTTCAGGAAATGGCCTAGGGTGGAAATATACATACTGAAGTCATAACGTACAGATAAAGCTATAAGGCTATATAAGATCATTACAAGACAGAATGTAGACAGAAAATAGGAGAGATCTAAGGACTCATCCCTGAGATAAAGATGAACAGCAAAGAATCTGAGAAGAAGCAGCAGTGATTCAGGAGGGAAAGAAGTAGAGTCTAGTACCCAACAAGGCACATGAAGGAGGGTTTCAGGGAGAAAGGAATGATCCTGTGGCAAACGCTGCTGATAAATCAGACTAGATGAGGACTGAGAACTGCTCATTCATGTAAACGACCTGGAGTTCATTACTGATGGGGTGATAGTGAAGAAAGAATGGGAAAAGAGCAATTAGAGTTAGCCTAGAAAGCTAATTCATTCATAGAGTTTTACTGCAAGAAATGGGGAATGAGTGGTAAGCGCAGGAGGAAGTGGGGTCGAGGGAGAGCTTTCTTAAGATGGGAAAAATCACAGCATGTTTGCTCACTGATGGGAATGATTCAATGGAGGAAGAAATGTTAGTGCTTTGAAGGAGCTAGGGGAGAATTGTTAGAGCAATGTTCCTGAGAGTATGAGACAATGGAATTAAGTGCACAAGCAGAAGGGCTAGATTGTGTCAGGAGCCCAGAGAGACCCTTAGCTATAGGGACAAGGAGGGGAATTCAGGCACAATAAATAAGGCAAGGGGAACTGCTGCTACATCTTTTCTGATTGCTTCTATTTTCTCAATGAAAGAAGAAGCAATGTAATCATTGAGAGTGAGCATGAGTTAGAAGCTGCTGGAGACTTGAGAAGAGAGAAGAAACTACATAATAATCAGCTACTGTAGGGGCTGGCAAACTCCAGCCCCCTGACCTACCTGTTTTGGTATGGCCTGTGAGCTAAGAATAGCTTTTACATTTTTCAAAGTGGTCAGATAACTATAGCTTTTTAATGAGAACAGGTTCTTAAAGAGATGAGGATATTTCCTCTTGGCTAACAAAGCCTGAGATATTTACTATTGGCCTTTTAGGGAGAAGTTAGCGGTCCCTTGATGTAGGAGAAAGAGAGGGTGAGTGGGCTGAGACCATACAGCACGATATGCCAGGCAACAGGAAGGTATTGGGTGGGAGCTTGATAGAACGTCAACTCACTGAATCCTCGTACAAGCACTGCAAGTTAAATATTAATAACCCAATTTTAGAGATACACTCATTGGGTTTCTGGGAGGTTCGGTAACTTTCTCAAGTCCACACAAATAATAAGTGCTGGAATATACGTATTTAGCAAATATACAACTATCTCAAATGTTTCCTTTCCACTCTGCCATGCTGCATTACAAAAGACTGTGGCCTCTGTCTTTACCTTGAATCCTCCCATCTGCAATGGCAAGGTGATACATAAAGAAGCAGCACATGCAGCAAATGAGCCACCTCTTGAGCTGGACTGATGTAGGGGTAGACCTCACCCTGCTCTTGGCTTTGTGGCCTTGAACAGGATATATCACATGTGCAAGGCTCTGCTTTTCTCATCTATAAAATCAGATTAATAATAAATGCACCATTTGAAGTCGCTGATATTCAACCATTTTTAAACAATAAAAATGACAATTTCATATGTTTCAAACTAGTACCTACCATCCAAGGATATTGTGTGGATTAAAGTTAATTAATATACATATAGCACAAGTATTATGCTGACATTTAAAGAACAGGTATTCTATGGACAATAATAATAGGAGCAGCCTTATGCCTAAAGAAGTCATTATTTAGAGAGAAGGGGCTGTGAAATGATCTCAACTATGTACACTTGGCCCAGAGGCACAGGGAAAAATGAAGGGAGGAAGTCTGCAGGAATCCTGGTTGTGGCCAATCAGCCTCAAGTCACTCAAACTCTAAGTCCAAACCCAACTGATAACATTTGGCCTGGAGGAGCCCCGAGGGCAACTTGATGACCAAATACCTGGAAGACTCATGGGGTGGACTGAGACATCTCACTCTGTTTGGTTGCAGGGGATGGAAACAGGAATAGTGAGTGGAAGTTACATGGAGACAAATTTATATGCCATTAAGCTAAAACTTTCTGGTAATTAGAATTATTAACCATGGAATGAGCTTCAGTGGGAAGTAGAGAGTTCAAGGGTAGACTGGGAGAGCACTAGATCACGTATTACTAGAGGAATCTCATAATGGGTACATTCATTACATAATAAATGATCTGTGAGATTCTTTGCAATTCTAAAATGTTATGAGTTAGTAGTCCCTGGCTTTGGCCTAGCAGTGCCCTAAAGTCAGAACAGCTAGTTAAGTATCTAGTATAGTGCCCTAATACAGAGTGAGCATTTAAGGAATATTTGCCCCTCTACTTCATGATTTTTCTGCCCTTAAATGCAAGAAGTTTTACGAGGCTGTCTTGTCATTCAGCAACTGTACTGTATCTCCCCTTTATTTCATTCTTTTTGATTTATCATCTATCTGCTAATTAAGAAACAGAAGAGGAAAGAGCTGATTTTAAAAGCAACAAGTCCAAATTCAAATTTGAATCCAAGTCTATTGTCATGCAACTGTTATCATATCACAGTCAGTATTTCATATTTAAATTGGCTTTTCCAAGAATAGATCACTGGGATTTATAGCACTAATAGGGGAAGAAACTGTTTTCTGAGAAAAGATTAAAAATTGGCATTTGAGAGATATTCAGATCACTTCACTCACAGATGGATGGAATAGAAATTCTACCTACTTTAGTTAGACTGGACAGAAAAGGTATCTGCAGAAAAGACAATATTTAAGTTGATTTCCAACAGACAAGAAGTCAAACAAGGCAACAGTAGAGAGAAAAGAACAGCGGGAACAGCATGTATGAACATTCTAAGGTGGGAAAGATGTGGATGTATTTGAAAAAGAGTGGCTTTGGTGTAGTGATGGAGTAGTGCAGCCTGAGGTTGGAGAGATCAGCAGAGACAAATGCGGTAGATCTATAGAGCCATCCACCTCTTGTAAAGAGTTTGAATTTGTTACAAGTATAATGAAAAGCCACTTACAGTTTTTAAGGAATGTTTAATTTATGTTCTAGAAGATGATCACTCTTGCTTGTGATGTGGAAATGGATTGTAGAGGAGCAAATGTGGAATCAGAGAGACATCAAAGAGATGTCAACATAGTCTGTGAAGGATGGGCTATGACCAGGAGCCAAGAAGATGGAGAAAAGACAGAGTCAAGATATTTTGGGGAGTAGAATCAAGTGAAGATACCAATGCTTTGGATAAGGGTTATGGGAAAAGAAAATCAGGACTGACTCAGGTTTCTGAATTGAGCAACTAAAGGATAATGTGCCATTTATTTGGATAGAACAGATAGGGGAGGGATTCACTTTCAGAAGAGAAATGAGAAGTTTTATCTTAGATGTATATGATTTAAGTGTCTGTAAGACATACAGGTTGAGCTATCAGGTAAGCAAAATTGTAATGGTGCTCAGAAAAAAAATTATCTAGGTTGGAGATATAAACTTTGGAGTCTTTAGTCATACTGATTTTTTAAAGACTGGGAATTAATAGGATCACTCAGGGAGAAAAAGCAAAAGAAGAGAAGAGGATCCACAACTTAAACCAGAGGACTGCCAATACTTCAGAGGAGGTGTAGGAGCCAGCTGGAAAAGGAAACTGATGTAATAAGCCAGTGCATTTGGAAAACTAGGAAACAATAGTGTAATGATAGCCAAGAGAAGAGAGTGTTTCAGGAAGTAAATGGCCAATCCCATCAAATGCTCAAAGGGTGGATAAGAGGACAGAGATGTGTAGATTGCAAATGGCTGTGTGACCATTGTCAGTGATCCTGAGACAAGAAATTTCAGTATAGTCGTGGGGCAATGTGGAAACCATATTAGAATGGATTAAAGAAAAGTTAAGGAGGTGGAACTAATACATTTAACAACTCTTGAGAAGTTTGGTTATGCAGGATAATGGGGAAATGAGTGAAACCAATCTTCAGGGAGCTATGGAACTAAGGTTTGATTGTTTGTTTTTGGTGTTGTTTCTAAGATAAAGTTGGAAAATTAGAATATGGTTACAAAACTGATACGGTAAAGAATGGAAAATTTGATAAAAGGAGAGTGGATAACCAAAGTGAAGTGTTTTTAAAGGTCAAAGAGCACTGGATCCATAGGATAAGGGAGGGCCTGGAATTGGCTAAGATGAAGAAAGGGCTCTCCATAATGACAGAAGGGAAAAAGTGAAGATAACTGCTGATGAGGGTAGTCTTTGTTAAGTTTGCATTAGAAATTTTAGAGTTATCATCTGAAGGCTTTTATTTCACTTAAGTATGAGGCAAGGTCAACAGCTGAGTGAGGGTAAAATAGGGAGGAGTTGTGGGTGGTTTGAGGAGAACATATAAAATCATTCTGGGAAATATAAGTGGGTTTCTGGGTCGTAGTATGTGCAAGTTGTGATTTTAGATAATCAAATTAAGGAAACATCAATTCAGTTATATATTCTCCAGTAACATTCAGCTACTCAGACACAGGTGCAGAGAAGATGTGGGGGGGGTTGAGGTTTTACTAGACATGTGTGATGAAGGTAAGAGTAGTAGAGGGGTTGAGACTACATGTGAGGGGGTGATTATAATGGCAGACCATGGAAGTTTAATGATGTACCTAAGAGAAAAAAAATAGAAGGAAACTCAACAAAATGTTTAAAGGGTACTTCTGAGTGGGGAGAATACAGGTGATTTTCATTTTCATCTTTATGTGAGTCTTTATTCTCTAAATTTTCTATAAGAAGCATATTTTAGTTCTAAGTACATTATTTTAAAAATAACCAAAATGATATAAAAGCAGTTATATACTGAGCTTAAGAACAATTCTCTTAAAATTGAGATGGGAATCAGAAAACAAGTAACAAAATGGCAATAAGTACATACCTACCAAATGCTAGTGGACTAAATTATCCAATCAAAGGCATAGGCTGGCTAATTGGATTAAAAAAAAAAACAAAAACAAGACCTACCTATATGCTTCTTACATAAGACCCTCTCCAGAGCTAAAGACACAAACAGACTGAAAATGAAGGGATGGAATAAGATATTTCATGCAAATGGAAATGACAAGAAAGCAGGGGTCGCAATACTATATCAGGCAAAACAGACTTTAAAATGAATTCTGTAACAAAAGACAAAGAAGGGCATTATATAATGATAAAAGGATCAATAAAGGAAGAGGATATAACACTCATTAACAATAAAGGAAGAGGATATAACACTCATTAACAGATATAACACTCATTAACAAATATACAAAAAAATTCTGTATTATACACATAATACAGAAGTATGTAAATATATAAAGCAAATAGTAACAGACATAAAGGGAGAAATTGACAATATTACAATATTAATAGGGGACTTTAACACCTCACTTACATCAATGGACAAATCATCCAAAAGAAAATCAACAAAGAAATAATAGTTTTAAACGACACATTAGTTCAGTTGAACTTAATATATATCTATAGGACATTCCATCCAAAAACAGCAGAATACACATTCTTTTCAAGTGCATGTGGGGTGTCCTCTAGGATAAATCACATGTTAGGTCACAAAACAAGTCTCAACAAATTTAAGATGACAGAAATTATATCAAGTATTTTTTCTAATCACAGCAGTATGAAACTAGAAATCAATTACAAGAAGAATGGGAAAAACACAAAATGAAGAGATTAAACATGTTACTAAAAACCCCTCAATGAAGAAATCAAAGATAAAATCAGAAAATACCTTGAGGCAAATAAAAATGGAAACACAACTTTCCAAAACCTATGAAACATAGCAAAAGTAATTCTAAGAGGGAAGTTTACAAGGATAGAGGTCTGCCCCTAAGAAACAAGAAAAATGTCAAACAACCTAACTTACCATCTAAAGGAATTAGAAATAGAAGAACAAATAAAGCACAAAGTAAGCATAAAGAAGGAAATAATAACAATCAGAGAGGAAATAAATTAGAGACTAAAAAAAATAGAAAAGATAAAGCCAGGAGCTGTTTTCTTGGAAAGATAAAATTAATAAACTTTTAGCTAAAGTCATCAAGAAAAAAAGAGAGGACACAGATAAACAAAATGAGAAATGAAAGAGGAGAAATAATAACTGGTATCACAGAGATACCAAAAAAAAAACATAAAAGAATACTACAAACAGTTATATGCCAATGAACTGGTCAACCTAGAAGAAATGGACAAATTTCTAGAAACATACAACCTTCCAAGAATGAATCAGGAAGAAATAGACAACTTGAACAAACCAAAAACTAGCAATGAAATTGAATTTATAATAATAATAAAAATTCCCAGCAAACAAAAGTCCAGGAGTGGACAGATTCACAGGGTAATTCTAATAAACATGTAGAGAAGGGATAATACCTATCCTTCTCAAAATATTGCAAAAAATTGAAGAAGAGGTAACACTCCCAAATTCATTCTACAAGGCCACCATTAGCATAATACCAAAATCAAACAAAGACACTACACAAAAAGAAAATTACTGGTCAATATCTCTGACAAATATAGATGCAAAACTCTTCAACAAAACATTAGCAAACCAAATTCAACAGTATATAAAAAGGATTATGCACCATGATCAAGTGGGATACAAGGGATACCTTCTAGGGATACAAGAATGGATCAACAGTCACAAATCAATCAGTGTGATACACCACATTAACAAGAGGAAGGATAAAAATCACATGATCTTCTCAATAGATGCAGAAAAATTCAACATCCATTCATGATAAAAACTCTTATCAAAGTTGATATAGAGGCAACATATATCAAAATAATAAAGGCCATTTATGACAAACGCACAGCTGACATCATACTCAACAATGAAAAGCTGAAAGCTTTTTATCCAAAGTCAAGAACAAACCACACATGCCCACTCTCACCAGTTCTATTTAACATAGTATTGGAAGTCTTAGTCACAGCAATCAGACCAGAAAAAGAAGTAAAACGCATCCAAATTGGAAGGGAAGAAGTAAAACTATCACTATTTACAGATGACATGATACTATATGTAGAAAACCCTAAAATTTACACCAAAGGACTATTAGAGCTAATAAATGAATTCAGTAAAGTTTTAGGGTACAAGATTAATACATAGAAAGCTATTGCTTTTCTATACACTAATAATGAACAATCATAAATAGAAAGCAAGAAACAATCCCATTTAAAATCACATCAAAAAGAATAAAACACCTGGGAATAAATGTTCCAAGGAGATGGAAGACCTTAACTCTGAAAACTATAAAACATTGATGAAGGAAATTGAAGATGATCCAAAGAAATGGAAAAATAGCCCATGTTCATGGATTGGAAGAACTGATATTGTTAGTGTCCACACTAACCAAAGCAATCTACAAAAATAACACAATACCTATCAAAATACCCATGACATTTTTCACAGAACTAGGACAGATAATCCTAAAATATATATGGAAACACAAAAGACCCTGAATTGCCAAAGCAATCTCGAGAAAAAAGAACACAACTGGAGGTATCATGATCCCTTACTTCAGACTATATTACAAAGGCACAGTAATCAAAACAGCATGTTACTGTCACAAAAACAGACACATAGATCAATGTAACAGAATAGAGATCCCAGAAATAAACGTATGCTCTTATCGTCAATTAATCTGCAGCAAAGGAGACAGAACGTAAAATAGAGAAAAGACAGACTCTTCAAGTAATGGTGCTGAGAAAACTAGACAGATACATGTAAAGGAGTGAAATTAGAACATTTCCTCACACCATATACAAAAATAGATTCAAAATGGTTTAAAGACCTGAAACCATAAAATTCCTAGAAGACAACATAGGCAGAACACTTTTTGACATAAATCATAGCAATATTTTTTTGGATTTCTCTCCTAAGGCAAAGGAAACAAAAGAGAAAATAAATAAATTGGACCTAATTAAACTTAAAAGTTCTTGCACAGAAAAGGAAACCATCAGCAAAACGAAAAGACAGCCTACTAAATGGGAGAAAATACTTTCAAATGATATGACTAATAAGAGGTTAATATCCAAAATATATAAAGAGCTCATACAACTCAATATCAAAAAAAACAACCTGATTTAAAAATAGACAGAACCTGGAGGCCACCACCGCCATTGCTGTGCGGTCAAAGCACCAGCCTGCACCATGATCTACTGCCAGCAGAAAGGGAAGGATTGAATCATATTTGTCACCAAAGAAGACTATGAAACTCCAAGCAGATTGGAGCTGGTGGCCAATTGGAGCTGGGGTCTCTTCTCCTCATACAGACCCCAATGATCTGTATGAGGAGAAGAGACTGATCCTGCCAAATGGAGATATCAACTGGAACTGCCCATGCCTTGGGCGGATGGCCAGTGGTCCGTGTGGGAAACTTTTCAAGGTGGCCTTTTCCTGATTCCTCTACAGCATGGAGGATGTCAAGGGGTCAGACTGTGTAGACCAGTTCCGGGCCATGCAGGGGTGCATGCAGAAGTACCCGGACCTCTATTTCCAGAAGGAAAAGGAGAAGCCAGGGGATCGTTTAGAGGAAACAGCTGCCTCTGAGGCCACTGCAACCATAGAAGAGGAGGGGTCCAGCTAATGATGGCTCTGGGGTGCTGGGCTCCAGCCTCCTTCAGAGCAATATGAACCTCTCTGATAAAGTGTCTTTCCTTCTGTTTTTCTGTGCACTGTAATGTACAAAATAACTTATTGTGCTGATCGGGGTCTTGGCCCCTTGACACATACACTGAAAAATGGGGTTGTGTGTCTGTGTGTCTCACATGGACATATCAGCAAATGTAGCTGCCACTTTTGAATTCTTTTCTCAGATTGTCCTGAATTTTGCCACTTTGAAATAATATGCTGAATAATCTCAGCAACCAAAAAATCATTATCTGGGAGTGTCTCTTGTGAGTGAGCTGATTTATTTTATTCATTGTATCCCTTTTAGTAGATTTTACACCCAGTTGGAAAGTGAAACAGAAACAAAACATCTTTCTTTAAAAATGTTGGAGTGGGACTATTTCTTGTAGAAGAGGAGGGATGATCAGAACTTGAGTATCTGAGGAAGCACTATGCTTCATTTCTGATACATTTTGCTTTCCAATTTTGCATTGAGCTCCAGGTTTTCTAGTTTGGAAAGCAGAGCTTTGGACCCTCTGAATGACCCTTTGTAAGTGAAGAGAAAGGCTAGTTTTTGCTCTTCTTGTTATTCCAAAAGCCCTGGTTGGGGGCCTGTGTTCACACTGGCTCTGTCTCAGCCTGTTCAGATGCAATGTTCTTGAAGGGTGGGGACCTAATCATTACCAAAGTAGCGCCGAGAGAGGAAACTGTGTCAATTAAAAGGAAAACGTATTTTTTACCTGAAAACAAAAATGGACAGAACCATAAATAGACATTTTTCCCAGGAAGATATACAAATGGCCAACAAGCACATGAAAAGATGTTCAACATCGTTAATCATCAGGGGAATAAAAATCAAAACCACAATGAGATATCACCTCACACTGTCAGAATGGCTATCATCAAAAAGAACACAAAAAACAAATGTTGGCAAGAATGTGGAAAAAGGGAACTCTCATACATTGTTGGTGAGAATGTAAATTGGTGCAGCCACTGTGGAAAACAGTATGGAGGTTTCTCAAAAAACTAAAAATAGAACTACCATATGACCCAGCAATTCCACTCCTGGGTTTATATATCCAAAAAAAAAAAAAAATACTGAAAACACTAATTCAAAAAGATACATGCACCCCAATGTTCATAGCAGCATTATTTACAATTGCCAAGATGTGGAAGTAACCTAAGTGTCCATCAACAGAGGAATGGATTAAGAAGATGTGGTACACATAAACAATGGAATACTACTCAGCCATAAAAAAGAATAAAATTTTGCCACGTGCAATAATATGGATGAGTTGGAGGGTATTATGCTAAATGAAATTAGTCAGATAAAGACAAATACTGTATTATATCACTTATAAGTTGAAACTAAAAAATCAACTAGTGATATAACAAAAAAGAAGCACATTCACAGATATAGAGAACAAACTAGTAGTTACCAGTGAGGAGAAGGAAGGACTATATAAAGGTATGCGATTAAGAGGTACAAACTACTATGTATAAAATAAGCTACAAGGATATATTGTACAAAACATGGACTATAGCCAATACTTTATAATAACTATAAATGAAGTATAACCTTTAAAATTGTGAATCATTATATTATACACCTATAACTTATATAATATTGCACATCAACTATACTTTAATTAAATAAAAATATATGTGTGTATATATATATATATTGCTGGGCTCATTATTCTGAAATTAGATTAAGGTACAGAATCAAGCATTTATCTTGCCTCTCCTTTATAAACTGTTTTTCATATTAACCAGATAAAGAAGTCCAACTAATTCAGAAAGAACGATTGACTTAGAAAAATGTCATTTTGCAACCCCAGTGAAATAATGGATCTATACAATAATCCTCAATGGCTGCTAAGACCATTAGGAAAAGGTTGACACCTAAATCCCACTGATCAATCTTAGCATCACTAAAAGTGGGACAAACAGGTATTACATCCCTCTTGATGTAATACAATAGCAAGTACCCACACTGCCTGTGAAATATTCTTGCCTCCCCCAGCATAATTAAGCCTAAATTTCATGTTTTAGACTCAGCTACAAGTTAACAAGAAATATAGGACTGTAGAAACAAGTTAAACAATACCACAGAGATATAACCAAAACAGTCCAGGATGCAGAAAATCAACAGGAAAAATGACTCATTTTTTCAATAAATAAATGTCTTGGTTAAAAAAAAAAGAGAGAGGAAACTACTAAATGATAATAGAGACATAAGAGATAAATCAACAAATTCTATAAAGGACCTTGTTTGGGTCCTGATTGAACAAATAGGACAATTAACAAATTTTGAGACAATCGAAGAAATTTGAACACGGATTGGAATAATATTTCAAATAATAATTTTGTTAGGTGTGATAATACTATCGTGGTTATATTGTTCTAAAGCCTTTATCTGTTAGAAATGAGGTATTTATAAGTAAAATTTCTGTGGCCCAGGAGTGCAGACTGGTTAAACACAATTGGCAAAATATCAATAATTATTGGGGCTGGGTGATAGTACCATCACGATCTGCTTCCCTCTAATTCTGGATATGTTTGAAATTTTCTGTAATAAAATACTTTAAACAAAGTTGAAATGAAAAAGACTATGTGCCATGAAAATCTGAGTGTTGAGACCTGAGGCTTATAAAGTCCTGTCAGAACCTGAAATCACTTGCAATTTTATACTATGCAAGATCCAAATATCAATGTGTATTGTTATTCTGCTGAACTAACACTTGCCCGTTTGCCGTGTCTTTGTAAGAATCCATAATAACTGGAGCCATCCAGCAATCTGTGAAGAGCTTCTTGTCTTTACCATTTGGGAGGGAATAAACAGATTACTAGACGTGCTACGTCATCCACACACCCCCAGCTTTAAGCAGGTGAGTGACTATGACGATGGGATTAAGCTTCACAACCAATTACACCATCTGACTCAGATTTCTTGAGACAAAACAGAAGAATAAGGAAACATAAGTAGTGTCTGGGTGCAGTCAAATGTACAAATATTTATCTAGCTACTCCACCACCGCACAGAGTTTGAATATGTAGTCTGAGAGCATAAACTGCAGATGTCAATATTGTATGTGTGTCTGAGACATGACAATTTAGCAGCCCCTCTGGCACTTAAACCATTTAGGAGTTTCATTCCAATGAAATCCAAATGGGAGAAGCATCCAGAGGTCAGGAATACATCAGGCTTTCTCTTTCTCAATTCCCCTCTCACACCTTTGGGACCTGGGCTCATTCCAGAACACCCCGCAGCTTCCTCACAATGATCTACACCTGCAAGCTTTCCTATGTCCATACTCTGCCCCGGTCAAACTGTACCCCTACTACCACCTCCACCACCACCATTGCCACCACCTCTGACACACACACACACACAGCGGAATTCTTACTTCTTGTAATAGCAGTAGGTATCAATGTGTGGTCCTGAGACACACATTGGGAGCAGGGAGCAGCTGCATCACGTGGGAACTAGTTAAACATGCAAGTTCTTGGGCCCCATCCCAGACCTATGGAATCAGACGCTCTAGGGTAGCACTCCAAGTTTTAATAAGTCCTCCAGGTGACACCTGTGCACAGGAAAGTTTGTGAAAAGTAGAGGAGTGTCATGCCCACAAACGAAGGGTAAATTTGGGGGAACACTGCAGGTTCTTCTAATTCTTAAAAACCTAGGGCTGAGTGAGTAGGAGACATTCTCATTTTACTCAAGAAGGAAAGTGAATAATTAAGAAATCAAAAGACACACAGTCAATGTGAATTCATTGCAGAAAACATGGAGGTGGGGTGAAACAGGACAGATAATACAAAACAAGTGTTAACAAAACAAGTGTTAAATGACTGTTATTGTTTCAGCACATCTTCCAAATTGAGGTTAATTGAACATTGGTTTGCGTTGAGTCAATCTGTCAACAAGCGCTAATTGAACACCTTTGATGTCCTTTTCTTCAAAGCACACCAACCAATGGAGACACCCAGAAAGAGAGTATTTGGGGAATTCTCTGAAGGATTTAGGATTTAAATCATAATATGAGTAATGTATATGTATCTACGTGATACTACAGTTAACTTTAAAGGGGTTACTAGAAAGTGAAAAAATTACAAGGGTATTCTCTCCTCTGCCTCTGTCTAGAGTATAGAAGAAAAATCTATATTTTTAAAGGAACAAACATAAGGGAAACAATGTCCAAAGACTGAATTTCTACTCTGCATCTCGGTTTAAATGTGAAATATATTGTTGCTAAACTTGGACTCAAAATCAGGTATGCCTCTTACTGAGCTCTGTTTACTGGGTACTGCAGAGAAGCCAGATCATGGAATCCAGTTCTTTGGAAAATCTCCAAGGAAAGAATTTCTAGAATGAGGATTCTGAAGTATGAATATGTGTGTTATGTTTCTAATTTCCCAGAATACATGTGATTTCTCATAATTAAAATGCCCAGGATTTTTCTTCTACTATGATTTTTATTAGGTTATAAAACTGGTGGGACAATTGTTCATGTTAAAAAGAATTATTTTCAGTTTTAAGCTATCACCATATTTCAAACTCTTTTCAATTTCTCGTAATTGTGGTGAGACTGTATTTATAAATGTAGAATAAAGTCCCTCAGATGATAATATTTCAAATACTCCCTGCCTTCTTTTTAATTAATAAACCCAAAAGTCATCTTTTGCAGAAATAACTGCCTTAAGCTTCAAAAAAATTTTCAGCTTAAAAGTAACAAAGTTCAACATTTTATGGTCAGCTGTTTTATTACAAATTTAGGTGGTAGTAGGAAAAATCAGAAAATTGAACCCAAGACATTCAAAAGATGCTAAAGGGAACATTCTCCTCCCTCCACCCCGCCCACCTTAAACTTTTACGGAATACAAAAAATTCTTATTTTCCCTCTCTACCGTAACTTACTTACATTTTATTGAAGGCCTTTATTATTATTATCATATCTAAATAGTTAGAATTGACTTTATTTCTGTGGAAATAAAGACCAACCAAATGAGAAAAATCAAAGGCTATTTTTTCAGAACCCGGATAAGAAGTGAGTCAGCCACTGTCACTTGCATCTTGGCAAAGATGCAAAGGCAGGCAGAGGAGTAGGAAAGCTTGATTGTACAAAAAAGGGAGCCTTCACGTGTACTCTGATTGGAGGCTGTGGGCTTGGGGAAGCTGGAGGCGCAATAACTCATAGCAAGGTATCTTATGTGATTGGTTGGGGGTGTGCATATTTGTTTTTCTCTAGTTGGTCCTAAGTTGGAAGGATTTAATCAAATCCTGCCCATTTGGGGCTGGCTGTTACAGAAGTTACTGTTTAGCTTCTTAGATTGTTATTAGAGATAGTAGTCTGAATTCTAACAAGTCTGACTTATGGCAGGCTGGCTTCCTGGACTGTTTATTGTCAATGAAAGGGTTGGTTTCCTTGGCAGGTTGCTGTAGGTTGTGGGTCAGAGTTCTATTTTTATATACGGTCTGGCCGTTGTCTGTTTCTATGTTTAGTCTCTCATTTCCAAGTTAATTATAATTTAATGAGTAGCTGCAATATTGATGTAGTTCAGATCCAGAATGGGGTGCCCACCTCTGTGGAAATTTAGGCCCAGCAACCAGAGGAGGTATCGTACAGTTCCCACAGGTATGAGGGCCTCTCCAAGCAATGACAACCTGGGATCATTTAAGAGACAAATTGGAGTGAATAGCCCCTGGACAGAGACGGGACCACAAGGAAAGGTTTGAAAAGAGTAAGGCACAGGCAGATGCTTTCTAGGAAGCAACAGTAAGATAAATCAACAAAGCCAGCCATCTTACTCTATTTTTTTATACTGCACAGTTTTCATTATTTTATTTTTTTCATTACTTTTTATTGGAGCCTAGTTGATTTACAATGCTGTCTTAGTTTCTGCTGTACAGCAAAGTGAATCAGTTATACATATACATATGTCTTCCCCTTTTTCCAAAGAGCTGAGGCAGAAGTACAATGTTTGCTTCATGCCCATCTGAAAGGACGAAGTTCAGGTTGTGCGAGGGTGCTACAAAGGGCAGCAAATTGGCAAAGTGGTCCAGGTTTCCAGGAAGAAATATGTCATCTACACCATACGAGTGCAGCAGCAGAAGGCTGATGGCACCACTGAGCATGCGAGTATCCACTCCAGGAAGGAGGTTATCACTAAACTAAACTGGGCAAAGACCAAAAAAAGATCCTTGAGCGTAACGTCAAATCTTGCCAAGTAGGAAAGGAAAAGGGCAAATATAAGGAAGAAACAATTGAGAAGATGCAGAAATAATCTTTTATATGACTTTCATTAAAAACTGTTAAAATGAAAAAAAATTTTAATTAAAAATATAGTGAGACATTTTAAAAAACAAAGCAAACAAACAAAGCCAGCAAAAACTCTAAGACATGAGACAAGATAGCAGACTGAAAATGGGAGAGTGCGTGCCTAGATCAGAAACAGTGCCTAGTGCGTGCCTAGGCACAGAAACAGATTTCAAAACCACTCAGCATACCCAACAAAACTAATCTACCAGCAAAATGGCCCAGAGGTCTGCCTGTTTGGGACCCCTGTCCAATCTGATATTCAGCCTGTATGCACTGGTTTGACCATACCAATTGGTCAGTTCCCCATTCCATCATGGTGCCCAAGACAACTGGTCATTAAATATGTATTCTGAATATTACCCCCACCTGAAAGTGCGAGAGTCTGGAGGTACCCCCAACTAGTGGTTACGAAGAATAAACGATTTCAGATGTAGTTTTGCAGGTATGCTGTTTCCTTTCAGTTTAGGTGCTGGGTAACTTGTCTCAAGCTTGATCTGAGCTGGGAAGGCATGAAAACCTGAAAGAAGAAATCAAAGAAAAGTACCCCTAGTGAGAAGAGGGTACTCTTCTCTTCATGAGTGAGGGCCATGAGGAAGCTATGAAATCACACATCTATGTCAACTGCACAGGTTGGAGGGCAAATCACTGGGGTCTGTGGCCATGGAAGGGAATATGTCAACACTGCAACTGAAGCTACTGCAGGAGCTTCAGAAATGGGAGCCCAGGACAGAGCAGAGAATAAAGAGGATAAAGAAGGGCATTAATTTTTTTTAACATCTTTATTGGAGTATAATTGCTTTACATTGTTGTGTTAGTTTCTGCTGCATAACAAAGAGAATTAGCTATGTATATACGTATATCTCCATATCCCCTCCCTCCTGAGTCTCCCTCCCACTCTCCCTATCTCACCCTTCTAGGTGGTCACAAAGCACTGAGCTGATCTCCCTGTGCTATGCGGCTGCTTCCCACTAGCTATCCATTTTACATTTGGTAGTGTATATATGTCAATGCCACTCTCTCACTTCATCCCAACTTACCCTGCCTCCCTCTCCATGTCCTCAAGTCCATTCTCTACATCTGCATCTGTAAGGAAGGGCATTAATTCTGATAGCTTCAGCAAGAGAACTGCCACCCCCACTGATAACGTGAGTTACCCCCTTGACTCGGCCAAGAGGTCATGGTGATGGACATTCCAGGGGTACTTCTGGGTGTGTGGTCAGAGCAGAGACACTGTTCTTACCATTTCATATGTTAATTTGCCCCTGCCCCTGTCCAGGGTAACATCTGCTTTAGGTTAAAAAAGAGGGGTGGACATTTAATGTACCTTTTTTACCATTTGAATTTTTCACAATAGTTAAGCCTATTTCTATGGTGGTAAATTAACAGATGCTATTTGGGGAAAAAATATCTAAAATTCACATATGACATACCACAGGTATGGTAAATTGTTTACTAAAATGCCTAAATAATATAAAGGCAGGTTTTTTTTAATATAGCAGGTTCTTATTAGTTATCTATTTTATACATATTAGTGTATGTATGTCAATCCCAATCTCCCAATTCATCGCAAGTGCCCCCCTTCCCCCCCTTGGTAACCATAAGATTGTGCTCTACATCTGTGACTCTATTTCTGCTTTGCCAGTAAGGTCATCTGTACCATTTTTCTAGATTCCACATATAAGCAATATTATACAATATTTGTTTTTCTCTTTCTGACTTACTTCACTCTGTATGACAGACTCTAGGTCCATCCACACCTCTACAAATGGTACTATTTTGTTCCTTTTTATGTCTGGGTAATATTCCATTGTAAAAAAATGTGGAACGCTTCACGAATTTGTGGGTCATCCTTGCGCAGGGGCCATGCTAATCTTCTCTGCATCGCTCCGATTTTAGTATATGTGCTGCCGAAGCAAGCACCCAACTTAACTCTTTAAAGTACGGCTAGGGTAGGTGATGTGGATCTCTCGTCCCACGTGCAGTGGGGTGTCGATGATACTAATTCTGTTGTCTCAAAATTGGCGACCAAGACCTGGAGCAGAAAGCGAAGACACATCAAGCACCTCCCATTCTAAGAAGAGCTGCCAACAGCTGGAGGCATGAACCCCTCCAGGACGTTTTAATAGACCAGACTTAACCAACTGTACTGCTTTCAACCATTCCCCCCACCCCAAACAAGCAGAAAACCAGGAAGAGGAGAAGGAGGAGAGATTTCTTATTGTGAGTCATCGGTAGAGAGTTGAGAGCCTCGGTGTTTTCCATGGAGGAAGAAAAAATGGGGAGCTCTCATAGACAGTAGGGGTGTCAGAAACAAAAGGAGACAGGCATCTCGAACCACAGGGAGACATCAGCTCATGGAGCAGACATGCTGATCTGCCCACTCTCTGACCATCTCTGAGCAGGGGAGAAGAGAGCCAACAGGGCAGAGAGAGAGACCAGCAGTGGGGAAACCAGCCCTCCTACCACTTGGTATTTGAAGGAAAGCTGACTCTTCAGTGACTCAGGTGGACACTGCAGAAGGTAGCTGGGCTTAAGCTGTCTTATTGTACCCCAAACAAGAGGGCCACGTACAGGGTGGATGTCCCAAGCAATGGGAAACAGCAGGGTGTACTGCTGGTGGTGAAAGCTGCAGTGGCATTCAAAGAGGCTGAGCTAGAGTTAGTCTCCCTTGTTAAGGCATTGGATGGAAACAAGATGTGGAGCCCTGTCCCGATTCTGAAAGGTTCATGAAGAACTCACACATGTACCTCAAGAAGGAAGCAGCCTGGGATGCCTGCCCTCAGTGGGCATCTCTACTTGGTCCATTTCAGCCTAAGAAGCAATAGCCAAGAGATGGCCAATGCACACCAGGAATGACAGATTCGTCCCTTTCCATCTCCCCTCTGCAATCAAGGAGAAAGGTGCCCCAAGAAATCAGGGATAAGGAGTGAAAAAGCAGACCAAGCTTTCTCCCTCCTCTAAGTCTCCTTGGGAAAGCATGGCCAGTGCTGGGAGGAGGGGAGGGGATAGATGGATCTGAAACGGATATTTTAAACTTGACCTGCTTTTTTTTAATATTCAGAAGTAAATAGAAAACGTATGGAACTCTGTGAGTACAAGGTAGCATTTTCCTCCCAAAATGAATAAATATTTGCAGGTTTTAAATTGCAAGAAGAGCCCTCCTGCAGTGAGGGATGTGGCCCTGAGGTCAGGGAATCACAGTGATAAACCAGGAGCATCTAGGAAGTGAGCCCCGCACAGGATTTCAATTCCAGGACACTCCTTCCTTGGACTTCAGGAAAAGTAAAGCAGCAAAGTTTAAATAATTTCTCTCATAGTTTCTCCAACACTTGAATAAAAAGTTTGAAATAAGTGAGGGACTGAGTCATAAAAACAAAAACAGAGGGGAACAGATCCCCATCATGCTCACCATCATCTCTGGGATTTTGCAGAAGTGGGAAGATTGCATTAGAAGGTGTCCTGAGCCCCCAGCCCCACTAGGAGGGCAACAAGTAGGTATCTGCTTTGGCTCAGAAAAGTCTGGGGAGAAAAAAGCAGCCTGAAGAATAGGTAAGAGGACCCTGCAAGAGCAGAGAAAACTCCCCACCCCAGTGAATACACTAGAGCAGTGACTTTCAAACTCCTTGTACCAAAAGCCACAGTAAGAAATACATTGTACATCATGACCCTATACACATGTATATGCATCACTGAGCAAAGTTTTATAAAACAATATTACTCACCACGTGCAATGAATGGACACAGGTTGTTTATATTCTATTCTGTTTTGTTTTTTTTAATGCTGGTCACAGATCATATAAATTGATTTCTGTGGTTCTGAAGAACCTAGTGACAGGAATAAAGACACAGATGTAGAGAATGGACTTGAGGACAAGGGGAGGGGGAAGGGTAAGCTGGGAGAAGTGAGAGAGTGGCATGGGCTATATACACTACCAAGTGTAAAATAGATAGCTAGTGGGAAGCAGCCGCATAGCACAGGGAGATCAGCTCGATGATGCTCTGTGACCGCCTAGAGGGGTGGGATTGGGAGGGTGGGAGGGAGGGAGACGCAAGAGGGAGGAGATATGGGGATATATGTATACGTATAGCTGATTCACTTTGTTATACAGCAGAAACTAACACACCATTGTAAAGCAATTATACTCCAATAAAGATGTTAAAAAAAAATTGATTTCTGGACCCTAGTAGTCTACAAGCAGCAGTATAAACAACTCTCATTAGAAGGAGATGACCCTTAAAAGGGAGGGGAGAGTTTAGGTAACACAAGCACGAACATTTGTTTTTTCTCTCCCAAATATGCCTCCCACATTCACAGCTCCTTCTATATCATCAGATTGGAATCATATATTCCTGATAACCTACTTTCCAGATGAGCTCTCTCCTCTGGAGTTCACATCTCTCTACTTGTTCTCTTATCTAACTATCCTCCATGCCTTTCTAGCTCTACCCACTGTAGATGTGGATTGGACCCCTCAATACTATCTCCACTAATTAAATACTTTGCAATCCCTTAAATATCCAACATGTACAAATAATTCACAGGGCATTCTTAACAAGCATGTCTGAACATGCTGAATTCCAATGGTTGCCTAGAACAATAACAGTAGTGAGTAACATTTACAGAACGCAAGGATGTGTCAATCACTGCTCTCAGCTTTATCAATCTATATCTCTCTATCTGTAACCCTTATAATCATCCCACAAATAAGGAAACAAAGGCCCAGGAAGGTTAAGTAAGGACACAAAGCTGTCAAGTGGTATACCTATGCTTTGAATACAGGGGTTCTTGGAAAACTTGCAGGTCATAGAAAAGCATGGACACAAAGGATAAGTTTGACCTTTCAGTGGGGGGGAAGAGGGTCATGAGACATGGAGCATTGGTGGGTCTCATGCAGAGCCTCGTCCGGGTTTTATGCTCATGGTAGAATAACCCTCCTGTACCAAAGGGTTCCAACCAAGAGACTTCTTGCTCTCTCATGAAGACAAACATTGGTTTCAGTTTCAGTCACAATTCCTACTTTGTAAGTCAAATCTTGAAATAATTTTATCCCCACACAACAGAGAAGCAAGATACACATCCTGATAGCATTTGGATTTGTTAACGACCTTCTCCTACCATTTTCACTTGTTTCAAGAATTTTAGGACCTGGGTTACTTGGAATATTGACTAGGAAAACCTTTCTCAAGGGCAGGCCTCTCTGAGAGAATATTCTCATAGGTCCCTGGGACTGGTCCTCAGTTTTGCTAGTTTAATGGGAAAGGAGTAGACTCCAGGGGCACATAAATCATGTTTAACCAACAATGCTAGATCCTTCACTTAGGAGGATATTCTTTTCCTCTCCTCCAGGGGGCACCATTTGCACAGAATTCAATATGAATGGCACCCGCAGGGATTAGGCAAAGCGGTGGTCCTGAAAAATAGTCCTGCTTGAAACCATCCTTCAGATATCAGACAGCTGGAAAACAAAATAAGTTAATCAAATAACCTAATTGAATTAACGTTCACGAGGTTGCCTGGTGTCCAGAGAATCAGAAGGAAAGGTAGAAACTGACCCTTTCATCACTTCTTGCCTTCAGAAGGAAACTGTCAGATATATTTTCTGCCCCATTAATTAATGCCTCCCTTCTGACCAACCGCCTATGATAGGCATATTCTCTCTAGACTGTGTTAGTTTTACTATTAGTCAGGACTTATTCTGAACCATTCTCTCTAAGGTGAGTTTGTAGATATCTGATTTCATTCTCATTATGCTGATTTTCACAACAAATTCTGAGGTCCCGAATGTAGCGGTGGTTCTTACAGTGTGGTCCCTGGGTACCAGCAGCAGCATCACTTGGGAACCTGTTTAGAAGTGCAAATACTTGGGCCCAAACCCAGACCCAAATCAGACAGACTTCCAGGTGTGGTACCAGACATCTGTGTGTTTACAAGTCTTACAGGTGATTCTAACACATGTTAAACTTTGAGAACCATTGCCTTAACATACAGTTTCCAGTCCAACCGATACCAGAAACAACTATGAGCTTTTAAAAAATATAGGTGCCCTGGATTCTCCCAGAGCCACTGGGAGAGTAAAAAGAGCTTTGGAATCAAAAGGATCTAGGTGGAAATTCTAGTTTTGTCACTCACCAGTGTGTGCCTGGTTGATGCTCCATTTTCTCATCTCTAAAGCAAGGGTAGTAGGACCTTGCCTCATAGGAAGGTATTGGAGGTAAGATGCAACACATGCCTCATATAGAGACTGACAGCAAACCTCCTTCCTTGGCCTCCATCACGACTGGAATTGCCTTTGCCCAGCCTGTGAGGTTGCAGGTCAGGTCTCATCTCACCCAGAATCACAAAACAAGAGCTGCCAGAAGCTGATTTCCAAAGTTTCACAAATAGCCTAACATTTTCACAGCAGTTACTGGGGGTTTTGCCATGACTCAGTGGGAACAACACGGCCCTGAGATTCCCATGGAGCTATTTCAAACTCTAGATTGATGAGTACAGGAGGAGTCCCTATGAAGCAATATTTACCAACTGAGAGCAGTATAATTGTTAAAGTAGCTCTTGTGAGCCAGATCACATTCCTGCTGACAACAGGGAGGCAAAGAATTCCAATGGTTGCCTAGAAAATTGAGTGGAAGTTCCCCAAGTTACCTGCCACACACAGGTTTGTTTTTCCTTAATTATCTAGGTAATTGCTTTGGTTCCTCTACTTGCCTTTACCAAGAGACACCTGGGCAGAAGAGCGAGTATCTGTGGGGCTGCCCTGCTGGGTAAAGGTTCAGGTTGCTCACCCCAGTGCAGAGACCTCCTCCAATGTCAGTGGGAGTGCCTATAAACTCCCCCTCCACTGGAACTAATGAGGCCTTTCTAGTCAATCTGGGTCCCCGCTCTTGTGCATTTTTTTTTTTTTTTTTTTTTTTTTTTTTGCGGTACGCGGGCCTCTCACTGTTGTGGCCTCTCCCGTTGCGGAGCACAGGCTCCGGACGCGCAAGCTCAGCGGCCATGTCTCACGGGCCCAGCCGCTGCGCGGCACGTGGGATATTCCCGGACCGGGGAACGAACCCGTGTCCCCTGCATCGGCAGGCGGACTCTCAACCACTGCGCCACCAGGGAAGCCCTGCCTTTCATCTTTTTAAGCACTATGACCCCTTGCCATGAATTAATAAGAACAATAGATGTAGTCACGGTTCTCCAGAGAAACAGAAACAGATTAATAGAATATGTGTGTCTACATATATATACACACAGGTTGGGACCCATTTCTAGAGATGGAGTGGGATCCATGTCACCCACAGCACCTGGTTTGTGAATGGGGGAGGAGGGAGCTTCTGCAGTGTCCGCAGAAAGGTACCTTATGTGCTGGAGAGACAACCAATAGAAGCGCACTATTGCCAGATGGCAAGAAAGTGTCAGGGTCTTTTCCCCTTTGATTCATTTCCTTCTGTGAAGTGGGGAGCCCAGATAATTAAAGGGAGAAGAAATGAAAATAATTTGAGAAACACTTCATCCCACCTACAAAACACTCATTCTCATCTATGCAGTTATGTACAGTTTTCAAAGCACTTTCTCAAACAGCACTGGACCTGCGTTATAGCAGCTCTAGGGAGACAGTCTAGTGGGTAATATTATCCCCGCTAGAGACCTGAAGCAAATCAGCCTTCTTTACTCACTGCTCAGGATGTGCCCCTCTCATGCTCACTGAAGGGGAAACTCCCAGCCTGTCTGCATGGGAGCGAAATACTAGGAGATTCCATGAGAGGAGGCTGGGAGGCTGAGTGGTGAGAACAGAAGGGAAAGTGCAGAAAGAGGAGAAGAGGTTCAAGGTAGGAAAAGAAAAGCTGCAGAGTGATGGAACAAAGTGCCCACTACCAACAGCAGGAACTGTATTTCTTTCCACAAAATGGGTGACTTAAGCAACAGAAATTTATTGTCTCACAGTTCTGGAGGCTAGAAGTCCACGATCAAGGTGACAGCAGGGTCAGTTCCTTCTGAGGGCGGTGAGGCAGAGGTGTTTCACGCCTCTCCTCTAGCTTCTGGTAGCTTGCCAGCAATCTTTGGTGCTCCTTGGCTGGTAGGCC
Organism: Stenella coeruleoalba; assembly: GCF_951394435.1. Lineage (NCBI taxonomy): Eukaryota > Metazoa > Chordata > Mammalia > Artiodactyla > Delphinidae > Stenella > Stenella coeruleoalba. Next base: position 129,200,467 of record NC_137150.1, on the reverse strand, counting down.
CATCACCCCCTTCTCTGTCTTCATCTTCCCATGGTGCTCTCCCTGTGCGAGTCTGTCTTCAAATTCCCCCATTTTATAAGGACATCAGTCATACTGGATTTGGACGCATCCTAACGGTCTCATTTTAACTTGATTAGCTCTGTAAAGATCTCGTCTCCAAATAAGGTCACCTCCTGAGGTACTGGGGGTTAGGTCTTCAACATCTGAATGTTGAGGGGACACAACTGAATCCATAACAGACACTAAATCTCTAGAGCTGAGCTGGATATCACAGTGCCCACTGGCCACACGTGGATATCAGGCACTGGACATGAGGCTAGTCTGAACAGAGATGAGCTGTGAGTGTAAAATAGACACCAGAGTTCAAATACTTAGAGTGAAAAAGAGAATGTAGGATACCTCAGTTGTCTTTATATTGATTACCCGCTAAATACTTTTGATATATTGGGTTAAAGACACTACAATACAGAATTAAGATTAATTTCCTCTCTTCTTGCGTTTTTCAATGCAACTCCTAGAAATTTTACAATTACACATACAGTTCATATTTGTGGCTTGCCTTATATTTCTGTTGTACAGCACTGTCCTAGAAAGAGAAATTCACCAGGTCCCTGACACCTGATCACCTCGTGAGAAGATTTTCTGAACTTCTCACATAGTTCTCTGACAATGATGGCAACATTAAGCATTTGAATCACTCGAAATGTGACATAGAGTAGACGGTAAACATCAAACTTTATACCTGTACACCGTACTCTAAATGTGAAATAAGTTTTTGTCTAGCCTAAGTGACAGAAGATATATTTGATCAATAAGGATCACACTTTATTTTTTATTACTAAGAACTCAATTTGGAACAGGCCACCCAATATCATCTTATAACAGTAGCTCCTGTTTAAGGTATTCACTTTTTCATTTACCTCGTGTGAGAAAAATGAGGCTGCATAGCAAGGGTGCCTTTTATTAACGATTACATCAGAATGGTACCAGTCCTTATTAAAGATGGTTTTCCAAGTGAGGTTTTGCATATGCTCCATGCAGATCAATCATGGGTACCTTAGTGAGGTCACATCAGTGTAGATGGATTTTGTTTTATGAAATGCACTGGGTTATAAATACTCTGACCTTGTTTATAAAGGAAGCCGGTTAGTTCACTTAATGAAGACATTAATTTGCCAATCAGCTTGGACTGATTATTCATTAGCTGCTATTTCCTGACCAACAGCTCTGACTTACAAACGCAGCCGTTTGTAGGCAGTGGTGTGCTGCCACCTACGGCTGGAAAGAAAAAAGGATAAGGTGCAGAGAGTTCTGAGAAAGCCACAACTATTGAAAAGAGTCAGAGTATGAATAAAAAAAGGCTAGAACAAAGTATACTACTGTGGACCTTTCCCCATGTTAAAATCATTGTAAGACATTGACTTATTTGCAAGCAAAATAAAACCTAGATGAAGTAAGCCATAAATGTCACAACTGCAAAGTCTTAACCCAATTATTCTTGGTGGGGCTGGTGTCATAAGATCAACAGTACTGATAAGTCAAACAGTGTAAGATCTACTATAATCACTTTCCAAGTAGGCCACTGCTTGTATTTCCCAGAACTCACCTTGGGATCATTTTTTTTTTTTCACTCTTCAGGCCTTTTCTCTACTCTAGGACAGCACCTTTGGCAACACTCCACAAATATTTTTGGATTCCAGGCATTGTCCTGGATACTTGAGATGCAATGTGGACGAGGATTTGTGTGTAAATCTCCTGCCCTTGAGATGCTTACATTCTAGTGGAGTGAGACAGGTAATAAACATGAAGCAAAAGAAATAAGCCAATTCTCTAGTATGTTGGAAGGTGACAGGTGATATGGAAAGAGAAAATGAAGGACAAGATACAGAGGTTGGAGGTGGGATGGTAGGATGGAGGTAGGGTGCAATCTTGACTAGAGGAGCCTCACTGAGAAGGTGATACTGGGTAAGTGTCACCTGGAAAGGTGTTCTTAGAGGTAGCTGCAAGAAGAGAATTCTGGGAAGAGGGACCCCTTGGACCAAGGCCCCATGGAGTGGCAGTGTCTGGTGTGCTGAGAAAGAAGAGGCTTGTGGAGCTGGGGACACAAAAGAGGAGGAGAGCTGGGGGATGAAGCCAGAGGGGAGGGGAGGGAACCCATCACAGCAGGCCTTGGGGACCACCATCAAGATCTCAGCTTTTAGCTGAGTGAAATATAACTTTCTGCTTTTTTTACATTTCTGGCTGACTTACCCTTAAATTTTTCTCTTTCTGGTTTTTGTTTTTAAAATCATGTTTGATAGTTTTATAGTGGTGGTGGTGGTTATTGTCTCAAGATTCATGCGTACCCATGAAAGCAAATTGGAATAAATAAGAATGTGTTCACCTTTCACGGACTTCTTTTCATTATTTTCTATTCTATTCATTATTTTTCTATTCACATTATTTTTCTATTCATATTTCTTATGCATGGCTATAATCATTCTCGATACATGTGTCTTGCTTTTATGTTTAGTATGTCACGAGCACTTTTCATGTTATTCTATGTTTATTATAAACAGCTTATTAGCTTACTAAAACTCCTAAAAGAGGATAATATCTACCTTTTGAGGTTATTGTGAAGATTAAGTGAAAAAATCATGAAAAGAGCTGAATGTAGTGTCTGGCACAGAATAAACCCTCAATAAACTTAGCTTTGAGTAGATGTACAGGGATTCACTTTTTTTCCATTTCTAAAGGTTTATTCACTACTATTTACTAGGCTAAATAATGCTATGATGAACTACTTGGTCCACAGAGGAATTTGTAGGATTAATTTATGGCTAAAGTCTATTAGATCGCAAACTGCTTTCCCAAGCCTTCAGGACCTTGAGAAAATAAATTTCTGTTATTTATTTTTATTATTTATTTATTTCTGTTATGTAAACCTCCTACTCTGTGGTCTTTTGTTATGATAGCCCAAGCTGACTAATACACACTTCTTCCCATTCAGGAATGTGGTACAGTGCTCCATTTATTTAAATTTTCCTTTACAACTCTCTAAAACAGGTTTTCAATTTATTTTGAGTAAGTTCCAGCCATTTCTCACCAGAATTTTATTTCTAGAAATGGCTATTTTGCTTTTATCATTATGTATTGGAAATCCTTTTTATCAGGATATTTTCTAGCCAGTTACTGGAGATAAATAGAAAACCTTCTCATTTAATATATCTCATATCTAGCCAGCCACCTTACTGAACTATTATATGTCATAAATTCCTGTAAAAGCTAACAAGGAATTGGAGAATAAATTATTTAACAGAAATTATATTAAAAGCACATTGCTCTCTACAGTTCTATGTAGTCAGAATTAGGCCTCAAATTTTCTCTTACAAGCAAAAAATATTAAAGGAGGAAACAAAATCCATTCTAAGTTAGTATAACTAGTTGTAATTAATTCTTCCTACTTCTAAAATCTTCCTTACTACTGAAAAGCAATTTCTCCAATAGAGCCTCAATAAGAGGACACAGCTTTCTCATAAAAGAAACTTTTTTTGTTTGTTTATTTGTTTGTTTTTTTAGGTGTTCACTGTGGCATTGTTTAAAATAGAGAAAAAACTGGACACAATTTATATATCCATCCACACAACCGCATAATTTAAATACAAAGTACAATGTAATATTATGAAGCAGTTGCTTAAATTAGATCTCTCTATGTAATATGTATATATCTTTATAATATAATGTAGGGACTTCCCCAGTGGCACAGTGGTCAAGAACCCGCCTGCCAATGCAGGGGACACGGGCCGAGCCCTGGTCCAGGAAGATCCCACATGCCTCGGAGCAACCAAGTCCGTGCGCCACAACCACTGAGCCCAAGCACCACAACTACTGAAGCCCGCACGCCTAGAGCCTGTGCTCCGCAACAAGAGAAGCCACCGCAATGAGAAGCCTGTGCACCACAATGAAGAGTAGCCCCCGCTCGCCACTAGAGAAAAGCCTGCACGCAGCAAGGAAGACCCAACGCAGCCAAAAATAAACAAATTAATTAATTAATTTAAATAAATATATATATATAAAAAATGTAGAATGAAAAAAAGCAACAAGCAGAACAATAAGAAAGAAACTGTTTTTTAAGAGCCCATGACCTAACCCCTTCAAACCAAAGGACTACAGTATTTCTTTTTGAAATTTCTAGTTATCTTGGAGTTTCCAGGGAAAAGCTAAATTCAGAATCTTAATTCAAAACAAAGTTATGGTATACATATACACCACCCAATTTTTCTGTAATAGGAGGTTTTTCTGTAACTTGGGCTCAAAATATTCAACTTACTCAGCTCCTACATAAAGAAATGCCTAGAAATTTTAGCTAATTCCTCTACCAAATCAACTAGTCCACATTTCAGTTGCTTTCTCCTGTGATGATGCAGTTAGTAGACATTCCATCAACTCCCTAAAACTACACCCACACTCCCTCATTCCCCCAAAATGGAAAGCCCAGTCTTACAAACATCATGGTGGTTTCCTGGAGTCATTCAGCTCTCTTCCTCCTTCCAATGTCATGAGTCCATGGGATGGAGAAGCACATCCATGCAGGAGTCTTCCTACAGGGACTTGTCTATGTTTGCAGCAATTGCAGTGCCTAAAAGTGGACACAAATCCCCTCTCCTGAAAGGATGCAGGAGTTAGTGGATAAGAATACATAGCAATACAGAAGTCAATGGAGAAATACACGTAACTGCTTTTCTCCTTATTTTAACCCAATAATTCACCCTGTATATTCATTAAATTTACTCATCTGCACCCCATATCCCCCCAAAAAACTATATTAATTTGGATTTTATTTATAATTCCCTATGAAAGACATACTGATGTTTTTGTTTTGTTATCTATACTTGTAACAGTAAATATATCATAATTTTTTAAGTAATTAATACTAGAACCACCCTTATTTTAAAACCCCATTGAAATAGGAGAGAAATAGGTGAGGGAGATTAAGAGGTGCACACTTCCAGCTACAAAATAGATGAGTCATGTGTATGAAATGTACAGTGTGGGAAATACAGTCAATAATAATGTAATACCTTTGTGTGTTGACAGATGGTAACTAGATTTTCATGGTGATCATTTTGTAGTGTAGGGGAATATTGAATCACTGCTGTACACCAGGAACCGTGTAGTGTTGTAGGTCAATTATACTTCAAAAACAAACAAACTCGTAGAAAAAAGAGATCAGATTTGTGGTTATCAGAGGCAGGGGGCTGGGGGTGGGGGAATTGAATGAAGGTAGTCAAAGGTATAAATTTCCAGTTATAAGATAAATAAGTGCTAGGTATGTAACGTACATCATGATAAATATAATTAACAGTGCTGTATGTTATATATGAAAGTTGTTAAGAAAGTAAATTCTAAAAGTTCTCATCACAAGGAAATTTTTTTCTTTTTCTTTTCTTTTCTATCTCTATGAGATGATGGATGTTCGCTCGATTTATTGTGGTGATCATCCCATGGTGCATGTGGGTCAGGTCATTATGCTGTGTACCCTAAACTTACACGGTGCTGTATGTCAATTATATCTCAATGAAACTGGAAGGAGAAAGAAGGAAGGAAGGAAGGAAGGAAAAAGAAAGAAAGAAAGAAAGAAAGAAAGAAAGAAAGAAAGAAAGAAAGAAAGAAAGAAAGAAAGGGAAAGAAAGAGAGAAAGGAAGGAAAGAAGGAAGAAAGAAAGAAAGAGAAAGAAAGAATGAGAGAGAGGGGAAGGAAAGAAGGAAAGAAGGAAGGAAGGAAAGGAAAAACTCCTCCACTGAAACAAATGAATGGATAAACAAAATGTAATATATACATACAGTGGAATATTATTCAGTCTTAAAAAAGGAATGAAGTTCTGAGACATGCTACAACATGGATGAACCTTGAAAACTTAATGCTAAGTGAAACAAGCCAGATACAAAAGGACAATTACATGATTCCACTTATATGAGGTACCTAGAGTAGGTAGTCAAATTCATAGACAGAAAGTAGTCAAATTCATAGACAGAAAGTAGAATGATGGTTACCAGGGCCTGGGAGGAGAGGAGATTGGGGAGTTACTGTTTAATGAGAAGAGGGTTTTAGTTTGGATGATGAAAAATTCTAGAAATGGATAGTGCTAATGGTTATACAACATTGTAAATGTACTTAATGCCACCAAGTTGTACACCTGAACATGGTTAAAATGGTAAATGTTATGTATATTTTACCACAATAAGAAAAATGAATTTAAAAAGTGAATTCATTGTAATATACAGGGAGTCCCCTATGCTAAGCCCTTTGGCATCCTACCATGATACCACCATCAAATACATTTTTAGCCAAGTGTTTCTAACTAGACCATAACATCTTGAAAAATGTTGTGAATAAATCTTTAGATGTTATCAAAACACCACTAGGAAGTTTGTACCAATTTACCTCTCAACTGGTAGTGTTCACTTCTTCACTTACTTGTTGACATTCAGTTTTGATTGGCAGTCATTTAAATCTTTGGCTGTAAGACTATAGTTTTATTTCAACTTCCCTTATTATTAGTTCAGTTGGAAGATGTTTTCACAAGTTTATTGGCCATGGCAGAACAAGCATTCTCTACACAAGCTGTTTTTGCTTTTCCACCTCTCACTTACCAGGTCACCTAGCCCCCTAGACTTGGTCATGATCAGACTCACCCTGAGCACCTCATCACCAGTGGAGATGTTCGTTCCTTATCTGACAGAAGGAGTGCATCTCCTTCCCAACACCACTCTTCCATGTTACTCTTGTCTTTCGATTTTCCTTCTCCTCTGGTGTTCCTTCTTGTCCCCTTCTTAGTTTCTTCTTTCTTAAACATCATTGTTCCTTTGGGGTATGTCCGGGACTATCTTCTCTGCTCACTGTACACACTCCACTCACATGGCTTCAAAAGTAGATCATATGTTAATGCATAAATGTAAAGCTTGGGTGCAAATCTTCCTCCTGGGTACAAGTCTTATATATCAACTACCAAATCGACCTCTCCACACAGAAGCACACGTTGTGCCTCACATGCTGTACATTCATCACAGAAATCAGCATCTGTTCCTCAAACCTGCTTTGATCTTGTCTTCACCACCTCATTGAATAGCAACATCTTCTACTCTGTTATTCAAGAAAGAAATCTGGGAATAGTACATGATTCTTCTGCCCTTTTTTTACCAATCCTTCTCCCCACCTCAAGTCGGTCACCTTTTTCCTACCTGTTTCATGAATCTGGCTACTGTCTTGTTTTCCCACTAGCACGTCCTTAGTCCAGCCCACCATGATCCCTTGTCTGACTTTTATTTAGCTCCCCAATTCCACTCTTTGACTCTACCATCTACTCTATTGGCCACAGCCAAAGCAAACTTCCTAAAACACAAGACTGATCATATCACATCTTTCAGAAGTTTCCCATTGTCTTTAAGATAAATTCCAAATCCCATAATATACCTAAGGAGGGCTGGACTCTTCTCACCCTTCTCCATCTCATGCCACTCCTCCAACCTAGAGTCATCATCACCCTGACCACACACACAGAGCACTCAATCATGCTAGACACATTTCAGGTCTACAAATAAATCAGGCCCTCTCTTATCCCTCAGCTTTTGCACATGCAATCATTTAGACTCAGGACACTCCTCCCCAACTCTTTACCCAACTTCCTGCTCATCGTTCAGACGTCTGTTGGTTGGCTATTTGCAATCCCTCATCAGCTCCTGTTCCTGAGGGTAAATCTCAGCTTCTTCCTTTTAAAGCTGCCTCACCACCTGGCAGAAGCCCTCTTGCATAGGATCCCTTTGGAAATGACCCCAGACAAATAGCTCTCCCTTGGATTCCACATTTAGCAGCTAGAACCCTACAACTCTGACCCAGACCAAACAGATCCCACTTCTTCCCAAATGCAGCCCTCTAGTCTGCTGCCACAGGTGTTCCATCCATCTTCCACCCCAAGGTTATTTTTGCTTTTTGTTTTCATGAGTAAGATACCAGTCCTTTGCATCCCCCAAACTCCAGGTCACTTATGTCAAGGTTTACCTGGTGGGTCCCTCATAGTCCCTCTCACTAAGCTTAAGATGGTCAGATTCCCAACACAATAATAACATTTTCTAAAGAAATTCTCTATCTTCTCAAAAAAATTCCTGTCAGTCTTCTCAACCATCTTTTTAGGCTGGAGGTGGGTGGTCAGCTAAGGGTACTTAAACCAGTTCTTGGCCAGCTCCTTTCAGATGCTGCAGAGGAGAAGGAGGAAAACTTTGGCAAGTTGAAAAAACAGAGAGAGGACCTCTCACTGAAAGGTAATGACAACAGAGGGGAGTGATATGAAATGTAATCAGTGGGATAGAAAGGATGCAAGACCATGGTAGATATATATATATAGATATATATATATATATATATATATATATATATATATATATATATATTTTAAAGGGAAACCACTGAAGCGTTTTGAGCAGAGGAGAGACATGACCTGCTCATATGTCATAAAAGCCACTCTCTTTCCTTTGTGTAGAATGTAATGTAAAGGAACAAGAGGGAAACTAGGAGACCAGTTAGAAAGCATCTCAGTGCTCAGTGGCTCAGTGGAGAGATGGGAATGGCTCAGGTGAGACTGTTGACATCAGGTAAGAAGACCACTCAATCAGATTAAAGCTACTTTGTGTCGGAGAACTAACAGGTATTGCTGGTGGATTGGATATGAGAAATGAAGTAAAAGGAGAAAAGAAGGATGGTTCTAAGGATTTTGCCTCCAGCAAATGGGATAATTTACTGAGGTGGAAATGACTGGAAGGGGAGCAGGATTCTGGTCATAAAAGAATATGTATTCAAAAGTCTACCTTGGTTATGTTAAGTTTGAGATGATGATTAGATATCCAAGTGGAGAGATCAGGAGGGCAGCTGGAGTCTAGAGTCCAGATGTTCTACCATTCCAGTAATCTATTGCTATGTAACCACCCTCAAACCTTCGTGGCATAACTATCATTTTTCTTTATGCTCATGGAATCTGTGAGTCATGGACCAAGATGGCTTGTCTCTATTCCTTGATATCTGAGACCTCAGCTGGGGAGACTCAGACAGCTGGACATGGCTTGAATGACTGGGGATTAGGATCATCTGGACGCTTCTTTACTCACATATCTGGCACTGAGCCTGGGATGACTTGAGGGCTGGGCTCAGCTGGTACTGTCAATGGACATGCCTACACAGGGCCTTTCCATGTGACTTGGGCCTCCAAAAGCAAGTATCCTGGTAAAAAACAAACAAGCAAAAAACCAAAAACAAACAAACAAACATCCACAAGACCTTTTGAGAGCGAGGTTCAGAAACCTCAGAGAAAGAGTTCTACAGTGTTGTTCTATTGGTGATGAATGCAGTCACAAGTCCACCCAGATTCAAGAAGAGAGGACATAACATAGATCACACTTTTCAATGGAGGAGTGTCAAAGAATCTGTGGCCATCCGCAGGATACTCTCAGAGTCCCTGTTCGATGGTGGAGACCTTGAAGAATAGGGAAGAACAGATAATTGTAGAGTGAATCTGAGAAACCAGTTTCACGAGAGGGAGACGGAGAGAAAAGTCAGACCACAAGGGCTTCCCTGGTGGCGCAGTGGTTAAGAATCCGCCTGCCAATGCAAGGGACACGGGTTCAAGCCCTGGTCTGTGAAGATCCCACATGCCTTGGAGCAACCAAGCCCATGTGCCACAACTACTGATACTGCACTCCAGAGCCCGCAAGCCACAACTACTGAGCCCGTGTGCCACAACTACTGAAGCCCGCGCGCCTAGAGTCCGTGCTCCGCAACAAGAGAAGCCACCACAATGAGAAGCCCTCACACCGCAAGGAAGAGTAGCCACCACTCACCACAACTAGAGAAAGCCCGCGCGCAGCAAAGACCCAACACAGCCAAAAATAAATAAATTAAAAAAAAAAAAAAGTCAGACCACAAGACTATAATTAGGGAAGAGAGAAAAAAATCTGCACATTTAACTAGCAAATGCCTCTGTGCAACAGTATATACTGGACCTTGAAATAGAAACTGAACCTTTCAGTTATATATTGTACATACCTACTGTATTAAATGGGCCAAATCCCATAATGGTTTGGTTTTTCTTCCATTGCTTCTGATAGTCTCTGATGTCTCTTCCCTACCCTCTGGTGGTAGCTCGGGCAAATCTCAAAACTTTACCATTGTTTGTGACTAAAAGAATAGTTTTATTTTCAGGTGTTCAAAAACCAAGAACAGAATCTGTTCAAAATATGTACTGTATTTTGAAAATCGCATAGCTGCACACAAAAATCCAGCAGTCTGGCTTCTTTTGAAAACCTGAAGATCTGGTAACACGGGACCTGCACTGCAACAAATGGTAGAAGCTGAGTAGCACCTGTCCCTTTTTGGACAAGGTGAGTGCCTCTGGCCCACAGCCCTGCTCGTCCTGTTTGTGAATTGCATTAACCTCACCTGCTTGGTCTCATGGCTCTGGGACCCGCCCCAGGGACTGGTCATGTGGTCTGCTCTTTCACTCCCTGGCTCTGCTTCCTCCTCACTGGCCCCTAGTTTAATTTTCTCTTTACTGTTGATCCCTTTCGAGGCAGGCAACCAGATGTCAGCCTTCCCTTGGGAGGCATCTCTGTGGTCTCCTCAGAGATCTTCCACAGCGACATGCCTGAGGCACATTCCAACTGACATCTGACTCCACCCAGACACTTGCCTTCGCCATACAAACAAAGACTTTGTCCCTTGTTATGAAGGCACGTCCTTACATGGCTTTAGCCTACCTACGCACTGTGACACATACTCGGCACCAAGGTGGGCTCCTCTGCTTGTGGTGGCCACAAGCAGCGGGGCAGGCTGTTCTGCTCTCTCTCCCCAACCCATTCTCACAGGCAACGCAGCCAGCCTCCCCATGATTAGACCTCTCCACTGAGGCGCAGTTACCTCTGCGTTCACACAGAACCCCTCAAATTCTTAAGAACACAAACCAGGTTCACCCAAGAACCCTTTCCTACTTGCCTCTGAGAGCAGCCAAGGGGGGGGTCACACAAGTTTCTGCAGCTCAGACACATCTAGCCGGGAGTGGATGTCAGACTCCCCTTCCACCAGACACCATATCTCTGTGTGAGGTTCTCCCGGCAGCCCTTCACTTGACTTGTAGGATCAGAAGCTCCCCTTCTACACTCCACAGCACTCTCTGATGAATTCACTGGAAAGAATCTAGTCTCTCAATGAACCCTGAGGCTTCTCTTATCCAGGCTGGAGACCAGAGATTGTCTGGCCAAAAGCCTCATTTGGCTTCCACTAGTAAGCCCTGCACAAATGTGTCTATGTTAATATCTCTCTTTCATATGTGGGAGCACTTGTCTCCCATTGCCCTCAGCTATGAGGCTTGAGCTGAAATTCTAAGACAGCAGAGTCCCATGACACTCCTGTTATATATAAAACTGTATTTTCTTTGATTTATCAACGTTAGATAGTCTATTTAGCACTATGCCATAGAGCTTTCTACAATGATAGAAATGTTCCACGTCTGTACTGTGCAAAATGTCAGCCACCAGCCACATGTGACTATTGAGAATTTGAAATGTGACTAGTGAGACTGAGAAATTGAATTTTTAATACTATTTAATTTGAATTAATGTAAGTTAAAATAGCCTCTTGTGGCTAGCAGGTACCGTATTGGAGGGCACCAGTCTATATAATAAGACTAAAACTTATTACATGCTAGCTATGTACTAACTGGTCTTCTGAAAGGAATTATTCCATACATTGTTTCATTGGATTTTTACTATAGCCATACTAGATTGGTATTTTCTCTAATTTTTCTTTATAACTTAAGCCAAAAATAATCTTCAATGTATAACCAACTAAAACTCACTTAATGCCCTTCAGTTCTTTTTTCAAATGTCATCTTCTCGGGTAACTTTCCGTTGTCAACCTGTGCAAATCTGCCACCCTGCTCTTCCTTCTGTGCTTATTTTTCTCATGCCCCTTTTCATCATCTAATACACTCTGTGCTTTATAATTCTGTTTATTGTCCATCTATCTGGACTAGAATGTAAACTCAGTGAGGACAGAGGTTTTCATCTCTTTCTCTGATGGATCCCTGGAGCCCAGAACAGTGTTTAGTCATTCCTCCCGGAGCTTTCTAGGTTTTTGTCGGGTGAATGAATGAGCTGCCTTCTAGACGAGACACATCCCGCTCCACGAAATGCCCTCTGTTCTGCTGAGCCCTTGTGTGGCTTTGTAAGTGGAGATGGTCCAAAGCCATCCTCAGAGGCTGAGACTGGAGAGAGCTGAATGGGGGCTCCCCAGGGCAATCAGGAGGAGAAGGAAAGAGAGGGGAGCCAGGGGTGGCATGAGGCTGAGACCCAACATGAGGCTGGGCAGGCTGTGAAAATCCCCCAGTGGTGGGGAAGACCTCAAGACAGAGCTATCTCACAGCGTTCACACTGAAGCTGTCTGTATTGCTGTGAAATAAATGTATTTCCCAAATTTTCAATAAAGCCTACTCTACCCATACAAGTCTAGAGCTAGAGGTAATTTTTTTATTGAAGTATAGTTGGTGTGCAATACTATATGCTACAGGTGTACAACAGATTCACAATTTTTAAAGGTTATACTGCATTTACAGTTGTTATAAAATATTGGCTATAGTCCCTGTATTGTACAATATATCCTTGTCTTTTATTTGATACATAATAGTTTGTACCTCTTAATCGCCTAGCCAAGAGGTATTTTCTTTGTTTGTTTGCTTACTTTACTTACCTGCTTCCTTATTCATTGGGGTGAAATTAAAGGAAGTTATTGAGTTTAATGGTTCCATCAACAACGTGTAAAATGCAGCACAAGAAAAGATAAGCTGAACTATTTGGATGGAAGCAGGTGCCTAAGACAGGGTGACCATGAGACTCTAAGCCAATTCAACCACAGATACCCACGCTCACTCTCCAGAAATCCACCCCTCCTTCCCAATTTAAGGACAGCATTTAATAAATATGTGTTGAATAGCTGATTAGGACTTCCATAGGGTGTGAATGAGTTGGAGTCAATCTGACTTTGATCTCAAGGGCCAGAAGACGCACAGATAAGGAAACTATGGGAGAAATTAAGCGCAATTTCCTATGGCTGTTCAGTGATGAAGTGTCAAAACCAGGCTTCAAAACTATGTGTCTTAACTCCAGGTCCATAATCTTTCTATTCGTCCCCATTGTCATCTTTCTGAAAAGGCCTGGATCTGTGCCTGAGTCATTGCCTAAACTTGTGCAATTCCTTTAGTCGTTAAGTGCATACTTCATTTTTTAGCCTATTTAAAGTATGTTTGCAGCTGTTGGCTTTCCCAGACCCTAGAGAACACAAGGCCAGTCTATGAAGTGCTTGGAGTAGCCAAATTCTCTTGCTTATCTTAGCAGCTTGATCTCCTTAACTTATATGTGCTCCACTACTCATTCTTTTAAGTTTCAAACCCCATCCTTGATTCCACAACAAGCTTCCCTCCCAGAGGCTACTCATTTATCTGGTTGGCTGAAACAGGGATGTCTGAGCAGATACCCAGATTTCTAGGAATGGTATGGAAGACTTCTTGGCCGGTTAAATTTTTCACAATTTCCCACAACAGACACCTCAAATATCAGGTGTTGAGCACAGTAGGTGAGGTCTTCTAAAAACACAGATAAAAATCTCTGACAAGCCCAAAACATGGTGTTTAAAAAGTTATTTTTTTTAGAAAAATTTATTTTAAAGGCACTAGTAGTCGCCCTGTTCATTTAAGGTTATCATTTAAATCAAAGCAAGCAAAACAGAGTATACTTATTTCACAGAGGAAAATTCTTTGAAATTAATAGTCCAAAGCAAAAAGACTCTAAGTTTCTGAGATGGATCAAAGAGGTCATTACTTTAGGAAGATTAAATTATAGTGGATAGTTCCATATTTAATAGTGCTCTGGGTATTATTCACAGGATTTCCTTGCAAGAGATTAATACCACACCAGAAACCTGCTTAACAAGACAGTATCTAGAAAATTATTTAGGTCTAGTCCCCTGAAAGAAGGAAATTAACTGTTTAGAAAACAGCTGGCTTTCTGGACAGTGAGTAAATGTAAACTAAGCGGGGAGAAGGAAAACAGTGTCTGCTGGAAAGACAGTTATTTTTAAATGAAAAAGAAATATGCGATCATCAATTTTTAAAATGTTTTCCATTCTCTTTTCTTTTAAACTTCTAGAATTGTGCAAATAACAGAGGTGAAGGAGAGGAAAAAGAAGTGTTTGGGCTTAAGCACAAGGTAATACTTTGTTTTTATTTTTTAATTTTTTAACATCTTTATTGGAGTATAATTGCTTTACAATGTTGTGTTAGTTTCTGCTGTATAACAAAGTGAATCAGCTATACATATACATATATCCCCATATAATACTTTGTTTTTAAACCTGAACCTATGTTCCCACTAGGGGTGGAGTGGGAGGCTGGGAGGCTGGGAGGCTGGGAGGGTGAGTTCATGACCTTCATCACAGCCTGCTTCTCTTTTGGATACCTTGCTGTTTCTCTCCTTGTAAGCTTTCCAAAGCCCAGACTCACTGCCTCCATGTAATTCCTCTCCACATTTTCCCGTTAACCTCCTACGCTCTGGCTTCTGGGAGACCCTCCCTTAACCTCTTTACTCACTCTGTCCCTGGAGAGGTGGGAGCTGATTGATGAATTTGGGAAAAAATAACTGGCTGTTCTCCACTCGGCATGGCCCTTCACCCTCTTGGGGTACACCTGTAGCACCACTTGTACTCATCCCTGCCACCATGCTGATAAGAGTAGAGGCAGTATAGGTGATGTGGTGCTGCTTAGAGGAAAATCTCTCTTCATGGAAACCAGGAGTAGGGAAACGCTAATTCCCTCCAACAGGAAACAAACTGATAACATAAACGTGCCTCACTCTGGAGTTCACATCAGGCTCTCTAAGCTACTCCTTCGACTACTCTTTACTGAGGTTTTATATTAGTTTTCCACCCACCATTCCTTCATTTTATTGCTCATAACCCAGGAAGGGAATATGAAATGTTCCTCTGGAAACCCAGAGGAGCAGGGCAGGGGGTTGGAGGGGGGGAAGTGTTTAGAGATACTGAGAAATCAAAACCATAAGAACAGAATTTGGTAATGAAGCATACATGTGATCTGGAACTTCGTGGCCCCATGGTACACACTGGAAGCCAGGGAATTTTAACTTTGGTGTTGCCTGGAGGCTTGGACTAGGACCAGTGGGTTTTCACAGTAGCACAGGTGGCCTAGGTGAGAGGTATTAAACCAGCCCGTGAGCCTTTTGAACCTGGAGGGTCATTGTGGCTTACGGTATTTTACTCATAAAACGTGACTTTCTGTGGGGTCCCAACTGCCCTTCTCGGGCTTTTGAAAAGGCTGAGTGGGCATCTTTAAGCCACAGGCGCTAGGGCCTCAGCAGAGGTGTGGGTTGCCCCTCACAGGGTCAACGTCATTCCTTCAGGGACTCAGAAGTAATGGCTCCATGCCAAGAGCCTAAAGTGACTCAGTTAATAAGGACACACACATTATCACAGTACTTGTGCCACCTGGTTTGAAAACAAGCCAACATCCAACCATCAGAGCAGTTATCCCAGGAAAAGTCACATGCCCAGAACACAGAACCCAGTGTACCCAAAGGCCGTGGAAGATGCTCAGTGGCCCGCAGAGATTCCTTGCGTCAGTTTTCCCGATTCCAGTCAATGCCCACTTGCCAGAATCCCCTGCCTATGACCTTAAAGTCAGTTGGCAGAAACACCCTGGCACACGCACTCCGGTGGACTGCAAGAGGCCTTGGAAAATGGGCGCAATGTGGCATAAATTAACTTGCAGGCAGCAGGCCTGTGAGTTCCTCTCCAAACAGCTGCAGCACTGCAGCCTTACAAGCAAAAGCCCAGCAGCAGCCAGCCTTCAGCCCAGGCAGGTAGCCTCAAGGCACCACTGCTGAGTTTCCAGGGAAAAGGACTCCACAGCGCTGTTAGGCATAACTGGGAAGAATATGTGTTGCTTTCCTGCTTTTTTCAAGGCATCTGGGTCCCAATGCCCTAGAGAGTACTGGTAAGGTTCTAGCTTTTAACTGGTAGTGCCAGGCCAGTGTCACCCACACTGCACTTACTGCCCCAAATTCCATTCTACATGCAGGCCCAAGGAGGGAATGCAGAGGGACCAGCTTTGGATCCACGTGGCTTGTCTTAGTTGCCTCTGGATTGCTTAAGTCCACGTAAAGGAAAAAATATCCCTGGGAGGCAGCTTTCTTAGGTCTAAACATTGCTTTGCAAGGGGCAGCCTGCACATCACTGAGGCTCAGGGCTGAAAATGCTTGTTCACACAGGAGTACGGCCCCGGAGCCCCTAGAGGGAGCCCTCACTCAATCCGTCCTGGGTGCCAGAAGTACCACTGGAAGGGGAAATGTAAATGAAGGCATTATGCAATGGTGAAGTCTCTCCCCCAGAAACGATCAATGCATAAGGCCAAAATTAAGCCTCCACACAGGATGCAATATCACCCCCAGATGAGACTCACAATTATGGGATCAGAAGACCCTGATCTGGATGCAGATAGCTCTGGGCAGTTGCTCGAAGCTTGATTACAAGGGCCTGGATAGAAGTTGAATGTAACATGGTAGAACTGACTCCACAGATAAATTTTTTAAAACTGAGGACTGAAAAAGATACTACCCCTTACAAAAACCCTACAGCTCTAGCCAAAGACTAAAATTAAATCAGAAGCAAGGCTAAAATCTGTGCTTCCTTCAACACCCAACTGCTGGGAACTTTCTTTTCATGCATGATTATCAACTAATGAAAGACTCTCTCATACAAATGCCAGAGTCATACTGTTTATTGATCAAAAGACCAAAATTAGTAAACTCATATGAGAGATGAAAAACTGGAAATGGAATGTACAACTCTAGTCAATCAGAAGCAATTTCAGAGAATTTTATTGAACTGTCATTTTATTACCAACATCTAACATTTCTAACTTTGCTACATTTGGATAAGCACATTAGGAAGAAAATGTAAATTAAATACTATGAAAGTTCACTTTTAATGAAACATGATCTTAACAGATATGGATATATTAACTTAGTGGTTTCATTGCATCGTTAGAAAATTATATTATGAAAGATACAAAAAAAAAATCAATAGCCGTTATTATTTCTGTTTATTTTACAATCAGTATGCCATCTTTGCCATTACGGCTTTAAAATTTCATTCTGCCCAACAAGTTTCAAAGAATAGTTTATTACATGCCTTAATAAAACAGTTAAAATATTTACAAATTCAAAATAGATGTTCCATAACTGAAAAAAGTTCACCTGAGAATTCATTATAACATTGCCATTTTTAAATTTTTTTTCCAAGTTGTTAATGTGGCTGAGTGTCCACATGCAACCTGTATCGTCTACTGCACCAAATATATTTGATTCCTTATTTTAAATTAGTTAAGCATTAAGCTATAGTAAATTATGTTATAAAATGTACAGATGGAGAACTTAGATTTATATCCATATTTGTCTTGAATATAACAATTTAACGACAGATTATTTGCTATAGCTGCAGGATTCAAATAATGAAAAAAACTTTAAGGTATGGTTATTTTATCAAGTTAGACCTAACAGCTTTTGAAAAATCATCAAGCAGTGAGAAGGCTAACTCATAAAATAAGGAACAATGATCATGTAAATATGCAATATACAAACTGAAAAACACTTCGCCAAAATTCTGCATGAAGGAAAAGATATACACTGTATACACATAATCCTGTCATTTGTCTTCGGCAGCCTCAAAAAAAAATGAACTTAAAACAAATTTTCTTAGAAAAAACTTCTTTAGAAGTTAATGTTAAAATAGGCATAAATGCGTAATGCTATGCAATATATAAAAACTTCCCCACTTTATGGCCAAAAGACAAAGATAAAAAATTTTTTTATCTATCTGTCCCTCTGGATTACAACTTGAAAATGATATAGGTATGAGGTAGTGTAGTTACTTGTATTACATGCTGGCTATTAAAAGTAATGCTATATTTTACAAAACATTACACTTGGCCAATAATCAGAATATCATTAAAATAAACCCTTAATGCTAAACTTTATATGTAGAGAGAAATTTAAACCAAGTGCCTTAAAGATCGTATTTAAACTCTGGAGACAACTAGGTTTATAAAATAGAAAGTAATCTTTCAAAGCAGTTATTTACAGTAGCAATTAAAGCAAAAGATTGACATTTGCACATACACAAACTGATGTGACAAACAGTTGAGTGTACACTGAGGTAGGAAATCAAGGAGTCCATTGGCTTGTATAAGATTTTGCATTTTGTAAACCAGAAAAGGTTTTATATTATATTTTGAAGTTAAAATTTAAAATTACAAGTATCAAAGAAATAGCTACATGGGGGTATATATATATATATATATATATACACACAAACACGTACACATATCATTCTTTTGTAGTACGGGATGCATTACCATTGAATTATCATTCTCCCTGACAAATTCTTGAGTGTACTTATAAAAGCCTCTAGAAAATAAACAAGTCCAACCAGTTTTCTCTTACAACAACTAAGCTGATAACAGAGATAACATACAAACCACTGAAGATACTAGCAGTATCTTCCCAACGCCACCCGCCCCCATGAAAAAGGGTAACATTTGACAAATTGCTCTGAAATATGAAGTCTGGTCCCCACATCCCCTCACAGCAGAGGCCTACTGATTTGAGACCCATTCCTACACAGCAGATGACGGTCTCCCACATCAGCTACACAAGCCCTTCACTAGACTCAGGATGCAATCTACAAAAGTCTCCTCTCAGGTGTCTCAAATTGGTGAAATGAAGTACTTTCTAATCCAAACACTAAAAATCACTCTCTGTACCCTTTCAAACTGGATTCTGCAAATGTTTCTGTGCATGTGAATATGAAATTTTGTTTTCATCATTGAGAGGTCCATAGCTTTCGTTTGACTCCCAACCAAGCCTATAACAGCAGCAGAATGGCTAAGAACCACGGTAAAATGTTATGGGGTAGGGGCTCAGATTATCAAAACACTATTGTAAAACAGAATTGAATAAACACAAAGACTGATTTTAAAATGCCCAAGTCCAAAATGATTTGTGCGCCCTTATATACTAGATTTGGGAAAGAGAACAAGATTAAATCTGGCTTCCAAATTCAAACCCACAATGGAACAAGATCAAGTTTCATCCTATTTCACAAACCTGCATGGTTGCTGTAGATACATTTTTATCTATCATAATGCTTTTACAAAGAAACCACAGGACTTCAAAAAATAGGATGGAAAATGAACTGCCACTCCGGATCAATGTAGGCAATCTTCTTACCCCACGATATCTGGTTTCCTTGCATGGGTGACTTATGGTGGCAAGGCCGACAGCCTTGTATCTGAGGAGCTAGCTCTCCAAGATTCTAGGGAGGCTAAGACAATGCTCCCAACACATGAGCTCATGCCACTGTATCCTGAGTCTTATTTCTTCTTCCAAAGTGACAAGAATGTCAGGAAACAGAAAGATCATGATGGACTCAGATGTGGAAGAGACTGAAGAGAAAAGAGGGAAATGACACTTATCTACCGCTGACGCAGCCAGACCTCCTTGAGAGCCGACACTGAGGAGGAACAGAAGCCTCTGCCTTAGCCCACCGTTTGCCCGTTTCCTAACCATTCCCAGCGTAGCTCAGGACTCACAGTGCAGGCCAACCAATCTCTGGTTTTAACAGGAGCTGAAGAGCAAAGTGCTGGGATTCAGGCAAGAAGATTACGTCATGTTTTCACACTGTGGTTCTACACCAATATTCCCAAGGAGCTGACACCCTACTTCTCAGTAGAACTGAACCCTATCAGCATTACTTGGGGAGACATTTTCTTTTAAACCAGTATGTTGTAAGAAGGTCAGATTATTAAACTTTTGCAGGCTACTTCTTGATAGTAAGAACTATCTGCTGACGTTTCAAGGTGTTTAAATGTTGTCTGATATGCTACAGTTTTCATTTTCTTATTTATTTTTAATACTGGGAAGAGTCATTACTAATAGTTATTATTCTTTAAAACATGTGAGTTTTCAAAGCCTTACTACATTTCCACATATGATTTTTCGGTATCCAGGAGGCAAGTCATTTCTGCATCTCCTGCGGAAATCAAGGAAAAGTCAAGGGTTGACTTCAGAGGAATTCCCTTAACGGCAAACCACAAGGGGAGAAAAACGATATTGTTAAGAGACAGATGGCTATGGCTATGTCAGGCTTTCAAGACAATGTCAAAATTTCAGTAGAAAATGAGACGGTCTGAAGGAAGTGGAAGCAAGTTTACTCATCAGTAGTACATTTGTCGGTCATCTGCTGACAGAAATCGGAGATGCCACCACTCTGGCGACACTGCTCCCCGGGCCCGGCCTGCTCCGAGGGGGCGCTGGCAGCTGCCCGGGACTCCGGGCCCCAGGCACCACCCGCCTCACCACCCTTGGCACTGGGATAGCGAGGGCTCTGCTCCCCAGCAGGCGGCCCAGCTGCAGGCCCTTCAGGCAAACTCAAAATCGACGGTAACGTGAGCTCACCATCAGGAGTACTCTTTCCTTTCTCAGAAATTAAAAAGGAAAGTGGGCAATCGGAGGCCGAATACTTGGCGAGTATCTGTATTTGTTCTTGACTTAGAGCTGCTTCTTTACAGACTTGCTGGCAAAGTCCAGTTAGGTTCTGCTTTGTCTCGCCCAGAGTGGACAAAATATGATCCCTTTCCTTCAACAAGCTCTCCTTTTCGTTTTGCTGTGAGGGTGAGAAAGAGAATACAGTGAATTGTGTTTATGAGCTCAATCAACATTCCTAAGGTGAGCAAACATTGATATCCACAGTGTCTTCTCATTATATAAGGTCATGTGGAATTTTTCCTGTCAATTCAATTCAAAAATATATTTAATACCTCAGGTCCATAAGCCCCCATCCAAAACTCTTAGGCCTACATGTATCTTGGGATTCAGAATTTTTCAGATTTTAGAAAGAAAATAGATGCACAGTAATTCCTCTAGCAGGGTCTGAGGTAGCACCCCACTATCAAATGTCTTCACATTTCTAAATAAAACACATGAAAGTATCCATGCACAAAGTAGGTTAAATAAAGACTCTACATACCCTGTCAGCTTGTGTCAGTTCTTTGGCCAAAATAGTTTGTGACAAACTTACATGATTTTCAGAGCTTTTTGGATTTGTGGATTGCAAGTAAATGAGTGTGAACTTTTTGGATGGAATGCAACCAAAAGAAGTACAAACACAGTGATCATAACTCCTGCAAGATTCTAGTAATGACTGACATTAGTTGGGCATTTACTTTGTGCCAGATATTGTGCTGAATGTTTTGAAATACGTAACCTCAGCTACGTAATCCTCACAATGACTCTGTTGATTTCAGTAATACCAAACCTATTTTATAGATGGGATTCAGAGTTTAATATGCCCAGAGTCAGAAAGCTAGTGGGTGAGTTACTAAAGTGTGAAGAAGGGAGAAGGGGAGGGGACTTGTGTTTGTTAATTATTATTACTACTGGTGCTGTTATTATTTTCATTTAAATGTTTATCCCTACAGGAAAGTCAACCATGGAATTTTGTTCAAGTTTTCCTGGTTCCGGTCTTTCTGTCTGCCATCACTGGTTGCTGCTGATGGTGTGTCTTTTTTCTATCATTGCCCCACCTCATCCTTCCTACTCTACCACTGCATTGCTCCTAATCTAGTATGAGCTAGAAAACCAAATAATCAAGCTGTTTATAAGGTAAGAGTAAATAAATATTGATAGAGAGTCAAAGATTTCTCCTGTGAAATTTATGACAACTCTCTTGGCCTTCTGCTCATTGGCAGCTTCAAGAGAGATGAGCTGTTAAATGTTGCCAGCTAACATTTAGACAGGTTATTTCATAGTAATCATCTACAGTGGTCAACCTTTAAATAGATGCTTTTATGGGACAAAAATAGCTAAAAGGTTAGAAAGAAATCTGCTTTGCACAAACGTACTGTTGCGGTTTTAGGTAAAAGTTTTTCTACAAAACTGTGACTCCAACTATTGGTAGGTAGTTTTTAAATATTTCAAGGCCATCTAATATTTTGAGAAAATCTGCAATGAATACAAAACACTAAATTTTTATACTGCAAGGTATTCTCCAATTTGTTGTGGTTTGAAAAAATAGGTATACGCCAAGAAAAGATATATATATATATAAAATAAATAAAAGCAAGATCAATGTTCAGGAAGTACATTTTTTTCTTACAGAAGGTTTGTCAGTTGTAGCCTTGTGATAAAATGAGTCTGCTGGTACCTACAGGGAGAAAACAGTGCCTACCACCTGACCAGAGAAAGAACACATTTAAAGCAATCAGCACCCACTTCTCTTTATGGCCCTTCAGAAGCCAATCCAAATGAGTATGGAAACAAAGCTTCCAGAAGAAAATGAGAAACCTTTTTCCTTAGTCATAACAATATCAGCCACCGACTCCTCTATCAAAGTTAAGATAAATCTCTGTTCTAAATAGCAGCAGACAAAATTTCAACTGTTGGCTGGTTTTTTAAATTAAATATGGTTAAGGAAAATAATGAATATTTGACCTTCCTCCCAGAAATCAGAACTACTACTTGACCTACAGATACTATGAAGATGACAAATATTTTATAACTTCCATATCTTTTGATAAATATCAATACAACCTTAAATATTCTCACTATTACCTCACTAAATAAAGGATGACAGGACTATAAGTATGTCCCATACAAGATGGCTTGCTTCTTTACAACAATTAAAACCAATAGGTACAACCCTGAAACTCTACCATGATTATTTCTAGAAATTAAATGTTCCCTTTCTGTTCCTCCATACTTTAAGCTAACTCTTACATGGGTAAGTTTCCAGGAAATCAGCTGATTTTTCCATTTCACTCTCATTTTAAAACACAAATTTACTTCAATAGCACTCAGTTTAACTAAAGCAATTCAACTTAAGAACTTCATGATATCATTATTAAAGATACCTCCCAAACCTACTACCAGTATCCTGCTACCTATTTCTACAATATACTTTAATTTTCTTATAATGCAACTCTATAAATCCTAAGTGTGAAGTGCTATGGCTTTAATCACAGATCTATTTTTAAAAAATGAATCCTGGTATTATTCTGAATTTTATGGGAAGAAAACAAATTTACATCCAAATCCACATTTTCAACAGCTAGTGTACAATATTCATTCAATATAAGAAGTTTAAAAAAAATCAAAATATAACTCACCCAGTAAAGATGAGGAGTGGAAGAATTTGGCACCAAAAGAGCCAGGTGACAGTGACAATTAACTTTATTTTATTTATTTATTTATTTATTTTGCGGTACACGGGCCTCTCACTGTTGTGGCCTCTCCCGTTGTGGAGCACAGGCTCCGGACGCGCAGGCTCAGCGGCCATGGCTCACGGGCCCAGCTGCTCCACGGCATGTGGGATCTTCCCGGACCGGGGCACAAACCCGTGTCCCCTGCATCGGCAGGCGGACTCTCAACCACTGCACCACCAGGGAAGCCCGACAATTTACTTTAGATTAAAGGGTACTCACTGCTAGAAAATGGTGACTAATGGTCCCTTATGATGCAAAACCTCTGAATAGACAGTTCCTAGAAATATAAAAATGAGCCTTAAAAATATGAATACAAGTGCTCAGTTTCACTCATAAGAGACAGAAAAATAAAAGCTACCATGAGATATCAATTCTCACAATTAGATTGGGAAAAAAACAAAAGCTGACAACAAACTCTCTGCTGAGGTTGTGGGCAGACAGACAGACTGCTGGTGGGAAAGCAAAATGCCATAAACCGCTACTGAAGGGAATTCAATAATATCTAACAAAATTACATATGTATTTACTCTTGATCCAACAATCCTACTTCTAGGAATCTATCCTGAAGACACATCTTCTCAAACATTAGAGAAAACAATGTTCAAAGTTCTTAACTATGGCATCCCAAATGTCCACTAATAAGAAACTGGTTTGGATTAACTGTGTATGCTACAGACAGCCACAACTGAGTACTATGGAGCTTTAAAGCAAAATGACAACCACTGTGAACTAAGGAAAACATTTCCTGGAAATCACTTCTTGAGCAAAAACAGTAGAATACAGAATGGTATATACAGAATACTGCTCTGTAGCAGAAAGGGTAATAAAAACACATACAAAACATGAACCTGTTTTTAGAAAAGAAACACAAGGGAAAAAATCTAGAGATTAATGGTAATAGTTACCTACAGGAAATAGCTATGAATAGGGTATAGGGAGAAAATGGGATCAAGACTTTGGAGTAGCTTTTTTAAAACATAGTTTTAACTTTCAAACTAAACAGATGTTTTTACATATTCAAAAATTAAACTTAAAAAATGTGAAGAGTAAATCCCAGAAACAGAAATAAAAACAAATTAAATTAATTGTATATAAAATTGCTAACATAAAGAACTACTCTGAATAATTTTTAAATTTTAAACTTCAGTACTATGGTATATATTTAAGGGCAAAGAAAAAGCAAAGAAATTTAAAATTTTACTTAATCTCTTTATTATTGATAGTAATATTGACATTATAATTTTATGACATATATTTCATATGTATGTATTTATCAAATAGTAAATATAATTGGAAGCCAAGATTTTCCCTATAATGAAAAAAGATAAAATATAAATACAGGGACTGCCCTGGTGGTGCGGTGGTTAAGAATCCGCCTGCCAATGCAGGGGACACGGGTTCGAGCCCTGGTCCATGAAGGTCCCACATGGTGCGGAGCAATTAAGCCCGTGTGCCACAACTACTGAGCCTGCGCTCTAGAGCCTGCAAGCCACAACTACTGAGCTCGCGTGCCACAACTACTGAAGCCCGCATGCCTAGAGCCTGTGCTCCACAACAAGAGAAGCCACTGAAATAAGAAGCCCGCGCACTGCAGCTAGAGAAAGACCGCGTGCGGCAATGAAGACCCAACGCAGCCAAAAATAAATAAATAAATAGGGCTTCCCTGGTGGCGCAGTGGTTGAGAATCTGCCTGCTAATGCAGGGGACACGGATTCGAGCCCTGGTCTGGGAGGATCCCACATGCCGCGGAGCAACTAGGCCCGTGAGTCACAACTACTGAGCCTGCGCGTCTGGAGCCTGTGCTCCACAACAAGGGAGACCACGATAGTGAGAGGCCCGCGCACCGCAATGAAGAGTGGCCCCCGCTTGCCACAACTAGAGAAAGCCCTCGCACAGAAACAATGACCCAACACGGTAAAAATAAATTTAAAAAATAATAATAAATAAATAAATTTATTTCTTTTAAAATATATCTATATAATCGAAGCAAAAAGACAAAAGTTCTAAACTACTAAATTTTGACTAGAAATATCTGCATGAACTCAAGATTTCTAACATACTTTTATTTATTGAAGGATAATATACATCCTGAATGCACTCATGATTTTACACACACACACACACACACACACACACACACACACACACACATACACACACACACACACACACACATATTTCCCAGAAGAAGCAACACTCCAGCGGCAAGTATGCTTTCTACAATCTAATACTTGCTATAAGAAACCAGGGATTTTTAGAGAAAGGGGTGATTCCCAAATCTTCGAACAAGAGAGGTACAAGGTGAGCCTATGACATGCTGTTCTAAATGGCACAGAAGCACTAATGGGGTCATGTCAAAAGCACACAGCACCTGGCAGAGGAGGCTGGCTCTCCCCACGCAAGTCTGAAAAAATGTCAACATCAAGAAGACCAATGACTACTATGGGTTCTAAGAAATTAAATTAGAAAAAAAATAATCCATGAGTCTACAGTGATACTAAAGAGTTGTGGGGGGAGGGAGGGAAACAGGAGGGAAGGAAAGTTCTTTTTATAGAGGAATACCAATAAATGTAAGTGCAATGACAGAATTAGAAAAATCATGATTTTGCAACCCCCATTGCAAAGGCCATCAAAGTATGCTTAAAACCAAAGGACACAGGAGTGTTGGGGAACTGGATATTCGTAAAGTGCCTAATAAACACTCCACAGATTGCTAAACAATTACAAAGGCAAAAAAAAAATTTTGGAAATGATCTGGCAATTCCCATGCACTCAGGTGGGACACCCTGACATTGCGCCTCCCCAACTGATGCAGAATGAAGGACACAAGGATGAACGTTTAATCTCAACCTAAGAACTCACACTTCCACAGTTTACGTGAAATACAAGGAGTGAAGGAAGGTGTTAAATAAAACCAAGGGGAAACAATCAGACTTTAAGAGTAGACATTTTATGAGAACACTGGCCTAGACTCTTCAAAAAGTTACTGTCATTAAAAAAATAAAGGAGGGGGCGAGAAGGAGTATTTGTTCTAGATGAAGAGACTAAAAAGACAGAACCAAACGCATCATGTGAGGATAGGATCCTAGTTTGAAAAGGAAAAAAAAGCATATAGATGAAATACGTTTGGGGAACAATTAGGGTAATCTGAATAGGAACTATATATATTGTTTAAGATTTATTAATTTTCTCAGGTGTGACAAAGATATTGGTAAATATATGTGATAAAGATATATAAAAATGTCTATTTCTAGAAGATTCATGTTTAAGCATTTACGGGTGAAATGTCATAATGTGGTAGGTTTCAAATGATTCAGAAAATAAAAGTAGAGCAATAGAGACAGAAAGGCACTGAGACCAAGATAACCCAACTGCAGTTAGAAAGAGTCCAAAACTGACTAAGAGGGACAGAGAGAGAGAAAGACCTATAGACCAACCAAGCGGAGCCGGGGGACACACACCTGGCCAGAGAGACAGAGACTAAGACCCACAGAAACAAGGAGACAGCAAAGGTGGCAAAATGTCAATAACTGTTGAATCTACCCAGGGAGTACATGGTTGCTTACTGTACCATTCATTTAACTTTTCTGAAAGCTTGAAATTTTTAGAATGGGGAGGAGGAAAATGAATCTCAAGAAAAAAATGAAAACACATAAACCTGGCTTCCTATGACACTACAAGCATTTTACTGACAAGGACTATGTCTCATTGATCTTTGATTTCCTGGTACCCAGTACATTTAATATGGAGTGACCAGCAGATGCTTATAGAAAACACAACTACTAATATTTCTTGAGCCCTGAACACATGCTGGGCAGTACAAAGAGCTTTCCATCCTTGAAGGTATCAGATCCTCACACCACACCTGAGGGAGGTACTATTCTTATCTCCATGTTATCAATGAGGGAATTGGGTATTGGAGGTGAAATTATTTCTCCAGGCCACAGAGCTACCAGTGGCCAGGCAGAGTTTCCAGCTGTTTGACTCCAAAGCCTCCAACTGACTTTTGTGTGCTAGTGCAGTAGGTTCTCAAAATTTAATGTGCATAATAAAGATTTACCCAGGAAACTTTTATAAAATGCATGTTCCTGGGCCCCTCCCACAGGTCTGGGATGGGGCTAAGGCAGGTGCATTTTGAGGGGGCACCCCCGGGTAACTGATGCCAATGGTAAACAGACCACATTTCAAGACAGGCTGCTAAAGGGCCTTACAGAGTGGCAGAGGGCAGGTTCCAGAAACCCATGGGAGGGTTTGGAGACAACAGTGCACACGTGACTAGAGCAGCCAGTAAAATGTGACTAGAAAAGGTTTATTTTTAATAAAATACAATCTTCACAACAAAATTCAAAACACTAAAGACAGATGAGGTCATTTTACTCCTACACCATCATAATGGACAAGGGCAATGAAACAAAATGGTGTGTGATCACCTCAACCCTGAGTTCCAGAGCTTTGTGAATATTGTGATTTCTGATCACTTATAAGTTGATATCAATCAATATTTGATATCTTCTAAGAGAAATTACATTTTGGTAATTTAATTTTTTTTCTTTAAAAAGGAAGTTTCATTTCAAGGTTATCTTTGTTTCAGGCTAACTTCTGAATTAATCTTACAGAAAAGAATAAACATGGACCTTGTAAAGAATCCTACAGAGACAAGAGCCTTGTAAGACAAACACATAACAGAAGTTGAATGATTCCTGAACTTTGTTCAAGATCTTATATTTATTGGTAAAAAGAAAAGTTATGTTTTTGGTTTATAGATTATGCATATTCAATCCTTATAGTCAAAGCAATACTGAATTAATGCCTAACCTCTAACATATTATCAAATTTCAAATAAACATTAAAAGTCAATGTCATCGATTTATCAACCAAATAAATACACACCTTTCCTTTTCTTCAAAGGTTTTGTTTTTGATTCTGATAGAACTTCTTGTTGAGAAATACAACTCATTAATTTATTGAATTCGAACTAACATCTCCCTTTGGCTTTCCCAGCACGTAAAGACTATAAAAGCACCCTTTACACATGATAACTATACTTTTTTTCATGTGCTGATCCATCCACAGTCTATTAGGCTATTACTTTTAGGACCAACTACAAAAAATTCAAAGTCAATAGGCCAAAGACCAAAGCTTACAAAAATAGGGGACCCTTCACCTGAATATAAATACCAAATGGACATACTGTGAATTTACTAATATTTAATTCAATCAATCATTGGCTATATTAAAATGGATGTTTCATTATGAAACACGTAATTTCCCTTAAATAGGTCTGCTAATTCCACCCACACCATAAAGACTGGGAAACACTGCTTGTCTACTACTTCCAAAAAGTGACATCCCGATAAAAAAATTAAAAAAACCTGTCCCACTCTACCATATTGTTAATTCTCCATACTACTAAACAGGAACATGTGATGGAAGCACGGGGGTAACTTCTCTCTCTACAAAAGACAACAAGGTCCATAGTATCACCCAAAAACCAGGGTCTAAGTTCTATGTAAACTTCTTAATGTAATAAGTATCTTAAGCATTAAACTCTTTTACTTCTGGAAAAGGGCCAGCCAGCTTGTAATTCTAATTAGCTAATAAGTAGCATATTTTCTGCTTATTTTCATCTGAGACAAACATCTGCGGCAGGACAGAAATTTATAGCATGCCTCTTATAATTTGCAACTGGAGTTTGCCTGTATAAATCACTAGAACCGAGAGCAGTATGAACGACGGAGCAGAATTCAAGGAAGCCGAAACACAAAGTAAATCATTCTGATTAAAAAAAAAAAAAATTACTGTGTCTCCCCTGGGGATATTCTAGAAGAGGAAAGAGACCGAGTTCAGCCTGGCGCACATCTGGGTAATGAGACCCCTGTCGGGCTATCTGCTCTACCTGCCCAGATGTGAGCTCCTGGCAACCACATTTTCTGTTTCTGCTGTTTGTCCCTGCCCTCTAGTCACAGAAGAGGACACCCAAACCCAAAATAGGCCAACAGGCTAACTCCTTGGGAATTTAGAACTAACTAGAACTGTAGTCTCTGCCTGGACTGGTCTCTGGAGGAGAGGGAAACTATTCTTGAGCTGTGCTGTGGCCACTCTTCTCATACACACTTGGTGGCACACACAGCCAGAGAGAAGGTTCTCTGGGTTCCTGGCAGTTTTCTACTTTCTTGTTCTACACTATTTACAAGGCCTGGCTCCATTCTTTGGCTTCTAATTGAGACACACGTAAATTCTTACAACAAATTCAGTAATTCATGTTTCAGATGGTTTCTGTTTCTTGCAACCAAAGAGTCCAAATTAATACAATAGGTAAATAGGGTACTGGTTTCTCATTTCATAAGAACTGCAGGAAAACCAAATATTCCCTTCTCTTGGAAATTAACCAAGAGTTATTCCACTGACCATATGAAAGGAACCTTTCCATAATGAGAGAGGCAATATAAGGGTGAGGTCCAAACCCAGAATTTACAGTTTAGGCAGAGACATCAGGAAAGGAGCAATTAAGGGAGAGAAAACTGAAAATTGATAAATAACAGTATAGCAATAATAATAAGAAGAAAAAGGTAATATTTATTGAGTGCTTATTATGTCCAGGCACTCTTCCAAGTGCTTAGATGTATTAACTCATTTAATCTTCAAAAATGAATACCCACTCTATAAAGTAAGAATTAGTATTATCCCATCGTAAAGAGGAGAAACCTGAGGGACAGAGAAATTGAATGGCCTGCCCAGAGTTACAAAGTACCACAGACAGGCACAGAATCCCACACTTTTAACCACTGTATCTCCCACTGCTCTCTGTTGAAGCAAAGGCAGAGGGAGCAGAAAGTCCAAAGAAAGTCGCAAGACCTCTTCATCCTAGATACCTGAAATTCAGTAAAAACATCAACTGTCCAGCAATCCAACATCTGACTGCAATCAAAAAATACAAATAAGACCTATGAGTCATGAAATAGACTAGTTCTAAAGGATAATAGCTACTCTCCAACATATTTGCATAGTACATGTCTAAAATAAAGTTACTGATGAAACAAACTCAATCGATACAAAGGGGTTTTTTGTTTTGTTTTCATTTTTGTTTGTTTTTAGGAGGAAGAAAGCCATATAAATTCTACTGGCAGATAAAAATCATCACTAGCTGAGGGTGAAGACAAAACTAAAAGAAGCAGGTATAGTAGTACTCCAGTAGTGCAAGTTTATTCAATGTTGATTTCAAATAGCACTATACAACCCAACAGTCTAGAAAGCATCTCTGTATTACAGTACAGAATAAAAACTAAAGCTAAAATGCTGTACTCTGTCTAAAGGCAGGTAAGTGTTTAATCCAAAGTTGGATAATAAGAAAGGACACTAGTGCTTACAGGTATGGACGGATACACACCCTAAGAGTACTGGGTAAATGTTACTGAATTTGTCACTTTTCTTCTTTGGTCTTAACAACTCTAATCATTCAGCAATATCATATAGGTTTTTTAATATCTCTCACGCCTCTATGTGTAAAACATATGGTTTCTTTTTCATCTCCTTATACAGTTTGCTTCATCTTTTTATATAGTTAAACATCTTCATCTTTTTGCCTAAAGTATATCACAATACTATACAAATAACAAATTTTTATTTTTCCACTTTTCTGAAGGCATATAAAGGCAGTGTCTTTTTTCTAAATTGTTGCTGTTTACTTAATATTCATAACTAGGAACATTCATGTTTAAAGATTTGCTACAATTGCAATTTTAAACTTTTACCAATAATTAACAAAGACCCAAAACCGAACATTCAATGAATGTTTTTACTACTTCTAGGCACTTTTTCCCTGATGTCTCTAACCTTATTTTTAGCTTTAGCTGGCCTGCACTATCAGTTATCTTTTTTCATACAATGTTTCCTTCTATCAACCACTAGGGTGCAGAAAACATGGGTGGAAATTAATCTACTTTTGGGGTTAATTTGTGTTTTGATGCTGGAATAGAAGATAAGATTCAATAAAATAAGCATTCTTCTCACTTAGGATCTCATTAGATCTTAAAATTTTCAATTTATACCAGCACGTGAATTCTTTCCCTTAGATGAAAGATCCAAGTTGGCTGGTTTGTTTTGGTATCAACCAAAACAAGTTACTAGTTATTAAAACTAACAACTGGAACATCAGCTTTTATAGACACCAAACACAGCACAAAGAGATTAAAGTGCTTTATTAATATCTTTAACCCTTACTCAACCACCAAGAATTAGGTAGATGGTAAAATTATCCTTAATCTATAAATCATTTTTTTAAAAGCACACAGAAATAGTCCTCAACTTACATATGGTTGTATATCATGCTAAATATGTAGAACACTTACTCAAGTAAAATAGTCTATGAAAACCCTCATTGTTTTTTATTTCCTAAGCTTTCTGAAAATGTCATATAACTTTCTTAGAATGATAATTGGTAAATTTTTAAATTAATGTATAATTGAGCATTATATCTGACTTAGGAATTGAAATAGCTATTTTCTGTCTGAAAAAAAAAGAAAGAATGAATTGTTGGAATTATAAGAAGAAGAAACTTGCATACTTACCAGCTTCTCAATTTCTGACTCAAGATTCTGTATACAATCAAGTTTTCTCTTGCGACAGCGCTGTGCAGCAATTCTGTTTTTACTTCTTCTCCGAATATCATGGATGCAATCCAGTTGTTCTGGAGTCAACTTGTGCATTTTCAACAAGGATTGAAAATCATTTCGAGAGAGCGAAATTATTCGTTGTGCATTAAATGGTAGTTTTACCTAGAAGGTGAAATAAACGTTAGTAGTTGCTGTATTTTGTAGTTTCTACTTAAATCTAGGAAGAGAAAGATATGTACCTATGTTTTCCAAGGAACTTCATTTAGATGTTAAAAAGAAAAAAGATCCCTATTTCCAATTTCTATACAATCCTTTACAAAAAGACTGATAATTTAATTGATATTCTGATTCTATTTTAGAGAGAGTTCAGAAGACAAATTGAGAAGCAGATTTTTTTCAGCAAATCAAACATTATCAACACAAATATTAATGTAGTTAAGATGAAAAAACAATTTATTTTACTAGGGCATGTTAATAACCCATAGATATCTTTATCTTTAAGGCTCTTTCTAAAGTATTTTTAATGTATTTTTATCCAAACCAAAAAAAGAAATCTATTTTATTCTTTGATTTACATTACTGTGTACCACTGATTTAATACTGGTATATTAACACTAGTAATTTCTAAAGCATTTCAGAAAATTTATTTTTCTGTCAGGAAAATGGCAGTTTCACATAACTCATTTCACTTGCCAATGCAGAAATGGTTAGAAAAACCTTATGAATATATATATATATTTTTGTGTGTTAACGCGGGCCTCTCACTGTTGCGGCCTCTCCCGTTGCGGAGCACAGGCTCCGGACGCGCAGGCTCAGCGGCCATGGCTCACAGGCCCAGCCGCTCCGCGGCATGTGGGATCTTCCCGGACCGGGGCACGAACCCGTGT
The DNA here is from genome assembly GCF_951394435.1 of Stenella coeruleoalba. NCBI lineage: Eukaryota > Metazoa > Chordata > Mammalia > Artiodactyla > Delphinidae > Stenella > Stenella coeruleoalba. The sequence continues at coordinate 129,167,564 of NC_137150.1, read as the reverse complement.
CCCCTGCATCGGCAGGCAGACTCTCAACCACTGCGCCACCAGGGAAGCCCAAACCTTATGAATACTTTAAAGTCATTTTCAACATACTTAAATTTGAAAAAAATAAGAAGATAATTTAAAAACATAACAAAACTGTGGGACAGTTTAATTGTATTAATTATCAAAAACACAAATGAAACATTGGTCAGCTTCTGTGGTAACTTAGTTTTTCAAGCTAACAGAAATTAGTTACACAAAACACTCTCAAATTTCTTAAATGTTTTATTTTTAACATTCTTTTAACAGTTCCAAACACTGGATTTATAAATATCATATAAAAATCTATAGATGTAACTCATGCATACATATTACTTCTTAAATTAAACCACCAATCACCTCCTTCCACAGCCAAGGAAAAAAAAAAAACCTCTTTCATTGTTTCAAACTATGTCATCCAACAGCTATCAAACCAAAGAACATGATAAAGAATTAACATGCCCTTATTATTACTGGAACTATAGTAATGTTTTACAAAAAAGCATCTATCAAATACAAACATTTGTATACAAAGTACACAGATCAAGCTTAGTATGATTAATACCATACCATCTACACGTAATTCATGCTAAATTATTAAGACATTCTTTAAATTAATAGGTGAAATAACTAAGGGAAAATAAGAAAACAATTCATAGCTCTGAGAAAACAGTGTAAAGAAAACTCTGTGGGGAGAGGGATAAATTGGAAGACTGGGATTGACATATACATACTACTATATGTAAAAATAGATAACTAATAAGAACCTATTGTATAGCACAGGGAACTCTACTCAATACTCTGTAATGACCTACATGGGAAAAGAATATAAAAAAGAGTGGATAGGGCTTCCCTGGTTGAGAGTCCGCCTGCCGATGCGGGGGACACGGGTTCGTGCCCCGGTCCAGGAAGATCCCACATGCCACGGAGCAGCTGGGCCCGTGAGCCATGGCCGCTGAGCCTGCGCGTCCGGAGCCTGTGCTCCACAACGGGAGAGGCCACAACAGTGAGAGGCCCACATACCGCAAAAAAATAAAAAGAATGGATATATGTATACGTATAACTGATTCATTTTGCTGTACAGAAACTAACACATCATTGTAAATCAACTATACTACAATAAAAATTAATTTAAAAATTGTTAACTAGTTCTGTACTCAAATAAAAAAGAGGGACGATAAAATAAAAAAAGAAAGAAAACTCTGGATCAGAAGCCACATTCTTATAACCAGCCACTGCTAAGTTATTGCCAAGTGACTAGTCCCACGTCTAGACATCCATGTGGCAGTGAATAAGACTGAATATATGCTGTATTTAACCAGAAGTTATCACATAATGTTACAGAATCATTTTTCTTTTTCCTCTCGGGACCTGGCATTTGATTTAAACAGTTAAACACCCAATGTGTGAATCCATAACCTGGTTAACAAAATAAATACACCTACTTGAAATAAATGAACACAGAAGTCCTTCAAACTTCATCACGCACTCCTGGTATTTATCACATGGTTGTATAATTAACTGTGTATGGGCTTCCTCCTCCCTCTCTGAGCCAGCTCACATCCCCAGTGATGCAACAGGAGCTGACACATTAATCCCAATTAACTGTGGTAAAATAAAACAATGACTTAACAACACACTCATTTTCCGCTCACCTCACATTCTTGTTCTCTGGCTGAACAGGGTTCACTGTCTCCTTCAGTATCCGTCTCAGAGTCATCTCCCAAGCTAATCACACAAGCATAGGGACAAGGTTCCTGTTGGGGCTCTGAAACATAGTCATCGTTTCCAATTTCCAAATTGCTAGAACAGCCTTCGGTACTCAGAGTACTTATGAAAGGGCAATTGACAGAACTCAACGTTGTGAAAGTCCTCTGACCCGGTTCTGGGCTCTCACTAATCCTGATACCTAACCAGGGACACTCAGACCGTTTCTGGGAGTAGATCTGTTCTGAGCCATCTTTGGCCACGGCAGGTGATAACTGCATTTGGCAAGGAGAGTCCGTGCTGCAAATGTCACTCCAGAAGCCTTTCGCTAGGTGTTCGGCCACTTCTCGTTCCACGCTACTCAGATCACTCGAGGCGAGGCTACTATCTTCCCTGGGGCCAGAGTCAGATTTCAAATCTTGACTCTCACCGAAAGTCTTCTCCTCTCGAACATCTGAACCTGACAAAGGCTTTTCTGTTAACACTGTCGTGTTTTGCATACCAGCAAAATTCAAGTCACCATACTGGTCATACGTGTGTAAAAGAGACAGAGAATAGAGCCCATGGGGATCTGTAGAAGTGGGGGGAAAAGGAGTCGCTTCTGTTTTTCCTGATGGGCACTGAGAAGCAGGATCTTTCTTCTTGGCTTCTTCATGTTCCATTGCTAATTTTCCTTCTTCACATTTTAAAATCACCTGCAAATCTGCACAGTCCTGGATTCCTCCCAGACACTCATTTTCAGACGTCTCATTTGGCTGAGCAGAAGAAGTGTGAATGTCTTTGACACTGGATTCCACAGTGCGGACTCTGTCAGTTCCAAACGCTTTTTGGAATTTTCGGTATTTGGGGCATAAAGATGGCAGAGCCAGAGCGGCATCCTTTGCTAAGCACATGGATTCACATGTTTGACTGGCACTGTCTTGTAGAGGGGGAGATACTTTTGCACTGCCTTGATACCTACGCAGTTTACAGTGAGGAGTCTGAACATTTTTATTTTCCAAAAATTCCTCCACCTCATCAATTTCTAAATCCCTCTGGTCCAAAAGTGAAAATCTAAAATCTGGTTTCTGACAGGGTGATGAGAAGCATTTTTTTCTTGGGCATTCTTGCTGGTCTGCAGTGGAGTCCAAAAACTTGTATTTGAGAAACTGAAAGCAGGATTCCTCAATATCAGGTACACCTAAAAATTCCACACACTTGTACACTTCATCCACATTGTCCTTACTTAGTATCAGTTTAGCAGTGTAGGCAAACTGAATTAAAGGTTCAAATCCTTTAACTGTCACCTGTTAATATACAAAATAAAAATAAATGCATCACATGAAAGCCATCTAGTAGATAAGTACAAGAGAAGTAGGAGGGTGGCAAGATGAGTAACCTCTTTACGATATTTACAAAACGGGTATTTTAATTTGGTAAGAAAAAATATTCTTCTAGGAAATGTAAAGCTAAGGGAATCTAGAAAAGCATGCTTCTCACATCTTGTTCATTGGGACCACACCCTTCACTTTATAGACTCCACTCTTAATGACCCATGGAGTATGATTTACTCATATGAGGTAAAGATATAAACATTACCACAATTTTCCACATTAGCTGAAAGAAATCATCTATGGAATAAAGCAGCATGGATACAATCTGCAACACACAGTCAAGTGCCAGGTGTCTGTTGCCATCCCAGCCCCATGTGGTCACTATATTCCAAACAACTATAAACTACAACTGCTATAAACTACAAAAGTGAAATTTTTAAGGATGGAAAACAATATATCCAAGGCACTTAAAGTAGTCCTGGTCCATGGTGAATGCACAGTAAATGGTAATTATTATCTTTATTTCATGCCAAAAATTTCTAATAAAACTTTTAAAGATTCAGATTTAAAAAATGATCTAAGTGAAGGTCTAAAACTCATGCCCAGTACTGTTTTAGCAAAGATCCATGGACTCTAGGTAATAAAACTTTTCAGCAGAAACTTGCACATTTACACTGAACCTGCCTCTGCAAAGTGAGGGGCAAATGAAACCAACTGTAGTGCAGGGAAAGCCTCATTCTGGGCACAAAATACAAAATTAATATTAAAACACTGAATTCCCATAAGAGTGATCAATATATAATTTTTTGTGATCTTCTTAAAATACTGCTAAACTGGGAGTACTTAATTAGCTTTTACATAGCTAAAATAAAAAATAGCAACACCAAATACTGATGAAGATGTGTAGAAACTGGATCACTCATGTATTGCTGGTGGGAATGTAAAATGGTGCAGCCACTTTGAAAACCAGTTTGGTAGTTTCTTTTAAAACTAAACATGCAACCACCCTATGTCCCAGCAACTGCACTCCTGTTCTTTTATGCCAGAAAAATGAAAACTCATGTTTGTACAAGTGCTCACAGCAACTTTATTTGTAACAGCCAAAAACTGGAATCAGCCTGATTTCCTTCAGTAGGTATATAGCTAAATAAGAACTGGTACACCCACCCTATGGAATACAATAAAAAGGAACACACTACTGATGCATACAACTTTGATAAATCTCAAAGGAATTATGCTAAGCGGAAAAAGGCCAATCCCAAAAGGTCACATACTATTATGATTCCATTTATATAACATTTTTGAAATGACAAGACTTTAGAAAAGGACAGATTAGTGGTTGCCAGGGATTAGGAGTGGAGCAAGGGGGTAAGGGAGAGCAGACAGAGGGCAGGAAGGAAGTGGGTGTGATTATAAGAGGGCAACACAAGGGATCCTTGGGTGGGTGCTGAAACTGTTCAGACTGTGGTGGTGGATACATGGACCCACCCAGAAAATGAAACTGTATAGAACTTCATACACACACACAATTTAGTACAAGTAAAACCAGGGAAGTCTGAATAAGATGGGTGAACTGTATTACTGTCAGAATCCTGACAGTTGTGATATTGTACTATAATGTTGCAAAATGTTACTATTAGAAGAAACTGGACAAAGTGCAACAAGGGATCTCTCTGCATTATGTCTTACAGCTACATGTGAATTTATAATTATCTCAATAAATATTTCAATTAAAAAATTTTTAAATAAGTTAAAATAATCAAATTAGGCTTTTAAGACAGTGAGTTACACAATGATCTTTTCAATTTGTCACTATGATGAAACACTTCAAATATCTGAAAATTTGATTTACATTCAAATTAGAATGAATGAATGCATATACACACACATGCATGCATATACCTTTCCTTCCATGCACATGAATCACATTTTTCTCTACTTGGAAAGTCATATTAAGTAATTTGAAACTACAGACCATAATAAGGATATCTCCATTATGATACGTGTTGCTACTTTTTAAAAAACAATGGCTAACCTATAGTTGGCCCTTCCTGTCGTTGTCTTGGTTATCATATTATTTGCTCTGACCTCTGCCACAGAACTGACAACCTTTTGCTTCCCCAAACTGTAGCTACAATTTCATGTATGTACGCACGGCCAGCGATAAGGTAAACTGTAGACTTAGTGTCATCACAGAGCAGCCCCCACACACCTGTCGTACACACAGAAGTTGTACATACTTTGTCCAAATTCCTTTTAACAGCTTCTAATGTGTGTCCCAATGCCACAAGGCTCAGCATTCTTCTAGCTGTAGTTACTAATGAAATCAAGCAAGCTGTTATAAGAATCAGTGTATACCCAGCACTCCTGCCCCAGAGAGAGGTCTCTTGCAGGCAGGATGGTAACAAGGACTTAAATATCTAGGTGCGTGAGCTCCACAACAGCTGCTGGGCGAAAGGTGTGTAAGGGCAAGGCTCTATAAGTATGACACAAAATCACCTTTCTTCTACCAACGCACAGCCACAATCTCAAGAAGAAAGGGAGAGAAAGAACACTTCTGGAGTACCTAACAGCCACATGTAGACAAAATGAGGAGGCTGGAATGCATAATCTTTTAGGTTTCCTCCAAATTCTAAAATCCTTAGCTAACAGCTGCTTGAAAAACTAACAGATCTGACAACTCTGACCCATAGTGAAAACAATAAAACTAAGCATCACAGGGAGGCTGTCACCTGCAACTCACTCCCAACCCATATCCATGAGGGCGGGTCCTAGAGAAATGGATGTTTTAGAGAACCCTAATCCCTGTCAGTTTCCCACCACAGAAAAAGGTCCGAAGGGAGAGAAGAGCACATGGTATGGCCTCTCCCAGCATGGCCTCTCTGAATGTCTGTAATCCACTGGCTGGGTCGTTTCATTAAAAATAACAATGGGGTGGAAGTTCCCTGGCAGTCCAGTGGTTAGGGCTCTGTGCTCTGCCGAGGGCCTGGGTTCTTTCCCTGATAGAGGAACTAACATCCCACAAGCAGCACAGCACAGCCAAACAAACAAACAAATAAATAAAATTACAGGGGGTCAAGTTATTCAACTGCTCAACAAATATTCACGCACATCCAAAGTTAATCATTTTACGTGTAAAACGTCATCATTTCTAAGAAGAAAGTTAAAGCAATGTGCTGTTGCACAAGCCGGGAACTGCTCCTCGGCCTGAGGACGGGGAGACTGGGTCTTCTTTTAACTTTATAAACCAGGAGAGATTTAATTAAGTTAAATTGAAATCAGGACGACCTCTCCTACCTCTTCCGGCAGAGTGATGCGCAGGTCGGCGTCGGCCTGGCCCGCGAGCCTGGAGTGGAAGTAGGCGCTGCAGGCAGCCAGCACGGCGCGGTGGGCGCGGAAGGGCTGGCCCTCCACCAGCACCGTGACGTCACACAGCACGTCCTTCCGGCGCTGCTCGTCCAGGCTGCGCAGCACGTGGCCGCTGTGCACCGACGACTCGTAGGCAAACACCGCGTTCTCACCCAGCGACATTCTGCGTCACAGGTGGCGTCGGGAGGGTCCGAGAGAGCATGCTTCTGACAGTCATTAATCCTGCCAAGACACAGGCCAAGTGTCACTTGCAGAAAACCTTGGTAAAGAGGTTTGTTAAAGTGACACTAGCAAATAACGATTAAAATACTCATCACTAAAACCCAAGTGAAAACAACAGCCTCTCGAGAGCCTGGAAGCATTTATTCACTTTACCTCATTTAAAATTGGTTCTTGATAAGGAGTTTTCCTAACTAATTTTAGGAAAAATGTTCTTAGGGTGAGGGAGGGAAGACCTTTCCTGAAGCAAGGATTTCAGGGCTCTCTGAAAATGAGACATTTTGTACGGAGAAAATAGCTCCAAAGAGCAAACAGGGCAGCCGAGAAATTTCTAGGTGGCATCCCAATCCTGTTGCTTTAAGACATTAATGGGCGTGCGTACAGATCACCAGAGGTCACACTTTGGGCTTCAGAACAAGGGACATGTAATACAAAAGGTAAAGTCCCTCCAACATGAAGAAGAAAAGGACTTCCCTTGATTGAAAGCCTCAAATCTGTCAGGCCAGATCTTAGTAATGAGTCTTTTTCACACAACAAGTCTTACTTGACATGACAAAATGTAGGCAACAAATAGGACTACTCTACCGTTAAGAACATAGTTTACCATACACAGAAACTCTTGGTTTTCTCAAAATGCTAAAACATAAGAGAAAGTTATCAAAAATGTATATTTTTTAAAATACATACTAACATACAGTAGCCTCCAAACTTTTTTTGATCCATACATACTACTGGCAAAAAAAAAGGGCAGCCCCAATATATGTATGTTTGTCCATATATTTCAGACATGTGCCATTCTTATATATTACATATGTTATAAAACACACAGAGGCTGAATGTAAGAGGTTGAAAGAGAAGCTCTAATATTTTCTTCCGGCCCCCAATGGCCAGCAGTGAGCACCCCGAGGTGTGTGTGCACACCCCACCATGGCATGGCAACCACAGTGGAGGCTGAAAAGCTCCTCACAGGGGTCATCCCTGTGTCGTTCACTTTTGCTCTTCTGACACCTTATTCACTGCCTGAAACGTGAAGGTCCACACATGTTCAGTGACTGAATAAATGTTACTGTTTTCAGTTGCTATACTCCAAACAAAAATGAAAGGAGAAGTAAGAACTACTAAAGTTCAGACAGACCAGGCCCAAATCAAGGGTGAATTCCACCTCAAAGACAGGGTGTCTTAGTAACAAACACATGAAGTGCATCCATGAATTCTATTTCACTTATGTGTTTATTTTTAAGGTGCTCATTATAGCTGAAATGTTGAGTTCCTCAGAAATAGTCAACTACAGTAAAATCTCTCACTATGTGGTTAAACTCTACCGAAGGTCAAGAATCACAACCTATCATTTACTGATTCAGCATACCACATGAAATCATAGCAACTCTAAAATCATGTCCTAGGACTACCTCGACTTTTGGGTTGTGCTCATAGGAGAGGGTAGTAAATTCCCTTTAGCAATGGGTCTTAATATTTCATCTATCAACACAAGGAATTAGTGTTAGGAGTAGTGGGGAGGAACCATCATTCAAAGAAATTATGTATCTTGTGTGTGTGGTACCACACAGACCACTGCCCTCCACTTTATCTGAAACTGTATACCCTCCCCAGGCGAGCCAGATTCAACAGCTGACCACATGCCTTGCTATGTCCCTGCACAAGTCCCCAGCCTCCCTATTCTTTCCTATCCTCTGCCTTGCAAACCCTTAAAACTATACAAATCTTACCCTCCTACTCTGTTGGTGGTAATGTAAATTGGTGAAGCCACTATGGAAAACAGTGGGGAAATTCCTCAGCAAATTAAGAATAGAAGTACCATATAATCCAACCATTCCACTTCTGGGTATTTATCCAAAGAGTACGAAAACGCTAATTGGAAAACATATACACACCCCCATGTTCAATGCAGCATTATTCACAATAACCAACATATGGAAACAACATAAATGTCCATCAATGGATGAATGGATAAAGATGTGGTATATATATACAATGGAATACTACTCGGCCATAAAAAAATGAAATCTTGCCATTTGCAACAATACAAATGGACCTTGAGTGTATAATGTTAAGTGTAAATAGTCAGATGGAGAAAGATAAATACTGTATGATCCCACTCATATATGGAGTCTAAAAGAAAACAAACAAAAACAAAATAAAATTTGTATATACAGAGAACAGACTGCTGGTTACCAGAAGGGAACAGGGTTAGGGATGAGCAAAATAGATGAAAGAGGTCAGCTGTATGGCTGGTGATGGATGGTAACTAGAGATTTAGCAGTAAGCACTTTGTAATGTACACAGATGTGGAATTATAATGGTAAACACCTGAAGGTTATATAATGTTTATATACCAATTTTACCTCAATTAAAAAAAAACTATATTGAAAGACACTGAGGAACACCTAAATAAATGGAGAGATATGTTCACATAAAACAAAGACCAATTCCTATACCTTCACTCTAGAGCTGCTGTTAGGCCACATGTGTTTGTGTGGCCCACTGCCACCAGTTTGCTCACTACTTGCCTCAAATTCAAGAGAGAGAATTTACTCTCGGCTCAACCCTCCTGTTGAGCCGTTTTCTGTGACAGGTTCGCTCATAAGTTGGTCAGCTTGCAGATCTGGGCCATATGCCAACACCAAGTCCCATCAGCTGCAGCTCAGAATCGGGCAGTTAACAGCCACCCGGGACGTGGGACTCATCGCTGACACCTCCCACTCTCGGCCCCAGTGTCCAATCTCTTACCAAGACCTGGTGCCTCGACCTCTTACAGCTGAGACCCATTTGTCTCCGTCTACACTGCCACAACTCCAGTCCAAGCCATCACACTGGCTCTTGCCTAGACAAATGCTGTTTATCCTCTTGCAATGTCTTACAAGCTCACACATGTACAAATATATAAAATGAAAAGTGGCACAAAATTTCACATATCAATATTTTATCCTTACTAGTGCAAAGTAGTCTAATTTCTACTCTGTTCTATTAAAAAAATAATTCCAGTTGTGATCCACTCAAATTTCAAGAACCAATAATGGACCATGACCTCATACATTGAAAATACAAGCCCACTGGCTAACAGAACAGGGTCTAGAATCATACGCTGTCTGCGTTCAAATCCCAGCTCTGCCACTTACTCACTATACGGCCTTGGACAACCTGCTTAACCCTTGCTGGGTTGGGTCTTGTTTTCCTCACCTGTAAAACAAGGATAACAGCAACACTTCACTGGGTTGTTGTGAGGTTTACATGAAGAAAATGAGGGTAAAGCGTTGAACACAGTGGCCCAAAGCAAACAAATTATAAATATTAGCTATTAATTATGATGATAATACAAATAACAAAAGCCTCAGCCCCCTCAAGCCCCTCTTGATCCTCTCCAATTTATTCCCCTATATCAGTGTCTCCCTTGCTGAAAACCCCATGTCTTCCAAATTTCTTATGATCAATTCTAAATCCTTAGCATGCCCTCCAGACCTGCCTGGTTGGGTTTTCTATTAATCCAGCCTTGCCTCAAAAGCCTTTGTCTCTCTCTCTCACTATTCTCCAGCCTGACCTTCCTTCCTTCTCGCCCAAAGGCACCAAGCTCCTTCTGACCTCAGGACCTTTGCACATGCTCTCCCCACTCCCTGGACTTCTACTCTTCAGCTGACTAACTCCTCACCTTTAGATCTCAGAGTAAATGTCAAAACCTTGCCTGACTTGTTCTCTGCCATAACTCAAGCATGTAACAGAGTACCTGGCCCAATGCAGGTACTTGCTTCTGAACAAATGACTTGGCATTTTTAGTATAAACCCAGAACCCCAATCACCTACATCTTCCAAACACAGCGCAGTCAGCTATCCCAATACATAAGGGAATAATGCCGCTGAGCCACGTACTCAGAGAAGATTCCTTGGATAGGTTTTCCAGAGTCAGGAGGAGCAAAAGGGAGGCCCAGCTCTGGGAGCAACTGGCCAAAGAAGAGCAAAGGTTGGCAACTATAAACACAGCCAACACAACTACCCGAACTTGGCCTCATTAGCATGGAGCACTACAAAAAGTTGTTCTGAAATTCCATTTTCCTAATTCTGAAAGCCATCCAAGTGGTCAATAATCCAATTTTACCAAATAACAATAACTAAGTAATGACTAAACCAGGTAAGAATGGCACACATCCTTCTAACATCTGTCACCTTCTATCATTTTTCAAACCTAAACAGTAAGATATAATACCCCCCCAGAGCCTGCCAGACCTAAAATTCTGTTAATTTCTTAACACCAAATTCAGATTCCTATGTCACACATGAATTTTTCTATATTCTTGGAAATAGAAACTATTGTTACAGTTCAAAATAAAGTTCACGGACCTGAGCAAATTGCTGATTCATTCAGTAATGCTGATAAAGGATGAACAGGCATTTTAAAGCTTCCTGCATCTCAATTTGGAAATAACTTCTACTCTCTGCTCAATATACACAATATAAATTTAAGTTTTAATAGTTACTTCTTAATGTTTTTGCTTTCAAAATCATTTTTTAAAAGAAACAAGATGATGTTGCTTTATCACATTTCAATAACTTTAAAGATAATGTACTTAAAAAAAAAACTTTTAAAATCCTAAGGTGAATATTGGATCATGGAGCCAGACCTATAATGCTTCATAACAGAAATTCAGAATAAAGATGAAGTTCCACGTATACAGAAAAGCTGGACGTTTATTCATCTCAAGTCTCACAGGACTTCATTGTTTTTTAATTCTCAATGTAGCAGGGCACAGGGAGTAACCTAACACCAAGGATTCATATAAAAAAGACTATCACCTGAACATCCTTCATCTTCACTGAACGATGACAAATGTTCTTTTGACAAGTGCCTACCTGTGCCACGTAATAAACTAGATGCCGTGAAAACACTAACAAAAGACAGTCCCTACGTTCAAGAAGAACACAACCTGGAGATGTTCAAAATGAAAATGGTACTTTGGGGTGAAAGAGACGACAATGATCACTATAAACAACTTCCACAGGAATGTAGGCATTCCTAAAGGTATTTGCAGTAAGACTTCAAATAAAAACTACTTTTTGGTCAATTCTCATTTAACCATAATATTCAATTAATGAGAACGACTATTTTCAAAATAGTTGTTAGCCAAGGGGGTGCGTGTGTATGGCTGGGCATGAGAGACTGGTGACCCTGGACATCAGAAATGGCACAACAGGCAAATGTCTCGGCCTTTATATAAAGGCAGTGCCCTTCATCTGCAGCCTGGGCGAATTCCTCCCAACTCTCCTCCTTCTTTCTTGTGGCCATTTGGAATTTCTCCCTTTTTCTCCTTATTGCTTCTGCCTGCCACCACCCATTATCCTGTCAATTACTTTTGCCTCACTCAATTTCAGGGCAGGGTCTTTGAAAAACAGGCAAATTCTTCCTACCACGCCACCCTTCTTGGCTCCCTCTTTAGCTTCAAAATCTGCTAAGCCAGTACCTGTTACAATATACCCAAGATACCAAGAGTTTAAGTGTTCTTAAATTAGGTGAGCCTTATCTTCTGTTTTTCAAGAGGATGGCAAAGACCAAACAGTATCGTGTGTTTACACCCTCAGTCCTTTATCTTTTCTTTAAAGGCCTTTAAAAAACTTTTTTTAATTTAAGGTGGAGATGCTCATAGGAAAGAATCTTCTTAAAGATAAGGGCTCTTCCTGTTATTATCCCCAATTTTGAAAGAACCTTAGCATCAAAAATTCTATGGGAGCTGAAATCACAGACAATAACTTAAATCTGCATTCTTCCAATGTTCTAAGACCTGACTTACCAGCCAGAAAGAGCCAGTAGGAATAAATCAGAACCAAGATTTGCTCTTTTCTTTAATCATCTGCAGATCCTAAATATCACGCTTGTTTAAAGTGTATCTGATAATCACATTTTCTAAATCCACTTCTCTCAGCCTTATGAAAAAAATCTTAAGTATGACTGGATAAGGTACATGGATGCACATACCAAAAAAAGCTAAAGGAAAACAGAAAACGTAAGTTTGAATTAAGGTAAGTAGCACAAGTGCTTATAGCAGCACCAAAAACGATGACATTGTGTTTTAAGGACTTCTACAGTGACATATGGGAAAACAACCTGACAATCTATGTTAAAATTATGTAACAAAAGATGCTATAGCTTTTTTAAAAATGGAGGTGATGGGGTGAGGGAATCACTACAACTTTTGCAGCTCATGGTTATTACAACAAATGTGAAGTTCCATAGAGAGAAAGTTGGATTTTTTTCCATTTACTTTTCCTATTATTGAAAATTACATATTTAATCATGGATCTTGTTATACTTACTTGGTCTAATTCCATATGTGAAATTATGAAGCTAAAATTATACTTAGAAGGGAGAAGTTTGAATGGTTACAGAAGTTTACAGTTGTTTATGGACTCACCTGGTAACAGATCAGAAACAAAAGGTTTTTTTACTTCCCAAACAAATTCAAATTTGTTAACTTCTGGGTAATAAGTTTAAAATAGCTTGGAAGGGAATAAAGGAAGAAAAAAGGAACACAGGAAATCCAAGTACCAGAACTAAAACAAGAGTAACAGATTGTTCTGTTATACCTTCTTACTACAAAAAATTTAAGAAACAATGAAGTCTTTTATTTGTTTAACAGATTTGGCAGCGATGTGATTCTTAGTAGGACTGTTACACCTCAATGGAATATGACTATGTTATGAAAACATGAACTAGCAACTAGAATTGGCTTATACCGGTACAGCTTATTTACTGAATTATATATTTTCTAACATGCACTTGTCAGTCACTATTTTATTTATCAACTTAGAGGTATGATTTTCCTTGAATGAACTGCACTGTTTAAAGCAGAGCATTTAATGAGTTTTGACACTTGTATATGTGAATAAAACCACCACCACAATCAAGATAAATTTCCATCACTTCTCAAAATTCCACATGCCTCTTTGAGGTCTCTCCCTCCTTGTTCCCCTGGCTCCAGGTAACCAATGATTTGCTTTATGTCACTGTCGATCAGCATGCATTTTCTATGATTTTTATATAAATGGAATCACACATTATGTACTCTGGCTTCAGGTTTCTTTCACTCGGCTTAATGACGATCAGGTTGCGGACATTAGATGTTTGGGTTTTTTATTGCTGAATACTATTCCATTATATGTATGTACCACCATTTGTTTATCCATTTAATGGTAGATGGACTTTTTATTGTAATAAAGATGGAGGACAACTACATTGTTTCCAGTTTGGGATTATTGTAATAAAGCTTCAGTGAACATCTGCATGGACATTACTTCATTTCTCTTGGGTAACTAAATACCTAGAAGTGGAGAAGCGGAGTGATATGGTGGGTTTCTGTTTAACTTCTGAGAAACTGCTAAACACTTTCCAAAGTAATTGTATCATTTTCATTGCTACCAGCAGTGTATGGCAACTCCAGCTGCTCCACATTCTCACCAACCTTGGTATTGTCTGTCTTTTTAATCTTAACTAACCTAATAAATATACAGTGGTATAGAGCTGTGGTTTTAGTTTGCATTTCTTGATGGCTAATGATGTTCGGCATCCCTACATATGCTTACAGCCCATTTGTATATCTTCTTTTGTGAAATTTCTGTTCAGTTCTTCTGCCCATTTTTAACTGGGCTGTCTACTTCTTGAGTTGTAAGAGCCAGTAGAATTTTGATTAGAATTGCAATGAATCTACACAGCAATTTTAGGAGAACCAACATCTAACAAACTGAGTCTTCTGATGCATGAACATGGCATATCTCCCCATTTACTTAGGTCTTCTTTAATTTCTCTCAGCATTATTCTGATGTTTTTTTAGTAAAGAGGGCTTGCATATCTTTTGTTAAATTTATTCCTAAGTATTTTACGGTATTTTGTAGATACTATAAACGGATTTGTTTGTTAAACTTCATTTTCTGGTTTTCTGCTGCTACTATGTAAACATAGTTTTTTTTTAATATTAACCTTAAATTCTCTGCAACCTTACTTAATTCTTATTAGTTCTGACAGTTTCTTTGTAGATTCCTTAGGATTTCTATGTACACAATCATGTCATCTGCAAATAGAGACAGTTTTACTTCTTTCCCATCTTTACACTTACTTCTTTTTTCCCCTTATTGCAACGACTGAATAGTGAGAGTGGTGAGAAAGGGCATCCTTGCCTTCCTGTAAGGACATTTTTCAATGTTTCACCATGAAATATGATGTTAACTGTAGGTTTTCTAAGCTGAGCAACTGATGGGCAGAAAGGGGGGTGTACTAGTTACTATCCCAGTTAACTTAGGACTCCTATAAGAAACTCAAAGGGGAAAAAAAAAAGCAGAGTGAAAACTTCCAACAATTCCCCTGAAGAGTAAAATTCCCCAACTCACTCAGCACCCGCATTCCCACACCACTTTCAAAGTATTCACCCCAGACATCTATAAGATCCCACAATCAGGGGCTAGAGATAAGAAGGACAGAGATTAATCATCAGAGAGCACACCTAAGACTGACTCTCTCAGAACCTCACAAACATGGCAGCTGGCTGCTCTAGAGAGCTCGAGAGGTGGACAGCACATAATAGTATTTTACAGCTTGATGGCAACCCTGCCAGTTGGGCAAATTACTTTACATCTCTCTGACAATTCCTTTTTGGGGGGTGGGGAGAAGTAAGGGACAAGAATAGTACTTTTTGTTGGGAAGATCAAATGAAATAATATACATAATGTCCTTAAGACTGTGCCTGACACACACACGTGTAACTGTTAACTATTATTTGAATTTGATGTTAGAAATGTTTCTGGAAACACAAAAGATCCCAAATAGCCAAAGCAATCTTGAGAAAGAAAAACAGAGGTGCAGGAATCAGGCTCCCTGACTTCAGACTATACTACAAAGCTACAGTAATCAATACAGTATAGTACTGGCACAAGAACAGAAATATAGATCAATGGAAGAGGATAGAAACCCAGAAACAAACCCAGGCACCTATGGTCAATTAATCTATGACAAAGGAGACAAAAATATACAATGGAGAAAAGACAGCCTCTTCAATAAGTGGTGCTGGGAAAATTGGACAGCTATATGTAAAAGAATGAAATTAGAACATTCTCTTACACCACACACAAAAATAAACTCAAAATGGATTAAAGATCGAAGTGTAAGAACAGATACTATAAAACTAGAGGAAAACACAGGCAGAACACTCTTAGATATAAATTGCAGCAATATCTTTTTGGATCCATCTCCTAGAGTAATGGAAATAAAAACAAAAACAAACAAACAGGACCTAATGAAACTTAAAAGCCTTTGCACAGCAAAGGAAACCATAAATAAAACAAAACAAAATGACAACCTACAGAATGGGAGAAAATATTTGCAAATGATGCAAACAACAAGGGATTAATCTCCAAAACATACAAATAGTTCATACAGGGCTTCCCTGGTGGCGCAGTGGTTGAGAGTCCGCCTGCCGATGCAGGGAACACAGGTTTGTGCCCCGGTCCGGGAAGATCCCACATGCCGCAGAGCGGCTGGGCCCATGAGCCATGGCCACTGAGCCTGCGTGTCCAGAGCCTGGGCTCCGCAACGGGAGAGGCCATAACAGTGAGAGGCCTGTGTACCGCAAAAAAAAAAAAAATAGTTCATACAGCTCAATACCAAAAAAAAAACCCAATCAAAAAATGGGCAGAAGATCTAAACAGACATTTCTCCAAAGACATACAGATGGCCAAAAGGCACATGAAAAGATGCTCAACATCGCTAATAAATAGGGAAATGCAAATCAGGATTATAATGAGGTATCACCTCACACCAGTCAGAATGGCCATCATCAAAAACTCTAGAAATAATAAATGCTGGAGAGAGTGTAGAGAAAAAGGAACCCTCCCCTTCACTGTTGGTGAGAATGTAAATTGGTACAGCCACTATGGAGAACAGTATGGAGGTTCCTTAAAAAACTAAAAACAGAGCTACCATATGATCCTGCAATCCCACTCCTGGGCATATATCCAGAGAAAACCACAATTTGAAAAGATAAATACACCCCAATGCTCACGGCAGCACTATTTACAATAGCCAAGACATGGAAGCAACCTAAATGTCCATTGACAGAGGAATGGATAAAGAAGATGTGATACATACACACACACACACACACACACACACACACACACACACACACACACACACACACAACCATGGAGTATTATTCAGCCATAAAAAAGAAGGAAATAATGCCATTTGCAGCAACAAGGATGAACCTAGAGATTATCATACTAAGTGAAGTAAGCCAGAGAGAGAAAGACAAACATTATATGATATCACTTATATGTGGAATCTAAAAAAAAGAAAAGATACAAATGAATTTATATACAAAACAGAAATAGACCCACAGACATAGAAAACAAACTTATGGTTACCAAAGGGGAAAGTTGGGGGGGAGGGATAAATTAGGAGTTTGGGATTAAGAGTGTGTATCTACACACTATTACATATAAAACAGATAACCAACAAGGATCTACTGTACAGCACAGGGAACTATACTCAATATTCTCTAATAACCTATATGGAAAAAGAATCTGAAAAAGGATACATAGATATAGATGTATAACTGAATCACTGTGCTGTACACCTAAAACTAACACAACATTGTGAATCAACTATACTTCAATTTAAACCAAAAAAAAAATGTTTTTGAGTAGCACAGGGTGACGGTGAAACCGTAAAGAAAAAAGTGTAATAGCATGTTACTTAGCTTTCCAGTGCCCAATATGGACATAGATATAATAATATTAACACTGTTAACTGGTTTTCAACTTTCAGAACAAATAATGGAAGACTTAATTATGGTTATTAAATGAAATGTAATTATTAACCTTAGTAAAATAAAAGTGGCCAGTTGAGAGATGGAATCAGACAGAACTGAAAGGAAAGGTAGTATTTCTATATAACTTATAATGTACAGAGTCAAACGATACTGCCTTAGATTAATGAGACCAAATGTTAAAAAAGGTGGAGGGGGGATTGTAGAGGTGACCAAGAACAGAAATGGAATGATTATAAATACAGCTGATGGGATGGCAGAAGCAAACAAAATCAACATCTATGGTAACAGAAAGTAAACAGATAACATCTTAGGTTCATAAATAAAATGAGGTATAAAACATCTTAGAGACACAGAGGTCTGTGTCTCTAAAAAATTAAATAGCAGAAATGGGTAAAGATGAATATTATCTTTGAAGCAGAATTAGGTGTGCAACAGATGAAGGTGCTTTATGATAAATTTATTGTTTTTAAATCAAAATATGTAATACTTCGTAAAAACATAACCTTAAAAGATGTTTAAATAGACAGTAAACAAAAAATAGTGAAACTCAGTTAAGTCTAAACTGTTGACAACTTGGCTGTAAGTCTTAATGCAACTTTTCAAAGATTCTTCAAATAGAAAAGGAATTTGATAAAGAGAAAAATCAATCGTTAACCAAAATCTTAGATTATTTTAACAAAACTAGGTGATAGGAAGGGTAGAAAAATATAGTAAGATTTCTTCTTGTTTGGGAACAATGCTATACATACTGTTTAACATATCATATTGACAAAGATATCAATTCAGATAGAATCTTTAAAAATGTAAGGGTATCTTTTAGGGAAACAAGCTGTTAAATCTTCCAAACTGGAGCGTTCGTTCTCCGACTTACAGAATCTAATGAAATCTACTGTATTTACACCAAGAAAACCACTCACATAATAAAATTTTGCAGCTATTTTCGATAGAACTGATGACTTAAACCATGAGCTGATTTTTTTTAATTTTTATTGGAGTATAGTTGCTTTACAGTGTTGTGTTACTTTCTGCTGACAGCAAAGTAAATCAGCTATATATATACATATATCCCCTCTTTCTTGGATTTCCTTCCCATTTAGGTCACCGCAGAGCACTGAGTAGAGTTCCCTGTGCTATACAGTAGGTTCTCATTAGTTAGTTATTTTATACATAGTTTCTATAGTGTATGTATGTCAATCTCAATCCCTTCCAATCCCCTTTTCCCCCCAGGAGCTGATTCTTTAAGGAAACCAATAAAATTGACAAACTTCTGCAAAGTCTCACCAAGCAAAATATGAGGAAAAAATGAATACATACATTCCCATTGGCATACAAAAATACTGTAATGGCTCTTTTCTTGAAATAAAATTTCTTGACCCTCCCCACATCCTTCTAACTACAGTAAAATTCACTGCTCTTCTTTATAGTAGAACTCCCCAAAAAAGCCGTTTATATCCACAGCATCTCCACTTCCCTCTCTCCCAATTTCATTTGAGCCCACTGAAATCAGACCTTTTCCCCTCAACTCCATGGGAATTACTTTGTGAGGATCTGCGGCCTTCACATTGCCAAATGGCAAATTTTGGGTCTTCTTAGACAGCATCTCAGCAACATTCAACAGGGTGATCATTCCCTCCCTGAAATCGTTTCTTCACTTGGCCTCAGATTTACCACCTCACCAGCAGCCCCCTGTCAATTCCGTGGATCCTCCTTCTCCTCCAAACCTCTAAATCCTGGAGAGCCAGGGCTTGGTCCTCAGATCTCGCCTCCTCTTTGTAACACTCCCTACAAGAACTCATCCAGACTCACAGCGTGGACACGATCACTCATGGACTTACTGTACACTCTCATATTTATATTTGGTCTAATCTCGACTATTCTCTTGAACTTCGTACTCATGTATCCAACTGCATACTCAAATTACTACTTGTTTGTCTAACAGGCATTTCACATTTAACATGTCCAGAAACCTTGGTTCCTCCACCTCTAGTTAGGATATGTATCAAAATACTAACAATGGTTACATCTAGGTAATTTTTGTTTGCCTGTTCCTGCATTCAAATTATTAACCATAAACACATATTACTTTATAATCAGAAAAATGTTCAAAGAGACAACAAACCATAAACAAAAAAATACGCCTTCGGAAAAAATGCAATTCACATTTCTTTTGGCTGTCTTGAAGGCTCCCAAAGGATGTCAATTACTTTTTTCCCCCTTGATAATGGATACTTCCTCCACTAGTCAGGATATTGGTTTGTCACTATCTAGAAAATTCATGGGCAACTCTAAAACACAGCAGCCTCCACTGATATCTTCAAAGTAAACACAAAAGAGTAAATTAAATTTTATAGAAATTTAAAATAAAAAGATGCTGTGATGTGGAAAAAGAGAACCCTGTTACAGGAAAATAAGGAGAAAAAACCCATCAAGTCAGGTCTAGCACTGTGTACCCTTGAGACTTAAGGAGGGAGCCCCTGCCCTACTTATGTCACAAAGCCCTTCGAAAAGGATAAAGTGCTAAACACCAAATATACATAATTATGAAATGCAAAAGAAAATCAATTTTAGGTATTTTAAAACAACCAGCAGCATGATATTGGAAAGAACGGGAAGTACTGGGATATAATTAAGGTTCTACAGACATTACCAACGGTGTGATCTATAAGATACCTGACCTCACCCTTTAGGTTCCCCATAAGGAAAACAACATCAACACTTACTCTAAGGATTGAATGGCTGGGCGCATTTAATAGCACAGTGCCTGGCATGAGATCATTAACATTTTATTATTATTATTGCCATCTTTATCCAAAAGATGATGAAAAGAATACTGCATTTGCAAAGGTTCTACAAACCCAAGAGTTAAACTACAAAATACAGAGATTCCTGAACCTTTAAGAATGAAATGTCAGTAAGCCTAATAAAGATCTCAACAAGATAAAAAGAAAATATTAAAATTATACAAGTCTGCTCAAGAAAATTGATAATTTCACAGACCCAAAGAATTAGCAACTGAAAGAGCACACTCACCCAATACAACCCACTTCCACACTTTGGTTACAGATGAGGAAACTGAAGCCCTTAGAGGGTCAGTCACTTAGAGGTTAAAAAGTTCCTCTGCCCCAGGTCCAAATATTACATTTCAATTCATATGACACGGCCTGAATAGCAAGGTTGTTTTGAGGGTGGGGGGTAAAAGTGAGGAGGATAAAAAAAACAAGACTAGAGGGAAATGTCTCAAGTATCCTGTGTGTGTGATGAGAACGTTAGACAAATTAAAAGGGGATTTATGGAATAGAAATTTTTCCTTATTACTCAATATTTAGTTTATTAATTTCTGATTAACACTTCTTGGATTACATAATCTCATATATCGTTAAAAAGAATCTGACACCAAACTATGCTGAACTTAAATCAAAGTTTGTAGTTATACCCAACTACATATGGAAAATTAAACGAAGGACACACAGCTCGAGATATTTCACCAAAAGTCACTTTCCATATAGAATAATAAGTGTTCATATTCATAATGAAATATTCATAATGAAATATTCATATGTTATTTTGTTTTCAAACTGTAAAAATTATAACCGTGATTCACATTATTTACTTCTGATTGCCGAGAGGAAGTGAAAGCCCTAAAACTAGATCTAGGTCAGCATGATCCTCTGTAGGTCTAAGACTTGACAAATATAGCATGCAAAGTAACTGAAAAAACAAGCAAACCACCAAAAAGGTGCCCTTCAAATTCCCAACCATTCCTTAAACACCTTCTCACCCCAACTCATAATAAATTTGAGTCAAAAAAAAAGGATTAAGAGGAAAAAATGTTAAGTAACAATGTTAATTAAATAAGGCAGCAGTTACAGTAGAGCAATTAGAATATGAATCACAGATATGAAACTTTTTAATTTTAGTAGAGGTACTAAATTGAAATGCTTTATTTAAAGATAACCTAATCCACTAATCCCTGGTAGGCACTATAGTACTAGGTATCTCAATATACATAGCTAAAACTAAAATTTTAAAATCTATTTCTTGTTATTGATGTTAACTTGGAAGTCAAAATTACCATCTCTAAAATGGAGATTAACGAGCTGTAGACTTTCCACCTGAGCCCTCAGATAGCTACTTTCCAATATACAGTCACAAGATTTAGTCAAATAAGTAATAATTTGAGGCCTGTAAAAAAAAAAAAAAGCTGAAATATTTCTCAGTTCAAATATTATTTGAGGAACAACTGAGTAGGTAAATACTATTGATTTTTTACCTGAGATGAAAATTATTTTGGCAGTATTGTCTTTCTAAATTCTATCCAAAAAAGTAACACCATTTCAGAAGCCTACCCTAACCATCTATCACAGCTATTCGTTATTCTCAAATAGAAAAAAAACTATTAGTAATTATTTTCTATTTTATGAATTTACAACACTAAGTATTTATGTATTTACATTATTTGTTTGCCTTTCTCATCCATACAAAGCACCAAAACTTAGGATTGAGAAGAAGGAACAAGAATGAAACACAAGTCCTTTGAACATATCAAAGTGCAGTAAACAGTTTAGGAGTGCTACAGGAACACTGTATAAAATTAAAGTGGAATTATTCTTGAAGTCTGAAAGGAATGGCAAATAAACTAACCACAGGACAGCTTTCCCTCCTAGAAGAAGAATGAGTGTGTAAAGAGGGAGTGATGTTCCTGTTTGTATCCCAGATTCAAGAATGTGGGTTCCAAAGAATGCTGGCCTATCCAGGCAATGAATCAACCATTCCATTCAAACCAGACTAGCCTCACCACTCACTGAGAGCCACAGACATCACAGATGGGCATGCCCTACAGAGTAAGAGAGAGAGTGGTCCTCTTGGTATAGACACAATCAGAAGCTACAAGATATTATTATGTATTCTTCTTTCCCTGAAAGTATTAGGAGAATAACAGAGAACCTTAGAACTATTTAGAGTAGCAGTCCCCAACCTTTTTGGCACCAGGGACTGGTCTCATGGAAGACAATTTTTCCACGGATGTCAGGGAGGATGGTTCAGGCGGTAATGTGCACGATGGGGTGCAGCAGATGAAGCTTCGCTCACTTGCCCACTGCTCACCTCCTGCTGTGCAGCCCAGCTCCTAACAGGGCCCAGTACCAGTCTGTGGCCCGGGGGTTGGGGACCCCTGGTTTACAGTACTGAAAGAAATGTATTCCTACTACATGTAATTTTTTGGATAGAACAGGCAAATTTTTAATTTTAAAATCATTTTAAAATAAAACATTTATTTGATCTGACTGTAAAAATAATACTTGATCATAGTAGGATACATAAGAGGAAAAAAATCACCAAAAACTCCAAAGACAATCACATTTTCTTTTTCTACTCAGAAGTATGTGTCTGTGTGTAGTGTTGATATAAGTAGCAGGCAAGGATAACACTGTTGGCCATCCAGTTCCATTCGCCCCCTCATTTTCTAACCACATCCTGATTGTGCCCACAAATCTGCTCTCTACCTGAGGCCATGAGTTTCTGGGGTAGCAAACCCTAGTCCCAACCCAAGATGAATCCCAATCCATTTAAGCCAATCACAGTGGTCCCACTTCTCTTGACGTTGACTGATTTAGGCGTAAACTTATGCAATGCTGGCCCTAGTCCCAACCCAAGATGAATCGCAATCCATTTAAGCCAACCACAGTGGTCCCACTTCTCTTCACGTTGACTGATTTAGGCGTAAACTTATGCAATGCTGGCCCCACAAAGGAGAGGCTAGGGTGGTATTCACTATGAGGTCTTTGGGAAAGGCTTTTATCACTAATAAAGAGACATCACAGAAAAAAAAAAGTCTTCTTCCAAGAACCTCAGTTGTATTTACTGGTACACTTGAACTTGTGCCAGTCATCTTGCAAACATAGGAGGAACTAGCCACAGACAAAAGAAAGACATATCCTGCACTTTCAACCTTTTCCCACTGACCTTATTTTTAAATACATACAGATGCAGACACACAACCTTCTTGACCCAACCTGCCCCAACTAAAATCTCTCTCTTCCCTACTCTTCATTGCTATGCTTCTTCAAAGAGTGGTCAAAACAAGCTGCCTCCTCCACTAAATTATGCATTCATCACTGACATTCCTAAGGCTTTCTTAATTTCCCAAAACTTAGGCTTCTCATATCCTATGGTTTCAAGCCACATCTTACATGTTGCTATTTTAGCAATTAACACATGCTATAGTAATGGTCTGCCTGTCAGACTGTAACCTCTGAATAATTCTGTATTGCCAACATCTAGAAAAGTTCCTGGCATATCAAGGCACAAATATTTGTTTCATAAACCAAATGTACACCCAATACCTAACACGTAGGCATACCATGAATGTTGAAATAAGTTTAGCAACCCTACTATCTACTCACACCAGAATATGTGTTTGAGTGTAAACTGGGGAGAAGAACAACATGCACAGGAAGATAAGAGACCAAAGTGCCTTGAAACTTAAAAACACAATTATTCTTTACTCCCCAGGGATCAGAGAGCTGGTCAAAGTTAACTCAGTAGGAGAGAAGAGGATGTTTCCACACTGGTGTATGAGAAGCAATGGCAGGGAGGTGTGCTAGTATCTGAGCAGCTCTGCCACTGGTGAGCACTGTTGCCAACTTGCTCCAGAGAGGAAAAGGTGTCCCAGACCTCCTGGGGTCTGGAACAGGCAACAAACCAGGCCAGTGACAACAGACATGCGCTCAAAGGCAAAACACGTTTTTTTTAAAAACCCAGAGAAATATATCTAGAGCTTGAACAGTACTTGCAACAGTCCAAGAGACAATGAAGCAGGCAAAGTTGGTCGTAGCTAAGACTCATCCCTAAGCAGCATTTCCTTTGATATCTCTGGATGACAACTGGGAATGAAGGAATGAAGCAAAGATCCCTATTCAGCTGGGCAAAATTCTTTTCTACTTCAAAAGTCTCTTACTAATGTAGGAAAACTGATTAAAAGGGCAATGTCTTTTTTCTTACTTCCCCTTCTAATTTTAGTAGTAAATCCTATCTAGAGGAGCCCTGCTGGGAACACTCCTCAGAAAAACAGAGTAAATAGAGACATCAGGTACTCTGAAAATGTAAAATGTCTTGGGCCAAGATTTGACAACCACTTTACATTTTATAAAATAACAGTTCAGTGCAAAATACTCAGTAATGAAATTACTGATCTTACCAAAACGCACTTACTCCAAATTTACAAACTAATAATTACAACCTAATAAGTTCATTGAAAGACTAATAAATCTTTTATAGCCACCTATTTTATAGCAAACTCTCTGATGGATAAGTACATCTCCTCACTGATTTAACTGACTTCCAAAAGACGCTGGCACATTTTAGAGAAGGAATAAGGCATTAAGGATATGAAGAAACCAGCAAGTAGGGTCTTCCCATTTTTTCAATAAGACCCTAAGAGTTCATCTCCTTAGGCCAAAAACATCTCCCCTGGGAATCCTAGAGGATGACCAGTCAGTAAAAAGAAGAGATTAATGACAGGGGAAAAAAAAAAAAGGCAGAAGAGGGAGGTAAGATATTCCCCATACCAGGTTTAGTCTATAACCTTAGAGGTGGGATATTGACAAGGTCCAGGCACAAAGGAACTGAAAAAATGACCCCACTATATAAAACACTTTTTAATGTAATTCCACTTTAATGGGGGATGGGGAAGTGCAGTAAAGCTAACCACTATGACTCTGATTCAATCTAAGAAATGACCAATTAAAAAAGTGAAAATGACTTTACCAGATAGAAGCTAAGAACAGTTATTTTCTTACAAAAATATCCTTTGGGGACTTCCCTGGTGGCGCAGTGGTTAAGAGTCCACTTGCCAATGCGGGGGACATGGGTTCGGGCCCTGGTTGGTGGGATCCCACATGCCGCGGAGCGGCTGGGCCCGTGCGCCACGGCTGCTGAGCCTGCGCTCTGGGGCCCGCAAGCCGCCGCTGCTGAGCCCATGTGCCCCAACTGCTGGGGCCCGCGCCCCTGGAGCTCCTGCTCCGCAACGAGGGAGGCCACTGCGGTGGGAGGCCCGCACCGCAGCGAAGAGTGGCCCCTGCTTGCAGCAGCTGGAGGGAGCCCACGTGCAGCGGCGAAGACACAACGCAGCCAAAAGTAAATAAATAAAATACATAAATTTATAAAATATATATATATCCTTTGATTACTAACTTTCCTAAGGCATTAAGAAAATGACTTAAATTTATTTTTAAAAGAATATGATTTGCACACAGCTTCACCTGCACTGATGTAACATTTTCTAAACGGTGCCAGTACTGAGAAAGGAGCCAGCAGCCCGCCAACTCCACTGCATGCCCACAGTGCTCCTAGGACAGTCATTAACAACCAAGATCCTGGCAACTACTATTTCTTTGTTCCTTATATTTGCTTGGGGACAATTTTTATGATCCTACTAATATTCTATAAATTGTCCCTGATCCTAAATAAAACAAAGGATCTGTTCCCGAGGAGTGATCATATTAAAGAAAAGTATTAGATGTATAAGAGGTTTAGCATCTAGACAACCCAAATTATATTTTGCTCAATCCAATTCTAAGTCAATTACAAGGAAAAAGAAGTCAGAAGACAAATTTTCTTTCTATCTCAGGAGATGAACTAAATGATTTAAATCCAGGTGCTTCCTCAATCCTCACACCAATGATGGAAACAGAAAGTAGAATTCTAAATGATCAAGGGTTTCAATTCGGTGCATATTTAAAATAACTTAAGAGGTACAACATATACCGTTTTCTCTTTCACTCTTTAAAAAACCCCAAGTTTCAAAACCACAGAACTAAAATGAATCCCTATTATACTAGTGCAGCAACTGACAGTTTACTGAACAAACAGCCAAAGCACGTTCACTGTTCCATGGAGATAAACAGAAGACATGTATCTTCATTAAGAAACTTACACTTTAGTCAAAAGGATGGTCAAAATGTTTGACACAACCTTTCTGAATTACTAACAGGTGCAAGAAGCCACATGACAAACATATTTACTGTTTATCATGGATAATTTTTCTATATTAGCACAAACATGTCATTTAAAGAAAATACAATACTTAGAAGTAACTGGCAGGTAATTACATTCTAAATGTTCACTGCAAGTCAGTTATGAGAATCAAAAAATGAGTTCTGTCCTGATGTTAATAAGCAGGAAGGGGGTAGACAGGTTACTAACCCTGCTGGACCACAGTGCCCTCAATTATAACATGAAGAATAGATTAGATGCAGGATGGCAGATGTTATTTCTTCAAAAGCCAATTCCAAATAACTGGTGAAAACTGCCTCTAGAGCATTTTGCTGGGACTGTTAGATTCCTTTACTAAAAAGCCATGTCCTATGTTACTTGCCCTCAGAAGTTGGGTGTTTGAGATGCTGCTACTGATTTGTCAGAATGTTCACTTGAGTTGTTTTCCCAGTAGCAGCCACGTGCTGTACACCCACGCTTCTCCTCACTCTCTCCTCTGATCAGTCCGTGCAATGCAGCTCAGGGAGGCTGCAAAATGTGGCTGTGTAACCAAGCGCTTCCCTGATTCTGAAGAACAGACAATAACAACTAATGCGTACTGATGTTTAATATGGAGCCAGCACTGTTCTAACTGCTTAACACATATTAATGCACTTTACAACAACCCCTATGATATAGATTCTATTATCATCATCCCATTTTACAGATGAGAAAAAGAGGCACAACTAAGTGAAGTAACTTGTCTAAGGCTTCACAGCAGGTAAGTAACAAAGCAAGAACTTGACCTTCGGCAGTCTGGCTCCAGATGGCCCACTTTTAACAACTTTGCTTACTGCTTCTCTGTCAACTGTACAGTGATCAAATCTACAACTTCAGTTTTCTTAATGCTATGCACTAAGCCAGAAGCCCAGGTTTCATGGTGGTATAAGTCTATATTTTATCTGCAGTCTTGAAATGTTTACTTTCTCCAAGGGGCCTGGATTCTGGCAAATAATGCTCAAATTACCCATACCTTGAGCTTCGGCATATTATCTTGTTTGGCATATTTTAAAAAATCGTAATAGTTTTCTAAGTCACCCATTCGGCCACACAAAATACACCCTCCATTTAGTAGAACCCTCAGAAAATGGAGTTTAGGGTTAAAGTAATTCTCCCATTAACAGAACATTAGTCAGAAAATTGGGAGGACGAGATGATTCTTAAAACGTAAGTCTGGGAGAGGATCAGCACTGTGAAGAGAAGTAGCCAGGGGAATGCCACTTCCCAAGTGATTTGCTGGATGTGAAGTCTTATTAATCCTTGTTAAAGGGGCCCCTTGTAAACCTGGCCCCCAAAAATGCAGACTTCAAGGAGTAACAGTGATCTTTCAAAGAACTTGTTATATACAAACTATACTCCAATGTGCAGATTATCTTCTGGTGGTCCCATTATACCCTTTTTACCTATTACTACACTTCAAATCATACCCATGAAACAAACCAACCGTCTGGCTTGTCTCCAAATTCAAAATACACGGTATTATATGTAATAGGCAACAATGTATTTTTTGTTATTTCCATTCTCCACATCAACAATGCAATAAGAAATTTACACTTAAGCTTCTAATCTTTAAAATACAGCATAAAAAGAATAGAACTACATGTGAAATAAAAATTAAAATGAATTAAGAACATGTGAAAGAATGACAGCTTTC
The DNA here is from genome assembly GCF_951394435.1 of Stenella coeruleoalba. NCBI lineage: Eukaryota > Metazoa > Chordata > Mammalia > Artiodactyla > Delphinidae > Stenella > Stenella coeruleoalba. The sequence continues at coordinate 129,139,434 of NC_137150.1, read as the reverse complement.
AAGAGGAAATCACGTTTTAAAAAAAAAGTACCCCAGTTGTTGAAAGAGTGTTACTGGCAGTGGTTAACAAACTCTTTATGTTCCCCAACAGAAAAGGGGTGGCATAAACCCAAGTTATATAACATGCAGGTACTACTGTTACCCTATATCTTGAAGATGAATGTCTTTCTGATTTTATATAAAAGTGAATTTTCAAAAAATCAAGGGTTTATTATTTTCTTCCAAATGAATCATCTTGCACTCACCTTAGACGCCCTAATCCCTAAAAAATTCATGATTTTTAATGTCTTCTAGTCCCAAACGTAAAGCATCTTTTTCTACTACAGAATGTTTTAATGAGCTACCGTCAATAAGAATCATTCTTCTGACCACAGATAAGGGTCAGATCCCCCCCACTCCACATTTCCCTTCCCTAAACTCTGTTAGCAATAGGGACTGTATGCTTGGGTCCTGTGCTCATTTTTAAAGCAAGAAGTAATGATCCGAGATGGAAAGACACCAGCGCCATCACTAAGACAATGATCCATATGGTTTGCCTTTCACCCGACAGTGCTTTCAGACAGTGCTTTCAAGACTTGACCCAAAGAGACTTGTTAATTTCACCCACATTCTCCCTCCCCTCCTCTCTGCCACCAGAAACAACTAGTGTATGTATGAAAAGCCAGGGGCCATGAAAACCACGAGGAAGGCTCCTTTTGTGTTCTCCTAAAGAAATCTTTATGAAGAACAAATTAAGTTCACTTTCTGAAATGTATAAACCACAAAACAACAAAACCACAAAAGGGAAACTAAGTACAATAAGAAGAGTAAATATTTTTGTTACAATACTATTAAGAGGTGACTCCTAGCTGCAAATTTCTTCCTCAGTTTTAGCTCTCTCCAGCACAAACTTCTCAGGCAGTAGGTCACGAGGCTGCTCTGTGTTTACCCACCACCTCAGCGCTCCTTGGCCACTTCCTAAGAGCGCTGGCATCTCACCCACTGATTACCTGTATCAACACAGACAACCCCAGCTTCAGGCCTCTGAAGCAACCCCTCTTGAGTGCTCCTTGGCCTTTTACAGTGGAGGCATGTGATGAGAGTATCTGCACCAGCTGTTCCTAATTACCTCTCAGGCTGGGGCGAATGACTCAGCAACCCAACTTTTTTTAAGGAGTCATCTACCTTGTTAGCCAACCAACATATTGAACAATGGTAAACCACTTGACAGAGCCACAGGTTAAACAACAATAATGCACGATGCCATGCCATCACTTAAACCAAGGCCATCCTACTCCCAGCTGACTCACCAAGTGTTTTTTCCCCAGGCTTCTTTAATCCAAAGGCTGAAGTGGCAAGCGCCTTCAAGCCCAGCCCAGCCCTTGCACCACTACCCAAGACCAGGAAGAAGCAGCCGGCCTCTTCCCACTTCTCTGCTTGACCATGTGAAGCGCTCAAGCGCTCTGACACTAACACCTCCGGTGTTTCCACCCTTTATCTTTCGGAACTGCTTGAAATGCAAACCCTCCTGGATATAAGCAGTGTTATACTACATGAACAAAGACCTAGTCGTGGCACCCTCCAGACCCAATACTGATAGAATTCTCCCAAAAGATAGGCATCCCTACAAAACAGCCTTTGTTCCTTCAAGCGTGACATTGGAGCCTGTTTTTCCCACACACGTTCTTTCACAATCACTACTACGCTATACCTTGAATCAGCCCGAATTCAACGCAGAAGGCTCACTGCACAAAAACCTTCTGTACAATTCTACTCAGTGACATTAAACTACCGTGCAAGAAAGAGAAAGCCATGGCACTCGCGTTTCATTAGACAAGCACAAAGCTGGTGTCTCTACGATCAACACCCACTCTCACCCGACTGTGGGAGTCTTTAATTACAACGCGCGGGCAAAACTCCAACAAAGGGAGCCCTGGGATCTCCGGGCCCCCAAACCAATCTTCGCTAAACCCAGCCCCGCAGGGTGGTATTTTTTGCTCCAGCCACGAACTCGGCCTTTCTTACGTGATTACACGCGCGACCTACACCCAGGCTGGGCAGACGGGAGGCAAACAGCTCGCCGGACGCGGCGGCTAACGAGAGTGGTGGGAGAGGGCGGAGGGACGATACTGAGCCGGGCCGGCCGCGCGGGCGGTGCTGATGTGTCACAGCCCCGGCGGGCCGCGCGCCGGCTGGGGATTGGGGGGGGGGGTGCCGGGCTCGGACCCGGGTGCCCGAGAGGCGGGGGAGGGGGAGCGGGCGCCCGGGCCCCAGTACCTCCCGGCCCCCCGCCGGCCGGCCCGTGATAAAGTACAGCGCGGGCCCGTAAACAACGGCGCCGGCCGCGCGCGGGGCCACGGGGCGCCGACCCGTCGCCCCTTCCGGCGGACGAGGCCACTTCCAGGAAGGGGAGCTGCAGCCGCCCCCCGCGGGCCCCGCTTAATGCCCCCCGCCCAAAAAGCAGCAGCCCCGGTCTCCCTCACCGCCTCCCCAGGACCTGCCCGCGGACCGCCCCTCACAGGCCGGCGGCCCAGACCGCGCGCGAGACGCCGCCGCGCGGACCCTGCCGGGGAAGGGCGCCCGGGACAGGCGAGCCACTCACCAGAGCCGAGGCGCGACGCAGCCCGACTGACGGCAGCGAGCGAGCCTGGCGGGCCGCGCGGGCAGCTATCAGGTGACTCACTCCGTCTCCGCGGCCGGCCGCCCCTCCCCTCTCCTTCCTTTCCCTTTCCTCCCTCGCCTCCCCTCCCTTCCCCTCTCGTTCCTCCCCTTCCCTCCGCAGCCGCGGCCTCCGCCCCCTCCCGGCGCCCAAGCCCCGCCCCCCTCGCGAGGTCCCGCCCCGTAGGCCTGCCTCGCGAGACCCCGCCCTTCCCGCTCTGTAGCGCCTAAACCCCGCCCTCACTAGAGGCCCCGCCCCGCCAGCCAGGAAGCCTCGGTACGCGGATCCCTGCGGCTTCCTGCGCGTAGCCGAAGCCCACACGAGGGGATGCAGGGAGGTATCGCGCAAGCCCTGGGCAGGGCAGGCCTCGAGGAGGCGGCGGCGGGGTCCCGCAACCTCCGTGGCAGCGCCCCTGTGCGAGCGCAGGCCGCAGCCTGAACGAAAAAGCCACCCGAGGACCACCTCCTCCTTTCCTGCTGAAAGCAGAAAGGAAAAGCCTGACGGCCTGCTCGCTCTAAGTGTTGCCGGGATACCCGGAATCGGGTGCCAGCGGACACCAGGAGCGAGGACGAGAGCCGGCCACGTCCCTCCCCAGACCAGACCCCCTCAGGGGTAGCTTCTGGCAGCCCCCGCAGCAGAGCTTCTCCTCTGCCTTCTCCTGGGGGTGGCGGGGCGCCCAGGTTCGCAAGGTTCTTGAGCTTCTTGATAGGGATGCATCAAGTGCATCCAGGATTTTGTAGAAAGCATCTGGCAGCCCTACTTTTGTCTGACAGTGAAAACAGTGGCGTCAGCTAACAGGTGTTCCCTTTACGTGGTGGCCGCCAGGAAACCTGGAACCAGGTTGAGTGCCCAGTGGTGTCAGCCGGCTCATCTTAAGCCCAGGTCAGGCTTTCATCTTCTGCTGCTTATTCCGGTGTTCATCCAATTGTTGGTGTTAAAATTAAGTTCCCAAGCCATTTAGCATCTCTGGAGTTCAAAGCACTGACTGTGCGAAAAGATGTGCACCTGGCAAAGCCTACGCTTATCAATCTAAAGGGAGACCCGAGCGCTCTGGCACTGTGCCAGCCGACCTGATTGGAGTTGGGATCTTGTGAAGGGATTTTGCCGTTGGTTTTTGAGTTCAGGTCGAAAGACAGAAAGAAGTCGATGGCTGGACAGCATCAGCACCAAGATGTGTGGGCTCATTCTTGCACACCGGAAGACAGCCCTGGACCTCTCAGGGCAAAAAAAGACTGCCACGTTAATGAAGTCAGGTATTATCACTAACATGACTGCGTTTGTATTCACAGGCGGTGAGACTTAGGGACATTTGAGTTACATCCAAAATACACGAGAAAATAATGAGTGAAATCGTGTGGGAGTCCAAGGGGTAAAGTGATTCACTGTGACCTAGAATTTGGGCAGTAGGTAACATTTGCATTGGGTCTTAACTGGGAAGAATGGGGCCCTGCAGTCCAGGGAGGGAAGAGCGTATGCAATAGTCCAGACGTAGGAAGCAGATGGCATTTCAGGCTACCTGAGTTCATGGTGGGGTAAAAATATTTAGTTAGAAAGGAGGAAAGAACAATTGGAAATAGACATGGAAGGACTGGGGTTCTTACATGCACCTGAGCATTTTTGAGGCTTCACTCACCTTCCACCCAAAGCCAGTGGAATTCTAGTCTTCCTTCATCCCACACCTTTGCAATTTCTTCAAGAGGAAGAACAGACCCTTCCTCTTTGCGAGGAACTCTTCCTTCTGTACTCTCAATAAATGGCAGTGAAAGTTTCTAGCATATGCTCTGATATGTTAAATTATTTGAAAAGTCTTACAAAGGTATATCAAGGTGTTGAGAATATCAAGGCTGTTAGGAGTTACTCTCAAACTTTAGTGTTCATAAGAATCTCTGGATAGCCAGGACACGGAAGCAACCCAAATGTCCATCAACAAAGGAATGGATAAAGAAGATGTGGTACATATACACAGTGGAATATTACTCAGCCATTAAAAGGAACAAAACAGTGCAATTTGCAGAGACATGGATAGACCTAGAGACTGTCATACAGAGTGAAGTAAGTCAGAAAGAAAACAAATATCGTATAATATCGCTTATATGTGGAATCTAGAAAAATGGTACAGACGAACTTACTTGCAAAGCAGAAATAGAGACATAGATGTAGAGAACAAACTTATGAATACCAAGGGGGGAAGGGGGATGAATTGGGAGATTGGGATTGATATATATACACTACTATGTATAAAATAAATAACTAATGAGAACCTACTGTATAACACAGGGAACTCTACTCAATGCTCTGTGGTGACCTAAATGGGAAGGAAATCTAAAAAATGAGGTGATATATGTATATGTATAACTGATTCACTTTGCTGTACAATAGAAACTAACACAACATTGTAAAGCAACTATATTCCAGTAAAAATTAAAAAAAAAAAAAAAAAGAATCTCTGGGGTACTTGTTAAAAATGTAGATTCCTGGGCTCTGCCCCCAAAGATTCTGGTTTCATAAGTCTGAATGTGACCCAAGGATCTGCATTATTTTTAATAGTTAAAATCACATCACTTGAGAAGTACTGAGTTAAAGTTTATGGTATATATTAGGTACAGGGCAAAAAAACAAAATTAGAGAATGATATAAAACCAAGTCAGAATGGGAAGGGCCTCATGCACTGTGCCTACAGTTTGAACTTTATCCCATGGGCTGAAGGGAGTGTGTAGAGGTATTTAAGTCATGTGATTGTTTTTAGAAGCTAATTCTAGAGAACCTCATTCACTCCATTTCCATTGCCTTAGCTCCTTCTGTCTCTAAATATTCATTCACTCATTAAATCAACGATATTTGGAGGTTGAACAAATTGTTTTAAACTGTAAGCAATTACCAAGATAAAAGGTCGCCACAAGTTGAAAAACTGCCAGTTCACACTTCTTCCCTCAAAAATGATTATGAATTAAAGCCCTACCACCCCTAGCCCTAGGTTGAAAGATTTTTGTAAAAAATGAACATATTTCATTAGAAGACAGGCTTCCTTGAGCAGGATGGGCAAACATACCCCAGTGTTTACCTGCTATCTGAAATGAAAGGTAAGGTGAAAGGAATGTAGCCTCTGACTTGGGATATTCACAGCTTCTAAGATTTAAAAAAGGCAGAAATTATAAAATAAGCTACAAGGATATATTGTACAACACAGGGAATATAGCCAATATTTTATAATAACAATAAATGGAGTATAACCTTTAAAAATTCTGAGTCACTATATTGTACACCTGTCACATATAATATTGTACATCAGCTATACTTCAATTTTTTTTGAAGGCAGTAAAAGAGAAAAAAAGAACACAATATTGGAGCAGTAGAACTTAACGTGACAGGGGCCAAATTGGTGAAAGAGGTGCTACTTGAATACCAGATTGAATGACAACCAAAGTGGCACAGTGTAGGGTCCAAGTAGGGAAAAATTCTTGTGCCTCCAAAAACCAACTGGAGTAACTCTTTTGTCACTCTCCCCATTGAGAAGGGGAATCTGTTGTCCATCCACTCGAATCGGGGTTGGCCCTGTAACTGCATAGCCAAGAGAACACTGCAGAATTGATGCTCTGTTAGTTCTGGGTCTAGTCTTTGGATTGGCATCTCCCACTTCCTCTTTCTTGGGACCCTCCCTCACAGACAAGTCACCATGCTGTGACAAGCCCAGCATGGGACATGTGTAGCCTCTCCAGGCAACAGCCCTAGCAGAACAACCAGCCAATAGTTGGCATTAAATGTGTCATGTGAGCGAGCCACCTTGGTTGTTCTGTTCTAGTCAAGTTCATACATGTACATCCAGCCCCAGCCAAAAGGAAAAAAAAAAATACTCCGAATGGAGCCCAGTCAACTCATAGACTTATAAGATAGTAAAATGATTGCTGTTTTAAACCACTAAGTCTTGGGGTGGTTTGGTTAAAGAAAATATCTGATAATGAAGTAGAGCCTGAAAATGTAGTTAAATTTTGTGAGAAGACCCACAAGCGCGATGGTCAAGGCTTAGAGGAAAGTTCAGATAAATAAAACAAAATATGTAGAAGAGACTGGTTAATTTTAAACTGTGTTAAGCTCCTTGATCTGAGGTGACACTTGAGATTTTCCTCAATTACAAATTAATTGTGCCCCCAATTTCTCTCACTCTGCTGTATATATTTATCTAATGAAGTAGAGAAATTGTTATTCTCTCAGAAGCTAATGCTAAAAGTCATACTCAAAAAATATATATATATGTATATGTATATATACATACACACATATAAATGCTTATGGGTAGAAGGTGAGACCCTCAGGATTCTGAGCGTAGCCTGACTTCTCTGCACAACTGGGGAGATAAGAGAGTTGGAAGCAGCAGACTGCACAGAGTTTGATGTAACCAGTCCCTCAAGCCCAAAGTTAAAGTCACTAAATATTTGGTGCACGTGCCCTTCCTGTGGAGCCAGTGATGTTTGTACTTGGTACTGAGTCAGAAACAGCAAGTTGAGCCTTCAGGCACAGTCACATGTCTGCAAAGGGCAGAAAGATCCAGCCTGATAGCTTTGTTACCTGTATTTGTTGAGGTTTACACTCAGAATTATACCTGCAGCTCTTGGTCTTTTATTTTCAAAATTCATGCAGGTGTTAAATTATACTTCATAATATATTTGTCTTCACAAAATTGTTCTCAAAAAAATTGTTTTTGGGCTTCCCTGGTGGCGTAGTGATTGAGATTCTGCCTGCCGATGTGGGGGACACGGGTTCGTGCCCTGGTCTGGGAAGATCCCACATGCCGCGGAGCGGCTGGGCCCGTGAGCCATGGCCGCTGAGCCTGTGCGTCCGGAGCCTGTGCTCCGCAACGGGAGAGGCCACAACAGTGAGAGGCCTGCGTACCACAAAAAAAAAAAAAAAATTTTAAGTAAAACTGACAGCACTAGCAGAGGTGCCGTATTTTAACTCATAGTCTCTTTCACCTCTGACATGCACTGTTTCATTCACCTAGAGCAGCGGGTCTCCACAGCGGCCGGTTTTGCCCCCCAGGAGATATTGGTATTGATATGGGACAGGGGAGGCAGGGAGGAATGCTACTGGTATCTAGTGGGTAGAGGCCAGAGATGCTGCTCAACAACCTACAATGCACCAGGGAGTCCCCATGGATAAACTGCACTGTGAATATAGACTCCTTATTCTCCATTCACAGCAAAGAATTCTCAGACCCAACACATCAATAATGTCAAGGTCAAAAAACCCTCAATTAGATGTACTCATGCTCCAATATGAGAAATGTGTACATAAATTAAAAGAAGGAATAAAGGGAAATAAATAAGTAGAAAGAAAATACAATGAAACCAGGGAAGAAGCTAAACGTACATATCACAAAACAGATATCCTTGACAAAGATGACCTCCAGAATTCTCTGCCGTCTCCTAGCAGTCAGGTAAAAAGGGAAACCTGTTAAGTCAATAATGAGCTACCTAGGGGTTGGATAGGAGTGATCACCGTGGGAGGAAGAAGTACTGAACTCTGAGAGAAGACGAAAAAATGGGCACGGGCTATGACCCCCATCACAACAACACATTTCCTGGACTGGGGTGCCAGATGTAGGAAGTGCTTTGGAAATAGAGTGGAATGAGTAACCTCTGAGGTTTAAAAGTTATCAAATAAGATGGACCTATGGGGTCAGAGGAGAGATACACATACTGCCATAAAGAGATAGAACCGTCACTCGGGGGTGCTGGATTTTCTCCACTGGACACTCCTGATTCCCTGTACTGTCTTCCCCACCCTGCTCTGTGCCCCAGGAAGCTGTTCTCTAGGTGCAGCATCCAGAGCGTCCCCTGCTTCCTCACTTCTGATCGTACTTGGATAACCAGAGGTGTCAGCAGGAAGGCAACTGTCTCCCATCCCAGGCGGTAGGTTGGCTCTAGCTATGTTCCTCTAACAAAGTCCCAGCGGCTCTCAGGCAACCTCTACGTAGAGCTACAGCCGAAGCAACACCTTTCTAGGGGTGGTGATAACTCCCCACCTTGGTTAACCCCAGGGTGCGTCGCTGTCCCTTGGCAGGTTACTTGCCCAGTCCTATCTGTTTCTTGCCACTTCTGGGACTTATTCACCAGGTCAAGACTTGGGGATAACCAGAGTGAATATATTAATACATACAAGGAAAGAATGTGACTGCCAAGAAGAGGAGTTCATCAAAATCTGAAGCCAACAAGAGGGGAGCCAGAGGTGCAGACACAGGCAACACATCCCTGGCACTGTGGTGTGAGAGTGAGGGTAGGTCAGCCAAGGACACAGTAGAGGTAGACCCTGCTTTTCAAAAGTTCATTTTACACCACTTTGGTTTTACAGAATACCTACATTAGTACTTATTTTTGTTAACAAAAAGAAATCTAAAGAGGATTTTTATTTTTGCAAAAAAGGAGAAAAATGAAAATAGCATTCAGCTTCTGTTTTGCAGTGAGCCTTTATAGAGGCAGTGCACATCCTGAATGTCAAGAGTGGCGCCACCCAGCCCCTTCCCCGGGAACTACACTCAGCCTCTCAACATTAAGCTACCATAGCTTGGAACTATGTCTGAGCATCTGTGTTTTATCTCAGTTTATTTTGTGCATTCATTAGCAAGATGTGTCCTAAAGTAATTACTTCTTCACTTTATGCCATTTCAGCTTATGAAAGGTTTCATAGAAACACTCAACTTTCTCAGAAAGTGAAGAAACCTGCATTTTATTCCCAGGCAGGACATGGGGAGGATGGAAGCTGAGGGCTACCCGTGTCTTGGTTCCATTAGATTAGGCACCTAGGTCACCCCATTAACATCACTCTTTGATTTCTTTCTAATGATTTGCTTTGCATATACATCTGCCTACAGAGAGAGATCATCTGATTAGTGAGCATCAACATTTGGTACATTTGCTGGCAATACTCTCTTCATAAACTAATAAATCATCTTTCTGGTTATCTTCCTGCCTCTGTAGCTTTGGGTGGGTGTGCATCTGAAAGACAGATCACCACTGATATGTCCACAGTTCAGGTTTCTGATCTGCAAGTACAGAATCGTACTGAATGTGACAAGGTAAAGCCCCAGGTGACCTGGTCTAGGTGGTACCTCCTTCACAGGAACTCTCCTGGTATTCATCACTAGTACCCTTTAGATAAGGGGCACTTTATTCCCCCATTTATGTCCCTTTCTCTAAATCCCTTTTTGACAAACACTGCTAGTTGTCTACTCAATATCCATTCCCCCTTCTTCCTTTCTATTATAATTGAATGTGTGCTTAAAAACACTTGAAAACACCTCCCCAGACTCCCTTAGTCATGTGACCTAGTTCTGGCCAACCAGATATAGGTATATATGCACTCAATGGAACTTCCAAGAAAGCTCTTACTTTCCTGATAACAAAAGACCAAATCAGCCAGTATGCAATTTTGCCTTCTGCACTCTCTGCCTTGTATGATTGAGGTGGGGCTCTTTTCTCTCATCCTTGAGTATGAGAACCACACTCTAAGGATAGCAGGCCAGGAAGCTAGGAAACAGCTCAGGTCCTTGACAGCTTCCTTGAGCAGCTGACCAGCCCTGGTTGTGGGGTTCACATCTCTTATCATACAGGGGAAAGAAAACCCTAGTCAGTTAAGGCTTTCAGAGTTGGGTGTCTATTACATGAAGCCAAATGCAGCCTTGACTGATAAGTTTTCTTAATTTCAAGGCTTTGCCAAGTCCCCCATATCATTCTGTTTAAATGCATGAACTGAGAACCCTGAAGTCATGCATCCTAGGTTATGTGGGAATAAATGAGTTGTTATGATCATAGGCAAACTATGCATATGACCCCGGAAGCTAGAACAAATAGCAGTGAATAGCAGTATAATCATGTTGAGAGTATTAGAAGAACAAAGAATTGATATTATTATGAAATTACAAAGAATATTATATGTTATTGACTTCTGGATTGCCATATCCTATTAGGTATAACTAGGTCACAAATAAGAAAACAGAGATGCAGTTAAGTCAGTAAAAATACTCTGATAAAATTCCAGGAAATCGCTCTTTTGAAACATGGGACAGCTGCCAAAGGGGGGAAAAAAAGGAAGTTAAAATCTTTCAAAACAATTTCATGGATTTTAGCTCTGCAGAAACATTGGAAAGCATAAGAAATTGTATGGAATTATTCTGATAATTTAAACTCTTCCTCTTTTATTATGCATTTTATAACTGGATGATCAAAGTCTGCATCATAATTAGATTACACGAATTGAAAGAGACATATCCACTTACAGCAGCCAAAATAAAGAAGTCCAAGCACTGCAAGCAGCATGAGGGGTAGAGACTCAGGCACTCCAGGATCATGACAACTTGCGGTGGGGATACAGGAGGATGGGGGCTATGGCTGCTGCTTCTAGACACTAGGGAATGCAACTGGACCTGGATCCAAAGCAGGCTCTCCATATCGACCAGGCCCGGAGGACAACGCCCAGCTGGAGGACAAAGCGGAGTACAGAAGGCTGACCACCCTGTGCCTTTGGATTGGAGAATTTAACCCCTTTATATGTAAGCCATATAGCTGACAGGGTCTGTGCTCCAGCCAGGTATCAGGCCTGAGCCTCTGAGGTGGGAGAGCCGAGTTCAGGACATTGGACCAACAGAGACCTCCCGGCCCCACATAACATCAATCGGCGAGAGACCTCCCAGAGATCATTGTTTCAATGCTAAGACCCAGCTCCACGCAACAACCAGCAAGCTCCAGTGCTGGACACCCCATGCCAAACAACCAGCAAGACAGGAACACAACCCCACCCATTAGCAGAGAGGCTGCCTAATATCATAATAAGTTCACAGACACCCCAAAACACACCACCAGATGCTGTCCTGCTCACCAGAAAGACAAGATCCAGCCTCATCCACCAGAACACAGGTACCAGTCCCCTCCACCAAGAACCCTACACAACACACTGAAAAAACCTTACCCACTGGGGGCGAACACCAAAAATAATGGGAACTATGAAATTGCAGCCTGTGTAAAGGAGACTCCAAACACAGTAAGTTAAGCAAAATGAGAAGACAGAGAAATACACACCCAATGAAGGAGCAAGGTAAAAACCCACCAGACCAAACAAATGAAGAGGAAATAGGCAGTCTACCTGAAAAAGAATTCAGAATAATGATAGTAAAGATGATCCAAAATCTTGGAAATAGAATGGAGACAATGCAAGAAACATTTAACAAGGACCTATAAGAACTAAAGAACAAACAAACAATGATGAACAACACAATAAATGAAATTAAAAATTCTCTAGAAGGAATCAATAGCAGAATAACTGAGGCAGAAGAATGGGTAAGTGACCTGGAAGATAAAATAGTAGAAATAATTACCTCAAAGCCAAATAAAGAAAAAAGAATGAAAACAATTGAAGACAGTCTTAGAGACCTCTGGGACATTAAACACACCAACATTCGAATTACAGGGGTGCCAGAAGAAGAAGAGAAAAAGAAAGGGTCTGAGAAGATATTTGAAGAGATTATAATTGAAAACTGCCCTAATATGGGAAAGGAAATAGTCGATCAAGTCCAGGAAATGCAAAGAGTCCCATACAGGATAAATGCAAGGAGAAACATGCCAAGACACATATTAATCAAACTATCAAAAATTAAATACAAAGAAAACATATTAAAAGCAGCAAGGGAAAAACAACAAATAACATACAAGGGAATCCAACAGCTGATCTTTCAGCAGAAACTCGGCAAGCCAGAAGGGATTGGCAGGACATATTTAAAGTGATGAAAGGGAAAAACCTATAACCAAGATTACTCTACCCAGCAAGGATCTCATTCATATTCGACAGAGAAATTCAAAGCTTTACAGACAAGCAAAAGCTAAGAGAATTCAGCACCACCAGACCAGCTTTACAACAAATGCTAAAGGAACTTCTCTAGGCAACAAAAACACAAGAGAAGAAAAAGACCTACAATAACAAACCCAAAACAGTTAAGAAAATGGTAATAGAAACATACATATCAATAATTACCTTAAATGTAAATGCATTAAATGCTCCAAACAAAAAACATAGACTGGCTGAATGGATACAAAAACAAGACCCATATATATGCTGTCTACAAGAGACCACTTCAGACCTAGGGATGCCTACAGACTGAAAGTGAGGGGATGGAAAAAGATATTCCATGTAAATGGAAATCAAAAAAAGCTGGAGTAGCAATATTCATAACAGAAAAAATAAACGTTAAAATAAAGACTATTAGAAGAGACAAAGAAGGACACTACATAATGATCAAGGGATCAATTCAAGAAGAAAATATAAAAATTGTAAATATTATGCACCCAACATAGGAGCACCTCAATACATAAGGCAAATGCTACAACCATGAAAGGGGAAATTGACAGTAACACAATAATAGTTGGGGACTTTAACACCCCACTTTCACCAATGGACAGATCATCCAAAATGAAAATAAATAACGAAACACAAGCTTTAAATGACACTTTAAACTAGATGGACTTAATCAATATTTATAGGACATTCCATCAAAAAACAACAGAATACACTTTCTTCTCAAGTGCTCATGGAATATTCTCCAGGATACATCATATCTTGGGTCACAAATCAAGCCTTGATAAATTTAAGAAAATTGAAATCCTATCAAGTATCTTTTGCGACCACAATGCTATGAGACTAGATATCAATTACAGGAAAAAATCTGTAAAAAATACAAACACATGGAGGCTAAACAATACACTACTAAATAACAAAGAGATCACTGAAGAAATCAAGGAGGGAATCAAAAAATACCTAGAAACAAATGACAATGAAAACATGATGACCCAAAGCCTGTGGGATGAAGCAACAGCAGTTCTAAGAGGGAAGTTTATAGCCATACAATCCTACCTCAAGAAACAAGAAACATCTCAAATAAACAACCTAATCTTATACCGAAAGCAATTAGAGAAAGAAGAACAAAAAACCCCAAAGTTAGCAAAAGGAAAGAAATCATAATGGTCAGATCAGAAAAAAATGAAGAAAAAAATTAAGGAAACAATAGCGAAGATCAATAAAACTAAAAACTGGTTCTTTGAGAAGATAAACAAAATTGATAAACCATTAGCCAGACTCATCTAGAAAAAAAGGGAGAAGACTCAAATCAACAGAATTAGAAATGAAAAAGAAGTAACAACTGGCACTGCAGAAATACAAAACATCATGAGAGATTACTACAAGGAACTATATGCCAATAAAATGGACAACCTGGAAGAAATAGACAAATTCTTAGAAAAGCACAACCTCCCGAGACTGAAGCACAACCTTCAGAGACTGAATCAGGAAGAAATACAAAATATAAATGGACCAATCACAAGCACTGAAATTGAAAATGTGATCAAAAATCTTCCAACAAACAAAAGCCCAGAACCAGATGGCTTCACAGGCAAATTCTATAAAACCTTTAGAGAAGAGCTAACACCTATCCTTCTCAAGCTCTTCCAAATTATATCAGAGGGAGGAACACTCCCAAACTCACGCTACAAGGCCACCATCACTCGGATACCAAAACCAGACAAAGATGTCACACAAAAAGGAAAACTACAGGCCAATATCACTGATGAACATAGATGCAAATATCCTCAACAAAATGCCAGCAAACAGAATCCAACAGCACATTAAAGGATCATACACCATGCAAGGAATGCAAGGATTCTTCAATGTACGCAAATCAATCAAAGTGATACACCATATTAACAAACTGAAGGCGAAAAACCATATGATCATCTCAATAGATGCATAAAAAGCTTTCGACAAAATTCAACACCCATTTATGATAAAAACGCCACAGAAAGTATGCAGAGAGGGAACTCACCTCAACATAATAAAGGCCATATATGACAAACCCATTGTTCTCAATGGTAAAAAACTGAAACCATTTCCTCTAAGATCAGGAACAAGACAAGGTTGCCCACTCTCACCACTATTATTCAACATAGTTTTGGAAGTTTTAGCCACAGCAATCAGAGAAGAAAAAGAAATAAAAGGAATCAAAATCAGAAAAGAAGAAGTAAAACTGTTGCTGTTTGCCAATGACATGATACTATACATAGTGAATCCTAAAAATGCTACCAGAAAACTACTAGAGCTAATCACTGTATTTGGCAAAGTAGCAGGATATAAAATTAATGCACAGAAATCTCTTGCATTCCTATACACAAATGATGAAAAATCTGAAAGAGAAATTAAGGAAATACTCCCATTTACCACTGCAACAAAAAGACTGAAATACCTAGGAATAAACCTACCTAAGGAGACAAAAGTCCTGTATGCAGAAAACTATAAGACAGTGATGAAAGGAATTTAAGGTGATTCAGACAGATGGAGAGATATACAATGTTCTTGTATTTAAGAATCAACTTTGTGAAAATGACTATACTACACAAAGCAATCTATAGATTCAACGCAATCCCTATCAAACTACCACTGGCATTTTTCACAGAACTAGAACAAAAAGTTTCACAATTTGTATGGAAACACAAAAGGCCCCAAATAGCCAAAGCAATCTTGAGAAAGAAAAACAGAGCTGGAGGAATCAAGCTCCCTGACTTCAGACTATACTACAAAGCTACAGTAATCCAGACAGTATGGTACTGGCAGAAAAACAGAAATATGGATCAATGGAACAGGATAGAAAGCCCAGAGATAAACCCCCGCACATATGGTCACCTTATCTTTGATAAAGGAGGCAGGAATGTACAGTGGAGAAAGGACAGCCTCTTCAATAAGTGGTGCTGGGAAAACTGGACAGCTACATGTAAAAGAATGAAATTAGAACAGTTCCTAACACCATACACAAAAATAAACTGAAGGTAGATTAAAGGCCTAAACGTAAGGTCAGACACTATAAAACTCTTAGAGGAAAACATAGGCAGAACACTCTACGACATACATCACAGCAAGATCCTTTTTGACCCAACTCCTAGAGAAATGGAAATAAAAACAAAAATAAACAAATGGGACCTATGAAACTTAAAAGCTTTTGCAGAACAAAGGAAACCATCAGCAAGACGAAAACACAACCCTCAGAATGGGAGAAAATATTTGCAGACGAAGCAACTGACAAAGGATTAATCTCCAAAATATACAAGCAGCTCATGCAGCTCAATAACAAAAAAACAACCCAATACAAAAATGGGCAGAAGACCTAAATAGACATTTCTCCAAAGAAGATATACAGATTGCCAACAAACACATGAAAGGATGCTCAACATCACTAATCATTAGAGGAATCCAAATCAAAATTACAATGAGGTATCACCTCACACAAGTCAGAATGGCCATGATCAAAAAATCTGCAAACAATAAATGCTGGAGAGGGTGGGGAGGAAAGGGAACCCTCTTGAGCTGTTGGTGGGAATGTAAATTGATACAGCCACTATGGAGCACAGTATGGAGGTTCCATAAAAAATTAAAAATAGAACTACCATACGACCCAGCAATCCCACTACTGGGCATATATCCTGAGAAAACCATAATTCAAAAAGAGTCATGTACTACATTGTTCATTGCAGCTCTATTTACAATAGCCAGGACATGGAAGCACCCTAAGTGTCCATCAACAGATGAATGGATAAAGAAGTTATGGCACATATATACAATGGAGTATTAGTCAGCCATAAAAAGAAACGAAATTGAGTTATTTGTAATGAGGTGGATGGACCTAAAGTCTGTCATACAGAGTGAAGTAAGTCAGAAAGAGAAAAACAAATACCGTATGCTAACACATATATATGGAATCTAACAACAACAACAAAAAGGTTCTGAAGAACCTAGGGGCAGGACAGGAATAAAGATGCAGACGTAGAGAATGGACTTGAGGACACAGGGAGGGGGAAGGGTAAGCTGGGACGAAGTGAGAGAGTGGCATGGACTTATATACACTACCAAATGTAAAATAGATAGCTAGTGGGAAGCAGCTGCATAGCACAGGGAGATCAGCTCCATGCTTTGTGACCACCTAGAGTGGTGGGACAGGGAGGGTGGGAAGGAGACGCAAGAGGGAGGTGATATGGGGATATATGTATACGTATAGCCGATTCACTTTGTTATACAGCAGAAACTAACACAACGTTGTAAATCAATTATACTCCAATAAAGATGTTAAAAAAAGAAAAAAAAATCCACATCTATGCAATGAAGCTGTAGAAATTAGGAGATGTTGAATTCCATCCAGTAAAGGGAAATATCATTTTATACTAATAATTTGAGAAATTTTTCCTAAGTAAAAGGAGGCTTTAGAATTAATGTTAAACTTAGAGTTCTAAAAGCATCAATTTAAATTGATGAGAACATTAAAAAAAATTGCCTCCTGAGTAAATAAGATTTCCAGAAGAAACTCTATTGGGATTTTTTTTTATAGCCCTTAGGATAAACAAGGAAAGGAAACCTAGGGCACATGTCTAATTAACTACATGTGCCCCTTTGGTTTCCAAAAATAAGCTCTAACATAATTTGATGCTTTATCCTTAGCAATGAGAAGTCAAGCATAGAACCATTTGCAAGTGCCACATGATGTGTCATAGAAAGGAACCAAAAATAATCATAGACATTTTTATCATTTTTAATAGACAAAAATCCATATTTCTGTTACCAGATCCAGAGAGATCAAGCTTTGCCTTTCGTACTTCTCTACTTGGTGCCTGAAATCCCTTGGAGATTAATTTTGGGGGATAAAGGTTTTGCATATTCAGAAGTTCTCTGTTAAAATAAAAATTGTTTCAAAGGCAAGTACATTAAGCCACCTTCAAGGACAGTCACAATTACTCTAGTGAGGATAAGCTTATAAAAATAGTCATAATGAATGAGGTTCAAATGCATATTTATAGGAAAGTGGAAGTAAGTAGAAGAAAGTTGGAAGCTATACTTGGGAGCCTTGCCACGTAAAGAAGTATGATGGGGCCAGGAAGGGTAGTAGAGGGCATTGAATGCTAAATAGTAGGATACGGACAGAGACTTTTTCAGAATTATTGCAAAGAGCTGGCACAGCTTTTGGAAACAAGTGTTACCTATTCAGTAAAATTTTTATTAAAAGTCCATCTTTAAGTATGATGCTGAAAATAACATCCTAAGAAGTTATAAATTCATCATGATCAGTAGAAAAATAAAGGACAACAAATGTCATACAAGTATAAAAATAGGAAAGATTCAGCTCTATCAGTCAATATACTAGTGTGTGTATTTAATACTAGATAATTTACAAAGCATTTTCATGGATTTTGTTTCACTTAATACACCATCCTCTAAGGTAGATAATACAGTAATTATGCCTTTTTTTTTTTTTTTTTTTTTTTTGCGGTACATGGGCCTCTCACTGTTGTGGCCTCTCCCGTTGCGGAGCACAGGCTCCAGACGTGCAGGCTCAGCGGCCGTGGCTCACGGACCCAGCCGCTCCTCGAATTATGCCATTTTTGAAAGGAGGAAGCTGAGTTTTCAGGCCAAAAGCTAGCAAAGAATGCCCTGCAGCTCTTTGGGCTCCTTTACTAAGAGCCCTTCTCCTCTACCTGAAAGAGTTTCCCTGAGGATCCCCTAAATTAGTACAAGTAGATAAATTTGAATCCATGGATTTCAATATTGTCCTCTTACATTGATTTATATGCATGTTTAAAAGCTTTACATTGTACAATGTGCAGCTATAGCCTTTATTTTTTAAGTACGATTTGAGATCATTTCTGTAAAAATTGTCTATCAACTCTATTATAGAATGATTTGTAGGAGATCTGTAAATCAATTTTACCTATCATGGTCAAAAATGGCAAAATCTTGGCCTCTGTGGAGTCCTGCTGGAAGGGTGTATGGAGTAAGCCAGGGAAGGCCTAGAACAGAAGCTGGGAGGAAGCTAAATTGGGCTTCCCGCTACCTACCAAGCTGCTCTTCCTTGCTAATGACCAAGTTCAGGCACTAATTATTTATTAGTCTTGAGTTCTTATTAGTCCAACTCAGATTGACAGAGAGTCATTGATGAGAAAGTGGATGGAACACAAATCAATGTAGGCTGCTTTTGGAGGGAATCCTGTCCTCATAGGAAGGCATTTCAGCATAGAGGTTACAAGCGTGGACTCTAGAGCCAGACTGTCTGAATCCCAGCTCTACTCCTTAACCATTTGTCCTTGTTTCTTCAACCATAAAGAAGGTAATGCTCTTAGGATAGTTGTAAATACTAGATGAATTAATGTACAGAGAGCATTTAGAACAACACATAGCACAAACTGCATAAGTATTAACTTTATTATTCTGGAAGCCAAGAATATTTAGACATATAGACAATTTGCTGATTCTGAGAAAATAATAGATAGCTTGGTGGAGTAGGAAGATGATGACACAGAGGATTTTGTACTTGCGCAGTTATATGATGGGAACACTAATTTATTAGTGTGCAACTATCCAAGAGCTTTTTACCCTAACTTAAATTTAAATCTCGGTTATTAACTAGCTAGATTCTAGTGGTCAGGGTAGGGAATGTATGTGTACTTTGAGAGCAGCCTCTTCTAAGGTAAAAACAAAACCACAGGAACAACTTCTCCAGGAGTGGGTTGGGGGTATAGTGGACAATGTTGGTGACCCACCCAGGCCCTTTGGACCCCTTTACCATCATTGTGCATCTCTCCAGCTTCCATGTGCTTTTGCTCTCAATGGCCAGCACCTTCAGCCCTTCTTTAGAAGACTCCCCTTAGTCTACTGAAGCTACTTCCCCGAACTCCATCACACATGCAGATCCAGAAATGCCTCAAATTGACCTCCCCTGGGTCGTAGTTAGCTGATGGGCACAGGCGTAGGAAAGCCCAGCTCCCTTGCCTCAGTTGGTACAACTCCACGGTCCAACTTGATCTCCACATTTCCTCAAGGAATCAGGCTGACCCCACTTTCTGCAGAGCTTTTGCCTGAGATGCCACCCTTGTCTTCCTCCCCTTCCCTATTCTTCTTCCTTCACTTCCTTTCTGAATTTCCCCGGGAGGAAATAATAAATAATAAATAAATTGCTTACACACGAATCCTTGTCCCAAGGTCTGCTTCTGGGAAACCTGACCTAAGACCTAAGTGAAGATGCTTTTTGTCTTATTTTATAAATAAATGCTTGGTAATTGGGGCAAGCTCAGAGTTTAACTCTTGCCTTACCACTTAGCTGTGCTAACTTCTATGTGCCTGCTTCCCATCTGTGAATGTTTTCAGCTTAAGTAGTGTTTCAGTTCTTCTTAACACAACCAGAACTAATTTAGATTTTGAGTTGCCTAGGTAGAGGAACACACCAACAGTTGCTGAATGCTGGGCACAGAGCTAGAGTACATTGATACATTACTGAATTTAACCTTCATGACAACCAAAACAGTGGAAGTATGCCCATCCCTGTTTTCATGATGAGGAATTTGAGGGTCAGAGAAGTAATTTATTTGTCCAGTATTACACTGAATGAGTATTTAAGTTCAAGGAAGTGTATATAGAATGTAGAGTTATAAAAAGGAATCACAAAAAATGTAAAATTCTATTATGCATAACTTTGTTGCATTAAGGATATCTGCATGGAAATTCTCAAAAGTAGACTGCAATCAAAAGTGACTTCCCGGGCTTCCCTGGTGGCGCAGTGGTTGAGAGTCCGCCTGCCGATGCAGGGGACACGGGTTCGTGTCCCGGTCCGGGAAGATCCCACATGCCGCGGAGCAGCTAGGCCCGGGAGCTATGGCCTCTGAGCCTGCGCGTCCAGAGCCTGTGCTCCGCAACGGGAGAGGCCACGACAGAGAGAGGCCCGCGTACCGCAAAAAATTAAAAAATTAAAAATTTTTTTAAAAAAGTGACTTCCCTCTCAAGGGTCTCTCTCCTACTCTCACCTCCTCACCACCTGACATAACTACACACACAGTAAACAATGACAGTGTGTTGAATGAATGAGTACATGAGTGAATCAGCAAAGATCAAGGAGGTCACATATTCTATAGCTTTTATTGAACTATAGAATTCAACAGACAGCCTTCTTGCTGCTGCAGTAAAAAAGTTCATTTATTAATTTTAAATATATACCTGTATTTGGCGGCTATCAAAGAAAGGCATAATTGGGAAATTCAATCTCAGTGTTTGAATTTTTTAAGGTCATTTTTCCCCGATGGGGATTTTTTATTTTGTCAGTTATGTGTCTGGTGTATTTTTTAGAAGACAAACCTCTTTCCTAGAGTTTACAGCAAATGGCTAGCTTTAAGTGGAAATCAATTATATTAACATATGTGCATATGTATTAAATATGTAAAAATAGTAAGGATGGAGAGATATCATTGCCTGTGTTTTCATAAACCCTTTCAACTCTTCAAAACAGTGGAAAAGAAACATGCTGAGAAATAAAACTCTTCAATCACAATTTTTTTGGAAAAGTTGAGAAAGCGCAGAGGTTTAGGAAGCAGACCCCACTGAACATTCTGCTAAAGGATCGCAATTCGAGCATTCTGAGAGAAAACGGAGCAAATGGAGAAGGGTCTACTAAGTATAACGTGAAAGAAGGAAAATCAGAGAAGGCTATGTTTGGGGGAGGGGGCTCTCAGTGTTAAAATATGGTGGGAAATTAAATGAATGAAGTCAAAGGAACCAGTGCAGGAATGGAGAGAGACTTCTAAGGAGAACAGTAGTGATCAGCTCCTTGAGATTGGGGCCAGAAAAAACTCTCTGCAAGTTATGATTAGCATAATTACCAGGGTAAACCAAACAAGAACTCAAGTGTGTTGGTACAAGCCCTCCAAAAAGCAGGCTCCAAGATGAGATTAAACATGCAAGTATTTGATGGGGAGGAATGCCTATGTGAAAGGAAGTGAGGAGGGAGCCAGAAAAGACTGGCAGAGTCATAACACTCCAAAAGTGTGACCTTAAGCAAAGGAGAGTGGGGGATAAGTTTGCATGGAAGTGTCTTAGGAATGGGGTGCAGCCTAATGAGGGTTCAAGCAAAGGCATCAGGATGTCCTTGGGCCTAAACTGACACTGGTAGGAGTCCAGTGGCTCCATGAATAGGTATGCCTTAATATTCCCCACGTACTCCATCACTGGCTTTGAACAAATGTACTTTTGCATTCCAAAGCTTAGCAGGTGGGACCTTTGGTCCATTACAATTATATCCAAGTTCAAGGTCTAGGAGGTACACTCTCATGGCCACTTTATTGAGTTTCTAAAATGTCTGTGAATATTATAAAGTAAGATCCCTTTTATTTTCAGAGTTTCACAGAAAAGTAATGCAACTAGTCACCTTTTATTGAGCACTTGTGTGTACCAATCACTGTGCTAAATGCCTTATATTTCTTTTCTCTTATAGTCCTCAGAGCAGCCCTATGAGGTTAAAGGACTTGCGCAATAATACAAAATTAGTAAGGGGTAATGCCAGGATTCAACTCAGGCATTTTCACTCTTGATGCTGATCACCATTTTGTAACTTACAATAATAATACCAACTTTGGTATTAGGTAGTGTTGTCATGAGAATTAAGTGAAATAATTCATGTTAAAGCCCTCAACATGGTGCCTAGCCAGGTATTAAGAGCTCAAGGAACATTACTGTTATTGCGTAGTTGAGCCAGGACTCAGATCCATCTCTGACTGATGCCAGTTTCTGTACTCTTGGCCACTCCATAAGTGTAAATTCAGTATTTCAATCAGATAGTGTCAGAAGCACCTGGAAAGGCATTAAAAAGAAAAAGGAGGGCTAGAACTAAACCTTCTTTCAATAAATAGTATCAGTCACACAGATAGAATTCAGTGATAGGAGATACTAGAAATGCAAGGTATGCTTCCTTTGGTTCCCCAGGGAAGAAAGGCAGATAGGTGTGGCCTGTTTACTGCTTATTCATAAATAGAAATATGTAAGATTTATGAGACTGCCATTGGGAAAAGGATGAGACAAGTAACCCTCCACATTCTTTTTTTTTTTTTTTTTTGCAGTAAGCGGGCCTCTCACTGTTGTGGCCTCTCCCATTGCGGAGCACAGGCTCCGGACACGCAGGCTCAGCGGCCATGGCTCACGGGCCTAGCCACTCCATGGCATGTGGGATCTTCCCGGACTGGGGCACGAACCCTTGTCCCCTGCATCTGCAGGTGGACACTTAACCACTGCGCCACCAGGGAAGCCCTCTCCACATTCTTTTAAAAGAAAGCAGAAAGGAAAAAAGTGTTTGCAAAAGAAGGCATCTGAATTTCTGCTATGACCAAGATGAGTAATAGGGACAAGATTTACCCTCCTACCAGAAACAACCAAGAAATACAAAAACAATATGAAACAATGGTTTTTAGACATTGGATTCTGACGACATAGGACAGTGTTCCCTGAGAAAAGAGAAACACATAAGATGAGTCCTATGAGTGCCCCAGACTACTACCTAGATAGAGTGAACCCAGGTGGAGCCTCATGGTCAACTTAGTTGAGGAGATGGAGCTGGACGTATATAGGCTGGAGAAACCAAGGCAGCTGGAATTCATTCTTCAGCAGAATGCTGAAGAAAGGGAGCTACACAGAGGGAGAACTCTAGCAATCTATATATAATCCCCCTCAAGTCCTCAGTTTAGTAATGGTCAGTGCATGCTGTGAGGAAAATGCTGGAGGATGGGGGAAAGCCACCTAAAAGGACCAAAAGAGCAAATACTGGAGCTCACACAGGGCTGAGAATAGTTCAGGCTTCTACAAGCCCAAGTAGAAAATCTCATAATTCATGGGGCCTTGAATAGAGCACTCAGGAAGTTATTGCCTCAATAGTGGGGCAAAACTAGTCGTAAGCTAAAGACTGCTCTTGTCTCACTTAACAAAGCTTAAAAGCAAGACTTGAAAAGATCAGACTGTTTTCATAACTTCATCTTAATAAAAATCAAGAATATTTATGAGAATAAAAAAATATCCAGGACTCTAACATGGTAAAATTCACAATGAACAGCATCCAATCAAATATTACCAGGAATACAAAGAAGCAGGAAAATATGAATATCCATCATAAAAGAAAAACCAATCAATAGAAACAGATCAAGAAATAATAATTCAAAAAGAGGGCTTCCCTGGTGGTGCAGTGGTTGAGAGTCCGCCTGCCGATGCAGGGGACACGGGTTCGTGCCCCGGTGCGGGAAGATCCCACATGCTGCGGAGCGGCTGGGCCCGTGAGCCATGGTCGCTGAGCCTGCATGTTCGGAGCCTGTGCTCCGCAACAGGAGAGGCCACAACAGTGAGAGGCCCGCGTACCACAGAAAAAAAACCAAAAGAGTCACGTACCAAAATGTTCATTGCAGCTCTATTTACAATAGCCAGGACATGGAAGTAACCTAAGTGTCCATCAACAGATGAATGAATACAGAAGATGTGGCACATATGTACAATAGAATATTACTCAGCCATAAAAAGAAACGAAATTGAGTTATTGTAGTGAGGTGGATGGACCTAGAGTCTGTCATACGGAGTGAAGTAAGTCAGAAAGAGAAAAACAAATACCGTATGCTAACACATATATACGGAACCTAAGAAAAAAAAAGATCATGAAGAACCTAGGGGTTAGACGGGAATAAAGACACAGACCTACTAGAGCATGGACTTGAGGATATGGGGAGGGGAAAGGGTAAGCTGTGACAAAGTGAGAGAGTGACATGGACATATATACACTACCAAACGTAAAATAGATAGCTAGTGGGAAGCAGCCACATAGCACAGGGAGATCAGCTAGGTGGTTTGTGACCACCTAGAGGGGTGGGATAGGGAGGGTGGGAGGAGGGAGACGCAAGAGGAAAGAGATATGGGAGCATATGTATATGTATAACTGATTCACTTTGTTATAAGCAGAAACTAACACACCATTGTAAAGCAATTATACTCCAATAAAGATGTTAAAAAAAAGAAATAATAGATATACAAATGATGGAATTAGTAGACAAGGACATTAAAACTGTTATTGTAAATATATTCCATATGTTCAAGAAGGTAGAGGAAAGATTAAACATTTTAAGTAGAGTTATTGGATATATTGAAAAGACCCAAATCCCACTATTAGAAAAAAAATAGTGTTTTAAATGAATACTCCATCAATTAGATGGGATTAACAGCAGATTAGACACTGTAGAGGAAAGGATTAGTTAATTTAAAGACATGGCAATAGAAACTGTCCAAAATAAAATAGAATAAACAACTGAACAAAGAAAGAAAGAAAGAAAGAAAGAGAGGAAAGAAAAGAAAAGAAGACAAAAGAGCATCAGGTAACTGTGTGACAACCACAGCAGCATAACGTACGTGTTATTGGAGTTCCCAAAGGAAGAGAGGAGACAGAAAAAAAAAATTTAAGATATAATGGCTGAAAACTTTTCCAAATTTGATGAAAACCATAGACATATATACCCAAGAAACTCAACAAACCTCAAACACAGAAAAAGGCATTTTACCACACAATGCAAACAAATTTAGAATGGACTGGTTGTGCTACCATAAAAGTTGCCAAGATAACGAAATAACACCCAAAATCATATTTAAAACAAACAATTAAGAGCTCTTATATAGGAAGTCAGGTGAAGTGGGAAACCTCCATCCAATCAATTCAAAAACAGATGAGGTTATATATAAGGAAGGAGCAATTAGAAGAGTCAAAAGAGATACATTTACACACCATGCCACAGTGTGTAATAAAGTCAAGATGAAATCCACAAAAAGGGGTAACCTAAATACCTCATATAATAATGATGGAGAGACTTCCCTGGTGGCCCAGTGGTTAAGAATCTGCCTGCCAATGCAGGGGACACGGGTTCGATCACTGATCCAGGAAGATCCCACATGCCGCAGAGCAGCTAAGCCAGTGTGCCACAACTACTGAGCCTGAGCTCTAGAGCCCAAGAGCCACAACTACTGAGCCCACGCTCTGCAACTACTGAAGCCCACATGCCTAGAGCCCGTGTTCTGCAACAAAGAAAAGCCACTGCAACGAGAAGCCCACGCACTGCAACAAAAAGTAGCCCCTGCTTACCACAACTAGAGGAAACCTGCACACAGGAATAAAGACCAAACACAGCCAAAAATAAATAAAATTAAAAAAAATAATAATAATAATGATGGAAAAACTACCTCATATGATAATGATAATAGGACAATATCTCTATCCCTAACCTATTTCTAACCTTTAGATCTTTATTTTCAATTACCCCTGGGCATATTCATGGTCCCAAAATTTCTTAACTCAGTACTTCCACCTTATTATCTTACTACACACATATCCCTCCTCAATTCGAACTCCTTGTTGTTTATATGTCAACTTCCATTAATAGTATCAACGGCCTTCTGCCAGTCTACCTTTTTCTCTTCTATGATTCCTCTGGCTTCCTCAAAACCAATCACCAAATCCCGTGGATTTTTCCTCTGTAATATCCTTAACATCTGGTACTTTTCTCCCCTTCTCTCTATTCCCACTGCTTCAGGCCTTCATCATTTCTTTTATTTTAATAAACCTTTTATTGAAGTAAAGCATACATACAGAAAAATGAACAAATCATAAGTGTACAACTTAAATTTTTTAATTCACATGTATGTGAATACATGTATTTAACCACAACCTAGATCAATATATCAAATTTCCCATTACCCCAGATGAATCCCTGGTGGCGCCTCCCAATAATTACCTGTGTCCCTAAAAGATAGCCACTATTCTGAAACTAACACCATAAATTTTGCCTGTTTTTGTAAACTTCATGTAAGTGAGACTGTATGGTATACAGTCTTGTGTCTGGCTGCTTTAGCTCTACATTATTTTTGCAGAATTCGTCCCTGTTATTAGGAGTAGCCATAATATGCATATTTCATTGTTGTGTATGAATATACTACAATGTATGTATTCATTTTACTATTGGTGGGCATGTGGGTTGTTTCTATTTTGGGGCTATTATGAATAAAGTTACCATGAACATACAAATGTTTCTGGTGAATGAATATACATGTATGTATTGGGTATAAAACTAGGAGTAGAATTGCTAGGTCAAAGGGTATGCAGATGTTCAGCATTAGTAGATACTGCCTAACAATTTTCTAAAATGGTTGTTTAAAATACATTCCTACTAGTGATGTATGAGAGTTCCAATTGTTTCACATCCATCAAAACAATTGGCATTGTTCATTTTTAAGTTTCACCCATTCTGGTAGTCATGTAATGATATTTCACTGTGGTTTTAACTTACATTTCTAAGATATTAATCCCATTTCATAAATATAATCACCATTTCAAAATCCTATTATAATATAATCACTATTTCAAAATCCTATTATGTAAAGTCTTACTTTAGTCTTTTGCCATTTTCTATTGGATTGTCTGTATTTTTCTTAATGAGTCCCAAGAAGATATTTTTCAAGTATACATTCTGGACATATGTCCTTTGTCAGTTTTTTTCTCATCCTGTGTCTTGACTTTCAATCTCTTAATTGCATTTGGTTTTGTTTAATCAACTTTAAGGAGATAAAATTTATGCACCATTAGCTGCACGATTTTAAGTGTGCAGTTCTGTGACTTTTGACAATGTAGACATATGTGTAATGCCAATCACAGAGTACAACATTTCCAGCATCTCAGAAAAGTCCCTCATGCCCCTTTGCCTTCTCCCCCTTCTCCTCCTCCAGGCAATGCTGATCTGATTTCTATTAACATAGTTTAGTTTTGCCTGATCTTAAGGCTTATGTAAAGGAATCAGAAAGTAGATTCAACCATGTTATTTATTGCATGTGTGAGTAGTTCATTCACTTTATTGCTGAGTATACATTTGTATGGCTGAAACACAATTTGTTTATCCATTCGCCTGTTGAAAGACATTTGGGTTGTTTCAGCTTTGGACTGTTGTAGATAAAGCTACTATAAATATTCTTGTACATGTTTTTTGTAGATATATATTTTTAGCTCCCTTATTTCCCTAGAAATGGAATTGCTGGGGGTCATATAGGTGTATGTATAACTTTATAAGAAATTGCCAAATTGTTTTTCAAATTTTGTAACATTTTACACTTCCATCAGCAATGTGTAAGCATTCCACACATGCTCTCCAATACTTGATACTGTCAATCTTTTAAACACTGAGGTGTATTTCTATTTCAGTGACAACTAATAATAATCTTTTCACCTTTTCAAGTGTCTATTTGCCATCCCCATATTTTCTTTTGGGTAGTATCTATTCAAGTTTTTGCCCATTGTCTATTGATTATTTGTACTTTTATTACTGATATCTAAGAGTTCTTTTATGTGTTCTGGATACAAGAGGCATATACACATATAGTGTAAGTGAGAGTGAGAGAGAAAGACAGACAGAACATTTGATCCCAGTCTTTTCTGTGGCTTGCCTTTTAATTTTTTTGTTGGTATATTATTCTGAAGTCCCCCCTATCAAGTTTGCTTTTTATGATTAGTGTTTTTTGAGTCCCATCCTAGAAATCTATGCCAATTGTAAAATCTTGAAACTATTCTCCTATGTCTTTTCTGGAAGTTTTATCATTTTAGCTTTTACATTGAGGTCTATTTTCCATCTTAAATACATTTTTGCAGGTGGCATGAGGTAGATATCAAGGTTAGTTTTCTTCCTCATATAGGCATCCAAATTTTCCACACCATTTATTGAAATTATTTCCCCCATTGATTTGACTTGGCATTTTGTCAAAAATTGATTACCGTGTAACTGTGGAACAATTTCTGGGCTATTCTTTCCTTTGGCTCTTTTGGTCTATCCTTACACAGATATTATACTATCTCAATTATGGTAATTTTAAAGTGTGTTTTAAAATCAGGCATGTAAATTATCCAATGTTTTTCTTGTTTTTTCAGAATTTTTTGGCTATTCTTGGTCCTTTGCAGTCCATAAAAATTTTAGAAACTAAAAAAATTCTTAAAGCATTCTGAGATTTTATTCTGAATAGTGTTGTCTATAGATCATTTCTGGGGAAATTTATATCTTAATCTTGAATCTTCTAATACTTGAATATGATATATTTCGTATATATTTCACTATTTCTCTGCAATGTTTCTGTCATTTACAATATACTGGAGGTAATAGCCAGTTCCATAAGGCAAGAAAAATAAATAAAAGGAATAAAAAATGGATAGCAGTAAAATGTTATATTAACAGTTGATATGCTTTTCATGTAGAAAACTGTAAGAAAAATATTTTAGCTTACCAGAAACTTAATTAAAATCTAATGCTTATGAAGTACTGCATAAGAAAATCATCAGTTTTAAAATTATATTAAATTCAACAAGCATTTAAAAACATTTTTATCTGTATATATTTCTAAAACATGTATACTTTTGTTTTCACCTTTATTAAAAAAAGGTAGCAAGCTGTAGATATTCTCTTGGTACTTGGTATTTTCCACTTGATATAGAATATGTAACATTTATCCTGTGGTAAGTGTTACAGTATTTTATTAGTTAAGAATGCTGTATAATATTCTACTGTGTGGTTATACAATAGTTCTTTAATCCATTCTCCTGTTGTTTAGCATTGGAGTTTTTTCCAGGTTTTTGCTATTGTGAACAATACTGCTATGAACATTCTTACAGGGTGTTCTTACCTTGCCCATTATACATTGGCAAGAGTTTCTCTTGGATATATTCCTAAGGGTAGAATTGCCAGGTCACCTGATATATGAATATTCAGCATTAAGAGATAATGGCAGTCTATTTTCCAAAGTGATAAGTTCTATTTATATGCCCACTAGTAATACATAAAACATTCAACAGCTATTCAAGACTTTTCTTTTCTTTTTTAAATTAAAAGCTACTATAACCTTAGTACTATCCTTAAATACAAATGAGAAATATAACCCTGTCCTGGAGAAGAACACAATCTAAATGAGAAGAAAAATTGTATCTAAAACAATTAGAAAGCAATTCCAAAATATTATATAAATGTCATGACAGCTCCTTATAGGGCGATAGTAAACCTCAGACTTTTTTGTGAATGTACGTACCCCTGACGCTACAAGAACTGGAACTTGCAGTTAGTCTCCCTTACACCTCCTTCCCAACTCTCCTTATCAAAGCTGGGGACTTGGTACAAACTTCAAAATTCATTTGAAGTTTAACATTTCATTGTAATTTTTTGTCATTACTCTAAAATATAATCATTTTATTATAATATAAAGTAATATTTTTATCGCTGATCTTTGAGTACAATTGATAGCCCAAAATTATGTAATACATTTATCTTGTGTTAATCTGCTCTTACTAGCACATTCATAAGTATATATATATATATATATATATATATATATATATCTCAGTTTAAGAAACACAGTTATAAGTGGTGGGTATGTCTTGGATTTTCTTGCATGATCTCAATATCCATTTTTGGATTTCACATTGGAAATGTTTTCAAACTGTTTCAAAAGACTTTTTGCATACCACATGTTTCTTTTGAAAAATAAATACTTTCTTAATGTTGAAATGTCGTATTTACTTTGAAGGGACAGATTAAGTGTGTTTATTTGTCAAAAATCTGTGCTATACAGCATTATTCTAACTACCATTTATCTTTACAGGAAAAGTCAGTGAAACTATATTGCTTGAATTATGCGTGCCATCTTTTAATACATCTTTTAATTACTTTGGCAAAAATTAAGTCAGGAACTTCTGTGTTATTAATCTGTATATTACATATGAATAAAGCTGAGTTTATATTTTTCAGTTTTAGGCAAATTAAATGAATAAAGCTGGAATCTCTAATATTTTCTTAATTTACCTCTATTTTGGAGCCCAATGCTCTGGTGAATAATGAAAGTAATGCTTATTGTTCTACTTTCTTTTCTTCTCTTTGTCTCAAACAGGCTACACCACAATATTGAGAAAGGGAAGAAGGGGATAGCAATTTCTATATTTTTTCAAAGATATCTGTTCTATTCATTTGATACTATTAAATTAACATTTGATACTATGTGATGTTGTTGAATTTTAACTATCTTTTGGAGTTTTCACTGAAAGTAGAAAAATAAAGTACAACATTGTGGTCACAATTCTGTGATTGTTGTGTTGAAATGCATTTTTAGTTTTTTTCTTAATTGGTCTTTACTGACCTAGAGTGACCAACTGTTCCAGTTTTCCAGGGACTGAGAGGGTTCCTGGCATTTGGGACAATCAGTGCTAAACCAGGGAAAGTCCTGGGTAAACTGGGATAAGAGGGTTCCCCTTCACTGATGCCCATTCAACTGACTTTCAAATGACATGAGTACATTGTACTTCTTTTTGCCCAGTGGCTTTTGTCTTTTTCTATATGAAAGCTTGGAGGAAACTGAGCAGCGCAAAGAAGAGGAATGTTGGGTAGTTTTCAGTTTTCTAAATGATTTTGATAAGAAACATGTCACAAACCTTTCCTGAAATAATACTTCCGTATTCTGAGTAGTCATTTCTTAAAACCCTAAGGTAATTGGTATGATTCTGAATGTTACTTGTTATAGGGAATTTCCTCAGGAAAAAAAAGTTGTATAAGCATAAATAAAATTGGATTTTTTTTAAAGTGATCTGGAAAATTATGAATCTTCCCTTCAAAATGCAAACGCAGTCATCTAATTAAATGTTTAAATGATGCTTCAAACTGGCATACTAATTTAGAGCACATTTATATTGGAGTCATATTTTTATACACTGCATATTTTTGCAGCGAATTGAAGCTCTTTATATAATTAATGTTATATTTTTATTCATTTAATTGGAGTTGAAGCATTAAATTGCCTATTTTAAAGGGGAATATAGAAATTTTACTTACAGTTTTTCTTTTATGATGTTTTTAGTCAGAGCAATGAATCGTTTCATGTTGAATCAGCATCAGTGTCACTTGAGAGCTGGTTGCAAAGACAGAATCTTGGCAACCAATTATATCATTAGTCCTATGACAAAATACGGTTTTTAAATGATGACGTTTCTGAGAATACACTGCAAATAGAGTAGGAATGTTTTTGGGTTTTTTTTTTGTTTTTTTGGTTTTTTTGTGCGGTATGCGGGCCTCTCACTGTTGTGGCCTCTCCCGTTGTGGAGCACAGGCTCCAGACGCGCAGGCTCAGCGGCCATGGCTCACGGGCCCAGCCGCTCCGCGGCATGTGGTATCTTCCCGGACCGGGGCACGAACCCATGTCCCCTGCATCGGCAGGCGGACTCTCAACCACTACGCCACCAGGGAGGCCCCAAGTAGGAATGTTTTTATATTATAATATGATATTTCAAAATGCAAAGTCTATATTATTCACTTATATACACATAACCAGAGTGTGTGTGTGTGTGTGTGTGTGTGTGTGTGTGTGTGTGTGTGTGAATGGGAGGGGTGGGGGGAAAATGAATCCTGACCACTAAGCAACAGAAACCTGCTCTCTGTTTCTCAGTGCTCTCAAGCTTAACTGTGCACACGAGTCACCTGGGGAGCTTGTAGAAGTACAGATTCTGATTCTGGGGTAAGTCTGGGTGGTTGCCAAGATTCTGTCTTTGCAACCAGCTCTCAAGTGACACTGATGCTCCCAGCTGCTGACACCCTTTGAGCAGCGAGGTCTAGTAAGTCTATATGAGGTAGAATGTACCCTCCCCCCAGTCACTCTTACAGCTTTACACTGCGGTACATTCTTAATAGCATTATTCCTACCCCAATCATCTTATTTCCTTATTTATTTACAGATGTGTCTGTCTTTCTACCAGGGTCCATGAGGGCAGGTACCTTTTCTTTCTTATTCAGTCCTGTATCTCCAGCGTCTACAACATGATAAGCCATTACTTCTAAAGATCTATTGGTTAAGTAATGTATTTGCAAAAAGATATAGTATATATGCCGTGTAGGTTACCAGATACACACCATGTATATATCAGGCAGGGGACTGGTGATTAAGAGCATGACTCTTATCTGCACTCCCTGGCTGTGTGACACCAGCAAGTAACATAATATCTCCTGCTTCTATGTCCTCAACCATAAAGTGAGTGTAGTAATAACCACAATCACAATACTGTTGTGAAGATTAAATAAGTTGCAACCTGTGACATACTTAGAAATGTGCCTGGAGCATAATAAATATAATATAAATGTGAGCTCTTGAGCTATAATGTTTTACCACTGATAGGTAATTTTATTTACAAAACCTAGAAGCTTCCTGAAGGCAGTAGGCATGCCCTGTGTTCTGTCTGAAAGGGATCAAGACTAGATGGGTGATTTTTAAACTGTGCTTCTCAGAGACACAGAGGATCTGTATAAATCTCCAAGGGCTAGCTCTGAGGGGAAGGCGGCTGAAAAGCTGGGCAGGACACAGCTGCCCATCTGCCACCACCACCACTCAAACAAAGCAACGCCACCCTCTCTTTCATTATTGACATTTCAAATAAGCTTCCCAAATAAAGGGATGTGTTGCTTTAAAAAACAAGCAAACGACTAATTTGAGAACCAAAGGATAAGGTGGTGTCCAAAGCTTTATTCAGCTCTATAATCGTATCAATCCCTAAAAAGTAAGGCATTAAAATAGCACAGCTTATGACCCATAGCAGTTTTCAGGTAGGTGTTCAATGTATATTGATATTATTGTGTATTATGTTTTGATTATATCATGTATTATATTTTATTATTATATCTAATGTATTGATGATATATTAACATGTAGTAAATCAATTAGTGGTGGAAGCTCAGTTCAGGTTCAGCAGGTTGGAGATCGTGGCTGCTGACTTGAGATGCATCTAAAAGTGAGGAAATAGGATAGGAGCAGCCTCTGCTCTTTAGAGACAAGTATCTGAGGGAAGGCAATAGCACCTGAAGAGGTTTCAAGATCAAAGGAAGATTCTTTAATGGATGCTGGACAGATGTGGGCATTGATTTTGGTTTTTAGCCCCATGTACTTAATTCATTTCATCAAATATTATGGTCCTGTTCAATTATGTGCTCCTACTTTTCCTTCAGACAAGACTGTCAGCCCTGACTGCCCATTAGAATTACCAGGGGGAGCTTCCAAACAATGCCTATTCTCTGACGGTGAAAACATACACTATGGAGGAGGGTCTCCCGTGTGCTTTTGTTGCTGATGTCCTGTCAAAGCTCCCCAAGACAATTCTAACGTTTGAATTGTTTTAGACTTTGTTGGAAAACTGTTTTAGACTTTTAAGCTTTGTTTCAAATCAAAATGTCTAGGATTTACATCAATAAGTTTTTAACTTGTTAAAATGTATTCAATTTGCCTCTTAAATAGTTGCTGTTTACAGTTTTGTCGCTGTTTCAATGTGATGTATATTAAATCATGTGGTCAGAATATTTAATGAACAGATTACCAATTTTATAATGAAATTCCAAGAAAGATATAATTTGATATATGAGAATTTACTTTAATGAAAGTATATACTTGCCTTTGGGCCAAATAGAAGTATTGATATATATAATGTGAATTCCAGCTTATTAATCAAGTTATTCAAATATAAAACCTGGAAACCAGAGGTTGGACAGAAGAATGGTTTTCCATGGCCCCCTCATACTAAAGTCCACTTAGCCTCCTTCGGAATTCCAGAAATCAGCAGGAGAGTGACTAAGAGGTGTGGAGGAAAGGACTCCAGTATTGGACCAATCGGGCTTAAATGCTGGCTCTACCCCCTACCCTCAAGAACAAACTCCTGAATTTTTCTGAGCCCCCTGAGAAATGTCACCTATTTCTCATCATTCTTTTGAGTTGTAGATGTGATAATAATTATAAAGGACCCAGCAAAGCATCCAACATATTGCAAAGATAAATATCTCTACCACTGATGATAACAGTAAGAGCAAAAAACATGTCCATTGATCATTTTCTGTGTGCCAGGCTCTGGGTTATGTGCTTTTTATATACCACCTCATTTACTTAGAATTCAGCTTGGTCCCTCTTGTAAAACTTAGTCTTTTAGTAGGAGATGGAAAGAAGAATGAGATAATGAGATAAAGTGAGGAAAAGCTTTCAGACTCCTTGCCATGGCAATGTCTGGGGTCTACCTTACTGCCTGGTGTGAAACTACACAATACTTTTAACATATCACATGATTTTAAAATAAGTCCCATACCTAAATGGCCATATGTGCTTCAAACTTCTATTAAATAGGAAGAGATCATCACAATTATGACATGTACAAAATTGGGTATATCTTACGCTTAGCTTTATAAATATATCATTAGTGAAGTTAGAAGTGTCCCTTTAATTCATTGCCTTGCAGTAGGACATAGACCCAGGCCATTCGACTCAGCTGTATTTAACCATTGGCCAGTACTGCTTCAAGGCAAGTACAAGATCTCTTACTTGTTTATTCATGGAGCTGTTCATTCCATTGAACACGGCCTTCCTATCCAAAAAGCTGTTTCCTACAGACAGACGTAACTAAACCCAAGAAAATGTAACAGAGTACTATTTTCATTTAGTTGATGTTTTTCCCAAAATAACCAAAATATAAATTTTAAAGAACATTACACTCAAACATCCAGTATCATCTACGTTATTACCTAGGTGTAGTTATCTCAGTTACTAACCTCTAACATTTCTGAATCACTGCTGAGTCAAATCCTGTTTTTTTCCTCTGGCTTAACTAATTCAAATTCATGGCGACATCTCTTAATTTGGAAAACGAGTTTCCCAGAGTTTATCTGGCTTCTCGGCATCTGTGTGTTCAGAGACCTGGCAAGCACTTTCAGCCAACATATGATCGCCTTAAAAAGTGTGGTTTATAGCTAGATCCTACAGCTTACGATGAAAAATATAAAATTCCTTCCAGGTCTCTCTCGCTCGCTCTCTCTTTCATTTGTCTCTTATTTCTGCACCCAGTAAAATGAGAAATATTAGTCACATAGTCACACCATCACTCTTGACTTCAGTGAAACATGATCTTTCTCCAATTTATGAGCTGCCTGACAGCTTCCCTCTAAGTCTTCATCAATGTTTCATATCTGAAAAATTCCGTACCTTCCTCTAGCTAAATTTTGATCAGCATCTCAAATACAGTTTTTAGAGAAAGACCTCTAATATGTACTTCTTTCTGCCGTCAAGACTGTGTTACTGTAGTTTAGCGTATGAAAGATCTTATTCCTTAAATCATATTTAACCAGTACATGTTAAAACTTAAGGGGCTTCCCTGATGGCACAGTGGTTAAGAATCCGCCTGCCAATGCAGGGAACACGGGTTCAAGCCCTGGTCCTGGAAGATCCCACATGCCGCAGAGCAACAGAGCCTGTGTGCCACAACTACTGAGCCTGTGCTCTAGAGCCTGCATGCCACAACTACTGAAGCCCGCGTGCCTAGAGCCCATGCTCCGCAACAAGAGAAGCCACTGCAATGAGAAGTCCGTGCACAGCAACAAAGAACAAATGCAGCCAAAAATAAAATATAAATTAATTAATTAATTTTTAAAAAACTTAAGCAACGATATGATATACCTTCTCCATAATTATAATATAGGATATCTACATCATATGTTATCTACATCATAATATAGGATATCTACATCATATGTCACAATCATTTGCAGCATTTTTGTAAAAATCCAGCATTTTATAAATCAATTCTTGTGAATTCTCTTCCTGAGCTAAGTAGACAATTCCTAATAGACCATGCCAGATGCTGTGCCTTCTACTTTGGCTACTAAGTTGCCAGAAGAAAGTTAGGGAATAATAAATAAAGCTAACATGAACTGAAACTGTATCATGGGCAGTTACCATTCTATTTACACATATTAACATTTAATGCTTATGATAATCTGACCAGATGGTTCCTATTCTTATCCCTGTTTACCATTAAGAAACTGAGGAGCCTCAGCAAGTGCTAGCCTGGTGAAGAAGCTCAGGGTAGAGGCACGGCCGCCAAAGCAGGAGTGAGAGCAACTTGACACGGCGAGGGAGACCCCAAAGAGGCCGCAGCCACCGGAGGCCGGAGACATGGCAGCTGCCGGCCTTCCCCGAGACTTCGACCGGGCCCCTCAGGCCATGTAACGGCGGAGCCCCACCCACCTCACAGACCCCGTCCTGCCTCGCATCGCTGACCCAGTCGCCCTGTTGCCAGAATGAGATGAAGTCTGAAAATTGCTCAGCAGTACCAGGCATAGCACGGGTCTCTTCTCTTGTGGTTTCACTTGCCAATGGCCACTTTCTTGATAATTCTGAGCTCTTCTCACAAGTGTCCATCCAGCGGCATCTACCCCAGCTGCGTGGCTGATGAGGTCTTGGTGCTCCACCCTTGGTGCTCCAGTCAAGCCTGAGCCACTGAGGTGGAAAAGCCGAGTTCAGGACATTGGACCACCAGACGTCCTGGCCCCAAGTACTATCAATCGGTGAGAGCTCTCCCAGAGATCTCTGTCTCAACACTAAGACCCAGCTCCACCCAATGGCAAGCAAGCTCCAGTGCTGGACGCCCCATGCCAAAAAACTAGCAAGACAGGAACACAACCCCACCCATTAGGAGAGAGGCTGCCTAAAATCATACTAAGATCTCAGTCACCCCAAAACACAACAATGGACACGGCCTGGCGCACCAGAAAGACAAGATCAAGCCCCACCCACCAGAACACAGGCATCAGTCACTTCTAAAAGGAAGCCTACACAAGCCACTAAACCAACCACACCCACTGGGGGCAGACACCAAAAACAACAGGAACGATGAACCTGCAGGCTGACAAAGAAGACCCCAAACACAGTAAGATAAACAAAATGAGAAGACAGAGAAGTACACAGCAGATGAAGGAGGAAGGTAAAAACCCACCAGACCAAACAAATGAAGAGGAAATAGGCAGTCTACCTGAAAAAGAATTCAGAATAATGATAGTAAAGATGATCCAAAATCTTGGAAATAGATTGGAGAAAATACTAGAAACGTTTAACAAGGACCTAGAAGAATGAAAGAGCAAACAAACAATGATGAACAACACAATAAATGAAATTAAAAATTCTCTAGAAGGAATCAATACTAGAATAACTGAGGCAGAAGAATGGGTAAGTGACCTGGAAGATAAAATAGTGGAACTAATTACTGCAGAGCAGAATAAAAAAAAAGGAATGAAAAGAATGGAGGACAGTCTCAGAGACCTCTGAGACAACATTAAGTGCACGAACATTCAAATTACAGGGGTCCCAGAAGAAGAGAAAAAGAAAGGGACTGAGAAAATATTTGAAAAGATTATAGTTGAAAACTTCTGTAATATGGGAAAAGGACATAGTTAATCAAGTCCAGGAAGCACAGAGGGTCCCTTGGATAAATCCAAGGAGAAACATGCCAAGACACATACTAATCAAACTATCAAAAATTAAATACAAAGAAAACATATTAAGAGCAGCAAGGGAAAAACAACAAATAATATAAAAGGGAATCCCCCTAAGGTTAAGAGCTGATCTTTCACCAGAAACTGCAAGCCAGAAGGGAGCGTCAGGACATATTTAAAGTGATGAAAGGGAAAAACGTACAACCAAGATTACTCTACCCAGCAAGGATCTCATTCAGATTCAACAGAGAAATTAAAAGCTTTACAGACAAGCAAAAGCTAAGAGAATTCAGCACCACTAAACCAGCTTTACAACAAATGCTAAAGGAACTTCTCTAGGCAGGAAACACAAGAGAAGGAAAAGACCTACAATAACAAACCCAAAACAATAAGTAAAATGGTAATAGGAACATACATATCAATAATTACCTTAAATGTAAATGGGTTAAATGCTCCAAACAAAAGACATACACTGGTTGAATGGATACAAAAACAAGACCCATATATATGCTGCCTACAAGAGACCCATTTCAGACCTAGGGATACCTACAGACTGAAAGTGAGGGGATGGAAAAAGATCTTCCATGCAAATGGAAATCAAAAGAAAGCTGGAGTAGCAGTTTTATATCAGACCAAATAGACTTTAAAATAAAGACTATTAGAAGAGACAAAGAAGGACACTACATAATGATCAAGAGAACAATCCAAGAAGAAGATATAACCATTGTAAATATTATGCACCCAACATAGGAGCACCTCAATGCATAAGGCAAATGCTAACAGCCATAACAGGGGAAATCAACAGTAACACAATAATAGTTGGGGACTTTAACACCCCACTTTCACCAATGGACAGATCATCCAAAATGAAAATAAATAACAAAACACAAGCTTTAAATGACACATTAAACAAGATGGACTTAATTGATATTTATACGCAATTCCATCCAAAAAAACAGAATACACTTTCTTCTCAAATGCACAAAGGACATCCTCCAGGATAGATCATATCTTGGGTCACAAATCAAGCCTTGGTAAATTTTAAAAAATTAAAATCCTATCAAGTATCTTTTGTGACCACAACACTATGAGACTAGATATCAATTACAGGAAAAAATCTGTAAAAAATACAAACACATGGAGGCTAAACAATACACTACTAAATAACAAAGAGATCACTGAAGAAATCAAAGAGGAAATCAAAAAATACCTAGAAAAAAATGACAATGAAAACACGACAACCCAAAACCTATGGGATGCAGCAAAAGTAGTTATAAGAGGGAAGTTTATAGCAATACAACCTTACCTCAAGAAACAATAAACATCTCAAATAAACAACCTAACCTTACACCTAAAGCAATTAGAGAAAGAAGAAGAAGAACAACAAAAAACCCCTAATGTTAGTAGAAGGAAAGAAATCATAAAGATCAGATCAGAAATAAATGAAAAAAAAGAAATGAAGGAAACAATAGCAAACATCAATAAAACTAAAAGCTGGTTCTTTGAGAAGATAAACAAAATTGATAAACCGCTAGCCAGACTCATCAAGAAAAAAGGGAGAAGACTCAAATCGATAGAATTAGAAATGTAAAAGGAGAAGTAACAACTGGCACTGCAGAAATACAAAGGATCATGAGAGATTACTACAAGCAACTATATGCCAATAAAATGGACAACCTGGAAGAAATGGACAAATTCTTAGAAAAGCACAATCTTCTGAGACTGAACCAGGAAGAAATAGAAAGTATAAACCAAACAATCAAAAGTACTGAAATTGAAACTGTGATTTAAAATCTTCCAACAAACAAAAGCCCAGGACCAGATGGCTTCACAGGTGAATTCTATCAAACATTTAGAGAAGAGCTAACACCTATCCTTCTCAAACTCTTCCAAAATATAGCAGAGGGAGGAACACTCCCAAACTCATCCTACAAGGCCACCATCACACCCTGATACCAAAAGCAGACAAAGGTGTCCCCCCCCAAAAATAAAAAACTACAGGCCAATATCACTGATGAACATAGGTGCAAAACTCCTCAACAACATACTAGCAAACAGAATCCAACAGCACATTAAAAGGATCATACACCATGATCAAGTGGCATTTATCCCAGGAATGCAAAGATTCTTCAATATATGCAAATCAATCAATGTGATACACATTATTAACAAACTGAAGAATAAAAACCATACAATAATCTCAATATATGCAGAAAAAGCTTTCGACAAAATTCAGCACCCTTTTATGATGTTGAAAAACTCTCCAGAAAGTAGAAGAGGGAACCTATGCCGATAGAGGGAACTTACCTCAACATAATGAAGGTCACATATGACAAAGCCACAGCCAACATCATTCTCAGTGGTGAAAAACTGAAAGCATTTCCACTAATTTCAGGAACAAGAAAACGTTGCCAACTCTCACCACTATTATTCAACATAGTTTTGGAAGTTTTAGCCATAGCAATCAGAGAAGAAAAAGGAATTCAAATCAAAAGAGAATAAGTAAAACTGTCACTGTTTGCAGATGACATGATACTATACATAGAGCATCCCAAAGATGCTACCAGAAAACTACTAGAGCTAATCAATGAATTTGGTAAAGTAGCAGGATATAAAATTAATGCACAGAAATCTCTGGCATTCCTATAAACTAATGATGAAAAATCTGAAAGAGAAATTAAGGAAACATTCCCATTTACCATTGCAACAAAAAAGAGTAAAATATCTAGGAATAAACCTATCTAAGGAGACAAAAGACCAGTATGCAGAAAACTATAAGACACTGATGAAAGAAATTAAAGATGATACAAACAGATGGAGAGATATACCATGTTCTTAGATGGGAAGACTCAACATTATGAAAATGACTATACTACACAAAGCAATCTACAGATTCAGTGCAATAACTATCAAACTACCAATGGCATTTTTCACAGAACTAGAACAAAAAATTTCACATTTTTGTATGGAAACACAAAAAACCCTGACTAGCAAAAGCAATCTTGAGAAAGAAAAACAGAGCTGGAGGAATCAAGCTCCCTGACTTCAGACTATACTACAAAGCTACAGTAATCCAGACAGTATGGTACTGGCACAAAAACAGAAATATAGATCAATGGAACAGGATAGAAAGCCCAGAGATAAACCCACACACATATGATGGTCACCTTATCTTTGATAAAGGAGGCAAGAATATACAATGGAGAAAAGACATCATCTTCAATAAGTGGTGCTGGGAAAACTGGACAGCTACATGTAAAGAATGAAATTAGAACACTTCTTACCACCATACACAAAAATAAACTCAAAATGGATTAAAGACCTAGATGTGAGGCCAGACACTGTAAAACTCTTAGGGTAAAACATAGGCAGAACACTCTACCACATAAGTCACAGCAAGATCCTTTTGACCCACCTCCTAGAGAAATGGAAATAAAAACAAAAATAAACAAATGGGACCTAGTGAAACTTAAAAGCTTTTGCACAGCAAAGGAAACCATCAACAAGACTAAAAGACAACCCTCAGAATGGGAGAAAATATTTGCAAATGAAGCAAATGACAAAAGATTAATCTCCAAAATATACAAGTAGCTCATGCACCTCAATATCAAAAAAAACATACAACCCAATCCAAAAATGGGCAGAAGACCTAAATAGACATTTCTCCAAAGAAGATATACAGATTGCCAACAAACACATGAAAGGATGCTCAACATCACTAATCATTAGAGAAATCCAAATCAAAACTACAATGAGGTATCACCTCACACCGGTCAAAATGGCCATCATCAAAACATCTGAAAACAATAAATGCTGGAGAGGGTGTGGAGAAAAGGGAACCCTCTTGTGCTGTTGGTGGGAATGTAAATTGATACAGGCACTATGGAGAACAGTATGCAAGTTCCTTAAAACACTAAAACTAGAACTACCATATGACCCAGCAATCCCACTACTGGGAACATACCCTGAGAAAACCATAATTCAAAAAGAGACATGTACCACAGTGTTCATTGCAGCTCTCTTTACAATAACCAGGACAAGGAAACAACCTAAGTGTCCATTGAAAGATGAATGGATAAAGAAGATGTGGCACATATATACAATGGAATATTACTCAGCCATAAAAAGAAACGAAATTGAGTTATTTGTAATGAGGTGGATGGACCTAGAGTCTGTCATACAGAGGGAAGTCAGTCAGAAAGAGAAAAACAAATACTGTATGCTAACACATATATATAGAATAAAATAAAAATGGTTCTGATGAGCCTAGGGGCAGGACAGGAATAAAGACAGAGACGTAGAGAATGGACTTGAGGACACAGGGAGGGGGAAGGGTAAACTGGGATGAAGTGAGAGAGTGGCATGGACATATATACACTACCAAATGTAAAATCGATTGCTAGTGGGAAGCAGCCGCATAGCACTGCTATGGGAGATCAGCTCAGTGCTTTGTGTCCACCTAGGGGGTGGGATAGGGTTGGTGGGAGGGAGACGCAAGAGGGAGGGGATATGGGGATATATGTATACATATAGCTGATTCACTTTGTTATACAGCAGAAACTAACACACCATTGTAAAGCAATTATAGTCCAATAAAGATGTCAAAAAAAGAAAAAAGAAAGAAAGAAATATAGGAGAGGTAACTTGCCAGAGATCACACACCTAGTTAGGTGTGGAGCCAGGAGCCAGACTCAGGTCATCTGACTCCAGCTTCTTTACCCGCTGGGCCACACTGCCTCAAGACAGTGTCTTTATTCATTCACTCATTCATGTAACAAATATTCATTTAGTGCCTACCTCATAAGGCAAGGCCCCTACCCTGATGGGGCAGTCAAATAATTTGAAAGGAGTATGGTGTCATGACAGGCACAGACAATGGGAGTAATGAAAAAATACATAAACCAGTCTGGAGGACACGAGAGAAGGTCCCCAGTGAGAAGTGATATCTAAGTGGGGTCTTAAACAAGCAGGCAAAAAAGAAGCTGTGGGGTAAGAATGAGCTTCCCAAAGGAGAGAGAATTACAGGTGCAGGGGGCAGGAGGAGAGAGAGAGAGAAAAAGGTCTACAGGTAACTCTTAAGTGGGCAATCTAACCAAGACATAGAGTAGAGGTGAACGTGTATGAGAGGGGCTGGAGGTCCAGGCAGAGGCCAGATCATGCTCCCCGAGTCTGAGGATGCCCTTGAAAGATATGAAACAAAGAGGAGTAGCTTTCTCTTGAGAAAAAGATTGCTCTGGCTTAAGTGTGTTAAAAGACTGGAAAGTGAGGACCAAGAAGACTAGACAGGAGACTGATCTGGTCATTGGAACAACAGATTTTGATTGTCTGAACTGAGCTGACAATGGAGGTAGTAAGAAGTGGCAGATTATTGTCTTGTGATGTAAAGCTAGGTCACACAAAAATAATGAAGCACAAATACTATATGTATGTTGAACAATACTTATAACACACACACACACACGCACCACAGATATATTTTTAAATAATTACTCAAAAGCATCCAAGACAAAAACATCCAGGAACAAAGGGGTTATATTTAAGAATGAAAAAAGAGGATAAATTAGGAAGAAATCATTAAGAATTCATTAAATTGTAGTTACTGCAAATAATCATGTCCCAGAGTAAATCTCAAGGGATCAGATTTTCCTGCCACTGATAAGTAAAGGAAATCCTAACAAAAACAAATAAGAAAGGATTGCACAATTTGGTACAATGACAAAAAGAGAGATGATTGATTCGAGGTATGCAACAGCCAAAATCACATAGGCACAGCTTCCAGAAATTGAAGCACAGGATAAACACGTACCAGGAGGCTGCACCCAAATTCCAACTGCTCTTGTTACATAAATTTTCTTCCACCTTCCCTTGGCTCATTCCAGCAGAAAACAGGATTCCGGAAATCAGTCACAGGTCCTAAATTTGCCCCATCCTCTGTCATCCATGTCTCTTCATGCCTCTTCCTTCCTACACTTTTGGAACTGTGTTTTAAATACTTACTAAATTTTATTGATTTAGGGTGTCTCTCATTTGTGAATACCACTGCACAGCATCACTTTATGTATAAATGGTCAAAACAGGAGTAGCTCCATTTTTTATCTTTAATAATATCTTCTTTTTTATTAATTTTTATTGGAGTATAGTTGCTTTACAATGTTGTGTTAGTTTCTTGCTGTACAGTGAAGTGAATCAGTCATATGTATACATATGTCCACGATTTTTTGGATTTCCTTCCTATTTAGGTCACCACAGAGCCCTGAGTAGAGTTCCCTGTGCTATACAATAGGTTCTCATTAGTTATCTATTTTATACATAGTATCAATAGTGTATATATGTTAATCCCAATCTCCCAATTCATCCCACACCCCCTTCCCCACTTGGTAACCATAAATTTGTTCTCTACATCTGTGACTCTATTTCTGCTTTGCAAATAAGTTCATCTCTACCATTTTTCTAGATTCCACATATAAATGATATTATATGATATTTGTGTTTTTGCTTTGTTTGTTTGGCCATGCTGCGCGGCGTGTGGGATCTTAATTCCCTGACCAGGGATTGAAAAGCAGGACTAGCTCTTAGCATCTTTTCTTTGTGGTCCATCCTCATTCTCACTGGAATGCCTCAGTGTTAATGAAATAAGCATGGCTACAAAAGGAAAGGCAGTGGAAGGACTAACATTTACTGAATATCTCCTATGCACTAGGCTCTGAGATGCATGCACTTCATACGGTATCTTGTTGTTTTAGTTCTCATATCCCATGAAGGAAGTGGGATTATCTCCATTTTACACTTAAAGTTACCATTTAGAAACTTTCCCCAAAGTACTCAGATCTTTACTACCAAAGTCAGGTCTAGAACCTCAGTCTGATTCCAAAGTCTCCATTTTTTCTGCTA
Organism: Stenella coeruleoalba; assembly: GCF_951394435.1. Classification (NCBI taxonomy): domain Eukaryota; kingdom Metazoa; phylum Chordata; class Mammalia; order Artiodactyla; family Delphinidae; genus Stenella; species Stenella coeruleoalba. The sequence goes on along the minus strand of NC_137150.1, from coordinate 129,094,704 downwards.
CATCACATTCTAAAGTCCTTTAGTCTGAAGTCCTCAGGAAAAAAAGAATGATATTTTCTCCCTTCGTACTTTGTAAGGACAGCAATAGGATTAAAGAAAAATTTTAAAGAAACTGGTCCCCTGAAAAATGGCCAAATAGGAAATATTTTAAGAAGGTCACTTCCTTTGAAAAATCCCAAGAACTCTGCATTTTGTTCATGTTGCAATTTAAGTAAAAAGGTATTTTTTGAACTTTAATTAAGAATTCATTAAGGTATTTTTTAAAAACCGTACCCATATGGAAAACTATTGGTATTCTTGAACACAGGCAGTGGTATAGAAATATGAAAAGGGGTTCCATAGTCAGACAGAAATCCTGCAATCCTGACTTTGCAATTTATGAACTACATAGCTTTGGGCCAGTTATTCAACCTCCCTGACCATTAGTGTCCAGCTCTGACAGACGTAGGTAATAGAACTTCTTTGTGTGAAGAGTAAATAATAGAAGTAAAGAGCATAGCATAGTCCCAGCATATTATAGGTGTTCATAAATTATAGGCATAAGTTGACTATCATTGTTTTTTAACTGCGGGTGATTCAACTGTGCAGCCAAGTGTAAAAAGTGGCAGTCTGAACTATTACACATAGAATGGATGGATAACAAGGTCCTACTGTATAGCACAAGGAACTATATTCAATGTCCTGGGATAAACCATAATGGAAAGAAATATAAAAAGGAATGTCTATATGAGTCACATTGCTGTACAGCAGAAATTAACACTGAAATGAAATATACTTCAATTTAAAAAAAAGAAAAGAAAAGAAAAAAGAATTTCAGTAAAAAGTGGAATCTCTGCTCAGTGGTTTTAAAAAATACTGATGCCTTGGTGCACATCCAAGAAATGTTGATTCAATTGTTCTTAGGTGAGGCCTAGGTCCTGAAATCTTGAAAACCTCCGCCATGTGATTCTAATGTCCTGCAAAGTTGAGGCTGTCTGGGATAGAACAGTAGTGGTGGTAAATCGTGGTGGCAGCAGGGGATGGAATGAAGACTCCAAGCCCTCCTAATAGCTTTGACACATCATAGGGAAGGTAGCATGTGGCTACCTGTTACACAGGAGGCATTGTTTATTGGTCAGTGCTGGCCAGACGTGCTGTGGCAATCTGCCAAAAAGAGGTCTGCAGCCTACCTCCACCCCATGTAGGGAGACTCCACTCTCCCTTCTTGCTAGCCCATACCAGAGCGAAGAACAAGGTAGCGGGAATTTTAAAAATTTTGTTGGGGAGAAGAGTATTTCCCCATTTCTTCCTCTAGGCCATAAAGAAACAGGCTTATCCATACCAGGGAGAAGGTAATCTTTACACCAAATTTGAAATTTTAAAATGAATAAGACTGAGTTTTACATACAATTCTGATTACCTACCGCTGTGTACCATATCATTCTAAAATGTAGTGGTGTAAAATAGCAACTATTTTATTATGCTTGCCTCCGTGGATCAAGACCTCAGAAAAGCATAATGGGGATGTTTCTCTGTTCCACAGTGTCTGGGGCCTCAGCTGGAAAGTCTCCGTCAGTTATTTTCACTAACATAACTGATACCTAGCCAGGGATAATTTAATGGCTCAAATTTTGACCAGAGTTAAATAAGACTTCTGCCTGTTACTTGAGCTTCCTTGCAGCATGGCAGCTTCCAGCTAGTCAAACTTACTATGTGGTCTAGGACTCCAAGAAAAAATGTCAGCTGGTATTTTATGACCTCAGAAATCACATAGCAACTACTTCTGTGATTCTCTGATGGTCAAAGCAGTCCCAAGATCACCCAGATTCAAGGAGAGGGAACAGAAACAACACCTGTCAATGGTAAGAGAGTCTTGGAGAATTTTCCGATACCTAAATAGGTCTGAGCTAATGCCCAGAGTGACAGGAAGTTAGAGACTCTGGCCAAGATGTTGGTAAGAGACAACATACCAAGCAGGAGGTAAGATGGTTATACAGTGCATTTGGGAAGGAAGAAGTTATTAAAATAAAAGTTTTATGTTTATGCCATATCCCTCTGAGAATCCTCAATAAACCATTTACAACAATATTCCATATGCAAGAAGAAACCAGAATCCGTACACTTATGTGAAGACAAAAACCAAGAAATCTATCATTTAAATATGACCCGTTGCCACATGCTTGCCTCTCGGCTTAAGAGTCAGCTTCCTCTGAAACATTGATTAATTAAGAATATTCTGAATTAGGTATCTTTTCAAAGTTAAAATAAAAGTTAGAATTTTCAGTTATAAACCTCTTTATAAATCTTATTAGTACATAAGCATGCCAAATATACTGCAATGCATTAGCATAATTTACCCCTTGTCTCAAATTTTAGGAAAATAAATGTCTCTCTCAAGATCACAAAATGAATGTATGCAAGCCTCATATTTTAATGTATGGCCCAAGATAGGTGCTACTTGGAAAGCAATGGACACTTCCTGAAATAGTATATCTTGTTAAAAAAAAACGTTTTGAACTGTCCTTTACAAACTGAAATAGACAGTTTGTATGTGATTGCATGCCTTCCCCTATAGCTGGTAGTTCCAATATGCTGCACTCTTTTTCCTAGAGAGATACTAACTGTGAATCATACCAGCTCCTGCTTTGAACACAGTCCACAGACACTGTGAACAGATGGGCTTTTTGGCAGTAGAACCACCCTTTGCTGTCTACCACAGGTGAGTAGTAGGTACCGTCTTAAATAAGCTACAACTGCTAATTCAAGAACTAGCCAATTCTGAACATGATAGACAACTCATGGCAGCATGCTATACATATTTAAGGAAAGCTGACAGTCTCTGAACTCTACTTAAAGTAGTTTACACATATTAGAAAATGGTAGCCAATCACTGTATCAACAATCATGCCAGTTTTCATAATTGTATGTTACCTACAAAACAATTTAGGAACGCTTTCTTCAAATAGGTAAACATTGCAAATGAGATCGTAAGATTTTCAGTTACAATGGTAGCAGAAAACACTGTGCTACAACAAATGTGGGAATTAAGAACATGAGAAAACACTCAAAGAGATGACAGGCTGCACTAATTTCAGCCAAATATGTGTGAAGAACTCCAACCCATATGTAAGGAGACATGAATTCCCCTTAAACCTCAAAACCCCCACAAGGGGATTGAAACTACAGACAATTTCAGACCCTGTGTAGTGTGTGTGTGTGCACACAGTGGGATGGAAGTCTAGGGTGGGAGAGAAGAGAAGGAAGAGTATTCATTTTTTGTGGGACACACCATCCATAGCTTAAAAGACTTCTGAAGGATGTGGGGAAAATGGAACCCTCACACATGCTGGTGGGAATGTAAAATGGTTTAACCACTTTGGAGAAACAGTTCTGCAGTCTCTTAAACCATAGGCCAGCAATTCCACTCTAAGGATTTACACAAAAGAAATGAACATATGTGTGAATATTCACAACAGAATTACTCATAAGAGCCCAAAACTGGAAACAACCTAAATGTCCTCCAAGTGGTAAATGGATAAACAAAATTTGGTACATTCATACAATGGACTACTACTCATCAATAAAAAGAATGAACTACTGATACATGAAAAAACATGAAGGAACCTTAAAAATATTATATTAAGTAGAAAAAGTTAGACACAAATGACTACATAGTCTATGATTCAATGTACATGAAATTTTTAGTGAGGGCAATATTTGGAGACAGAAAACAGACAAATGGTTGCCTGGGGCTAGGAGTCGGAGTGGGAAATTACTGCAAACGGGCAGCTGTGAACTTTTTATTGTTTGACAACAGTGTTTTAAGTGTCCAGGTTTTCATCAAAAATTACAAGTCATACCAAGAACCAAAAAGACCTTCAACCAAATAAAAATGACCATCAGTAGATGAAAACACCGAGATGACAGAGTCTGAAGGAGTTACTTAAAATTTTTCAGTAATACATTATATATTTTTAATAGGATGGTGGCTTGGTGACTTTAGAAATTAATAAATCACTTAACAATCCACCATTTGAGACAAATGGATAAACAAATGGTAGTAAATCTGTACAGTAGGATATACTTAACAATAAAAGGGAACAAACCAGTGATATATCTGACAATGTGAATGAATCTGAAAAACATTATGCTGAACAAAAAACTCTGGATGTAAAAAAAATACATACTCTGTGATTCTATTTAAATGAAACACTAGGAAAACTGATCTACAGTGATAAGAGAATTATCAGTAGTTGCCTGGGAAACTGGAAGGCTGGAAGACAGTTTTGGATGTGATGGAAATGTTGTAGATCTTGACCGTGGTGATGGCCACTAATTTGTGACTAGGCTCAGTCTGCCAGATGTGCATCTGGGCTCTGTCATTTACCTAGGCAGGTTAGTTAACCTTTCTGGGCCTCAGGTCCTTCACCTGTAAAATGGGCATCATAATAGTAGTGTCTAGTGCATAAGGTTGTTGTAATTGTTAAGAAATGGGTTAATAAATATGAAGATGTTAGAGTGCCTGAGAGATAGAAATGTCTAGATGTGTTAGCCATTATTGTTGTTAACAAAGAACAAAGTTATATAGGTGTAAGGATGTTTGTTACAGTGGGGTTTTAAAAAGTAAAAACTGGCTTGCATAGAAGTGGAAGCTATGATGCTTTCACCTGATGGAATATTTTGGAGTCATTACCTGCACTGCTGAACATTAGAGAACCTGTTAGTATAACTTATGGTGTTAATAGTTCACATGAGAAAAATCAGGTAAACATCTCAACAAATGCAGAAAATAAATGACATAAAATCCAACATCCAATCCTTATATAAAGCAAAATAGGTCAGTTTTTATAATCACATCAAAAGCCAGCATCAAATTTAATGATAAGACTTTAAGTTTTCCATTCAAATTATGCAAACAAAACAAAGGTGCTATCACCACTACTACAATTCATTGTTCTGGAAGCAAAATTCAATGTAATCAAATAAGAAAAATAAATAAGGACTCTACATACAGGAAAGGAATATACATAATTGTCATTATTAGAGATTATATGATTGCATAAAAGGTTGAACTAAAGTGGCTGGTTAAAAATGTCATTTATTGGGCTTCCTTGGTGGCGCAGTGGTTGAGAGTCCGCCTGCCGTTGCAGGGGATACGGGTTAGTGCCCCGGTCCGGGAAGATCCCACATGCCGCGGAGCGGCTAGGCCCATAAGCCATGGCCGCTGAGCCTGTGTGTCTGGAGCCTGTGCTCCGCAACGGGAAAGGCCACAACAGTGAGAGGCCCGAGTACCGCAAAAAAAAAAAAAAAAGAAATGTCATTTATAAAAATGAATAGTTTTCCCATATATAAGAGATATTTAGGGAAAAATAATTAAACAATCTCTCAAAAGAGCAAAACAAATAATTAGGAATCATCTTAAAAGTGAATATGCAGAATACATATGAAGAAAATATTACAACTTTGCTGCAGAGACATAAAAGGAAAGTTGAATAAATGTTCCTGTATTATTATCAATTCAGTCTTCAAAGAAAATCAATCAAAAAAGGAACAAGACTTTGGGAGGTATTTGACAAAACTATATTGAATTCATCTGTAAGATTAAATACGCCAGAATAACCAGGGGAAAACATTTTGGAGAAAATAAAATGAGAAATGACTTATTTTATCAAAGGTTAAAACATAAAATTCCAGGAGCTAAAACATTTAGTGGCAGGAGTAGTATATTAGTGATCTATTGCATAACGAATGTCCCCAAAAGATCAGCTTACACAACTCAAGATTTTATCTCATCATTTTTGTGAGTCAGGAATCTAGGCACGGTTTAGCTGGGTTTTCTAACTCTGGGTGTCTCACAAGGCTACAATCAAAGTATTGTCCAGGGACATGGTCATCTCAAGACTCAACTAGGGAAGGATCTGCTTCCAAGTTCACTCATTTGGCTGTTGGAAAGATTCAGTTCCTCACAGGCTGTTGACCAGAGAACTTCCTCATTTCCTTGCCATATGCCCTCTCCATAGGGCAGCTCACAACATGGCAGGTGGCTTCACCAAAGCAAGCAAAGAAAACGGAGAGGAAGGGAGGGAGGGGAAAAGTGTCAAGGAAAAAGTGTATCACTTTGAGTCCTAATAGGAAATTGATGGTGCACTCAAACTGGGTAATTTGAGTAGAGTTCAATAGGCTGTTCACAAAGGTAGAGCACAGTGTAGAGAAACTAGCAAGGCTAGTTCAGTATCCTAGGACTCAAATAGCAAGAAAGGGAACAGATATCAGAGGAGAAAGGTAGGAGCTTGGGAGAGAGAGAGAAAGTTTGAGAGAAGAAGCCAGCCTCCAGCAAGCAGACCAGAAAGAGCCTGGGGTGTAAATACCCCAACCTCTTACTGCTTCCTCTTTCTAGCTTCCTGCAGCTGCTCCCATTGGCTGAACCCAGCAAAAAGCTAGAAACACATTGATATGATCCACATGCAGATCAGTCTCCCAGGGAACAAGCAAGTTGGAGAGTGGTAGAGAGTGGAACTGGAGGGGCCTATGGAAAACATTCTTCATAGCAGCGTGTCATTTTCTAATCCACACAAAAGTGTCACAGAGTTGGCAGCTGTCTTAGTACCCACATTTTATAATTGCAAGAAAACAAATAATTTAAATGTTCATAACTGAATTAATGTACATGATACAACAGAATGCTATTGAGCTTTCTTTAAAGAAATTAGTTTATTTTATTTTCTTTATTTTTAAATTTTTATTGAAATAGAATTGTTCTACAATGTTGTGTTAGTTTCAGATGTATAGCAAATGATTTATATATATATATATATAAATCTTTTCAGATTCTTTTCCATTATAGATAATTACAAGATATTGAATATAGTTCTCTGTGCTACACAGTAGGTCCTTGTTGGTTATCTTTTTTTTTTTTTTTTTGCAGTACACAGGCCTCTCACTGTTGTGGCCTCTCCCGTTGCGGAGCACAGGTTCCGCGCAGGCTCAGTGGCCATGGCTCACGGGCCTAGCCGCTCCGTGACATGTGGGATCTTCCCGGACCGGGACACGAACCCGTGTCCCCTGCATCGGCAGACAGACTTTCAACCACTGCACCACCAGGGAAGCCCGGTTATCTATTTTATATACAGTACTGTGTATATTTTATCCCAAACTCCTAATTTATCCTTTCCCGCACTTTTCCCCTTTGGTAACCATAAGTTTGTTTTCTATGTCTGTGAGTCTATTTTTGTTATATATACAATGGAATATTACTCAGCCATAATAAAGAATGAAATAATACCATTTGCAGCAACATGGATGTACCTACTAAGTGAAGTAAGTCAGACAGAGAAAGACAAATATCATATGATATTGCTTATATGTGGAATCTAAAAAAATGATATAAATGAACTTCTGAGCTTTTTAAAAAAAAGACAAATGAGGGAAATGTTTACGGACTGGTCTGAAAAAGAAACCAAGACATTTTAATATGTTAAATAAAGTATGAATGATTCTCTCAATGTATGTGTGCACTTCTAATAACATGTAATGTGGAAAATATTACATTATATAAGAATGTGGTTCACTCTAGGGAGTGATGGGAAGGGGGAAGGGACTGTTGGAAGGAGCAGAGAATAGGAGACTTCACATTTTCATTTTATATCACTCATAATAACAAAACAAAACTTAAAAGTTTACTTTGGCAAAAACTCTTTTTAGTATTCTTTATCAGAGATGTAATAATATTGTGAAAATACAGATGATATAATATTAAGGCATGGCAAAATTTCATACACAATATGATTATAAAAATATATTTTTAAAAATATACAGGCGAAAAAACATTTTTAAAAAGGAAACACCAGACATTACCAGTGGTTGGGTGTAGGTGGGATTATTGGCATGTTTTAACTCTTTGTATTTCCTAAATATTTTTAATGAGAATATGATACTTTTACCGTGGAGAAAGGAAATATTCTAAAATCATGGTTTTAAACTTTTAAAGAAGTGGAAATCACTTTCAAATGAATTCTTAGGCAGAACCCCAATCATAAGAATAATATTTAAATATTTTCTAGATGAATTTTGAATGTTCAAAGTTAAAAATATTGGGGAACATCAAATATAATAAGATATTAAAGTATCTTCAATCTCATCACATAAAGATACAGAAAAGTGGGGCTTCCCTGGTGGTGCAGTGGTTGAGAGTCTGCCTGCCAATGCAGGGGACACGGGTTCGAGCCCTGGTCTGGGAAGATCCCACATGCCACGGAGCGACTAGGCCCGTGAGCCACAACTACTGAGCCTGCGCGTCTGGAGCTTGTGCTCCGCAACAAGAGAGGCCGCGACAGTGAGAGGCCCGCGCACCGCGGTGAAGAGTGGCCCCCGCTCGCCGCAACTAGAGAAAGCCCACGCACAGAAAGGAAGACCCAGCACAGCCAAAAATAAATAAATAAATGAAATTTAAAAAAAAAAAAGATACAGAAAAGTGGGTATTTTTATCAGTCATCACTGAATGTTTTAAAAAAAAAGTACAAACATATTATTAGTACTTTTTTAAACCAAGTTCTGATTTCTTAGTTTTGTTCTTCATTGGACAAAGAAACAGATTATAGGAAAAATTTGAGATGGAAATGTCAAGTTTAAACATGAGAATAAATAGAATTTTTAGTCCTAGCTTAAGCTGAATAGGTAGTTTAGTTCTAAAAATCTCTACATATAGTCTTCTTATCTGGAGAGAAAAGATGGTTATAAATTGTACTATTTCAAGAGTTTGGATGGAACCCCAGATTTCTAGAATCTGGAAAAGGAGAAAAACAAAGGAATGATTGTCTTTTTCTTTAGTGATACTCACTCCCACCTACATAGCTCTCCACAAAGAATGAAAGTCATGTTAAAATTCTTTTTCTCATTTATGGCTAAATGAAACCTTAGAACACTTGCTGTAAGATATAATTTTTAAGGGAAGGTTAGCCAGTCTTCTTGGAAGAAGAAATGAAATCATCCAAAAAAAGCACTTTGGAAACTATGATGAAAATGGGGAAATAAGCCCTTCCTCTTGTGAATAAAGATTCAGTGTTACTGTATCTAGTAGTGAATAAGCTGAAAATAGAAACTGTTAAACAGGGAGCTTAATGTCTGTCGATACAAGAAATATAAGTTTACATGAAATTTACTACCCAAATTAAAAGTTCATGTTACCAAAAGACAAAAATTCTATTGGAAAAAAAATAATAATCATTCAGTACTATGCATTCTACTATTTGCTATTTCCTTTACATAAACAAGAATCATTGCATTGTAAAGGGGAAATGGCTAACTGGGTGCTGCGTGAAAGAACATTGGATAATTTTTATCTTTTATTAACTCAAGAACTGTAGAGTTATAAGGGATTGAGATGTACAGCATAAAACTAAATTTTTCCATTGGGAGATTGTAAAACCCACATTCTGAACAGAGGTCAAAATAAAGTTCACTGCCTACATTTCCTCACCTTCTTTAACATAAGGATTTTGAAGTATGAGAAAGCTTCATGTGGACATTCTTAGGAAAGATGAAAAAATGTTTTTCATTTTTCCCCTTGTACAATCAATTAAAATATGGATTTTAAATGTAAAGTGTGAATATAGCTATAATTTATGATTTTTAAAAAATTATTTTAGGGCTTCCCTGGTGGCGCAGTGGTTGGGGGTCCGCCTGCCGATGCAGGGGACGTGGGTTTGTGCCCCGGTCTGGGAAGATCCCACATGCCACAGAGCGGCTGGGCCCGTGAGCCATGGCCGCTGAGCCTGCGCGTCCGGAGCCTGTGCTCCGCAACGGGAGGGGCCAAAACAGTGAGAGGCCCGCATACCGCAAAAAAAAAAAAAAAAAATATATATATATATATATATATATACACATATTTTTAATAGGCTTTATTTTTTAGGGAAGTTTTAGGTTCAAAGCCAAATCAAGAAGAAGGTGCAGATATTTCCCATATACCCACTGCCCTCACTCATGCATAGTCTTCCAGCTCCTCCATTATCAACATCCCCCCTCCCAACCAAGAATGTACATTTGTCACAATTGATGAACCTACTTTAACACATAATCATCGGAAATTCGCAGTTTACATTAGGGTTCACTCTTGGTGTTGTACATTCTATGGGTTTGAACAAATGCATAATGACATGTATTTCCCATTTTAGTATCATACAGAGTAGTTTGTCCTAAAAATTCTCTGTGCTTCACCTATTCATTCCTCCCTCCCCTGATCCCTAGCAACCAATGAACTTTTTGTTGTCTCCACAGTTTTGCCTTTTCCAGAATGTCATACAGGTAGAATCATACAGTACGTAGCCTTTTCAGGCTGGCTTCTTTCAATCAGTAATATATATGTAAGTTTCCTTCATGTGTTTTCATGGCTTGATAGATTTTCTTTTCTTAACACTGAATAATATTCCATTGTCTGGATGTACCATAGTTATTTATCCATTCACCTACCAAAGGACATCTTAGTTGCTTCCAGTTTCGATGGTTATGAATAAAACTGCTTTAAACATCTGCAGTTTTTTGCGTGAATGTAAGTTTTCAGTTTCTTTGGGTAAACACCAAAGAGTGCAATTCCTGGATTATATAGTAACCGTATGTTTAGTTTTGTAAGCAATCACCAAACTGTCTTCCAAAGTGACTGTACCATTTTGCATCCCTACCAGCAAAGAATGAAAGTTCCTTTTGCCCCACATCCTTGTCAGCATTTGGTGTTGTCTGTGTTCTGAATTTTGGCCTCTTTCAAAGGTATGTAGTAGTATCTCACTATTGTTTTAATTTCATTTTCCTGATGACATATAATGTGGAGCATCTTTTCTTATGTTTATTTACCATCTACATATCTTCTTTGGTGAGGTGTCCAGTGTTAGTTCTTTTTTTTTTTTCTTTTTAATTGACATATAGTTGATTTACAGAGTTGTGTTAACCAGTGTTAGTTCTTGGGAAAAATACTCCTCAGAAGCATAGTCAAATCCTTTTCTGCAAAAGCACAGCCTCAAGAGTGGTCAACCTCAAATTGATATCCCTGCATAAATTTCACAAAGCTTTCAAGTGAAGAAATTCTTTCCCTTAGAAGAAACTCTGGGGTTTGCTAAGCCAGCAAATGGCTTGAAATAGGAAAACCTGGATTTCAGACTCTGCTCACTCTTACAGGCTTTGAGTAAGACACAACTTCACTTGACCTCAGTTGCTTCATTTCTAAATCAACAGGTCCCAGCTGACTATCACATCCCATAATTCCCACTGACATCATCCCATAAATACTTGTTCTAACAAATCCAGGTTCAGGTGAAGATTGCTCTGTAGCCTGGTTCTGTGTTTCCTCTCAACATCTTTTCCCGCAAGATCACTTATTTCAACATTTTAGCTTGTTCAAGATAATGCCCTATGATAAACCTCTAAGATAATTATGTCTCTTATAGCTAAGCATTCTAAACAGATACCCTTTAGCTAACAGTGTAGCCTACACACTGTTCTTAATAAATATTTGCTAAAATGCATTAAAAGAGTATAATCTGAACCGTTTGTCTTCATAATTACTAAACAACATCAAATAAAAATGTGGGTTATACTTTCTTAAACCATTTCTCATGAATACAAAATTTGAACTGGGTAGAAATAATAAATTTTAGGTATATTCATGAAACATTCCTCAAAATCATTGGCAAGTCACAACATTATATCTCTGCAGCATACTACTATATTACGTTACTACTCAGCTGTAGTAGCATAATATGACCTTTAATAGGAGTAGTATTCTCATCATAAAATTTGACTAAATATCTACCCAAAAGCTCAAAATCCTAGGTTTGAAAGAAAAGATTAGTAGAGGTAAATTTGTGTGCATATTGTTAACATTTGACTGAAACTCTTTGGGATGAAAGAATATAGGATTTACAGGCCAGCTCTGTACCTGTAAGCTGTAACTTTGGGCAAGTGATTTTAACCGATGACCATCACTTAATAATGGTCCTCATAGTTTGGTGTGTGGAGAGTAGAAAAAATACACGGAATCCCAACTGAACTCAGATTTTCGTGCTGATGGCACAGGAAGCTTGGTTCTTGTGGCAGTTAGCTTGATGGCTCTGAGAAACAGCTTGGGAATGGCATCGAACCACCACAATGTGTTTTGTTGTAGTGGAGGTGGTGGAGGTTGTTGTGGTTTCAGTGGCTGAGTTTGCAGAGAGTGGGCAGAGAGCAAAATGTCACCGAAATTTATCTGCCCATGCTCTGCTATACGGTGAAAGTGTGAAGTTTCTTTGAAGTTGCAAGTGTGAGATCATGTGCAGCTTCAACAACCCTAGGTCAGGTCCATGCTTCCAACAGTGGATCTTTTGGATGTTTACAGACACATATGCCTAAAACAAGTTCACCCTCTTCGGTTGCCAGGATGAATGCCCCCGTGGAGCAGGTCTGAGCTGTTTTTAGGGGCATGGCTCGAGCAAGCTGTTGAGAAATGTGGCCTATTATGTACAGGATTCCTGACATAGGTAATTAGGGCTGATGGTCCAGTTTTCAGAACTCTCCCAAATTAGAGGAGGCTCCTGCTAGGTCTGGTCTTGCCCAGCTCTCTCATCATTGTTTCCTGTCTCTCTGGTAAGGGTCCTGAGGAGATGCTTGCCAAGACGAGCACATGGAGAGACCCACTTACCCTAGTAGTTGGCAGATCAGAAACAGAAACGCAGTTGCCTGAGTCTTCGTCTAGCGTATTTCACAACCACACTTGGGGAGGGTAAATAAACCATTACTATTTATTCATTTGACTACGAAAATAATATTTTAACTCTTCTGCTGGATGGAGTATACATCAACACAGAACCCTCTGCCGTATGCTCTGCTTTGCGTACAGTCTGGCCACAGACTTCTTTTGGAAGCTCCCAGTTTAGCTTCTTTCAGTTTACAAGACATCCACGTGGAGGTTCCTGAGGAACGATGTGTTAAAATACTTGAAATACCCTAGGCCTCATCTTCCTAATCTTTAACACACCACTTTTAACAAAATTGATTTATATTTTTCAACCATGAAAATACAAGAACTCAATGTGGTTGTGAGTTCTGGAAACCATCCTTCTTGAAAGTACTTACTTTTTTTGAGTCTTTAAAATATTCAAGAATAATTACAAGACATGAAATCCTAGATATCAAGCAATGGGATGCTACTTTTGTCCTCCACAATTTTGGGATTTCTCGCTCTTTCATACAACTGCTGATTGATTGAGAGAGGAGTCCCTTGACTTTCTAATTTTTTATTAATAAAGCATGAAAGAATTGTTGCCATTAATGATGAATCCAAACCCTTAAAGGGATGGTAAGTATGGGCAGAGACATCAAAAATATGGGAAGAAATGGGACCCCCTCCACCTTCTAAAGTTCAAAAGGACCCATATGGGCTTCCCTGGTGACGCAGTGGTTGAGAGTCCGCCTGCCGATGCGGGGGACACGGGTTCGTGCCCCGGTCCGGGAAGATCCCACATGCTGCGGAGCGGCTGGGCCCATGAGCCATGGCCACTGAGCCTGCGTGTCCGGAGCCTGTGCTCCGCAACGGGAGAGGCCACAACAGTGAGACGCCTGCGTACCGGAAAAAAAAAAAAAAAAAAAAAAAAAAGGACCCATATGAAATGGAAACACATAATGTTAGAACAAGAAGGGACTTAGAAAATATCTACACACACCCCCACCCAGCTTTCCATTTCATAGAGGAGTACACTGAGGGAAGCAGTTTGGCCCACGTCAAAAAAGCCCTTTGTGACCAAATTAGAATGAGAAAATAGATTTCCTGTTTCTTTCCATTAAACCAGACCTCCATTACCTAAATTAAGGTAAGTCAATGGTGTTCTAGAAGAAAATCTGCATTCCACTCCACCTTTTTGTTCATAGCATTCAATCTTGTCCTTTGTTTCACAATGTAGAATGAATAAAGGGGAGATAAAACAAGGGAAATATTGGAACTGGTGGAACATGGTTACTTCCTTATTGCAGTGGGTATAGAAGTAAAATATAGGGTGTTCCACAAAGTCAGGAAACATAGGATAAAAAACTCACTGTCAAAAATGCATCAGTTATATTGTCAAAGATCTTCGTCTGTATTTCTTCCATTTTCAGACCCCTTAAAAAGTATAATGATTAAGCTAATGCCCTGTACTTCCAGAATTTTGGACAATCTTAGAGTTTTTGGGGGTTGTTTTCCATTTTAGCAATTAGGCCCATTGCTTTAAATCTAGAGCAAATCCACCTCACTTGGAAGCATCTTGAGCCTACTATTTGAAAATATAACTAACATAGTCTTTAAAAGTGTATCCTATATTTCCTGACTTTGTAAATACAATATAGAATGGGGACCAAAAGACAAACAGCAAAAATTTATTTGTCAAGAGATGCCGTAGATGAATAATGTAAGCTGGCTTATATAAGTGCCTACGACCTTTTGGAAAATGCTGAATATGTAAAACTATGCTCTGATACTTTTGAACTACTTAAGCCTTAAAAAATACCAAGCTCATTTTTTTTTTTTAGAATGTGCTGTCTTGATGCTAGGGTTTAAGCTCCCCAAGTGTAGAGGGATATATGTCAGTTTCATTCACTGTGAGTTCCCAACACTTGGAAATGTGTCCTGGCACATAGAAAGCATTCAATAAATATTTTTAAATGAATGCTACCATAACACGGATAAAGGATTACTTCGATTTGGCTAGTGAAACAAACAGCAACTCATCTGAACATGGAGCAGTAGAGCAAAATCCGCAGCGACTCTTGCTCAAGGATGAGTTGCATAATGAGAATCTCTCTGACCTTGTAAGTTATCTAGAAATTAAATCAAATATGTCAGCTTAACAAAGACATCGTGGTGAGTTATCTTGCAAATTCATCTTCTGCATGTCTAAGGAAATACAGCCCCTTTTGACAGAGAGTCACAATTCATGGTTTCATGATATAATTGACATAATTGCAGCACTTAAAATAAGTTTTTCTTACTCTTGGATAGCTCTTACCATTCTCTAACGCACAGAGTATATTTTTAGAAGAGGATATAAACAGTGTAGAACAAACATCATAATTATACCAAGTGTGTTCACATCATTCTTTTTTATTTTTTTCTTTTCTTTTTTTTTTGCTAGCCTCTCACTGTTGTGGCCTCTCCCGTTGCGGAGCACAGGCTCCAGACGTGCAGATTCAACGGCCATGGCTCACGGGCCCAGCCGCTCCGCGGCATGTGGGATCTTCCCGGACCGGGGCACGAACCCGTGTTCCCTGCATCGGCAGGCGGACTCCCAACCACTGCACCATGAGGGAAGCCCACATCATTCTTTTTAAAGGAAAATTTCCTCATTGTAAGTTATTATCGAATATATTTATATTATAGAAGCCTAATTCTGAGAGGCTGCTACTTTCATTGGTAGGGTGAAAGAAAGGCACTAAGGGAACCTAATGATTTACAAAGAAACTGAGAAAGTGGAAAATATTGGGAATTAAAATGAGACAGATGAACCAAGCTTTGAGTTTTTATGGTACCAATAACTACCACTTTGCAGTTGGAGTTGGAATCTCTCCTCCACCTGCCAGACATACTTTCTGGAAAAGCCTAGGTTGAGGTGTGAGGTATGTAGGCAGGGGCTCCAGAAAAAAATTATGAAGAAGAGTTGTGTTCATTTTGAAACAAAGCAGTGTGTAGATCATAGAAGAGCTACTGCTGGAGGCGTGGGCAGAAAACCCAGGCAACTTGACTGTGAAAATGCCAACCCGAGTGGCTACATCTCAAGAAAGAGAATTTTATGCTAAATCAGTCTCTTTGGGGCATGAAATAGAATCTTTTTTTCCCTAGCAATATCTTTTTTCCCAAGCATGATTTGTAGAATCAAAGAACCATTGTTCTCACCACTGGCCAATGGTGGGGCGCTGGGCAAGTCTCTCTCTGGTCCTGTGTTCTGCATCTCCAAATCGGAGAGAACAGTTCCTCTTATGTCTGGAGGGGCCTTTGCACAGGGTCTGGAATACAGGAAACCATCAATCAGTGGTGGCTACTCTTTTTCATCTTTTGTATGAAGGGGTACGGAAATTGTTTTTCATTTCTTTTTGTATTTTCCCTTGGTATTTTAATCAAGTTCTTTTTGAAAATATTGAGCTCTATGGGAATTCCCTGGCAGTCCAGTGGTTAGGACTCTGTGCTTTCACTGCTGAGCTCACAGGTTAAATCCCTGGTTGGGGAACTAGGATCCTGCAAGCTGTGCCGGGTGGCCAAAAAAAAAAAAAATTGGGCTCTACCCAAAGTGCCAACGTGGAGTAAGAAAAGGTGATATTGTCATTGCTTGGATTTGAAAGAGAGTGGCAAATGCAGGGAGTCCTGGCACAGGAGCTGCAGTTCCAAGAGGTGTCTCAGCATGAAAGGCAGGGACACCAAGGAAAGAAGCTGGGGAGTCTGGGACAGTTAGTTCTCTCCTTATTAACTGGTCTGCATTAGATATTCTTTTCTTTTCTGGCACTAGACTGTGTGTTCTGTTCATTTATGTGTTTAGTTACTCATTCCATTCAACACAAATGCCAGGCATTGTACTAAATGTGGGGGAGGGGATAGATAATGGCTGGGAGCCCAAGTGAACTCTTTCAAATCCCAAGATCCAGGAGGGGAACCGACAAGGCAACTGACAAGTGTAATGCTGGATGATGAAAGAAAAGGGTTTAAGGAAATGTTCCCATGCAATTCCATTTCTGATAAAAGACCACTAGTTTTGGTGCCAAAACACATGTAGATACAGTAAAATACTTTACTGACATTATGTATTACAATATTTATTGTCCTTCAAAGAGACCAATAAAAATAAATAATTACAGAAGGGTTTATTTTACTTTATTAGCAAAGATAGTTTGCATATCCAGGAACCATTTTATTTTTTGAAAGAGAGGGAAATTCTCTGATTATTCTACACTGAAATCAGATTCTTCTCCCATTTCAAGTTTTATTATAAGAATTCATCATCATGAAGAACCTAGGGGCAGGACAGGAATAAAGACACAGACGTAGAGAATGGACTTGAGGACACGGGGAGAGGGAAGGATAAGCTGGGATGAAGTGAGAGAGTGGCATGGGCATATATACACTACCAAATGTGAAATAGATAGCTAGTGGGAAGCAGCCACAGAGCACAGGGAGATCAGCTTGGTGCTTTGTGACCAGCTAGAGGGGTGGGATAGGGAAGGTGGGAGGGAGACACAGAGGGAAGAGATATGGGGATATATGTATATGTATAGCTGATTCATTTTGTTATAAAGCAGAAACTAACACACCATTGTAAAGCAACTATACTCCAATAAAGATGTTATTTAAAAAAAAAAAGAATTCATTATTGCCACAGGTCAGAAGCACCCATCCTCCAAGAAAGTCTAAAAGTGAAGAAAAATAATTCTTAATTAATTAATCAACCAATCAAGTAATTCATTAAAATCATACAAATAGGGGCTTCCCTGGTGACGCAGTGGTTGAGAGTCCGCCTACTGATGCAGGGGACACGGGTTCGTGCCCCGGTCCGGGAAGATCCCACATGCCGCGGAGCGGCTGGGCCCGTGAGCCATGGCCGTTGAGTCTGCGTGTCTGGAGCCTGTGCTCCGCAACGGGAGAGGCCACAACAGTGAGAGGCCTGCATACCGCAAAAAAAAAAAAAAAAAAAAAAAAATCATACAAATAGATGCACTTATTCTTACATCTCACTTCTCTTCCATCTTCTACTTCTTGAACTCGTCTCAATGCCCAGGCCTCTGGGTCTGTTAATTCCTGCATCTTCTGGCCTGGCTCCAAACCACAGTGATTTTGCAGCTGCAAGAGCACTGCTACAGAGTCAGCCAAAAGAAGAACAAAGTGGACTTTTATAAACACCAAAGCCACCAAATGAAATAAAAAGATGAAGTCAAACATAGAAGCAGCTCACAGTATAGGAGACATGGTCTAAGGCAGGAACCGGGGAACCTCAAGGGAGTTAGAACAGAGTCAGACTTCATCTTATAAAAGGAATGCTGGTATAGGCCTTTCCTGATGGGAAAACCAAAGAGACCTTCTCTGTCTCTTTCATATGATAGCCCTCAAGGATAGGAAAGATAAATCTGGGGATCAGAGGCTTCTGTAGATAGCCCTGCCTTTCTCATGAACTTACATGTCTGGCATATCAGCCTGATGTGATGAATTACGCTGTTCTTCCCCATATTGGCTCTCTTCCCTGTAGGGTGATTACACATCCCAGCCCATTTCCAGGTGACTCAGAGTGCCTCTCTATAGGTGGAGTGTACTTCTCCGTCATCTTACCAGGTTTGACCATACGACTTGTCTGAGCCAATGAAATGTAAGCAGAGGTGAGAGTGTGCCGGTTCCAAGCAAGCACTTTGAAGAATCACATTTTTCAGCCAATTCTGTTTTTCTCTCTGCCACTAAAACAGCACATCCCAACTAAGCACTGCTCTTTTCCTGGTTCCTGGAAAGAAGGGATACCTGGAGCGGAACTGTAGCCACTGATACACCACTACCACCATGTAATGCAAGTTGGAAATGAAAATGTGTTCGTGTGAGCCCCTGGGATTTGGAGACTGTGTGTTACTGCAGCTAAATTGACTAATATATCTGATACCACAGAGTAGTAGTACAACTCCATTGGGATAAGCATCTCAACTCTAAGGGTATCCCATCCCTTAAGGGACTTGGATTTTATTCTAAAGATGAGCCAAAGGAGATCAAATAGGATTGGTTCAAGCCCTATGTCATCTGTAGTCTGAAAGTACCAGGGATAAAAGAACAATGGTTGTACCACGCTAGAAGAGCTGGGTTGCTATAAGGTTAAGTCATAGTTATCCTGGCAAGTCATAATTAACTGTTACACATTTCTGGGAGTGGCCGTGAACTAGATCAATCTTGAAGGAATGGGGCACAGAACAGGTTTACATTTGCCCCACTACAACCCATTTCTTGGAATCCACAGCAAATTAATTTGTCCTCCATTCCTGGAATCCAGAGAATAAACACACACAGTCAGGGCTATTAAAGGGCCACTAGACAGAAACTACTTGTTTGGGCTTCCAGTTCTGCAACTGCCTTTATGGCCCCACCTCTTCTTTTTAATTTGTTTGTTTATGGGCTGTTTGACAACTCTACTGCTAAGCCAGTGGCCTTGGCGTGCAATTCCAAATACTTTAAAACTCAAAGTTAGCATGTATTTTTGTTTTCAAATCAATTAAAAGCATTTAAAAATATCTGGAGCAGAAGCCAAGAGCATCCAAAGTCCTAACCACCTGGACAGGCCCACAGGGACTTACAGGGCCTGACAAACACCATCCTGCCAGGACCAGCAGGGAGGGGAGAAGAACTGTGATTCAGAAAATGAGTTGGATGGCAGAAAAGCAGGGCTAGGCAGAGGGGATTTGTTCCTAGAATGCTGCTGCCTGATCCAGGAAGGACAGACAGGCCTGGGAAGCCGACCACAAGCATAGGTACTCCCAATCCTTGGCAAGCTTAGCTTGGTGGAGGGGCCCAGGCCTCAGGAGAGCAGCAAGCAACGAGCTGACTGGCGCAATCAGAGATGACATCTACTGTCTTTGGAGTGTTTCTTCAGAAGATTAGTAGCAAAGAGGATTCATTCTCTGGCTACGCCCACTGGAGGGGATGACTCACCCTCCGGGACATAAAAGTCTGGAAAGGATCAGCAGAAGGAACTCAGGGAAGGCAAAGCTCGACGGAAGCAAAACAAGTATTTTCCACGGAAGTTCTACCATGGAGCAGCCACAGCTGGCAAGGACGTTAGAGCCAGTTTCTTCCATCAGGCCAGTCCCCTTCTTTTACAGATGAGGAAGCTGAGCCCAGAGAGGTGAAATGACCCACCTAACACCATAGCCAGTGAGAGCACGGCAGAGGCAGGGCTGAGGGCCCACATTCCCATCTTCTGGTGAGAGCTCTTTCTTAGTCCCCACACTGGCCTGTCTGCAATAAATATAAGGGCTTTGCAGGAACCCTTCATGTCCAGTCCAGGTCAGCAATGAAAAGGTGTGACCACAACAGGAAGGGCTTATGAATCTTGTTGCAATTGACAACTGGTCAGCCCAGGACAATCACCTTTCTACTCTACATTTCCAAAAAGGATAAGGGTATAAAGTATTGTTGTATGGATATTGTCTACATATTGTGGAGGTGAAAATCAAACCATGTGACCTCCACACCACTGAAACTTCATATTTGAGAATTCTGCAAGTCAACCACATTGTCAGAGGTAAGGAGCCTCCCTAATGAGAATTCCATAAAGCATAAGTAAGATACATCACCCTCCGCTGGGGCGGGGGATAGGGAAGGTAGGTGGGTGGAGAGGAAAGGGCCTAGAAGAGGAAGGAAGATGAGGGAAGTGCTTAACAAAAACATTTACTGACAAATAATGAAAACAAAGAACTTGGCTGGGGTGGGTGCTGTTAAATTAGGTTTTCACATGAGAAACAAAGCAAAGGACTCATCTGAAATCTTTGTAGGGAGAAAAGAGAGCTGTTTTAAAACACTGGAGTGACAGAAAGATCTTAGAAATATACAGAAAAATGCAAATTTCTGTAGATTTCCCTCACCCTTGCCAGTTGCCATACTTTCATTTCCTCCCAAATCAGATTCTAAACAAACATTCAGCAAAATACAATACATGACATCCTAAACAGACAACTTCAGCTCTCAGAAGAGCAACTTAACTTCATTCTACAGTCATTTTCAGGCTTCAGTGGAAGATGCTCTTCCCTTTATCAGTTGCTTGCCTTCAGATGTCACCAAATGGTGAAGTTTACAGGAGGAAACACTTCTCTGGTACTTGATGGATTCGTTTAGTCACTTCATCGAATGGCCTCTCATGGTGCCTGTTTTTGCTATGTGGGACAGACTGTAACCAGAGTTTCTCCTTGCATAAATCACACGATGACCATCACCTCAGAATAGCTTTCAGGGAGTACTGAGCTGTGACAAAATTCAAACAACGGTGTGCGTTAAAGGGTTTCAAAGAATCACTGAGGCATCTGAATCCTTCTGAAAGTGATTCTATCACCAGGTTACCCAATAGGGACCAAAACCTGTTTGAAAATTGAGAGGGAATGAGAAAATAGACAGGCAATGTGATACCATGTAACTCGGGCTTTTCCTCTGCGAAGAAAGCTAAAGCAGACACAAGAGGGCACTTGAGCCCATACTCATTTTAGAAGCAAATTCTTTGTAATTCCCTCCATTCTCCTAGTCCCCTTACCTCAGGTCCCCACCTGCCACCCTGAACCTGTTCCTTAAAGGAACTAAAACCCACCTACAAAAGGGAACATATTAAGTGGATTGATTTTAAGCTCCACACAATAATGCATCACGTCTCAGAGCAATACTGATGCTAGGATTGCTATTAGAATAGAAATTTAGTCTTTGTCCAGAGTAGTAACTTTATAGCCAACTCTTGATCACAAGGCATGATGGGGTCACAGGGACAGCATGACTCACACTCAATCCAAAATCCTTTTCTAGTTTCAAAATCACCCTCCCCAAGATGGGTGAGCAAGGCTGGTGTGAGAGAAATCAAATTGGTCAGTTGGAGTTTCATTTCCCTCCATTCAAGTAGTCATGATGCAATGCCACAAAAGTAACTGCTTTAAAAACCACCTAGATTCCCCAGGTTATTTTAGATTACCTCATGGGAAATAGCAAAATATATGTGTGCTTGTTCATACACACACAAAAAACTTTAACAAACATTAAACTATAGATTTTTATAGGCTACATTATCTGATCCTAATTAATAAAATTATAAGTAAATAATAAAAAGATGATCAAAAATATCTTAAATACCTGAGCTTTAAGAAATAACCTCCAAACTAATCCTAGATTCGTTTTTTTCCCACTAGTTAAGACCTCAGGTAGGGTATACAATGTGAGCTGAATTGTGTCCTCCTCAAAATCCGTATGTGGGAGTCCTATCCCCTAGTGCCTCAGAATGTGACTGTTTTTGAAGAAAAAGTCTGTAAAGAGCTGATTAAGGTAAAATGAGTTTGTTAGTGTAGGTCCTAATCCAATATGACTGATGTCCTTATAACAAGAGATTAGGACACAAACCCACACAGAGGAAAGACCACATGGAGACGCAGGAAGAAGACAGCCTTCTACAAGCCAAGGAGAAAGGCCCTAGGAAAAACCCACACTGCCAACACTTTGATCTCAGACTTTTAGCCTCCAGAACTGTGAGGAAACAAATTTCTATTGTTTAAGCTAGCTAGTCTTGGGAATACCCTGGCAGTTCAGTGGTTAAGACTCAGCGTTTTCACTGCCAAGGGCCTGGGTTCAATTCCTGGTCGGGGAATTAAGATCTCCCAAGCTGTGAGGCGTGGGTAAAAAAAAAAAAGCTAGCTAGTCTTTGCACTTTGTTAGGGCAGCCCTAGCAAACTAATACAGTATATTAACTCTTTCACGGTTTACATACATACCCCAATGCATACGTTAGTAAGTCCAAAATTCAACATTAACAAGTCACTTAAAAACTAAATACAATTTGTCTCTCACATTTAATGTTTTGTTAATGTGCACAGTTCACCAGAACCGTGTATGAATAACTGAAATTACGACAAGGTCAGCCTGGAAATTTAGGCTATAAATCCTTAACACTTTATCCAACTAGGTTACTATCATCTCCATTTTAAAGATGTGAAAAATGAAGCCTTAAAAGGCTAAGCAACCTGTTCATGTTGTGCAACTGGAAAAGGGAAGGGCTGGTATTTGAACCTAGGTAGCCAGAGTCAGAAGTTGTGGTTTTGGGATTTCCCTGGTGGCACAGTGGTTAAGAATCCGCCCACCAATGCAGGGGACACGGGTTCGAGCTCTGGTCCAGGAAGATCCCACATGTCATGGAGCAACTAAGCCCGTGCACCACAACTACTGAGACTGCGCTCTAGAGCCCACGAGCCACAACTACTGAGCCTGCGTGCCACAACTACTGAAGCTCACGTGCCTAGGGCCTGTGTTCTGCAACAAGAGAAGCCACCGCAATGAGAAGCCTGCGCACTGAAACGAAGTGTAGCCCTGCTCGCCGCAACTAGAAAAAGCCCACACGCAGCAATAAAGACCCAATGCAGCCAAAAATAAATTAATTAATTTTTTTTTTAAAAAAGGAAGTTGTGCTCTTAACTATTGTGGGACACTACCTCCCCAAGCAGGGAGAAAAGAGACTGTGATAAATTCTGAGCTTTAATGGCTGTCAGAAAGGCTGTATCACTGGCAGAAACAGAGAATATCCCAAAGTTTTGTTTTGAGGAAAAAGCTAATGAGTTGAATGTTAGATCTGCTAACTCCCACAGGGACACCGAACAAAGAGCTGGGAGGAAAATAATGGGGCTCCCATTATTCCTCCACTCTCCCAAGTGGAGAAAAGGGAACCCTCCTACACTGTTGGTGGGAATGTAAATTGGTGCACCCACTATGGAGAACAGTATGGAGGTTCCTTAATAAACTAAAAATAGAGCTACCATATGATCCAGCAATCCCACTCCTTGGTATATATCTAGAAAAGATAAAAACTCTAATTTGAAAAGGTATATGCACCCCAATGTTCATAGCAACACTATTTACAATAGCCAAGACATGGAAGTAACCTAAATGTCTATCAACTGATGAATGGATAAAGAAGATGTGGTACATATATACAATGGAATATTATTCAGCCATAAAAAGAACAAAATAATGCCATTTGCAGCAGCATGGATGGACCTAGAGGTTATCATATTGATTGAAGTAAGCCAGACAGAGAAAGACAAATATTATATGATATCATTTATATGTAGAATCTAAAAAGTAATACAAATGAATCTGTATACAAAACAGAAACAGATTCACAGACACAGAAAACAAATTTGTGGTTATCAAAGGAGAAAAAGGGGACAGGGATAAATTAGGAGTATGGGATTAACAGATACACACCACTATGTATAAAATAGATAAATGACAAGGATTTACTGTATAGCACAGGGACGAATATTCAATATATTTTAATAACTTATAATGGAAAAGAATCAGAAAAATATATATACATATATATGTAAACTGAATCACTTTGCTGTATACTTGAAATTGTAAATCAACTATACTTCAATAAAAAAATAATAATAATGGGGCTCCTCCACAGAAGGTGTGGAAGTAGATAAGACCTCGAAGAAGATCATGAAGAGACAGGAAAATGACAAGGACTTCATCTGAGTAGGGCCACAGTTAAGGTGAGAATGAAAAAGAGGCATCTGGGAAGAAGCCAGAGAGGGAGAGCAGAACCAGATATCAAGGGTAAAATAATGTTAAGAATACGTGGTAAATACATGAAATAGCAAACCGACGATTTGTGTTGTTAGCACATTGAAATGTGTTACATTAAACTATTATGACGGCAGGCAATAGATTGGACTCAACTTTCTAATACTGAGTTATTTGGGTTGCTATATGATAAAAAGCTAGCATTTTTTAAAACAGCTGTCAGTGTTCTCTTAAGTATGAAAAAATGTAAAATACATAGAAACAGAAACATACTGTTGGCCTTGCAAATAATCACAATGATCTGAATATGAAAGAATGCTGTAAAATCACTTTTTAAGTTCAGAAAAATATTTAAGGGCTCAAAAAACCAACAGAAAGATAGTTACATTTTGACAAGAGAATGTATATTAGTAATGGAAATATCTAGTGATCCCTAATTGAGAAAATAAAGCTGTAGTTTACTAAGAAAAATATAGAAACCCTGTGGCTTGGCTAAATCCATGAAGAGAAAAGATATTTTAGTGAAGTATTGTTGTTAATAGAAAAATACATATATTCCACACATTTATTGTCATTTTTCAAAATAATTATACTAAATCTTACTACCTAACATAGAAACTCTTAGTTGGAAAGGTCATTTAAGCTAAATCAGCACAACATATATATCAGCAGGAATTCCCTCTCCTACATTCTTAACAAATGGTCATTCAACAGTCCATATCTTTGCCTCCATTAATTATAGAAAGTTCTACTTAATATTGAGTTTAAAGCTGCCTCCCTATAACATCGATCAAATTCTTCCTTAGAGACAAGATAAAACAAGTCTGGACCAAAATAATTAGCCTGTTTCTCATTAACCTCCTCTTCTGCACATTCCTAATTCTTCTATTTGATCTACTAAAACATAGTTTTCAGACCCTCCCTGCTGGGCCATCATTATTTGTGTGCATTCCAGCTTAGCCACTGACCCTTAAAATGTGATGGTCAAATTTTACCACAATACTACAGCTATGTCTTGACCATTATAGTTGTTATTCAGCAAACAATAAGTGAGAATCTATTAAATGCAAGACACTGGGAATATAAAGGGGTATAAAACACAGCATTTACACCTCAGATCTTCTGGGGAATATCTGCAGTATAAGACGGGGTTAAGTTTTTGGCAGCCATGTGGTATTTGGGTCTCACAGAAAGTTCACAGCTGACTGATTTGTCCATGTTTTATTTTTGTTTTCTCAAAAACTGCTGTCAAAAAAGGTTTGTGTATCTTATCACTGTAAAACTGACCGTTTGAAGCTGACAATAGGAACTAACATATTTCATGTCATTTGATAGCCAGTTGTCCAGCCTGTTGAGATCATTTCAAGCCTCTCATCCCAGCTTTGTAAACTGGACATTTGTAAATTTTATACATAAGGCTTTTATGTTGATGTCCAAGTCACTGATAAAAATTTTCACAGGAACAGTCCAAGAACAAAGAACAGTGGCATGCCTGGAGAAATTTACTGCCAGGTTAAACTCCCTTGATTTATAGCCTCCCACGTGATTGTCCAAATACCTGAAACGGCATCTATTTGTAGCATCAGCCATCCTGCATGCCTCCATCTTGTTCTTAAGATTATTCAGATAGCCTTTATCCAATGCAGTACAATAATAAAGATTGCTAAGGGTTTATTTGTGCTATTTATAATTACTTCTATTGGAAGAAGAAAAAGAACTGTACAGATAGCTAACTGATAAGAAAGCCAAAGGAGGACCCAACCACACAAACAATAGCAGAAACAGTCCATAAAGAAACCACAGGGCTCCAATAGTGGGGCACACCACCAAATCATGTGTAAATGGTCCTGAGAATGCAGAAATCCTTATCCCATTAGAAAATGTCCATGTTTCTAGGAAACATGCTTCTTCACTCTCCCAGGAATATTGTGAAATAATTTGGGGTGTGAGAAAGGAACACACGGTATAAATGTTATAGGATGTAGATGCAATGATTATAGACATGAAGGGCACCTGCCTGGGTCATGGAAGATAGTCTTCATGGACTCTGACAGGAGCTGATCATTCTTTTGGACAGTACTGAGACTT
Source organism: Stenella coeruleoalba (assembly GCF_951394435.1). Classification (NCBI taxonomy): domain Eukaryota; kingdom Metazoa; phylum Chordata; class Mammalia; order Artiodactyla; family Delphinidae; genus Stenella; species Stenella coeruleoalba. The sequence goes on along the minus strand of NC_137150.1, from coordinate 129,068,366 downwards.
GTCCTTTTTGGTTATCAAAGGCAGTTTTAATTTGAACTTGTTTCTTACTTTATCTTCTTCTATGTGGATTTTGATCCAATGATGACAACTGGAGTTCCCAGAGCTAATAAGTATATACTTTGTCTACTATTTTTATGATGATCATAAAATCTGGGATAAAAGAAAATGGGAGTTTACTTTGACCTATTCTTAGTAAACATACGTTAGTCTTTTATTGATTACCATCTTCTGTTCCAAGAGTTCATCAATCATCTATCTAATAAATGGTTCTAGACTTCTCAAATCTATTTTGTAAACATTTGCACATTGCCAGGTTTCTCTCCCTTCTCCAATTCCCTAATGTCTCTGACAATACATCCTGAAGACCTTTATACTCTGAGAGGCAATTTATACTGGAGGCATGACCACATTTAAGATCACTTGAGGCTCTCTTCCTCTCTCTTTCTAAATCCCAGGCTTGGTGACAAAGAGGAAAGAAAACAACTTTGGATTCAGAAAATCAAATATCAAACTCCTGGCTCTGCACCTATTAGCTGTGTGATTTGGGGCAAACTGCTAACCCTAACAAGCCCCACTATGTTACTCTGTAAATTGTAGATACCTCATAATTCACAGGGTTACTATAAGAACTAAATGAAAATATGCAAGCAAACCAAATAAATTTTTAAAATTATCAAATAAAATCCAGCAATATATATAAAAAGAGTTATATAATATGACTAAGTGGGGTTTATCCTGGAAATGCAAATCTGGGTCAGTCAACGCAATCATTCTATAGAGAGCCTACAGAAAAAAAAAAAACCACATGATCTTATCAACTGATGAGAAAAGGATTTGAAAAAATTCAACATCCATTCTTGATTAAAAAGACAAAAACAAAAACCGCTCTGCAAACTAGGAATATAATCAAACTTCCTAAACCTGATAAAGGGCGTCTTTGGAGGACCTTCAAGATGGTGGAGGAGTAAGACGTGGAGATCACCTTCCTCCCCACAATTATATCAGAAATACATCAACATGTGGAACAACTCCTACAGAACACCTACTGAGCCCTGGCAGAAGACCTCAGACCTTCCAAAAGGCAAGAAACTTCCCCCACGTACCTGGGTAGGGCAAAAAAAAAAAAAGAAAAAACAGAGACAAAAGAATAGGGATGGGACCTGCACTAGTGGGGGGGAGCTGTGAAAGAGGAAAGGTTTCCACACACTAGAAGCCCCTTCGCGGGCGGAGACTGCGGGTGGCAGAGTGGGGAAGCTTCGGAGCCACGGAGGAGAGCGCAGCCACAGGGGTGCAGAGGGCAAAGCAGAGAGATTCCTGCACCGACCGGCACTCACGAGCGCGAGAAGCTTGTCTGCTCACCCGCCGGGGCGGGCAGGGGCTGGGAGCTGAGGCTCAGGCTTCAGTGGATCCCAGGGAGAGGACTGGGGTTGCTGCGTGAACACAGCCTGAAGGGGCTAGTGCGCCACGGCTAGCCAGGAGGGAGTCCGGGGAAAAGTCTGGACCTGCCGAAGAGGCAAGAGACCATTGTTTCGGAGTGCGCGAGGAGAGGGGGTTCAGAGCACCGCCTAAAGGAGCTCCAGAGATGGGCGCCAGCCGCGGCTATCAGCGCGGACCCCAGATATGGGCATGAGACACTAAGGCTGCTGCTGCTGCCACCAAGAAGCCTGTGTGTGAGCACAGGTCACTGTCCACACTGCCCTTCCCGCGAGACTGTGCAGCCCGCCACCGCCAGGGTCCCAGGATCCAGGGACAACTTCCCCAGGAGAACACATGGCGCACCTCAGGCTGGTGCAACGTCTCGCTGGCCTCTGCCGCCGCATACTTGCCCCGCATTCTGTACCCCCCACCCCCCACCCGCTGGGCCTGAGTGAGCCAGAGCTCCCTAATCAGCCGCTCTTTTAACCCCGTCCTGTCTGGATGAAGAACAGACAACAGAGGGCGACCTACATGCAGAGGCGGGTCCAAATCCAAAGCTGAACCCCAGGAGCTGTGCGAAGAAAGAAGAGAAAGGGAAGTTTCTCCGTGCAGCCTCAGGAGCAGCGGATTAAATATCCACAGTCAACTTGATGTACCCTGCATCTGTGGAATACCTGAATAGACTGTAAATCATACTAAAATTGAGGCTGTGGACTTTGGGAGCAACTGTAGACTTGGGGTTTGCTGTATAAGACAGACTAGTTTCTGATTTTTAATCTATCTTAGTATAGTTTTTAGCACTTGTTATCATTGGTGGATTTGTTTATTGGTTTGGGTGCTCTTTTCTTTTTTTATTACATTTAATTTTTTATTGTAATAATATTTTTTATTTACTAACTGTTTTATTTTACTTTATTTTATTTTATTATTATTATTTTCTTTCTAATTTTTCTCCCTTTTCTTCTGAGCAGTGTGGCTGACAGGGTCTTGCTGCTCTGGCCAGGTGTCAGTCCTGAGCCTCTGAGGTGGGAGAGCTGAGTTCAGGACATTGGACCACCAGAGACTTCCCCACCCCACATAATATCAGTTGGTGAGAGCTCTCCCAGAGATCCCTGTCTCAACGCTAAGACCCAGGTCCATTCAACGACAAGCAAGATCCAGTGCTGGACAACCCATGCCAAACAACTAGCAAGACAGGAATACAACCCCACCGATTAGCAGAGAGGCTGCCTAAAATCATAATAAGTTCACAGACACCCCAAAACACACCACTGGACGTGGTCCTGCCCATCAGAAAGACAAGATCCAGCCTCATCCAGCAGAACACAGGCACCAGTCCCCTCCACCAAAAACCCTACACACGCTGAACCAACCTTACCCACTAGGGGCAGACACCAAAAACAATGGGAACTATGAAACAGCAGCCTGTGAGAAGGAGACCCCAAACACAGTGAATTAAGCAAAATGAGAAGACAGAGAAATACACAGCAGATGAAGGAGCAAGGTAAAAACCCACCAGACCAAACAAATGAAGAGGAAATAGGCAGTCTGCCTGAAAAAGAATTCAGATTAATGATAGTAAAGATGATTCTAAATCTTGGAAATAGAATGGAGAAAATACAAGAAACGTTTAACAAGGAACTAGAAGAACTAAAGAGCAAACAAACAGTGATGAACAGCATAATAAATGAAATTAAAAATTCTCTAGAAGGAATCAATAGCAGAATAACTGAGGCAGAAGAAAGGATAAGTGACCTCGATGATGAAATAGTGGAAATCACTACCACAGACCAGAATAAAGAATGAAAACAATGGAAGACAGTCTCAAAGACTTCTGGGACAATATTAAATGCACCAACATTCGAATTATAGGGGTCCCAAAGAGGAAGAGAAAAAGAAAGGGTCTGAGAAAATATTTGAAGAGATTATAGTTGAATACTTCCCTAATATGGGAAAATAAATAGTCAACAAAGTCCAGGAAGTGCAGAGAGTCCCATACAGGATAAAAGCAAGGAGAAACACGCCAAGACACATATTAATCAAACTATCAAAAATTAAAAACAAAGAAAAAATATTAAAAGCAACAAGGGAAAAACAACAAATAACATACAAGGGACTCCCCATAAGGTTAAGAGCTGATCTTTCAGCAGAAACTCTGCAAGCCAAAAGGGAGTGGCAGGACATATTTAAAGAGGTGAAAGGGAAAAACGTACAACTAAGATTACACTACCTAGCAAGGGTCTCATTCAGATTCAATGGAGAAATTAAAACCTTACAGAAAAGCAAGAGCTAAGAGAATTCAGCCACCAAACCAGCTTTACAACAAATGCTAAAGGAACTTCTCTAGGCAGGGAAACACAAGAGAAGGAAAATATCTATAATAACAAAGATCTATAATAACAAACCAAAAACAATTAAGAAAATGGTAATATGAACATACATATTGATAATTACCTTAAATATAAATGGATTAGATGTTCCAACCAAAAGACATAGATTGGCTGAATGGATACAAAAACAAAACCCGTATATATGCTGTCTACAAGAGATCCACTTCAGACCTAGGGACACATACAGACTGAAAGTGAGGAGATGGAAAAAGATATTCCATGTAAATTGAAATCAAAAGAAAGCTGGAGTAGTAATTCTCATATCAGACCAAATAGAGTTTAAAATAAAGACTATTAGAAGAGACAAAGAAGGACTCTACATAATGATGAAGTAATCAATCCAAGAAAAAGATATAACAATTGTAAATATGCACTCAACATAGGAACACCTCAATACACAAGGCAAATGCTAACAGCAATAAAAGGGGAAATCGACAGTAACACAATAATACTAGGGGACTTTAACACCCCACTCTCACCAATGGACAGATCATCCAAAATGAAAATAAATAATGAAATATAATCTTTCAATGACACCTTAACTAGATGGACTTAATTGTTATTTATAGGACATTCCATCCAAAAAACAGAATACACTTTCTTCTCAAGTGCTCATGGAACATTCTCCTGGATAGATCATATCTTGCATCACAAAACAAGCCTTGGTAAATTTAAGAAAATTGAAATCCTATCAACTATCTTTTGCAACCACAACACTATGAAACTAGATATCAATTACAGGAAAAAAAACTGTAAAAAATACAAACACATGGAGGGTAAACAATACATTAATAAATAACTAAGAGATCACTGAAGAAATCAAAGAGGAAATCAAAAAATGCCTGGAAACAAATGACAATGAAAACACGAAAACCCAAAACCTATGGGATGCAGCAAAAGTAGTTCTAACAGGGAAGTTTATGGCAATACAATCCTACCTCAAGAAACAAGAAAACTCTCAAATAACAACCTGACCTTACACCTAAAGCAATTAAAGAAGGAAGAACAAAAAAATAACGCAAAGTTAGCAGAATGAAAGAAATCATAAATATCAGATCAGAAATAAATGAAAAAGAAATGAAGGAAACAATAGCAAAGATCAATAAAACTAAAAGCTGGTTCTTTGAGAAGATAAACAAAATTGATAAACCAGTAGCCAGACTCATCAAGAAAGAAAAGGAAATGACTCAACGGAATTAGAAATGAAAAAGGAGGAGTAACAACTGACACTTCAGAAATACAAAGGATCATGAGAGATTACTACAAAAAACTATATGCCAATAAAATGGACAACCTGGAAGAAATGGACAAATTCTAAGAGAAGCACAACCTTCTGAGACTGAACCAGGAAGAAACAGAAAATATAAACAGACCAAACAGAAGCACTGAAATTGAGACTGTGATTAAAAATCTTCCAACAAACAAAGCCCAGGACCAGATGGCTTCATAGGTGAATTTTATCAAACATTTAGAAAGAGTTAACAACTATCCTTCTCAAACTCTTCCAAAACGTAGCAGAGGGAGGAACACTCTCAAACGCATTCTATGAGGCCACCATCACCCTGACACCAAAAACAGTCAAAGATATAACAAAAAAAGAAAACTACAGGCCAATATCACTGATGAACATAGATGCACAAATCCTCAACAAAATACTAGCAAAAAGAATCCAACAGCACATTAAAAGGATCATACACCATGATCAAGTGGGGTTTATGCCAAGAATGCAAGGATTATTCAATATACACAAATCAGTCAATGAGATGCACCATATTAACAAATTGAAGGAGAAAAACCATATGATCATATCAATAGATGCCAAAAGAGCTTTTGACAAAATTGAAAACCCATTTATGATAAAAACTGTCAAGAAAGTAGGCATAAAGGGAACCTATCCCAACATAATAAAGGCTATATCTGACAAACACACAGCCAACATTGTTCTCAAGGGTGAAAAACTGAAACCATTTCTACTAAGATCAGGAACAAGACAAGGTTGCCCACCCTCACCACTATTATTCAACATAGTTTTGGAAGTTTTAGCGACAGCAGTCAGAGAAGAAAAAGAAATAAAAGGAATCCAAGTCGGAAAAGAAAAAGTAAAACTGTCAGTGTTTGCAGATGACATGATACTATACCATACAAAGAGAATCCTAACGATGCTACCAGAAAACTACCAGAGCTAATCAATGAATTTGGTAAAGTAGCCAGATACAAGATTAATGCACAGAAATCTCTTGCATTCCTACACACTAATGATGAAAAATCTGAAAGAGAAATTCAGGAAACACTCCCATTTACCATTGCAACAAAAAGAATAATATACCTAGGAATAAACCTACCTAAGGAAATAAAAGACCTGTATGCAGAAAACTATAAGACACTGATGAAAGAAATTAAAGATGATACAAACAGATGGAGAGATACACCATGTTCTTGGATTGGAACAATCAACATTGTGAAAATGACTCTACTACCCAAAGCAATCTATAGATTCAATGCAATCCCTATCAAACTACCAATGGCATTTTTCATAGAACTAGAACAAAAAATTTCACAATTTTTATGAAACACAAAAGACCCCAAATAGCCAAAGCAATCTTGAGAAAGAAAAACGGAGCTGGAGGAATCAGGCTCCAGGATTTCAGACTATACTAAAAAGCTACAGTAATCCATACAGTATGGTATTGGCACAAAAACAGAAATATAGATCAATGGAACAGGATAGAAAGCCCAGAGATAAACCCAAGCACATATGGTCACCTTAACTTTGATAAAGGAGGCAAGAATATACAATGGAGAAAAGACAGCCTCTTCAATAAGTGGTGCTGGGAAAACTGGGCAGCTACATATAAAAAAATGAAATTAGAACCCTCCCTAACACCATACACAAAAATAAACTCAAAATGGATTAAAGACCTAAATGTAAGGCCAGACACTATCAAACTCTTAGAGGAAAACAGGCAGAAGACTCTATGACATAAGTCACAGCAACACCCGTTTTGACCCACCTCCTAGAGAAATGGAAATAAAAACAAAAATAAACAAATGGGACCTAATGAAACTTAAAAGCTTTTTCACAGCAAAGGAAACCATAAACAAGATGAAAAGACCACCCTCAGAATGGGAGAAAATATTTGCAAATGAAGCACCTGACAAAAGATTAATCTCCAAAATTTATAAGCAGCTCATGCATCTCAATATCAAAAAAAAACCAAACAACCCAATCCAAAAATGGGCAGAAGAACCAAATAGATATTTCTCCAAAGAAGATATACAGATTGCCAACAAACACATGAAAGAATGTTCAACATCACTAATCATCAGAGAAATGCAAATCAAATCTACAATAAGGTATCACCTCACACCAGTCAGAATGGCCATCATCAAAAAATCTACAAACAATAAATGCTGGAGAGGGTGTGGAGAAAAGGGAAGCCTCTTGCACTGTTGGTGGAAATGTAAATTGATACAGCCACTATGCAGAACAGTATGGAGGTTCCTTAAAAATCTAAAAATAAAATTTCCATATGACCCAACAATCCCACTACTGGGCATATACACTGAGAAAACCATAATTCAGAAAGAGACATGTACCATAATATTCATTGCAGCACTATTTACAATAGAGAGGACATGGAAGCAACCTAAGTCTCCATCAACAGATGAATGGATAAAGAAGATGTGGCACATATATACAATGGAATATTACTCAGCCATTAAAAGAAATAAAATTGAGTTATTTGTAGTGAGGTGGATGGACCTAGACACTGTTATACAGAGTGAAATAAGTCAGAAAGAGAAAAACAAATGCCGTATCCTAACATATATACATGGAATCTAAAAAAAAAAAAAAAAAGAATGGTTCTGAAGAACATAGGGGCAGAACAGGAATAAAGATGCAGATGTAGAGAATGGACTTGAGGACACGGGGAGGGGAAAGGGTAAGCTGGGACGAAGTGAGAGAGTGGCATTGACGTATATACACTACCAAATGTAAAATAGATAGCTAGTGGGAAGCAGCCACATAGCACAGGGAGATCAGCTCCATGCTTTGTGACCATTTAGAGGGGTGGGATAGGGACAGTGGGAGGGAGACCCAAAGGGAGGAGATATGGGGATATACTTATACATATAGGTGATTCACTTTGTTATACAGCAGAAACTAATGCAACATTGTAAAGCAATTATACTCCAATAAAGATGTTAAAAATAAAGGGCATGTTCAATAAACCTTTAAATATCATCACACTTAATGGTAAAAGAATGAGTTCTTTCCCCCTGAGATGAGAAATATGCCAAGGATATAAACTCTTATCATTTTTATTCAACATTATACTAGAAGACTAACCTGTATGATAAGGTAATAACCAAAAAAGCATACATATTGGAAACAAATACATAAAACTGTCCCTATTTGCAGATGATATGATTGTCCACATAAGAAATCCCAAGGTGTTTACAAAAACAACAGCAACAATTACAACAACAGCAACAACAGTAAAACTCCTGATAATAAGTAAATTTATCATTGTCACATGATACAAGATCACCACCCAAAAATCAATTGGATTTCTATCTTCTAGCAATAAACAATCACAAGCCAACATTAAAATCACAACACCAGTTACAATAGCTCCAAAATATAAATAGGTATAAATCTAACAAAACCTGTGCAGGATCTGTTTGCTAAAAACTATAAACACTAATGAAAGTAATCAAAGAGGACCTAAATAAGTTGAAAGACTTATTATGTTCATGGATTGGAAGACTCAACACTGTAAAGATGTAAATTCTCCCTAATTTATCAATAGATTCAATCATGCTACTTTATTCTAATATTTCCTAAGAATTTATGGTAATCAAGACAACGTGGTACTAGTGAAAGTTTATACATATTGAAGGATAAATTTCCATTAAGAATGCAAAATTAAACCTACACAAATATGGCCAATTAGTTTTGACAAAATTTCAAAGACAATTCAGTATAGAAAGGTAATCATTTCAACTAATGGTATTGGGATCATTGGACGTTCATATGCAGAAAAAGGTACAATAGGCTATACTCCAATATAAAATAAAAAGTTTAAAAAATACAAATGAACTTATTTACAAAACAGAAGCAGACTTATAGATACTGAAAATAAACTTATGGTTACCAAAGGAGAAATATGGGAGGCAGGAGGGATAAATCAGGAGCTCAGGATAAACATATGCATACTACTATATATAAGACAGATAAAAAACAAGGACCTACTGTATAGCATAGGGAACTCTACCCAATATTCTGTGATGATCTATATGAGAAAAGAATCTAATAATGAATGAATATTTGTATATGTATAATTGAATCACTTTGCTGTACACCTGAAACTAACACAACATTATAAATCAACTAAACTCCAATAAAATTAAATTTTTTAAAAAATTTAAAAAGGGAAAGCAAAGCATCTTCTGTCTAGAGGAGTTGAGACTCATGGCCAACAAAAAGAATGAATGATATTTTAAAAAATTAAGAAATGGTATGACAACAGTGAAAAGAAACTGTATCATATAGGAGAAGAAGAAAGAAAATATAATATGTAAATATTAAAGAATCTAACCTAGAGAAAACAAAGCAAATAAGAAACAGAGGGAAATTTTTCAGAAGAGCTTTAAGTAATGAATAAGTCAACAACAACAACATGAATTTGACAATATAAGAGCACAAAGATTAGAATATAAAGAACAGTATAATGTGAAAAGGGAAAATGCTTTTCTTGGAAATAAAATGAGGATAAAAACAATGTCATTAAATATAGGCAAGATAAGAACAAGAAACAAATAAATAAGACTGAAAGAGCAAGAAACAAAATCAACTTACTTATCTTTAGAAAAATGTTATGATCACCATAATAATGTAAAGGAGAATGGGGTACTTGAAGAAACACAGAGAAACTGCTAATATAGTTTCTCTATATAGGCCCCCAACAAATGTATAATTGGTGTCCTAGAAGAATAATAACAAGTGGAACAAGAAAAGAATGACAGAGATATTATTACAAGATAGTATCCCTGAAATGGAGAATGAAATCTGCACAATGAATGAACATGAAAATTAGGTACAGCATTCTTTACATTGATATATGTCCCTTTAAGTTAATGAACTTCAAAAATGAAAAAATAATTACTGAGGCATCAGTAAAAGCTAATCACCTCCAAGGGGAAAAAAAATCAAGCCTCAGACTTGTCGACATTTCATGCTCAACTGTAAATGAGAATTGTCTGCAGTGTGCTGTCCAATATGATAGCTATTATCTGCACATGACTTTGAGCCTTGAAATGTGGCTAGTTCAAACTGAGATGTGCTGTAAGTGTAAAATACATGCTTGATTTTAAAGACTTACTGTGCAAAACAGAATTTAAAAATCTCATTAATAATGTTTTATATAGATTACATGTTAAAATGACATTTTGACATATTGGGTTGAATAAAATTTATTATTAAAACTAATTTTACCTGTTCTACACATTATTTTTGTTTTGTTTTGTTGGGTTTTTTTCAATAGCAATTTATTTTATTCTCATTAAATTTTCTTTTTTTTAAACATCTTTATTGGAGTATAATTGCTTTACAATGTTGTGTTAGTTTCTGCTGTATAACAAAGTGAATCAGCTATATGTATACATATATCCCCATAACCTCTCCTTGCCACTCTCTCTATCCCACCCCTCTATGTTGTCACAAAGCACCGAGCTGATCTCCCTGTGCTATGCAGTTGCTTCCTACTAGCTATCTATTTTACATTTGGTAGTGTATATATGTCAATGCTACTCTCTGACTTTGTCCCAGCCACCATGGAGAACAGTATGGAGGTTCCTTAAAAAACTAAAAATAGAACTAAAAACTAAAAATAGAAAACTATAATTCAAAAAGAGTCATGTACCACAATGTTCATTGCAGCACAATTTACAATAGCCAAGACATGGAAGCAACGTAAGTATCCATCGACAGATGAATGGATAAAGAAGATGTTGCACATATATACAAGGGAATATTACTCAGCCATAAAAAGAAATGAAATTGGATTATTTTTAGTGAGGTGGATGGACCTAGAGTCTGTCATACAGAGTGAAATAAGTCAGAAAGAGAAAAACAAATACCGTATGCTAAAACATATACATGGAATAAAAAGAAAAAATGGTTCTGATGAACCTAGGGGCAAGACAGGAATAAAGATGCAGACTTAAGAGAATGGAAGGGTAAGCTGGGACTACACATTATTTTTAATGTGACTACTAGAAAAATTTAAATTATATATGTGGTTAACATTATATGTCTATCAGATAACATTGACCTACACAGTTCTTTAGGAAAGTATATAATAACCACCCAAGATGTTTCAAAGTAAATTTTAACAGGCATACATTTTTTAATATAAAAAAGGAAATTCAGATCTTATAAAACTTTACTGAAGAAACTCCTTGATGAAATTCAGAGAAGAATCAAAATAAAGGACTCAAAATTGAAGAAGTCATGGTAAAGAGGGCTAGTGATGAGCACTGTATCCATTTAAATGTAATAATACCCAAAAATACAGGAATTATGGTTACAAAGCAAATTATAAGTATTATAAATCTTGATAATATAAAAAATAACAATATAACAGGAGTCAGCAAACTTCCTGAAAAGGGCCAGATAGTAAATATTTTAGGCTTTGTGGGCCATATGGTCTCTGTCAAGACTATTGAATTTCACTGCTGTAGCTCAAAAGCAGGAATGGGTCATATATAAACAAATGGGTTTGGCTGTTACACTAAAACTTTACTTACAAAAACAGGGACATCTGTCCCCATCAAGACTACTCAGTTTCACTGCTGTAACCCAAAAGTGAGGCTAGACAATACAATAAAATATGAGTATAACATTTGAGCAACTTACAATAAAACTTTATTTATAAAAACAAGCAGACAGCCAGATTTGGTTGTAGTTTCCTAACCTTATAACAGAGGGAAGGGAGAAGAAATGTGGTACAATAAAATCCCCATCTTCATAGTGAGTGTTTAAAAACTATCATCTAAAATTGAAATATATTGTTTTTTTAAACACATAAAATCCATTTTTCAATTTTATATAATTTGCTTTAAAGAGGACTTTTTACAAAAAATAATATCTTTGGAGATTAAGAAATCAGTCTAAAATTCATTTATTTCCTCCGTTTCACCTAAGTTTGATTTTATCTATCAGTTCAATTCAAATAACGTTGAAAAACATTTCTTATTTAAAATAATTACTCACAGATTCTTTTCTATGTCACAGAATTAATCTATTCCTTCACTGTTGCTGTTTAATTTTTTTTATAACCACATCCCAAACAATGAGTATGATTACATTTCTTTAAAATGGTCATTGAAAAATATTTTTACCCATCAATTTCACTTGGAACTGAAAAATTTCAGAGTATAAAATAAGCAATTGTGTTACAATTACGATCTGCCATGTGTGTTTAACATTCTCCAGATTTGACCCATCAGAACCCCCCCTGCTTTTTCTCTGAGCTCCATACTGTTTTTCTGTGAAGTGTTAGCTATACTTTAAAATAAGCCACTGTTTTTGTTTTTTCAGCTTAGGCTCATTGGTCATCTCAGGTCAAATATCCTGATACTCTGTGATCCCCTCTCATATCATCTGACCCTAAAAATATATCCCTCCAAAGTCAAAGAATGTGTTTTTCTCTTCAAGTCATTTTGACAGGTATCCAATTCCTAAACTAAAGAATTATAACAAGTGGAATTTGGGGCATGAGGACCACTGAGGGGAAAATCATTTCATCAAGACCATTGTGTCCGGTCACCATTTCTGCTGTAGTTTTTGTCCTTTAGTTAGGAAAAAAAAAAAAAAGCCCATTCTCTGAAGGTAGAGTCCTGTTCATAGAACACACCTAAAAGCAAAAGGGACTTCCCAGTTCTCTGAGAAAAACAGCAACTGGAGCTTCATAAGAAAGTGCCAGTAACTCATAAACAACTCAGATATCTTTTACAAGGGAGATTAATTTACAAAACGATAAATCTTTTGTCTGATACTTGTTCAAACATGAACTCAAACTGCCTGAACCCTTTATCAGATACTGTCTTTCAGGATAATTTCTTTTTTTAATACTTGAAAAATCTTACTACAATTCTATGCATGGCTAGAGCAACTTGAGCAAGGTTGCCAATCATTAATTAAATGCTAACTATTTAAATGTTAATGCTTTTAATAACTTCTACCATGTATTTGAACATTAATCCAAATACAATGGTTCAGGCCTAAAAATAAAAAAAGGAAATCTTTTTAACCTGAATAATCCCAATAATCCCTCACAAGTAATCTCATCTCAATAACCATCCATTTTCTGAAAATCGCCCTCACTATGATAGAACCAGCTTATCGTAGAAGAAGAAAAATGAAGTTCCCCATACTATCCCAATTATATCTATTTTCTTCTGATCTCATCATGGTTCCTAGGCTTTGTCGTCTTAGTGACAATGTATATTGTGTATTGTAAATTTTTATGATAGATATATTTACTCAAAGATCATTCAAATACTTAAAAACAATTCACTCTTGAAGAGAAAAATCTATTCTGGACTTCAGATAGGATAATTCTCCTGCACTCCTTAAATAGTAAGGTACATCATCAAACCCAAAGTGCCAAACATTCAGGGTCCCTACAGAAATAGTCATTGTGTTTGTTCAGCTGCACATAACCCCACCTATCTCAGCCCCATGCATGCCTGGTATATTTAGTAACCGTTCAAGTTGCTTATCTTTCTTTAGCATATTCCTTAATAATCCTAAGTAAGAAACTTCTGCCACTCTCAAAATGTTTGTCCATTTTGCTTAGAGTCAATGAGTCTTTTGGTTTGATATTCTTTCACCCATGCTCTAACTCAGAGGAGTTTATCACTTCTCCACAAAATTCCATTAAAGGAGTTTAGATAAGATATGACATTGTATTAGCAAAGTAAGAATCACCGGTGTCTGCATCCACAGGAGTAGCATTGCGGTAACCACCCGAAGGCAATATGAGAGTCAGAATGGCTGGGCCAATGAAGCCCGCTGCTTAGCTGCAGGATGTCTTGATTTTTACATCTTAGTCAGTGATGAGGAGAGAAGTGAGTAAGGGCCATGGTGAATTTGTATTAATATAACCAAAATATTGGTAGGTGCTTTCTGGATTCCAAAGAAAACGGATGAACTACTAAATAATTTCTAATCAAGCTTCAACAAATTTTTGTTCCAGGAAGACAAGGAGAAGTTGCTGTATTTGTTCTTTTTTTTTTTTCAATTATGAATAAAGAAGGAAATAAAAAGGAACACAGGTATTTAAACAGCAACATCTGAGATCTAGATTCAATTCTGGAAGGATGTTTAGATCCATCAGTTAAATATAGAAATGATTTACTGGATGAGTTTGTAAACTTCCCACATGGCAGGGTTTTAAGATCCTGAACAGTCATTAGAAAACAACCATTTACTCTGGACTTACAAATAATCACTTTCAAAAAAAAAATCATGGGTCCAAAAACTTTAATATGTCTCCCTCACTAGTACTGACAATCTCTCTAATACTATGGTTACAAGCACGGCTTCTGAGCCAAACTACTTGAGCTCAAATCCAAGCTCTGCCATTTATGAGTTTGGTCAAGTTAATCTTTTGGTGACTTAGTTTCCTTGTCTGTAAAAGTATCCACCTCAAAAGACTGTTGTAAAAATTAAATGTGTTAATTTAATGTGCCTGGTGCATGGTGAGCATTACCTGTGATGGTTGCTATATTTTTATTGCACATCTCACCTTTCACTTCTCACCAGCATAAAATACTTGGTTTAAATTTAATTTGTTTAATGTTTTTATAGATGTAGCCTACTATGGTAACCTGACATAAAGGCAAAGAGAGGTGAATTCTTAAATTCTATTATTCCTCATTTATTCACTCACTGTATGTGTTCACTCATTTATTCATCTGGCATGTATCAAACGTCTATTATGAACCCTGTAGAGTGTAGGACCCTGAGGACACAAAGGCAAATAAAATATAATCTTCAGGGAACAAGAGCAAGGCATGTATGCTACTAAGCACATCAATGTCACAGGTCTTATGATAGAAGAATGAACAGTGCACAGTGGAGGTACGAGTGAGGGAAAGAAAAATTCTACCCTGGAGAAGGTTTAGGAAAACTCCGTTGAAGAAGGGTCCTTTGAGCTGAGTACTGAAAGGTGAGCAAAGTTTCCCGGGGGTATGGGTCAGTTTGAGAACAGATTCTTCTACATGCTCAATACAGTAGTCTTAAAAAATAAAAAAACATAGCCCAGCTTGAAAGAAGGAAAAGTAAACAAACCCATAGGTTCAAGACATGAGAAGTAAATCAAATGCAAAGAAGTCAATCGAGCTGACTTAGCAGCCTCCCAAGGGGTTGTCAGCCCTCCTGAGGAATGGAGACAGAACTTTAATGTCCAGGCAAGAAAAAGAAAAGGATACAGCCCATGTGAGGTGGAGAGCTGAACTGAGATCTCTGCACTTAGCCAGAGCCATCTATGAAAAGGCAACTAGAAATACTCTACCCACAAGCCTAGAGAAGTAGCAAGTACATTTGCCATCTGCCTGAAAGTCAGAGTGGGGAAAAATTTGAAAACCCCAAACCCAAGCTACACATGTATGTGAGGGTCCAATTTATATTTTCCCCATGGTATCAAAATCCCAAGCTAAGACATTAGCATAAAGCTGGTCTAGGACCCAAGAAACCACTAGAAAACTGGACAAATGGGTACTTCCACTGCCTAAAGCACTACTCCCATGGGGGAAAAATCAACCCCTACTGAAGATGATCTCAAAATAAAATAAAAATAAAACATATCATACAGGGACTTCCCTGGTGGCGCAGTGGTTAAGAATCTGCCTGCCAATGCAGGGGATACAGGTTCAAGCCCTGGTCCAGGAAGATCCCACATGCCACAGAGCAACTAAGCCCATGCACCACAACTACTGCGTCTGCGCTCTAGAGCCCTCACGTCTCAACTACTGAGCCTGCGTGCCACAACTACTGAAGCCCACGAACCTAGAGCCCATGCACCACAACAAGAGAAGCCACTGCAGTGAGAAGCCTGCACACTGCAAGGAAGAGTAGCCCCCACTCACCACAACTAGAGAAAGCCCGCACGCAGCAACAAAAACCCAATGCAGCCAAAAACTAATTAATTAATTAAAAATAAAATATCACACAGAGACACACTAGGAATCAATCCATCATCACAAGAGAGAGTCAGTAAATGTAACAAATGGAAAATTCACATCACAAAGACTAGATATAATAGATCTGAGCAAGACTTTAAAATAAGTATGTTTTAAATAACCAAGGAGATAAAAGAAGGGATAGAAACACTGAGAGAACAGGATAATGATGAAAAAAGACAAAAAGCAGAGGTTAATGCAGCATGGTCCCTTTAGATAATTACTTGGAACTCAGCACCTCTAAAGTGGGTAGGTGAGTGGGGAGTAGAGAGATATGGGGTGATTTTGTGTACTGGTGGGGGAGTGGATGGGGGAAAATGGAGAAGATCCCTCAAGAGATAACCCCTGAGAGGTGGACAGGATCAAGTTATGCAGGGTCTTGGATGGCATCCTAAAAAGTTTAACTTTACCCATTAGCAAAGGGAAGACTTCGAAAAGTTTTAATCAAGAAAGTAATGAATAGATTTCTTTTAGAATGTTCTCGGCAGTAATTGGAGAATTCTTGAAGGGAGATAAGAATGAAAAAATGGAGACTACTCAGAGGGTTTTTTACAGTAGACCATATGTCTTTAGTTCCAAGCTGAATTTACAGGCCCAAGGAACATTCATATATGCTAACCAGAGTTCCAAACTTGGATTGCCCTGCAAGCACCAGCAGAGCCCCAGAAGCTGCAGGACTGCTCCCAGTTTTAACACACATGGAGCACTTATGCTTTCAAACTTTCCAGATATTGGGGGTACAGAGAGAAATAAAACATGAGCTCTGTGTTTCTCTCCTCCAAGTTCTCACAAACTAACAAGAGAATGAGACATGAACATAAATAATTATTACACAATGTTATGTATATAAGAGAGGTACAAAGAGAACACTATGGAGGCTGGGGCAGAGGGGTGTAGACAAAGGCATTACAGAAGACATTGGAGTTGAACCTTGAAAGAAGAATAAGAACATTCAAGGCAGAAGGAATTTTGTAACTGCAAAGGCTCATCAATATGATGTTGTTTCAGGAAGACTTCCAATGAACATCATATAGTGGTGATATTCTGTCATATGAGTCATCATGCTGTGTAAGTGAAGAATAAAGCTTTACCCTCAGGGAGCTTCTAATGTAATAATAATTCTTTTTTTTCACTTTTTAATATTTTTAATTATAGTTAATTTACAATATCTTGTTAGTTTCAGGTATACAGCACAGTGATTCAGTTATGCATATATTTTTTTCCAATTCTTTTCCCTTATCAAAATATTGAGTATAGTTTCCTATGTTATACAGTAGGTCCTTGTTGATTATCTATTTTATATATATAGTGTATATATGTTAATCCCAACCTCCTAATTTATCCCTCCCCCTCCCCCTCCCCCCGCTTTCCCCTTTGGTAACCATAAGTTCCTTTTCTATATCTGTGAGTCTCTTTCTGTTTTGTAAATAAGTCCATTTGTATCATTTTTTTTCTAGATTCCACATATAAGTGATACAATATAATATTTGTCTTTCTCTGTCTGACTAGTATGATAATCTCTAGGTCTATTCCAGTTGTTGTAAGTGGCATTATTTCATTCTTTTTATGGCTGAGTAATAATTCATTGTATATATGTACTACATTTTCTTTACCCATTCATCTGTTGATGGACATTTAGGTAGCTTCCATGTCTTGGCTATTGTAAATAGAGATGCAATGAACATTGGGGTGCATATACCTTTTCAAATTAGAGTTTTTGTATTTTCTGGTTATATACCCAGGAGTGGGATTGCTGGATCATATGGTAATAATTCTTTATTTTGGTAAACCATAAACATTTTACAAGCATTACACACATTCTCTTATTTTATCCCCACAATAACTCTGCAAGGTTGGTCTTATTCTACCCATTTTGAGGTGAAGAAATTTATTAACAGAAAAGTAATTAAAAACAAATGTGTGTTATCATGGTAGTGGGTCCACAGTAGTTCCAGCTCACAGAGAAATTCACAACTGTTTTGGTCAGTTGTGAATCTAGGCCAGGACACCATGTTTTTCTTTCACTCTTCCTGCTCTGACAAGGTGACTATAGGGTGGCAGAATATGCCACCCCAAAATATGCCACTTCTGGCATAAGGATTATTTTGAGCTGAAGGCAGTTGAGAAGAAGCAGATATAAGAAAAGTTCTCTGTAATCCTCCTATTTGCCTAAAAGCAGGACATAAATTTACAAAGGTATCCCCTCTCCCTTCTCTACCAGGAAGGACAAAAGTTAATCACCAGAGATAAGTTAGGTTCTTATCAGCCTGGAGAAGGCATCAGAGGAATCCACATAACAAACTTGACTAATTAGCCTTTATCTACCATCAGTTCCCCATATATTTGCCTTCCTACAATTTACTGCCCTAGAAGCTTAAAGTCCTTCTCCTTTGTCTTGTCATGTTTCTAAAAATGCAGTTAATGTTCCTTTGCTAAGATGCCATATAAGCCCAAATTCTACCAGCCTTTTGACTTACTCATCTCTGAATACTCCCATGTGTAAGTGTGAAACACATGCAAATAAATCTGTTTGCTGTTCTCTTGTTAATCTGTCTTTTGTTTGTCCAATTTACAGAGCTCCAGCCAGAAAACCCAGGAGAGTAGCACAGAAAAAAAAAATTCCCCTCCCCTGCAAGTACTCCACCTCTGTTCAGCGGACAAATCCAGAACTTTTGGATGGTGGGTTGTTCAGGGACAACAGATTACTGAGGGCAAGTTGATCTCAAGAAGAGTGTGGCATTGACACGCTCCACGTCCTGGTCCTTCCTTCTACTCCCTGGTTCCACTCTGATGATTCTGCGGCCTGCAGACCTTCCTCTCATGTACCAATTGCCCTTTTGCCATGTTCTCTTCATGGTCTCAGTCTCAGACTTACACAGTGTTTACAAGCAAGCATCTGAAACTGTTTACGTGGGTGTTTGATTAGTCTGGGAGTGCCCCTGGGTTTAAGTGAAGGTAAGACAGGTGGAAAGGGAAATACACAGATATCAGGTTAATATTCAAAATAACCTCTTCATTTTTGTTGCAGCCTACAGAGGAAATTGGAGATCAGAAAAGGAACAGCTAATTTAAACTTAGGAAATGTGCCAAGACCAGAGCTAGGCTGGGATGGAAAAGAGGCATTTGGAAAGGAGAAAGAAGCTTATAACTCTGAGGACTGGATGGGACCTGAGAGATCTTGGGAGTCTGTCCTCCTGTCACCTTTGCATCTTGACCTGGTGGGAACAGACACATAAGCAAAGAGCCAGCTTGGACCAAATGGAGCCCTGGGAGGAGGCCGACCTAACAAAAGATGTCATAAATGTCAGGAAATGGTGGGAGAACAGGAGGACTCAGAGAAGTATAAATCTGTGAATAATGAGAATTTCCTTTGATAAACAGAGCCAGTGTTAAAATTTTATTAAGTACATAATTCTTGTCCATTAATGAGTCCAATCTCTTGATGACCTGGGAGACCCTAGGGGAACAAATTGTTCTTAAGAATGTACTATTTTTTTGAACAGCTGATATTCATTGTATCCTTCTACTCACAAGCACATTAGAGTTAGTGGGACTTAAACTGCTCTCTCTTCAAGGGGAAGCTACCTCTTGGTTGTAAATTACACATCTTTGATTGAACATCAAATCTGCTAGACCACTAGCAAACTATTGAGAAAATTAATATTCCACCAAAATATACTATCATTTAAATCTGTAAAAATACTTTGAGTTCTGGGGAAGAACAGCCATATACAAATAAACTCTAGGTGTGGAATTAAGTCAAGTCAGTAAACCACTCTTAGTTTAGTGCAGGAGCTGGCAAACTTGAAATCCCTAAGAACAAATCTGTGTGCCACCTGTTTTTGTAAATAAAGTTACATTGGAACACAACCATGCCCAATCATTTATGTATTGTCTGTAACTACTTTCCTGTTACAATCGCAGAGTCCGGTAGTTGTGAAAGAGACTGGATGGCCTGCAAAACATAAAATATTTACTACCTGGCCCTTTACCAAAGAGTTTGCCAGCTCCTGGTGAGTCGTAGATTTGTTGATTGCAATATGTGATTAGGAATACATCCCGATTCTACTTATTTTCCTCTCCCCAATAAACATTATTGAGCACCTATTCTGTAATAGGCAGTGAAATAGACACTTCAGGGAGAGGGGTACAAGGATGAAAAAGAAAAGGTTCCAGCCAGGAACACTCTAAAGGCTGAGAAACATGAGTTATTTCAAAGTGTGTGCTAAGTACTGAGATAGAAATATGTGCTGATATTATGAAGGCAAAAAAGGAGGAGAACTTACCAGAAACTAGAGAAGGAATTCTGGAGACATCAGACCTCAGCCAAATGACAAAGGATGAGTAGAAGTTAGCCAATGAAAGGGCTAAAAGGAAACAGACAGCACAAGAGCCTATTGTGACCATCAAAAGCCAAAATTTGTCTCTTTGCATTTCTGCTGTAACAATCTTTACTGAGATAATAGATACCCCAGGCTGGAAGTGGGTGGGAGGTGTCTTGTACATTTCATAGTTTGCATAGTTGACATCATAATGACTACTTAAAGACTAACGAAGAAGAATGAATGAAAAGCTTTAATATTAAACTTGTGTAAAAAGAAGCTCTTATCTCCACAAAACTCTAGTTTTATTTTTAAAAGCCACTTAGAACTTATTGATAAATAATTCTACTTGCAAAAAATATAAACAGCGTATTTTTTTAATGTGCAAAAGTCTGGACAACATCCACTATTGTAACGGAGTACGAAATAAAACTTTTTCTACCTCATTTTTTCCCAAGCCCCCAAAACCAATTCAATAGGTGACACAAAACCTCTAGAAGAAATTCTTTGTAAACTTGTCTACGTGGTATGAATTGGAGAGAACAAAGAAGGTCCTAAGCACCAAAAGTATCTCTTCCACCAGCCACCATAGTGCCTTAAATTCTGGTTATTAGAGGCACTCCTGTGGATTAACACAGTAAATTTCCAAAGGCCGTTTACTGTTCAGGTGTGTACATTTGGTACCCAAGAGGCATCACACACAAATGTCTTTTTTCACCAAAAACACTAGTGGGAATTTTTTTTTTTTCTGATTAGCAAATGAAAAGGAAAACCAAAGACAAAAGACACACAAATCCTGACAGGGTTTAGGAGGCTAGAAATATCTGTAGCTTGAGATACTGCATTGGAAGATGTAAATGGATTATACATTATAGAAAAAGGACCAGAGAACAAATAGTAAGCATAAAGACTAAGGGCTTGTTTTTCTATATGGAGTGTCTGTGAATACGTGTCTGTGTGTTTACGCTTCTGTGTCTCTGTGTTTGGCAGGGGTAGAGGTTACAGAGGGAAGGAAGGTGGATAAATATATCCTAAGCCTAGTGAAGCTATTTCCACATATTAGTGTACAACATGGACTATTTGGAGGTGATTCATGGTTAACAAGAGATGAATATTAGTATTTTTCCATTTTGAACATCATTCACCAAGGGTTAGGAAAAGTTTTTTTATGCATTTATAGTTCTTGCTCTTTATGAATCATGTACCCCATAATTTTGGGATTGCTTCCACCAAATGCCCTTTAACTCTCTCCATTTCGTGAGGGCTATCACAGTGTGTTATGTCTCAAGTCCTAAAGAGAAATGTTAAATGAGTCACTGAGAAATGACTCAAAACTCATCTACCCCACATTCTTTCAGCTTCTCTACAGGAGGAGTAAGGAGATTAATAAGGATGTCCTTGCATGTTTGTCCTACCTCTCCATGGGAGAGTGCTTCTCTCTCTTTCTCAAGCTGTCTTAGTCAGTTCTGGCTGCTATAACAAAAATACTGTAGACTGGGTGGCTTAAATAGCACATATTTATTTCTCACAGTTCTGGAGGCTGGGAATTCCTAGATTAAGGTGGCAGGCAATTCAGTTCCTGGTGAAAGCTCTCCTCCTAGTTATGTTGTAGACAAAGAGACAGGAAGCAAACTCATTTGTGTCTCTTTTTATTCAGGCATTAATCCCATCACAAGGACCCCACCTTAATGACTTAATCACCTTCCAAGGGCCCCACCTCTTTATATCATCACAATAAGGATTAGGGCTTCAACATGATGAATTTGGGGAAGACACATTTAGTCCATAGCACACAAAAGAACAACTTATAGAGACTGGGGTGTCTTGCAGGAGGGATTATGACATCTCACCACCACTACTCTCTCCCCACTGAACCCCACCCCCTGACAGCTGATGCCAACTAAGTTGGAGCAACTCCTGGACCCCAAAATGGCATGGGTCCTGAGTGGAGTTTCTCAGGGAAAAATGAACTAGAGTTTCCTGGATTTGTGGGGAGGGATACAGGTGACTGACTCACACCTGTCAACATCTAATGAGAGGCTGGGCTAGGGCTCCCTCCTAAGTGAAGTGAAGAGACGGCCCACACCTTCAGACTCCGTCTGGAGACAGGTGAGGAGTGTTCTATGCATTAAATGGTCATTCTGGAAGGTAACCATCTTGAGAAGACTTGAGTGGACCCTATGAAGGGAGTCTGCTTGACAGAGCAAAGAAACCTCTGTAGAAGAGGCTGTGGGAGGAGCTTCATCAGAGAGGTTGTTAAGCACAGCTCATAAGCAGTCATCCAGACACAGGGTTTACTTCATAACCGGAAGGTCTTGAACTCAAAGCCAGAGAATGAGGCAGCGCGTGAGGGCCCTTTGGACATTCTCACAAACCACTGCAGGAGAGAAAGTGTTGAGTGTGCATTTGGGCATCTGTCCCCAGAGGGCCCAAAACACCAAACTGCAGCAGTGCCTGCCAGCTAAGCTTTGCCTCTCCTCTGGCACTCCCCACCCTCTTGCATCCTACCCTGGAGGCATAAGAAACAGCAGGTAGTCAGAGAAAGATAAGGTGGAGGTGGAAGCAGACTACACAGCCCTGCCCCAACTGCAGACCTCCAGGCCCAACAGACCTGAGCTAAGGGGGGGCGGGGGAGGGGGCAGGGTTGAAAGAAGATTATTTTCTACTTTGCCTCCTGAAAAGTCCAGCCCATTCAAAACGGGTTCTATACCCAAAGCACAATTATCAAGCAATGGGACAGGTCCCCTTATGTGGTATATAAACTAATCCAGAAGGAAAGGCCCAAGGAAGATGATGTTTAAACACCATTAACGTTCCATTTAAAGTAAGGAAAGAACTTGCAAGGAGCCAACCACTCCTGCTAGTTCATTTTCTGAGGTCTTTACTGGGGGGGCCAATAAGCAGTGTACACATCTGAAAACTGAGTCTCTTAATTAGTCTAATTTCAAATTTTAAATGCCAGCTAGAAAAGGACAAAATATACCAAAGGTCTTGGTAAAGTCGTTCAAAAGTAGTATAAACAGAAGCAGAAGATGGAAGAGTTATGGTAGCAGCAGTGATTTCCCATCACCACGCTCGTGTGATTCTCAGTGTACTCAGATTTTCCTCCGTCCTTTCTCTGGACAACAGTAAAGCGTTCCCTAGAGACTACAGGTGTGAGGGTGTCTTGGACTTTATGTCAAGCACTTCTATCATTTGTATAGCATCATCTAATGGACCACTTATGTTATTATTTCCAAGAATATAACTTTAAACAATGGTTCTACAAATATTATGAAATTTGTTCTCATCTGAGGTAAAAAAGGGCTTTTTCCCTACATATCGATACATAAACTAGAGAATAGCATTAAAAAATTAAAATGTTGCTGTAAATTTTAATTTAACAAAGGAAAGAAAATATTCCTAGGGCTGCATTGTTCAACATATTACATGTAGCTATTTAAATTTGAATTAACTAAAGTTTAAAAAATTAAATAAAATTGAACTACCACATGATTTAGCAATTCCACTTCTGGGTATTTATCCAAAGGAAATGAAATGTGTCTCAAAAAGATATCTGCACTCTTGTGTTCAATTGCAGTGTTGTTTGTAATAGCCAAGACATGGATCTGTAAATGAATGGGAAAGGAAGATGTGAGATAGATAGATAGATAGATATACATAAAGATGTAATATACACAATAAAATATTATTCAGCAATAAAAAAGGAGGAAATCCTGCCATTTGCCACAACATGGATGGACCTTGAGGGCATTATGCTAAGTGAAATAAGACAGAGGAAGGCAAATACTATATGACTGTAGAATCTAAAACAAAAATTTATATGTGGAATCTTAAAAAAAAAAAAAAACACTCATACATACAGAGAACAGACTTGCAGTTACCAGAGGCAGAATGTGGGAGGGGTAGGCAAAATGGGTGAAGGTGGTCGAAAGGTACAAACTTTTAGTTTTAAGACAAATAAGTCCTGGGGATGTCAGGTATGGCATGGTGACTATAGTTAACAATACTGTACTGTGCATCTCAAAGTTACTAAGAGAGTAGATCTTGAAGTTCCTATTGTAAAAAAAAAAAATTGTAACTATGCAGTGATGGATGCTAACTCGATTTATTATGGTAATCATTTATATATATATATATATATCACATCATTATGTTATACACCTAAAACTAACACAATGTTACATTATATTCAATTATATTTCAATTTAAAGCAATAAATTAAATAGTTTTTCGGTCGCACAAGTCATGTTTCAAGTGTTCACAAACCACATGCGACTAGTGGCTACCACATTGGACTGTGTAGATATGGAACATTTTCATCATTACAGAAGGTTCTATTGGACAATGCTATTTTGGAGTTTCAGAGCCAATCATTTTTGACACTGAGAAAACACTCCTTTCTCCTTTGCAAGACTAGATTCTTAATATTTTAATCCTCAGTGAATTGAGCTTTTATAAAATATGAAGGTACATGATATCAGAAGCTTGTAAGAACAGAATATTATTTCTTATTTTAGAGACAGGCCAAGTTCCCTTGATAACTCTATTTTTAAACAGCCTTACTAGGGCCAAAAGACATGTAGAAGTCCAAAGCTGCAAAACTTTTTCCTAGAAGCCTTAATGCCTTTCACATTGCTTACAAACCATAAAATTTCAGCACTGGGAGATTTAAAATGTTGAATTAATAACCTCATGCATTCAGCTTTTTCTCAGAAGTTTTCATGGCTTCTCTACTAAGCATACAATGCACATCTTTGTATTACATTCTTTTCCCATATTGGTCATTTTCACTTCCCTTTTGCATGATACATATTTTAATGTATTAATGCTACATTATTTGCTGATGTGGATAGATATTCATGTGAATATTACAGAAAAGAGAACTTTCAGGAACATTTTTGGAATTCTGTCATCTTAGAGTCTGATAAAACTAGAGACTTTTTATTTGCTTGGAACAAGAAAAATTATGAGTTTTGAATATTTTAGAGTTCATTATACAGCTCTTCTTCTCCACCAAAGAACAAGCTGAAGAAATCTTTGTCAGAGTTTAAATTTTTCTCTAATTACTTCCTCCGGAAAGACTTGGAAGATTGGGTCATCAAAAACAACATTCGTTGTCTAAGGAAGACATGTTCAAATCTCAGAAATTTTATCTAATGTTTAGCTAGAATATGTTATTTAATCTGTCCAGAGTGGGAAAATCTGTGTTTAACCTATAAAGTCTCATTATGATTTTTTTTGAACTGTCAGCAGATTATAGGGAGACTGAAAAGACATAGCTTCTTTATAAGCAATATGGCCGCCAACACAGAGCAACACTTCCATGTCCTCCTGGAGCACTGAAGCCCACAGGGAAACAATCTGGCTAGAGAATTCTACAAATGTACTTGTGTGATGTTTACTGTGGCTACCACTGCACGGTTCTGGCGCCAGACTTCTGAAAATAAATTATTGTGGGAGGACGAGGGGAAGATGGTGGAAGAGTAAGACACGGAGATCACCTTCCTCCCCACAGATACACCAGAAATACATCTACATGCGGAACAACTCCTACAGAACACCTACTGAACGCTGGCAGAAGACCTCAGACCTCCCAAAAGGCAAGAAACTACCCACGTACCTGGGTAGGACAAAAGAAAAAACAGAGACAAAATGATAGGGACGGGACCTGCACCAGTGGGAGGGAGCTGTGAAGGAGGAAAGGTTTCCACACACTAGGAAGCCCCTTCGTGGGTGGAGATGGCGGGTGGCAGAGGAGGAAAGCTTTGGAGCCACAGAGGAGAGCACAGCAACAGGGGTGCGGGGGGCAAAGCGGAGAGATTCCCGCATGGAGGATCGGTGCTGACTAGCACTCACCAACCTGAGAGGCTTGTCTGCTCACCCGCTGGGGTGGGTGGGGCTGGGAGCTGAGGCTCGGGCTTCGGTCTGAGCGCAGGGAGAGGACTGGGGTTGGCGGCCTGAACACAGCCTGCAGGGGGTTAGTGCACCACGGCTAGCCGGAAGGGAGTCCGGTGAAAAGTCTGGACCTGCCGAAGAGGCAAGAGACTTTTTCTTCCCTCTTTGGTTCCTGGTGCGCGAGGAGAGGGGATTAAGAGTGCTGCTTAAAGGAGCTCCAGAGACGGGCATGAGCCGGGTCTAACAGCACGGACCCCAGAGATGGGCATGAGACGCTAAGGCTGCTGCTACCGCCACCAAGAAGCCTGTGTGCAAGCACAGGTCATATCCACACCCCACTTCCGGGGAGCCTGTGCAGCTCGCCACTGCCAGGGTACTGGGATCCAGGGACAACTTCTCCGGGAGAACACACGGCGCGCATCTGGCTGGTGAAACGTCACGCCAGCCTCTGCCGCCGCAGGCTAGCCCCGCACTCCGTGCCCCTCTCTCCCCCCGGCCTAAGTGAGCCAGAGTCCTCAAAGCAGCTGCTCCTTTAACCCCGACCTGTCTGAGCGAAAAACAGACGCCCTCCTGCGACCTACATGCAGAGGCGGGGCCAAATCCAAAGCTGAGCCCCTGGGAGCTGTGAGAACAAAGAAGAGAAAGGGAAATGTCTCCCAGCAGCCTCAGAAGCAGCGGATTAAAGCTCCACAATCAACTTGATGTACCCTGCATCTGTGGAATACCTGAATAGACAATGAAGCATCCCAAATTGAGGAGGTGGACTTCAAGAGCAAGATTTATGATTTTTTCCCCTTTTCCTCTTTTTGTGTGTATGTGTAAGCTTCTGTGTGAGATTTTGTCTGCATAGCTTTGCTTCCACCATTTGTCCTAGGGTTTTATCCGTCCTTTTTTTAAAAAAATTTTTTTTCTTAATAATTATTTTTTTATTTTAATAACTTTATTATATTTTATCTTACTTTATTTTATTTTTATTTTACTTTATCTTCTTTCTTTTTTTCCTTCCTTCCCTCCTTCCTTCCTTCCTTCCTCTCTCCCTCACTCCCTCCTTTCTTTCTTTCTTTCCTTCTTTCTTTCTTTCTTTCTTTCTTTCTACTTCTACTAATTCTTTCTTTCTACTTTTTCTCCCTTTTATTCTGAGCTGTGTGGATGAAAGGCTCTTGGTTCTGCAGCCAGGAGTCAGTGCTGTGCCGCTGAGGTGGGAGAGCCAACTTCAGGACACTGGTCCACAAGAGACCTCCCAGCTCCACATAATATCAAATGGCAAAAATCTCCAAGAGACCTCCATCTCAACACCAGCACCCAGCATCACTCAACGACCAGCAAGCTACAGTGCTGAACACCCTATGCCAAACAACTAGCAAGACAGGAACACAACCCCACCCATTAGCAGACAGGCTGCCTAAAATCATAATAAGTCCACAGACACCCCAAAACACACCACCAGACGTGGAACTGCCCACCAGAAAGATGATGTCCAGCCTCATCCACCAGAACACAGGCACTAGTCCCCTCCACCAGGAAGCCTACACAACCCACTGAACCAACCTTAGACACTGGGGACAGACACCAAAAACAACGGGAACTATGAACCTGCAGCCTGCAAAAAGGAGACCCCAAACACAGTAAGATAAGCAAAATGAGAAGACAGAGAAATACACAGCTGATGAAGGAGCAAGATAAAAACCCACCAGACCTAACAAATGAAGAGTAAATAGGCAGTCTACCTGAAAAAGAATTAAGAATAATGATAGTAAAGATGATCCAAAATCTTGGAAATAGAATAGACAAAATGCAAGAAACATTTCACAAGGACCTAGAAGAACTAAAGATGAAACAAACAATGATGAACAAGACAATAAATGAAATTAAAAATACTCTAGATGGGATCAATAGCAGAATAACTGAGGCAGAAGAATGGATAAATGACCTGGAAGATAAAATAGTGGAAATAACTACTGCAGAGCAGAAGAAAGAAAAAAGAATGAAAAGAACTGAGGACAGTCTCAGAGACATCGGGGACAACAGTAAATGCACCAACATTCGAATTATAGGGGTTCCAGAAGAAGAAGAGAAAAAGAAAGGGACTGAGAAAATATTTGAAGAGATTATAGTTGAAAACTTCCCTAATATGGGAAAGGAAATAGTTAATCAAGTCCAGGAAGCACAGAGAGTCCCATACAGGATAAATCCAAGGAGAAATATGCCAAGGCACATATTAATCAAGCGTCAAAAATTAAATACAAAGAAAATATATTAAAAGCAGCAAGAGAAAAACAACAAATAACACACAAGGGAATCCCCATAAGGTTAACAGCTGATCTTTCAGCAGAAACTCTGCAAGCCAGAAGGGACTTGCAGGACATATTTAAAGTGATGAAGGAGAAAAACCTCCAACCAAGATTACTCTACGCAGCAAGGATATTATTCACATTTGATGGAGAAATTAAAACCTTTACAGACAAGCAAAAGCTGAGAGAGTTCAGCACCTCCAAACTAGCTTTACAACAAATGCTAAAGGAACTTCTCTAGGCAAGAAACACAAGAGAAGGAAAAGACCTACAATAACGAACCCAAAACAATTAAGGAAATGAGAATAGGAACATACATATCAATAATTACCTTAAATGTAAATGGAGTAAATGCTCCCACCAAAAGACACAGATTGGCGGAGTGGATACAAAAACAAGACCCATAGGTATGCTGTCTACAAGAGACCCACTTCAGACTTAGAGACACATACAGACTGAAAGTAAGGGGATGGAAAAAGATATTCCATGCAAATGGAAACCAAAAGAAAGCTGGAGTAGCAATTCTCATATCAGACAAAATATACTTTAAAATAAAGACTATTAGAAGAGATAAAGAAGGACACTACATAATGATCAAGGGATTGATCCAAGAAGATATAACAATTGTAAATATTTATGCACCCAATATAGGAGCACCTCAATACATAAGGCAAATACTAACAGCCATAAAAGGTGAAATCAACAGTAACACATTCATAGTAGGGAACTTTAACACCCCACTTTCACCAATAAACAGATCATCCAAAATGAAAATAAATAAGGAAACACAAGCTTTAAATGATACATTAAACAAGATGGACTTAATTGATATTTATAGGACTTTCCATCCAAAAACAACAGAATACACATTTTTCTCTAGTGCTCATGGAACATTCTCCAGGATAGATCATATCTTGGGTCACAAATGAAGCCTTGGTAAATTTAAGAAAATTGAAATTGTTATCAAGTACCTTTTCCGACCACAAAGCTATGAGACTAGATATCAATTACAGGAAAAGATCTGTAAAAAATACAAACACATGGAGCTTAAACAATACACTACTTAATAATGAAGTGATCACTGAAGAAATCAAAGAAGAAATAAAAAAATACATAGAAACAAATGACAATGGAGACACAATGACCCAAAACCTATGGAATGCAGCAAAAGCAGTTCTAAGAGGGAAGTTTATAGCAACACAATCCTACCTTAAGAAACAGGAAACATCTCGAATAAAAAGCTAACATTACACCTAAAGCAATTAGAGAAAGAAGAACAAAAAAACCCCAAAGTTAGCAGAAGGAAAGAAATCATAAATATCAGATCAGAAATAAATGAAAAAGAAATGAAGGAAACAATAGCAAAGATCAAGAAAACTAAAAGCTGGTTCTTTGAGAAGATAAACAAAATTGATAAACCATTAGCCAGACACATTAAGAAAAAAAGGGAGAAGACTCAAATCAATAGGATTAGAAATGAAAGAGGAGAAGTAACAACTGACACTGCAGAAATACAAAAGATCATGAGAGATTACTACAAGCAACTCTATGCCAATAAAATGGACAACCTGGAAGAAATGCACAAATTCTTAGAAATGCACAACCTGCCAAGACTGAATCAGGAAGAAATAGAAAATATGAACAGACCAATCACAAGCACTGAAATTGAAACTGTGATTTAAAATCTTCCAACAAACAAAAGCCCAGGACCAGATGGCTTCACAGGCGAATTCTATCAAACATTTAGAGAAGAGCTAACACCTATCCTTCTCAAACTCTTCCAAAATACAGCAGAGGGTGGAACACTCCCAAACTCATTCTACAAGGCCACCATCACCTTGATGCCAAAACCAGACAAGGATATCACAAAGAAAGAAAACTACAGGCCAATATCACTGATGAACATAGATGTAAAAATTCTTAACAAAATGCTAGCAAACAGAATCCAACAGCACATTAAAAGGATCATACACCGAGATCAAGTGGGGTTTATTCCAGGAATGCAAGGATTCTTCAATATACGCAAATCAATCAATGTGATAAATCATATTAACAAGTTGAAGGAGAAAAAACATATGATCCTCTCAATAGATGCAGAGAAAGCTTTCGACAAAATTCAACACCCATTTATGATAAAAACCCTGCAGAAAGTAGGGATAGAGGGAACTTTCCTCAACATAATAAAGGCCATATATGACAAACCCACAGCCAACATCGTCCTAAATGGTGAAAAACTGAAAGCATTTCCACTAAGACCAGGAAGAAGCCAAGGTTTCCCATTCTCACCACTCTTATTAAACATAGTTTTGGAAGTTTTAGCCACAGCAATCAGAGAAGAAAAGGAAATAAAAGGAATCCAAATTGGAAAAGAAGAAGTAAAGCTGTCACTCTTTGCAGATGACATGATCCTATACATAGAGAATCCTAAAGATGCTACCAGAAAACTACTAGAGCTAATCAATGAATTTGCTAAAGTAGCAGGATACAAAATTAATGCACAGAAATCTCACATTCCTATACACTAATGATGAAAAATCTGAAAGTGAAATCAAGAAAACACTCCCATTTACCATTGCAACAAAAAGAATAAAATATCTAGGAATAAACCTACCTAAGGAAATAAAAGACCTGTATGCAGAAAACTATAAGACACTGATGAAAGAAATTAAAAATGATACAAACAGATGGAGAGATATACCATGTTCTTGGATTGGAACAATCAACATTGTGAAAATGACTCTACTACCCAAAGCAATCTACAGATTCAATGCAATCCCTATCAAACTACCACTGGCATTTTTCACAGAACTAGAACAAAAAAATTCACAATTTGTATGGAAACACAAAAGACCCGAATAGCCAAAGCAATCTTGAGAAAGAAAAACAGAGCTGGAGGAATCAGGCTTCCTGACTTCAGATTATACTACAAAGCTACAGTAATCAAGGTAGTATGGTACTGGCACAAAAACAGAAAGATAGATCATTGGAACAGGATAGAAAGCCCAGAGATAAACCCACAAACATATTGTTACCTTATCTTTGATAAAGGAGGCAGGAATGTACAGTGGAGAAAGGACAGCCTCTTCAATAAGTGGTGTTGGGAAAACTGCACAGGATATGTTAAAATATGAGATTAGATCACTCCCTAATGCCATACACAAAAATAAGCTCAAAATGGATTAAAGACCGAAAGGTAAGGCCAGAAACTATCAATCTCTTAGAGGAAAACATAGGCAGAGCACTCTTTGACATAAATCACAGCAAGATCCTTTTTGACCCACCTCCTAGAGAAATGGAAATTAAGAAAAAATAAACAAATTTGACCTAATGAAACTTCAAAGCTTTTGCACAGTAAAGAAAACCATAAACAAGACCAATAGACAACCCTCAGAATGGGAGAAAATATTTGCTAATGAAGCAACTGACAAAGGATTAATCTCCAAAATTTATAAGCAGCTCATGCAGCTCAATAACAAAAAAACAAACAACTCAATCCAAAAATGGGCAGAAGACCTAAATAGACGTTTCTCCAAAGAAGATATACAGACTGCCAACAAACACATGAAAGAATGCTCAACATCATTAATCATTAGAGAAATGCAAATCAAAACTACAATGTGATATCATCTCACACCAGTCAGAATGGCCATCATCAAAAAATCTAGAAACAATAAATTCTGGAGAGGGTGTGGAGAAAAGGGAACAGTCTTGCACTGCTGGTGGGAATGTGAATTGGTACAGCCACTATGGAGAACAGTATGGAGGTTCCTTAAAAAACTACAAATAGAACTACCATAGGACCCAGCAATCCCACTACTGGGCATATACCCTGAAAAAACCATAATTCAAAAAGAGTCATGTACCAAAATGTTCATTGCAGCTCTATTTACAATAGCCCGGAGATGGAAACAATCTAAGTGTCCATCATCAGATGAATGGATAAAAAAGATGTGGCACATATATACAATGGAATATTACTCAGCCATAACAGGAAACGAAATTGAGCTATTTGTAATGAGGTGGATAGACCTAGAGTCTGTCATACAGACTGAAGTAAGTCAGAAAGAGAAAGACAAATACCATATGCTAACACACATATATATGGAATTTAAGAAAAAAAATGTCATGAGGAACCTAGGGGTAAGACAGGAAAAAAGACACAGACCTACTAGAGTATGGACTTGAGGATATGGGGAGGGGGAAGGGTAAGTTGTGACAAAGCGAGAGAGAGGCATGGACACATATACACTACAAAACCTAAGGTAGTTAGCTAGTGGAAAGCAGCCGCATAGCACAGGGAGATCAGCTCGGTGCTTTGTGACCGCCTGGAGGGGTGGGATAGGGAGGGTGGGAGGGAGGGAGACGCAAGAGGGAAGAGATATGGGGACATATGTATATGTATAACTGATTCACTTTGTTATAAAGCAGAAACTAACACACCATTGTAAAGCAATTATACTCCAATAAAGATGTAAAAATAAATAAATAAATTGTGATGAAGAATGTTATTTTTCATATATGCAGAATTTTTTTAACTCTTACAAAATTTTTTAAATGGAAAGGGATGATTCATACACCCCTCCACCCCCGTTTCTTACAGTTAAAGAAAGACAGAGAGACTGACTTTGGAAAACTAACGGACAATATTCAACAATTTGCAAAATGTTTATTAATTTTCTAAAGTTTACTGCAGTCCTGTTAGTATTATCGCAGACCCGGCATGGCTCTATATAAAATAAACCACCAATGATATTAGAATCCAGAGGAAGGAAATAGTATCAAAAGTTTGGATTGAAATGAATGGTCAAGGTTTTGAATTTCCAGGAAGGGCAGCATTGCAATGAATTCTAGATGGAGTAGGCAGGGAGAGAAGGAGGTGACAGTAATGAGCTAACCTCTGTCAGGAAGAGTAATAATGCAAAATGCTGTCATCAGTGATTTCAGACTTTAGAGTGCACAGGAATCACATCTTTCCAAAATGTAGCTTTTGATAAAATAAGTCTGGTTTAGAGCCTGAGAGTCTACATTTCTAACAGACTCCCAGGTAATCCAATGCTTTGCTTCCATAGACCACATTTTGAGTAACAAAACTGTGATAGATTCAACTACCACAGTCACTAAATAACTCACATTTATATTGATGCTTTGTTGTCTAAGATCGGCTTTCACATGTTTTACTTCATTTGATTCTAAATGAATGAAACAGGATTCTGTGAGTATCTGCTCTTATACGTCACCTCAAATCTTCTACATTGCCTTTCCCAAACTGGATGTGATTAGATATACCGGCAATAAAAATGCTCCACACTCAAAGAAGTTTGAAAAACGTTGAGTTAAACACAGTTAGATAAGTTCCCTCACTACAAGCCTTTCAGAGCCTTAAACACAAATGTACATTATGAATCTTCAAGAAAGAAAATTGATCACACATAATGCTTTCTTCATCGTAAGGCTATTAATACTTCATGGAGTAGCTTCCCTATGCTGTGAATAATGAGGTTTTGAATACAAGTTCTGAGGTCTCATTGGTTCTTAAGTTCGTAGATACTACTTTGCTCAGTGCAAGTGGTGACCTATACTGAAGTGAAAGTCACTGATAAGAGAGTTTTCAAAGATGACCAAAGCATCAGGTTAGAAATAATGATCACCTTCGGGCCAGTCAGAGCAATCTTTGCAATCAATCAGATGAGGTTGAGCAGAGAGCGACTTCTGTAGAAAATACTGGAAAGAGCATGATGCTGAGAATGTACAGAAGACATGTTACAAAATTAGGATGTTACCATTTCATAGGGTACAACATAGCTAGAACCTGTGAAGAAATGATGGTAGCAAACAGAACAGACCAGTCTTCTGTGTACCAAACAGAAATGGACTGACTCATGAAAAGTAAGGCACGAAGTGCCCAACCCAGGGATATGGTTTAAACAGAAGTTTTCCAATTGTGCTGCATAGTGCCTTGTAATCATTGCCTTTGCAAGCGAAGACTAAGAGCAAACGCTTTGCAGCACGAGATTTGGGAAGTCTGATCTCACCCCTGCCCACTATGATGACTGGATAAGAAGCTTCTAACTATATAAAATATGTGAAACCCAAAGCTTCAAGAAATACTCCTCTGGCATTTTCTTGGACTGGTCATGTTGAACTAAATGGTAGATTGAGGGTTTGCCTACAACAAATGGACACAGGGTGCTGATGGGCCACTTCCTTCAATGAATTCTGAGTAAGCCAATAATGAACTTGTTCCTTTTAACATAAAAAATGAAAAGAGCTTCAACCAAACTGGCTTTATCTTTTCTGCGTATGTAGAATTTTATGCTTTCAAACTTCAGGAGGAAGTAGCAAATATACTCTCATGATAGCTAATGAGGATCCCTGATGTCAAAGTCTCATCTATATGGGACTAGAATGTGATGATTCTCAACATTTAACTGCATCAGAATCACCTGGAAAATTTTTTAGACACAGAGTACTGCAGCTCACCCTAGAGTTTCTGATTCAGCAGGACGGGGATAGGGCCTGAGAATTTGAATTTATAACAAGATCTCAGGTGACGCTGCTCTGCTGGTCCAAGACCCACACTTTGAAGAAGACTGCTGGAATGGAAGGGGCCTTAGTGATCACCTGGGCCATCCCCTTTACCTTACAGATGCAGAGTCTGAGGAACATAGAAGAACTTAGCACCCAAGCTGGGGCAAGAAACCATCCCCTTGACCACAAGTCATGTGTGCCATCCCTGCAGTATACCCAGATCTCTGCTGCTTCAGTCATGTCCAGTTTCTCAGAATGTCACACAGCTCCTGCCTACACTCTCCTTCTCTCCATTCCTGTATCAGGAAAAATTATGAAAGACTTTGATGTGGGCAAAAAATTACTGGGTGTCCTGTTCATCTACCTTTCTAGTCTATCTTTGCCTTTTAATGTCTTTCTGCTATTTTATGACTCTAAAAGTTGCAGAAAACTGATAATAATGCAAATGATTCTTGTCTGTAAAAATGCAAGTGAACTGGGCCTTGTGAAATAAAATTGATCATTGTGTTATTAACCAGATATGCCTCTATTTGTAAAATTATTTCAGCATTCTCAGTTGCCTGTGTGTATGTGTGTGTGTGTGTGTGTGCGTGTGTGTGTGTGTGTGTGTGTGTGTGTGTGTGTGTCTTTTAATTCTCTCTTGATTCTGTAACACCTTACTGGGTCCCACATTAAGTAATGAGTTAAGTAAAATCACTGGCATGTGCTCATTTCATATTTGTATGATTTGTGTATCACAATTTTACTTTTTTTAAAAAAAATCTTTTAACATCCTAAAAAGGGGGAGTCCTCTTGAATGACAGATTAAGGATCTTCAAAAATAAACTACTTCATAGAAGCAATAAAAGCAGTGGCAAAAATTGTCCAAATCAACTTTTTCCGGAAGTTTGGAAATTAACTAAAGGATTGCAAAATTCTAAGGAGTGTTTATCGAGAAAAATCGTTGAATTTTGGTAAGAACAGCTAGCTGCTTTGTGGCATTTTAACTTGACCTAATCCCATCTTCCTCTCCCCATCTCCATGGTAGCCTTGAAAACAAAAGGCATCACAACTATGGTAGTTGTGCAAACTAGCAGTCTAGCAACCACTGGACAGGGTAGAACGGATTTAGAGCTTCCCAAAAGCCCTGTAGTTGTTAAGATTTGACCAGCAGCTCAATGTGCTGGTCATTTTCAATGTGCAGCAGCTCATTGAAAATCCCCATTCTCAGGGCTTATATTTATTTGACCTGACTCAGGACATGCTCCGGGCCAACAGTCCCATCTCTAGGGAATTTGCTGGAAAAAAACAATCAGTGACAATTGTTTAACAGTGCAGCTGCCTGGGATGATGTTACTGGGTAGAGTTAACCAAAACACTTAAAAAGAACAACTGGGGAATGAGAGGTCCATGTAGGACTTTTAAAAGCTCACGCATATTCTTAGGAATCTAGAAGACCATCATAGGGCTGTGTGTTTGCACAGGAAAGACCAAAGAAAGTTCTAAACTCTCATTGTTAGCTTGCCTTGAGGCTCTGCACAAGCAGAAAGTAAAGGCTAAGGTAGAGTTGTAAACTGCCTGTAGGATCATTGAAGACATACCCCAACACACACATATAGCCAATCAACAAAAGCTGGGAGAGTTACTGGTTCAAAGCATTTATGAGAATCTCTTCTAATCATTAGCTGAGACTTCAATGGCCACACATGACAAAGAATACAGACTTTATAGAATTAGTCCAGGAAAGTCACAAACAAATGAATAAACAAACAGCAACAATAATAACAAAAACAAAACTAGCAACAACAACAAATCCTGGGGACAAGACAGTGTCTGATTGTCAGAGTCACAGCAATACATTATTTTAAATGTTCAGTTTTCAACAACAACAAAAAATGAGATACACAAAGAAATACAAATGCATAGCCCATTCAAAAAAAATAAATAAATAATCAGTCAATTCTCCCTGACAAAGTCCAGATTTGGACTTACTAACCAAAGACTTTAAGATGATTTTTTTTAGTGAACTAAAGGAAAGCATGTCTAAAGAATTAAATGAAAGTATAATAATTCAAAAATACAATTAAGAAGACAATTCCATTTAAAAGAGTATAAAAAATAAAGTATTTAGGAATAAGTTTTTTTGAAGCATAAAACTTGTACTGAAAATCTGTAAAACATCATTGAAAGAAATTAATATCTAAATAAATGCAAAAATATCCTATATTCATGGATCAGAAGACTCTATCCTTAGGATGGCAATATTCCACTAATTGATCTATAAATTCAACTCAATCCCTATCAAAATCCCATCTTCTCTTTTTTGCAGAAATTGACAAGTTGATTCTAAAATTTACGTGGAAATTCATGGAAACTGAACTACACAAAGCAATCTTGAAAAAGATGAAGAAAATTGTAAGATTTAGACTTCCCAGTTTCAAAACTTACTACAACATTACAGTAATTTAGACAATGTGGTGCTGGTGTAAGGATAGACATATAGATTAATGGAACAAAACTGAGTTCAGAAATAAACCCTTACATTGATGGTCAATTGGTTTTCAGCAAGACAATTCAATTGATAAACAATAATCCTTTCAACAAATGATGCTGAAACAACTGGATGCAAAAGAATAAAATTGAACCCCTACCTAAACACCATATATAAAAATTAACATAAATTTGACCATGACATTGGGTTAGGCAATGGTTTTTTAGATATGACACTAAAAGCACAAGCAACAAAAGAAAAAATAGATTAATTCAATTTCATAAAAAATAAAACCTTTTTGTGGTTTTATTTTACAGTAAAGAAAGTGAAAAGACAGCCCACAGAATTATAGAAAATATCTGTAAATCATATTATATATCTGATAAAGGGCTTATATCTGGAATAAAAACAAAACAAACTCTTACAACTCAACAATAAAAAGAACACAACAAAAAAAGGAGGAAGAATTTCCTCCTTGTAAATGATACTCATGAAAAGATACTCACTATTAGTCATTAGGAAAATGCAAATCAAAATCATAATTCGATACCACTTCATACCCACTAGATGGCTGTAATCAAAAAGACCAGTAAGAACTATTGAGAAATATGTGGAAAAGTTGAAACTGTCAGACATTGCTGGAGGGAATGTAAAATGATGCAGCCACATTGGAAAGCAGTTTGGTAGTTCCTCAAAAAGTTAAACATAAAGTTGACCCAGCAATTCCTAGCTATATACCAATTCCTACTCCTACCCAAGAGAACTGAAAACATAGGCTCCCCCCAAAATTTATAAATTAATATCCATAACAGCATTTTCATAATAGCTAAAAAGTAGAAACAACTCAAATGTCCATCAACTGTTGAATAGATAAAATGTGGTATATCCATGTAATGGAATATTATTCAGCATGAAGTACTGATACATGCAACAACATGGATGAAACAATATTTTTCTAAGTGAAAAAACAGATTCAAAAGGCCACATATTATATGATTCCTTTTATATGAAATGTCCAGAATGAGAAAATCCATGGAAACAGGAAGTAGATTAGTGGTTGCCAAGGGTTGAAAAAGGGGGAGTAACAGCTAATGAGTACCAGGTTTCTTTTGGGAGTAGTAAAAACATTTTGAAACTGAGTAGTGGTGATAGCTGCATGACTCCGTGAATATACTGAAAATCACTGAATTGTACACCTTATTTTTTCCAGGTTTATTGAGATATAATTAACATATAGGATTGTTTAAATTCAGGGTGTACAGTGTCATGATTTGATACAACTATGTACTGTGAAATGATCACCACAGTAGGCTTAGTTAACACCTCCATCACCTCATAATTATCATTTCTTTTTGGTGATGAGAACACTTAGATATACTCTCTTAGCAACTTACAAGCATATAATATGATACTGTTAACTATAATCACCGTATGGTACATTAGATTCCTCAAAACTGATTCATTTTATAACTGAAAGTTTGTGCCCTTTGACCAAACTCTCCCCATTCCCCCGCCCCCTGCCCCTGACAACAATTCTACTCTCTGTTTCTATGAGTTTGATTTTTTTTTTTAGATTCCACATATAAGTGAGATCACACATATTTCAAGGTCCATCCATGTGGTCACAAATGGCAAGATTTCCTCCCTTCTCTGGATAAATAATACTATATATTACAGCTTCTTTATTCATTTATCTGTAGACAAACACTTGTTTCCATATCTTGGCTATTATGAATAACGCTGCAATGAACGTGGAAGTGCATATATCTCTTCAAGATCCATTTCCCTTGGTTATATGCCCAGAAGTGGGATAGATGGATCATATGATAGTTCTATTTTTAATTTTTTGAGGAACCTCCATACTATTTCCCATAGTAACTGCACCAATTTACATTCCCCCTAACAGTGCAGAGGGATTCCCTTTTTCTCTACATCCTTGCTAATATCTTATGTCTTTTGATAATAGCCACTCTAACTTGTGTGAAGTGATACCTCATCGTGGTTTTGAGTTGTATTTCCCTGATGATTAGTGATGTTGAGCGTCTTTTCATGACACTTTTTGGAAAAATGTCTATTCTGTTTCTCTGCCCTTTTTCTTTTTTTTTTTTTTTTTTTTTGCTATTGAGTAGTATGAATTCCTTATATATTTTTATATGAACCCCTTATCAGATATATGGTTTGCAAATATTTTCTCCTACTCTATATGTTGCCTTTTTATTTTGCTGAACATGTCCCTGTTAACCAAACTGGAACACTGAATGTATCTTCCCCACAGAAATAATACTACACGTACTTCAGCCACTTGGCAGTAGGATACGCTTGGTGGGCTAACCCTGGAGCCCTCCTAACAATCTTAGAGGATATGTAAGAAACAGAAACTGCATTTCCACTTCCAAACAACCAGTTTATAAATAAACGTTTAGATCAAACTCATTCTTCTGTTCTTCAGCCAAAGATTTTTTATGTCTGACCTTCTTTCTGTTTGTAAGCAAACTGATGCTGCAGTTCTACAGGAAACTCCTGAATATATGTTCTGAAAACTTGGCCAGAGAGAGCACAAGAGGAAGATGGAGCAGGGGTTTTCCTGAGGGTGTGGCAATAGTAATGACTCATGCTACTTCCTTATTCTAACATTTTCCATCAGTGGGGTGGAGAAAGCCCAGTCAGGCCTGGGGGAAGCCATCTTTATTTAGAGGGTGCCCTTTGTATCATGACTGCTTTTTGTTTTCCTTTTGCCACAATGCAAAGCAGGGAAATTAAAATGCAGAACAAGATAGAGTTTAAGATGACAAGAAGAGTCATCTGTTAAATAAATGCAACATACACTAAAATTAATTCCCTAGTGTATGCAAAAAAGAAAGGCAAACTCAACATATTTTTGTGTGTGTGTGTGTAGTCAGGTACTAAATGACTCTTGAATCATACAAAGCCAATAAAGAGAAAAGAGACCAAGAGGAAAAAAGAAGAGAGAGGAGTGCAAAGAAGAGGATAAGTGTGAACATAAATTAGCTTTCCAATGTGGGTAGTCTAGATAGTATCTCAGTTCCCCAAACGATGTTTGTTTTGTAATTTCACTGCATTAGTCTTTCAGATGTTTTCTCTCTGGATGGCTAGAGGTCCACAGTTCCAGACTCTAAATCTGTCTGTTAAAGTAAAGCACTCGTGTCCTTTCTAGGTCACTCCACTCATAAAAAGAGGGATAATTGAGGTTTTTATACCTTGAGAGATTTCTCAAAGTATTGCACAGAGATTAAACATCAGCAATTATATAATGCTATCCATAGCTTAAAACTGAGGGGAAAGAAGCCAAGCTGTTGAAGAAACCAAAGCCAAAAAATGATTGCCCTTTTGTTCATTGAACCATACTGGTTTTGAAATACTATAACTCAGATCATTCAGTGAAAGAAATGTTTGCTTAACATTTTTTCTTCTTTATTAAAAAGAGAGACAGAGTAAGGAAGGCATGAATTGCTGTTCCATAAAACAGGTATAATTACACCCACTGTATGTGATGTTATAAAAATTAAATTTTAAAAATTATAGGTAAAAAACTACAGATAAAACAGTGTCTGACACATGTATCAGTAAGACTTGTCTGTCATAGTTTTTACTTTTATTGTTCTTACTCATTGTTATTATTATAGAGGTGGATCTGAGAGTGACAGTGTGCCTGCAGTAAATGGATGACTGATCCAAATCATTCAGAATGCTTGTGTTGTATCTCATGGACCATGTACAGAAAAGAGAATGATATTTCAGTTTGTATTTGAAAGTATAATTAGTTGATACCAGACCCTCAAAAGAATCCTTAATGTTCATGTTATTATCCAAAATGAGTTTCAGTGCCAAATTCCTGTATGTGAATCTTTGACCGCCCCCAATAATGAATTGTATTCACTAGCTAGTTTCTGAATCTTGAATTATTTATAAATACAAATATGTAAGATGCACCAAAAGCACTTTTTAAAGAAAAAATATGAGAAAAAAATTGTGAAAGATTTTGAACTTTACTAAGTGTCCTGTCCAACTCATATATCTGGGTTATTTAAGCCTTTGTTTGCCTCTAACTAGGCTATTTCACAACCTTTTAGATACAGAAGTTAACTTAGAGAAAATTAATTGTAGTGCAAGGAATGCCTGTCCATAGAAATGCAAATTGTGTTCCTGTGGATATTGACCAGTTTTACCAATTTTGCATCTATTTATAAATTCACATTCTTTATCTGACTATAAATGGGTGCTTCTCTTTTGCACTGCTTGTAGAAGCTATTGGTCTCTCATTAATTCCTGAATTAATATTTGATACATGTACATTTTACATTGTATGAAAGTCATGATTTTATCCTCATTGAAAATTTATCCTTTAATATGTATAAGCTTCAAATTTATATGACTCTCTGAGGAGCACATCTGAAATTCAATCAAGTTACCTCCCTTGCAAACTGGCTAGCCAAGGTCAGAATTATCTTCTTGTGGTTCCTGAACAGTCATTGTTAGAAAATCAGTAAGTCAAACATGGTTGTCTGAGCTTACTAAGTAAAGAGCAGTGCTCTGGGCATTTTGGGATAGCTTCTTCTACACACACACACACACA
Source organism: Stenella coeruleoalba (assembly GCF_951394435.1). Taxonomy (NCBI): domain Eukaryota; kingdom Metazoa; phylum Chordata; class Mammalia; order Artiodactyla; family Delphinidae; genus Stenella; species Stenella coeruleoalba. Next base: position 129,026,205 of record NC_137150.1, on the reverse strand, counting down.
CACACACACACACCCCTGCAAAGTTTCTAAGGCAACATACAAATAGTTTAACCAAAATGAGTTAAGATCTGTCTAAAGGATTTCCTGGAGAGAAGATGTGGAAGCTACATGTAAGTTAAAAGAGGACAGCAATATTTGCCCATCTCACAAGACTTTATTCAAGGCTACTACTTTTTGATGTTTTAAATTAAATTTTAATTAGTGTCTTCTGAGATAGAAAAACATTGAAAACATTTTGTTCTCATATTTTATTATTATAGTTGTATTTTTTTAATATAAGAATAGAACTCTTCAGCCTTTCTCTAGGAAATAGGTTGCTAAAACTTCAGACCTTTCTTTTTACTTATTTTAATCTTACATAATTACAGAATTGAATATTTTACAACTATAATACAATTCCAGTTAAGTAACATTTTATATAATTGAAATAATTATATGGGAGGAAGTTGGTCAACCCAACTATATAACTATTCCTGTAGGTTAAAGAATTGTAAAGACATTTAAAACATATTTCTATGGGAAGGTGTAGTGTTTCTAACAAAAGTGGTATCAAACTATAATCATATGAGTAGCTGAAGATTATAAATAATGACCTTTTAATGATTATGACTAATGATATTAGTGGGTGTTTAATAGAAAAAGGGAGAAAGTATGAGAATTTAATTGTGTGTCATCGATGTGGAGCACTTAATAAAAGATTACAGAAACCTAGAGAGAGCTTTTTAGAATGAGCTGCAATATCTGTTTCTAAAATTATTAATACTTCTTTTACTTGTGAGTATTCTTCATGCATTGCCTGTTATTAAACTTATTAGAAGGTGAAATAATTTTGTCAGTCACTACTCAGGCATCACTTCCCCTGCAAAATAATCCTTGATGTCTACAAGACAGAAATGTTCTTTCCTTTCTGCTCACACAGTGTATATGCCACAAGTGCTCAGTAATTGCTATTTATACGTGGGTCTATATCTATAAGCGTGGTATAATGGAAACAACATAGAAGTTGGAGTCAAGTCAGAATGAATTCCAAAATAATTGCTAGTTGAGTGATCATAGATGAGCAAATAAACATTATGAACCTCAGCAAGATGTGCATAACAATTGTTATAGTATTATTGTGTATACGTATACATATATACATATATACAATAGTATTATAGTATTATCGTCAAGATTAAGGGAAATTACATATGTTGTTACCTGGAGCATAGTGAGTGCTCAATAAGATTATACAAGTATTTCCACCGTACATATTTACATCATAAATAAGCTATTTTTGTCTGTTTCATTATATATTTTCCATAGAGCGTATTACCATATTTACTATAAAATGCTAAATAGATATTATAATAGAAAATTGGAAAAACCTAACATTACAACATTACAATACTAACGTTGTTAGTATTGTTAGTATTTCTCACACCATCCCTCTTGTTTTGATAAGTCATCATTAGTATTCATTTTTTCCTCGCCTTCACTAGAAATGGTGTTTTGACACCAGTGTTTGAAACAAATGAAAATGGTTGAGAAATTCATGATCATTGCAAAATGCTCCTGGTGTTTCTTCTTCATTATTTACAGAGAGAGACTAATGCCCAACTTGCTGAGCTGGGTAAGGATGAAACTTTCACCCAGGCTCCATCCTGCCTGTTCACAAACTTTGGCCTAGGTGAAGGGGGCAGGGGTGGTCAGAGGAGTGAGACTCTGACATGTGAGGAGTCACCCAGCCTGACTCAGCCATCTAGCTGGGTGGTGTCTCACCACCCAGCTCATGCATTCTCATAATGGTCAAACCAGATTCCAGCCAGTCCTGAACCTGCCACTGTCTTTTCCCCTGAGATGTCGTCTACCTGAACTCCATTTCCTCACATTTCGGCCTGCGTCCTTTGCAGCTCAACTTACTTTCCATCTTTTCTAGAAAATCTTTCCTGAATTATCTCCCTTTCTCTAATAACCCCCTTGCATTCCCCACCCCACCACAAGAAACAAAAATAATCTCTTGTAGGCCATATTCCTTTCTCGTAGTGTTGACAGAATACAGGAAGTCCAGTCAAATCTTAATTTTAATAAACAATTTAAAACTTTTAGTATTAGTATGTCCCCAATATTCCATGAGATGTATATATACTATTTGTTGTTTATCTTGAATTCAATTTTAATCGGGCACCCTGTATATTTGTTTAGTAAATTGTGTGCCCCTACTCTCCTGTCTTGCACTATAGTATGGTACTATGTCACTTGTCTTGTATCACACCATGAGTCATAAGTGTTATCCAGGCTGCAGGCTCTTGAAGGCCAGGAATAGTGTCCAATTCCTTTGTGTCACCACCACTTTTACCTCACCCTTCCTGATGCTTCACACCAGTGTCTTAAATGCCACTGAGAGAGCAGGACTAGGGTCCTCATTCATTCTTTCATTCTTTCCTTCTGTTAACAAATATCCATTAAATACCTACCAGCTGCCAAGCACTGAAGTATATTCTGCAGATACAACTTTAAACAAGATACAACTACTGTCCTCAAGGAGCTCCCAGCTCATTCAGGCAGACAGGCATGTCAGGAAGCCATTTCAATCAGTACGATAAATTCTAAAATAGGGTAAGATGTGAACACAGGGGAAAGGCACCAAACCCAGTCTGCAGGGGTCCAAGGAGACGTCTGAGAGGAAACAGCAGGGAGGCGGAGACCTAATCATTAATAAGAGTTAACCAGGGGATGGCAAAGAAGGCTTTCCAGACAGAGAGAGTGGCATGAACAAAAGCTGAAAGTAAGAAAGAACATGGCATCAATGTTTAATCACTTAATTAAATCTTCCTTTTAGTTCAAGTTTTTTCTGACCCATGGATACCACTGTCTTTTGAGGATTCAAGCCTCTTAACAGGTTTTCTCAAGGAATTCAATGATGACAGCTTTTCTTTCTCTCTTACCTCATCACCTCTAGGCTGGTTTCTTTTCTCCTTGTAATCCAAGCATTTTGTTCAGTACCGTAGAGCTAAAAGTGACCAACTGTCTTGGCTTCCTCACCTTCCTTTCATCAGTCTCACTCTCCCTGCTCCATCCAAGGTTCTTTCTTCTTTTTCCCTCTGTTTACTCCTTCCAGCTCTTGTTCTCCCATGGAGACTGATGCCTGTAACCATGCTACTTTCTAATCCTCTTTAGGTGATTCCACTCGCCCCTCATTCTCTCTTTTCTACATAACCCGACCGTACTCCATATAGTAGTGGTGAGACATTTGTAGGGTTCCAACACTAAAAGTGCAATCACAAGAGAAAAGAAAATCACATCCCAGGTGAGAGGGATAAAAAAAAAAAAATGAAGAAAGGAAGTTTTCAGGTGAAACCCATTGAAGTAAAGCTGCTTCTTGACAATGCCTTTTGGATTAATCAGCTGTTCTTAGGCATTTCCACAACCTTAGCTTGTAGCACAAAGCAAGCACTCAGTAAACTGTTGATGTGAGAATTTACCTTTTTCTAATTCTCTAATTTACCTTGTTCTAATTAAATCTTCAGTTATGGCAAGTGGTAGAATTGAACAAATATGATGAACAGTAGCTAGCTGTCTGTATAAGTGTGAAGCTAGGAATTTGAATATAGAATTTGTGATGACACAGTATTTGTGATGGTTAATTTTATGTGTCCATTTGACTGGGTCGCAGGATGCCCTGATATTTGGTGAAACATTATTGTGGGTGCTTCTATGGGGGTGTTTGGGGATGAGAGTAACACTTAAATTGGTAGACTGAGTAAAGGAGATTGCCCTCCGTAATTGGGTTGGCCTCGCTCAATCACTTGAAGGCCTGAATAGAGCAAAAAGGCTGACCCTCCCCCAAGTAAGAGATTCTTCCTGCCTGAAAGTTATAAAATTGGGACATCAGCCCCTCCTATGTCTCAAATGTGCTGGCCTTGGACAAGAACTACACCACTGGCTCTCCTGGTTCTCAGGCCTTCAGACTCAGACTGGGATGTACACTACCAACTCTCCTGAGTCTGCAGCTTACAGACTCACCCTGAAGATCTTGGAACTTACCTGTCTTCATAATTGCATGAGTGTATATATATATATATATATATATATATATATATATATATATATATATATATCACAGGAAATAAGGTAATCAGAAGCTACTTTGATTATAATACCTGCCTCTAATTTGTCTTATAAATTTTTCATGATCCAGGTACATCCCTTCTCCCTGGGTAATTAGATCACTCTTTACTACATGTGGGTGATTTGATTCTTATAGGCCATTTTTCCATACTAAATGTCAAGATCCTTTGAAGAATATTCTTAGTTTATTTGGCAGGAATCGATCCCTTACAAACAGCTCCACAATGTTTGCCACTTGTGTATCCATGACAATAAAGCTGCCTCAGGTACCGCATCGTATAAGGGGTGGTCAGAAGACAGGGAAATGTCTGTGAGTTCTGATATTCAGGAATAGAAGGTAAAAAACTAGGTTAAAACCAAGTAATGCTTTCTCATCAGACACTCTTCTGTCCCATACTGTTATACAAAAGTAAAGATTGCAGAAGTAATAGAAGATGCAAGGACATGGGATGAGGGGATGAGGTGAGAGTTTAGTGAGGACTTCAAGGACATCAAAGTGCTAAACGTACAATGCTAAGCAGGGCCAACATCACAGAAGTGCCATCTGCACAGATGCTCAGAAGGGCCCTGCACTGACTTTAGTGCTCTACTGTCACCATCTTGAGACTCTTAATAAGTTTTGAAACAAGGGGCCCCAAATTTTCATTTTGCACTTGGTCTTGCAAATTACAAAATTGGTCCTGATGCTAAGTAAATCTTCCTTTAAGTTTGGTAACCAGTTATAAGTTCAAAGTAAATGTTTATTCAACTTTCCACCTACTGATTATTCTAATGGTCTTATGTTAGGATCTAAGAATAATAGCAAACCAAACTGAAATCCCATCATCCCATGCTCTACCCACAGATGGAAAGAACAGCAGGCAAGAAAAAGCCTTGAGCAACAGCCATGAGGAACTACGTAACAACCAGTCCTCATGCAGAGCTTGAGAAGAGATGCAAGTTAATTAGCAGTATTTACAAGAGCTTGGATAACTGCTTCTAAAATCAAGGACTGAACCTCCAATAATGGGATGATATTGGCCCCCCGCCAGTGAAATAGCTTCAAAATGCCCAGTCGAGGAACTGAGTAAAATAATTTGGCACCATTGTCAAAACCTTCTTTTGCCATCCTTCACTCTTGACAAACTTCCCTCGGTGTAAGAAAAAAGAACTGCCTACAATCTGCAAGTGTATTACTTGCTATACAAAAATAATCACCCTGACTTCCATTTCAGGCATTAAAAGAGACCAAATATCGTATTTCCAGGTTTTAGACAACACATTCATATAAACACAAATGTGCATCAGAGCTTTCCATTTGTTGAAGCATTTGTATTTAACATACTCTGCATAGGCATTAAAAGTGAAGGAATTTGTATATGATTAATATCTTCCAAGAACTCTCATCTGGTGGGACAGAGGATGGCACTGCCACCCAATTGGATAAATGGAGAACTTGGCCTGCTGATTTGGCAATACTTCTGACCAGCTACCAAAATAAAAGACAGCACCAACATCACTGCTGACTCACAACTGTCCTGAAGGTTTGAGTTTCCCTCCTTTGGCAGAATATCCTACTTGTACCCTACATGTTTCACCCTCTATACTTCTCTCCTTCTTCAATGCTAAGTTCCAGGCAATAAGATTGTATTAGTCAGAGTTTGAAGAGAAACAAAACTAATAAACATACATATAGAGAGAGATTTATTAAAAGAAAATGATTCAAGTGATTATGAAGACTGGTAAATCACAAATCTGCCATCTGCAAGCTGAAGACCTAGGAAAGCCAAAGATGTAGCTCCCATCTGAAGACCAGCAGGCTTGAGACTCAGAAGGAGCCAATGTTTCTGTTCTACTCTAAAGGCAAGAAAGAACCGTTGTCCCAGCTCAATGCAGGCAGGCAGGAAGTGTCCTCATAGAAAAGTCAGCCTTTTTGCCCCATTCAGGCCTTCAACTGCTTGAGTGAGGCCCACCAACATTAGGGAGGGCAATCTGCTTTATTCAGTCTTCCAATTTAAATATAAATCTCATGCAAAAGCACCCTCACAGACACACACAGAATAATGTTTGCCCAAATATCTGGGCACCCTGTGGCCCAGTCAAGTTGACACATAAAATTGACCATCTCAGGAAGGTCATTGGAAGCATATTGCGGCAGCTCCCAGGATAATCAGTCCACTCCTAGGCTGCTCCCCTTCTTTGTCTCTTCCTCCTCCAGCTGCCACCATCTTGGACCATGACAACAAGGGACATACCTAAATAACGGCAGAAAAATTGGGGGCCCTGAAGATTGTATGGAGCAGAAACACCATGTCAGCCCAGGACTCTATATCCCCAGTCTTCTACATCAGAGAAGAAAGAAACTTGCACCTCGTTTAATCTGCTGTTATTTGGTGATGATGTTTTGTGGAGAAGGAGGGGATCTGTGAAAGCTGATGCTAATCCTAACTGATATATCTCCCTTTTTCTCCCATTTCACACTGCAGGAGAGAATGATGGATTGGGCAACAAATTAGCTAAAATACCTATGACTAGAAAGAGAGAAAACCCTAAGACCTGTGTAGTCCTCAGCTCTACAGTGAAGGTAACAATCAAACTTTATACAGCACAGTAAAGCTTTTGTGCAGCCTTTCATGACATTATATCTTTCCAAAAATAACCTTGTGAGGCAGAGAAGCCTTATGTTTTAATCCTCATTTTTCTCTCTGAAAAACCTAGGATTGTCCTTGCTTAGATGATAATTTGGTTTTGAATTCTTCATATTAAGCTAAGCAAAACCATGCAGTATCAAGTGGGCAACAATATCTTATTCAATAGAATTCTATCCCTTTACAAACATTTATGGGGAGCTTTAAAACTTCTTTATAAATGCAAATTAAGTCTTAAAGCAAGATTATAACAGTGAAATTCTGTTTTAACCTGATGGACACCAAAATGACTTTGCTAAATTTAAACTGCATTTCAATGGAAACCCATGGTCACTGTGGAACCAAAGGGTATTGAGCCTATTGTTTGTTTGCTGTGATCGTTTGCAGATAAAGCAAGGGAACACTATTATTTGTGTCACAGTGCATGTTAGCCTTAAATCCTGGGAGAAATCCTACAGCTGCAAGAACTCTTTAATTGAGCCCAGAGTTTCTCAAACTTGTGTGACCATGAATCAGTTTTTTGTTTTTTATTGCTTTTTTCTTTTCTGGTTTTGTTTTTTATAAATACTTTACATTTCAAACACTGGTGTTGCAAGAGCGTGTTTTCGGAAGCACTATACCACTTTCTACTTTGAGAACATTTTCTTCTCACTAAACATACTGCAGGGTAGGACAGGGTTGGAGGGGGCAGGGGACGGAGGATTACGTGGCTGCACTTGCGGATTTTTCTCCATACCACCCTCCTTAATTAGGATTACCAGTATTAGCCAATAAGAATACAGGATTCTCAGTTAAAACTGAACTTCAGATGAACAGCAAAAATGAATTTTTTTTTGTATAAGTATGTCCCATGTGATGTTTGGGACCTACGTATACCAAAAATCTATTCATTGTTTACCTGATTTCTGAAATTCAGTTTAACTGGGCACCTTGTACCTTGTCTGGCAACCCTACCCCTAATCCATCGCCAGGGAGGAGGAGCTTCTGGTCGTCCTGGTTCATATTTCGAGACATTTAATGGGGCTTTATGACTAAGAAGGAGTGCTGGAGTCAAATCACAAGCCTCTGCCTCCAAGTTTGTAAACAGTCTCTCCATGAAGTTCTCTTATTTCGGCCTCTTTTTGTGCTACGCTTCCTTACAAGGACCCTGAGTAATATCCTGTAAGACTAAGATTTAGGACAAATGGAGATGCCTTGCCTGAGCCTTAATCCTAAATCTCAAACTCAAACCTAGGTTTGCAGAAAGTCTTGCTTTGGGGGTTTTCGCACCAACAATAATGAGGTGCCTTTTTTCTTATTTCTGGACCAGCTAGCTATAGGTCAATGCATGCCGTTCAGTAGGCTTAATATAAGCTATTGCAATCCCTACAACTATTATTCTTATTAGCACCCTAAATATCTGTATTGACAATATTGCAATGGTTGTGTAACGGTTTGGGGGTGGGAGTCAGTGTACTCAAATGCCATCAACACTCATCTCTCTCTACTTTAGAGAAAAGGAGAACAGACCACCAAATAGAGATTTGCACACAGACCACCATGACCCCGTGGTAAGTCTTGGGTCTTCTTTCTTGCCTGGGATCTGGGAATTGACCACTGTGTTCACCGTGTTAATTTCTAGAAATCATAAAACCCCAAAACTTGATTGACTGACCAGATGTTCTAAGAATACTTAGGGCTGGACACAGGAACAAGTTAATTTTTTTTTTTAATCTTAAAAAAAGAAAACACCCCAACTTACCCATAATCGATTTCTTACTTTTTTTCCCAGCTATTTTTAAATAATCAAATCACCATAGTCTCTATAGCATTCTGGAGATTACAGGGCTTGTGAGTCATATCCTTATTTACAGGAATGATGGGGGAAAGTCAGCACTTCAGCATTTACTCCATTTTTGAGAAGTGAACAGGAATTAAAAAGCTCAGGGTGGCAGGAGGAAAGCTGTTTAATACATAATTTTACCTTGTCCTACTATTTCTTTATCTTTCCCTTTTCAAGACTCAGACCTGAGAGAACTGCCACTGCCCAGACACGTCCAGTGACAGATACAATATGTTAGTGTAGCAGATGGCAGACACATATTCTTCCTTGTTTGGCTGTTAAAAAACTTGATTCCTCCTTTTTTTCACACTAGCTCAGTCCTTCTGCTCAGAATTTCTTGTCTTAAACTTCTTAGTCCAAAAGAATAAAAAGTTTTTAAAAGAGAAACTCCTTGGGGAAAACTTTATTTTCCAGCTTGTGTGACTTAGACCATCACCTCATGGCCGTTACTTACTGTAGCCTCAATAATCTACTCTCATAAAAGCCTCTTCTTTTATCTCCCTTCCCCAGAGCTGTCTGAGAAATGTGAAAATAGGAGGACTGATTAGGAACATTTTCAAAGTTTCAGGGAGCAAATTGAAATCGATATGATTTTAACACTAGAACTTAAAACCCCCCTGAGTATATAAGACACTTTTCTTTTGGGGAGCATTTGTTTCTAACCATGGGAAATAATATATTCCCCGTTAATTAAAACATAGAAGGTTAGAACTGGAAGGGTGTTCAAAGAAGCTAAAGTTTAAGGCTATCAGCTTTGTGGGTGATTTCATCTCTGCCTTGTGAACATTTCACATGTGTGACGTGATCTGCACGTCCATCTTTGATTATTACCATTCTTTAAAAATAACATGGACAGGTGGAAAATATTGTCTCAAAAGTTCTAACTGCTTAAGAATATTCTCTTACGAGCTGTGAGTTTGGCAACTTTGAAACATGAAATAAACATTAAAAAACAGATCATAGAAATCTTCATTAAAAGGCAGGATTATTAGTGTCAATCAATTAAATATGTTAATGATGACAGCGGAGGTAAATTCTGTCTTCTATTCTAAGCCAGGCCACATGATACAATTAAGGGTTTACCTTCTCTCTAAGGAGAAAAATAGTCACTAAAATGACTTCTCAAGTAAAATGTATATAATACCCTATACAAATAACCCTATCAACTGTATAGCTAGCTAAATCTGTATAGTATAAATAACGCCATACAGTATAGCACTCTAAGCAACTTAAAATGAAGTAACTTAACAAAGAAAACCCTTGAAACATGTTACCCTAGAAGATAATGTGTTAACATATTGTCCCTGTCCTTGAAAGTCTTCAGTGGCTTCCTATTGTTTCTAGGATTAAGGCCAAAATTCTTAATGTGATCTTCAAGGTCCTGCCTTATCCTGCAACCTCATCTTGTACCACACTCTCCATACCTCTTCATGCTCAGCCACATGGGCCTCCCTCCAAGTCTTTGAACATGCCCCAGGGCCTTTGCACATGTTTCACTCTGTCTAGACACCTTCCTCCTCCTGCCTTCTTTGCCTCTTTAGCTCTTACTCATCCATCAGATCTCAGCTCAGTAGTCACCACCTTGAGAAAGTCATCCCAGACTCTAAATCTCAGTTAGATTCTCTTTTGTATATGAACTCATAGACTATATTTCTTTTCTGTTTGGCACTTACCTCATTTATTTGTTGTATTTTTTTATCTATTGCCGCATAACAAATCACCCCAAAATTTAGTGGCTTAAAACAGCATTTATTATCTCAGAGTTCCTAAGACTCAGAAACAGGAGCAGCTTGGTGGATGGCTTTGGTTCAGAGTCTCTCACGAGGCTGCAGCCATTTGCAGCTTCACCTGGGATTGGAGGACTTGCTTCACAGTTCACTCATGTGGCCTCAGGTCCTTACCACATGGGCTTCTCCGTAGGCCTGCTGGAGCCTCTTCAGAACACGGCAGCTAGCTCATCCAGAGCAAGTGATCCAAGAGAGAACGGAGGAGAAGGAAGCTCTGTGTCTTTGTGACCTGGGCGTAGAAGCCACATACTGCCACTTCTGCTTTATTCTGTTTGTCACAAACAAGTTAAGTCCACCCCACACTAAAGGGGAAGAGAAATAAGCTCTACCTTTTGAGGGGATTTTTGGATATATTTAAAACTACCCCAGGTAGGTAGTTAAGTAAATGTTTACCTTCTCTACTAGACTAAGGATTCCTTGACTACTAGACCCACATTCCTGTTGTGCACTGTTGTGTCTCTGACATCTTCCAGAATGCCTGGCAAAGTACAAGCATTCAGAGAAAGAAAGAAAGAAGGAAAGAAGGAAAGAAGGAAGGAAGGAAGGAAGGAAAGAAAGCAAGAAAGAAAGAAAGAAAGGAAGGAAGGAAGAAAGCAAGAAAGAAAAAGAAAGAAAGAAAGAAAGAAAGAAAGAAAGAAAGAAAGAAAGAAAGAAAAAGAAAGAAAAAGAAAAGAAAGAAAGAAAAAAGAAAGAAAGAAAGGAAGGAAGGAAGGAAGAAAGAAAAGAAAAGAAAGAAGGAAGGAAGGGAGAAAAGAAAGAAAAGAAAGAAAGAAAGAAGGAAGGAAGGAAGGAAAGAAAAAGAAAGAAAGAAAGAAAGAGAAAGAAGGGAGGGAGGGAGGAAGGAAGGAAAGACGGAAGGAAAGGCAGAGTGAGGGAAGGAAGGGAGGCAGGGAGGGAAGGTAAAAAGTCAATTTGCATTTGAATCCCAGCCCTGCAAAACACTGTACAAATTATGTAACCTTAGTTTCTGGCTTTGGGGAATGGGGATAATTATAGCTACCTCTCAGGCTGTTCTGAGAATTAAATAATACAGCCTATATGATGAACCTGGATTTTTCTGGTACAGAAAGGGCTCATTAAACATTACTTTTATTCATCTTTTTGCTTCAATGACACCTGCTATCCATCCCAAGGCACGTGGATTCTCCTTCTCATTTTGTCTCTCCCAACCCTACTAGTCTGTTCCTCCAATCCAGTTGCTGCCACTCTCCCTTGTTGCACAGTCCTTCCTATTAGCCTGACAATTTCTGGTATCCATCCATCCTGTACACCACAACCCTATTCATTGTCTTCAAGACCAGCCCTGACCATTCACTCCTCTTTTCAAAATGTTTATTTTGTCCAAACTCTCCCACAACCAGGGCCCAGTGGAACTTCTCAACTTAATTTGTCACTATTCCCCTACATATACCCTCTGAGAAGACTATCTACTGCCTCCCAAAGTGTGGAACACTGGGATTGTGTCATTCATTTTTGCTGTTATTCTGCCTTGCACTTGGTAAGTAAATAGTAAACTTCTGTTGAATTGAATTTGAATTCCAGATCCCTTTTAGTTCCTTGTTTGTACTGAGTTAATGATACATCCAAGCCCAGGTACCAGAATGACATCAAGATACCAACATCAATGAGAAGAGAGTGGGCTTTTAGTCACCTGTAACCACATTCTTTTATGTCTATGTAAACTAAATGGCCCACAAATAGCAAATTCTTTAACAGAGCAGTTACACTGTATAATGTGGGTTACATTTTCTTAAATTCTCTAAAGCAAGCACTTCATCTTAATACTAATAGAACCTCTGTGCTCATTTTTAATGCTCTATAAATTTTTCATTATTGCTAATAGCAAGAACATTGTAAATATATTTGAAGATATAAAATTCTTAAATGATTCTGTGTTATACAGACGATAGGCAGCGGTAAATAAGATTGGAGGAAATTTGTCAAATGAATGAAAAGATGAAACTGACAATATAAGAAATTTTGCCTTTAGGTTTCTCTGACAATGCTACAAAAGTAGATGTTTTTATATTTTTAATGAATAAAAGTCTGCTTAAAACTCACCCTCCTATGTTGAATCACTATGCTGTATACCTGAAACTAATATAATACTGTAAATCAGCTATACTTCAATTAAAAAATATTAAAACACACACACACCTATAGAAATGCTTACTTTTGAGTTATGAATAGATATCTTTTGGAAACAGTAAAATTCCAGGCTGAAACTAGAACAGATATGAAAACTATTTACTCAGTGTCTCCTTGACATAATAACAGAGTGTTCAAATATTTTGACCTTGTAAAATTATTTTCATTCTAGTAGAGCAGAGAGATTTTGCAACTATATTTCCATGCCCTCCCCTCCCATTTTCTATAAGGTGCCATGACTGCTTGAATTCTGTAAATACATGTAACCCTCTTCAGATGGGCAGTGATCAACAACTAATCGTTGTATTTAAAGCTAGGTAACTTACCCTTCATCCTTCCATTCCATTGGCCTTAGATTTATATAAATTTAGTCAACAAGTCCTTCTTTATATTAGTATATATAAGCCTTGGGGTTCTTTTAAAAAGAAGGCGCTACCAGGATAATAGGGACTTTCACCTTTAGTTAAATGTTAAAGCAGCTGAAAGGTGAATAGGCTCACATAACATTCAAACGTTGAGAGCTATTGAAAAGCTTCATTTTACAAATGAGGAGACTGAGGTTAAGGATGCTAAGGACCTTATGGACACACACCACATGACAAGAAACCCATGGCCCTGCATCATGTTTCCGCTTGGCATTTGCCCAGCTGCCCAGTGATTAGTCTAACCCAAGGTGCATCAACCTCTGTGCCATTGGCATATTGGGCCAAACAATTCTTCTCTGTTGTGATGCTGTCCTGCGTATTGCAGGATGTCTAGCAGCATCCCCAGCCTCTACTCTCCAGATGCCAGTAGCACCCACCCCCTCATCCTTGTCGTGACAACAAAAATATCTCTAGACTTTGCCAAATGTCCCTTGAGGGTAAAATCACCCCCAGTTGATAACAACCAGTCTATCCCAGGCCATCTTATTGCTTTAATCAGCTATTCTCTTTTATGTTTTCTGGGCAAATACTTTAAGACACTAATGACCATATTCAGTATAGAGCTCTGAGTTATTTATATGAGAAACCACAGCCTTACAAGAAAAGGGACTTCACCGCTTTTTTGGCACTTCCAAATACAACTAAGAACAAATTCTGACTAGGGTTAACCCATCCCAACTTTTAGCATAAATTGAGGTTAAGAAAGAGACAAAATACAGACTGAGGGTTTTGATCTATGTTTAATGAAAAAGAAGTTACAGGAATAGAAATGGACATAAAACAAAGAGATCAATTTGGAAAACTATGGTGATAGATAGAACAAGGGAAAAAATCATTTTAATCTTAAATTTACTCATATATTCTTATTAATCATTGATCCAAAACATCTCCTTAAATCTAAAACAGAGTAATAGTTAGAATTTTACTGTTCAAATTACTGGGCTGTTTTCATGGGAACTCACCAAGGTAATGTCCAAACAATACTTTTCCATTTCTCCCAGAACACACACAAGCAAAGGCAGAGATGTTTACCACGAGGTAACGTGGCATGGAGAAAATACAGCCTTATCAGCTTTTTATTACAACAGCAAGTTAGCACTGGCAAATGTGCTTCTGGCACAAACATGCTTTCCGCTAATATTTTCATGAGAAAGCTTTTATGATATGCAACCATTTATTCTTAGTACAATCAATCATTGAGGGATTAAACCTAACTCTGGTGAACATAAATATATTTGGAGAAGTTTCTGACAGTTCAGATTAGAGCACCGTAGAAATATTGAAGATGTGAAATTTTAAAATACACAGATAAGAAACTGCAGTGAGCATCTTACTAGTTTGTTTCATGGCTGAATTCTGTTCATGATTCTTAGTAGAATCAGTCAATGTTCTATTTCTATCATTTTCTACCGAGATCTACAGTATGATCGTATCTTGCTAAATAAGAAAAAAAAATATCTTTGGAAACGAATTATGATCTCTGAAAACATCTGGTAATAGGTTTGTTTCAATTACCTTATTTAAAATAAAATAACCCTTCTCTCAAACTATATCAGGCAAGCATTAAACTCGTTAGTATAGACGTTGGCCATGTGGGTAATAAGGAGAAGCAATAGATTTTATTCACTATCCCTTTAAAATAAAAATCTTTTGGCCAGTGCATAGCAGCCACCAACCTCTTATGCTCACATTGAATAATTTCAAGTTAGGACGAGCCCTGTCTCTTCTGATACTGTATTCTAAGTTTCTCCAGTTGTTCTATACATTGGGACTGGGCCAGCTTCAATGTCCGATTCTCCTCTGTCAGTGCCTCAAATTCCCGAGCCAGCTGAGCGGCATCCAGCTTCTCCTTTTCTGCCTGATCCAGCTTGGCAATGAGCTCCTTTCTGAAGATTCAGGGGGGCAGGTGAGGAAGAAGCATAAAACATAATGCAAACAGATTGAATTATACAGCAACAGCATAATGGAAGTCGAATATGTCATTCTACTCTTCCAAATTTTACCCATCTCTGCTTGCCTCCTTACTTTTATTTTTCCAACTTCACAAATGTTAGATGCCTTTATTTTATTCCAGCACCTCGTCTAGATATATCCAAAATATTAAACATATACCAGCGCAGATACAGAGAACAAATGTATGGATACCAAGGGGGAAGGGGGGCATCAGATGAATAGGGAGATGGGGATTGACATATATCCACTATTGATACTATGTAGAAAATAGATAACTAATGAGAACCTACTGTACAGCACAGGGAACTCTACTCAATGCTCTGTGGTGACCTAAATGTGGAGGAAATCTAAAAAAGAGGGGATATAAATACACATAAAGCTGATTCACTTTGCTGTACAGTGGAAATTAACAAAGCATTGTAAAGCAAATATACTCCAATTAAAAATAAATAAATAAATAGAAATAAAATAAACATATACCAGCAAAAGCTCAATAAGTCCTTTGACAGTCAAAAGGGGTGATCTTTTAAAGAGTACAACAAATTATAAAAAATTATGACTATTTTGTAGGAAAAGAACAGAAAAATTTGTTTATAATTTAAGATGCTATTGTCTTACAGGTAGGTGAATCATAGTTTGTCCCTTACCTAAGTTTTGTCCTTCAAATTCAGTTATTATCTTCTTTTGTTTTCTATTTCTGAGTTTAACAAATCTTTACTAGGCAAAGTAACAAATCTTTATGAAGAAATTCCAGTTGCCTCCTGCAGATATTATTTTCCATGTCTTTCCCTAGCCCTTATATATATCTTGTCGCCCTAACTAACAAAGCAATATCTCTATGTTTGGTGCTGTCCTGACTCCTGAATTTAGGAAGTAAGCTAAGGTTATTGGAGGGAACTTGTAGTGATAACGCCTAAAACAATAAATATTTGTAAATAATTCATTGATGTAAATACACATAATAAGGAACTAAAGATTTGCAGTCTATATTTAGATTTAATAAACATGACAACCCAAAACAGGTCCATTCCCCTTATATGTGTCAGTTAATCCTAAACTAGACTTAACTGAATTTTCCTTTGCCTCAACATAAGGGTATGTCATATTTCTTTCTCCTCTGTATGCAAAAGTGCAGAGACCTGGAAGACCACTTGAACCAAGTGATTAAACTTGACATCATTAGTAATGAGACCAATAGATGCCCCATGCATCACAAAAGACACAACATCTTTTCTGTGGTATTCCTGCCAAAAAATGCACACATCAGACAACCTCAAATTGAGGGAAATGTTACAAAAGCATTTGAAGCCTGTATGCTTCAAAATGTTAAAACTGCTTCATATTTAGAAAAACTAAAGAGAAATGGCAATGAAATGCAATGTGCAATTCTGGATTGGAAAGAAAAAAGCTGTGAAGGAAATTATTGGGAAAGTGATGCAATTTAAATATGGCCTGTGAATTAGATAATACTACTGAATCAACGCTAAATTTCTTAATTTTAATTATTGTATTGATGTCAAGTGAGAGAATGTCCTTGTTCTTAGAAAATACTCCCTGAAGTATTTAGGGCAATGGAGCATGAGATATATATATATATATATACACACATATATATAATTGTATATGTGCATGTGATATAGATAGATGGATAGACACCCCATCTCTCTAAGAGAGAAAGAGAGAGAGAGCCCCAGTAGTATGTAGCTTTGGGAGAGGGAGAATAAAGCACAACTGGGGAAATTCTTCATAATTAATGAATGCAGTAAAGGAAGTATGAGGGTTCTTTTTACCATTTTTGTAACTTTTCTGTAAATTTGAAACTATCACACAGTTGCCCCAGGAAAAGGATAAAAAGCAAATCAGAATAGAAGTTCTAGTATTTTCTTCCTGCATTCAACAGACTGCTTTGTGTACACAATTTGGTGACCACTGAGCAAAACCAGGCACGGGAAAGAAAGTGCCCAACAGGGACAAAGGGAAGATAATCTGGAACATTCATATGCATATACACAAGGTTCCTTTGGGCTCTTATTGATCTTTGAATCTTCCATAGTATTTGGAATATAAAGGCTCCCAGAGATAAATTAGAAGTTTGGGATTAACATATACACACTACCATATATAAAATAGTTAAACAACAAGGACCTACTGTATGGCACAGGGAACTATACTCAATATCTTGTAATAACCTATAATGGAAAAGAATCTAAAAAAGAATTTATATATATATATATATATATATATATATATTTGTATAAAATTGGATCACTTTGCCATACACCTGAAACTAACACAACCTTGTAAATTAACTATACTTCAATTTTTTAAAATGGTTTAAAGAAAGAATATAGGGAATTCCCTGCTGGTCCAGTGGTTAGGCCTCCGCTCTTCCACTGCAGGGGGCATGGGTCTGATCCCTGGTCAGGTTCAGTGCGGCCAAAGGGGGGAAAAAAAAAGAATATAAAGTCTCCCAATAAATACTTATTGAATAAATATAATTGAAGAGTAAGGTACCTCAGAGACAACGTATATTTTAAAGATGAGGAAACAGAAACTCAAAGTGCTTAATATAATTGGAAAAAGTCACACACCTAATAAGAAGCAGCCATGAATCGAACCTATCCTTCTGATTAAATGCTTAAGGTTCTTTGCCTCTAAACATAGTTTAAGCAATAAATGTCAATAATTAAATATTAGTAAAGTTTCTTACGTAACTATCTTAAAGAAATTGATTAGGAAAATTTATGTAAGTAAAAAGAGACATGCCTCTAAATCCCTCACCCATCAGATCATCTACTCCTGTTCTTTTCTTCCTTTCAAATTAACTGTGTCACACAAATAATGGCTACTGTCCAGGCTCCATATCTGACCTCATTTAAAATTCCTGAGGATATCTGTTATTAGTTTTGACTAACAGGGAAAATAAATCACAGATTTTACAACTGAAAGGAATGGTCATGATTGTCTAATCCAATTTTCTTGCATTGGAGAAAGTCAATAATAATTTCTTCCTTGCTGGAATCAAGAAGACTCAACTGATAGGTTTCTAAATTAATTTCATGTATTTGATAAGCAGTTACACATCTATTTAATGAATACTGTCAAAACGTCTGTTGCCTCCTGTCCAAGACCTATTTATATAGAAAAATTGATGCTCATTCATTAGCAATTCATAATTAAACCCCAGCACATCAACCTACAAAGATAATCTTATAAATAGATGATCTGGGGAGCAAGTCAATATGTACAATTGGCTAGAATGTGGTCCTGCCTTTGATTTCTTGTTTATCATTTCCCTTCAGCGTAATGTGATAAAGGTGTAGAAGATCATCATTACAGGAATTTTATTTATACCATAGTTTTCCAGATGATGTACCTCAACAGTGAAAAGGTCATAACCTTGGGTCCACCATAGATCATCTGCTGGCCCCATCCTAAGCCACATGCCTGGATAAGTTTTTATTTGCTAAAACAAATGGGGGAAGGGGAAATCCAAGTGAGTCGGTAAAGAGAACTAAAACTTTCTGCAAACTAATTTCAAAATTAAGGAGATTCTTTATGTTGTAGGAGGTTGGGAAATGGATTCATCATTAGTACAAGTATTTCTCTGTTTCTGGAAAGACCAGAACTCTTGGAACTTTCTAAGTTAACTAAAGACTTTTATTTGGAAAAGACAAAATCCTAGGCAGTTTAGTCCCCAGGAGCTAAAGCGTTTTGAATAATAATGTAACAAAGGGTCTTCCTTGGTGGCACAGTGGTTAAAAATCCACCTGCCAATGCAGGGGACATGAGTTCGAGCCCTGGTCCAGGAAGATTCCACATGCCTCAGAGCAACCAAGCCTGTGTGCCACAACTACTGAGCCCGTGCTCTAGAGCCGCGAGCCACTACTACTGAAGCCCACACACCTACAGCCCGTGCTCCTCAACAAGAGAAGCCACCGCAATGAGAAGCCCGTGCACCACAATGAAGAGTAGCCCCCGCTCGCCACAACTAGAGAACACCTGCGTGCAGCAATGAAGACCCAATGCAGCCAAAAATAAATAAAATTAAATTAATTAATTTAAAAAAATAATAGTGTAATAAAATACTATCTTCATCATAGGAGAATTTTAGCTTAAATTGTGATTTAGCCTGTACTGTTAGTGGTTCTTGAAAGATGTGTGTTCTAGCACCAACATTTATACACAGGAGAGGAGTAGATGCTTCAAGATGACATAAAGGATGTGAAAGTTCACCTTCATCTTATGCAGGTGAAGGAACAATAAATGGTATTGAAATGGAATTTCCAAAACGCAGTCTAGACTTTGGTATTGAAGCCCTACAAATGAATGATGCAGGAAGAATAAATTTACCCTATCTTCTGGGAGCCAAAGGGCAACACCTTACCTTTGCAGGAAGAAGTAAGATTTGCTCTAGAGTTTCTCAGCCTTGGCACAATTGATCTTTTGGGCCAACTCTTTGTTGTTGGTGGCTGTCCCAGACATTGGCATTATAGAAGGTTTAGCAGTATCCTTGGCCTCTACTCCCCAGATGTCAGTAGCACCTCCCCTCACCCCACATCATCACAACCAAAAATGTCTCTAGACATTGCCAATGTCCTAGGGGTAGGAGGCTGAGGAATCAGTCTAGTTAAAAACCCCTACTCTATAGCAAATGGAGATTTCCACTATCAATCACCCGAAAAAGAGTTAAATTCTGGGTTAGGAATAAGGGGAAAGGCAAAATGTTTTCCTCGTTCTGTTTTTTGTTTGTTTCCTTATTTTAATTAATTAAGTAATTTTATTAAAGTATAGCTGCTGTACAATATTATATAAGTTACAGGTGTACAATACAGTGATTCACAAATTTTACAGGTTATACTCCATTTATAGTTATTATAAAATATTGGCTATATTTCCTGTGTTGTACAATATATCTTTGTAGCTTATTTTATACCTAATAGTTTGTAGCTCTTACGTGCCTACCTCTATACTGCCCCTCCCCTTTCCCACTCCTCACTAGTAACCACTAGTTTATTCTCTATATATGCTAGTCTGCTTCTTTTTTGTTATATTCTCTAGTTTGTTGTATTTTTTTAAATTTCACATATAAGTGATATCATCAGTATTTGTCTTTCTCTTAGACATAAACTTAAAATAACTATGATTAATATATTCAAGAAATAGAAGAACAGATGATATATTTCAATAGAAGACTGGAGTCTACCAAAAATATCAACAGAATACATTAATTGAAAAATTAGATGAATTCCAAGTAAAATCTAGAGTTTGTTAATAGTAATATATCAATGTCAGTTTCTTAGTTTCGACAAATGTACCACGGTAATGTAACATGCTAACGACTGGGGAAACTGGCTGAGGGAAAAATGTTTCCTCATTCTGCTCCCCTAAAGATTGGAGTTTCTTTCCTTAGCAAGAGAGACAAAATTAAAGGCACTCTCACTGAAGAGAGGTAAATATTCTGTCCCTTTTAATGTGGTTCCAGGCAGAGAGGATTAGGTGGAGAGATACCTGGGAATGAGATTCCAGTTAAAAGACTGGACTGCCTATAATTAGGTATAAAATGCCCAAATCATTATGACTGGGGCATAAATGGAAAGTGTAATCTCACAGTCTAATGAAATCTGGTATATTGGGATTTCACATAAAATTAAATCCTCAAACAAAAGAATCCCCTTGTCCACACGGGGATGGGGAAGGGTAAGCTGGGATGAAGTGAGAGAGTGGCATGGACATATATACACTACCAAATAAAATAGATAGCTAGTGGGAAGCAGCCGCATAGCACAGAGAGATCAGCTCGGTGCTTTGTGACCACCTAGAGGGGTGGGATAGGGAGGGTGGGAGGGAGACACAGAGGGAAGAGATATGGGGATATATGTATATGTATAGCTGATTCACTTTGTTATAAAGCAGAAACTAATACACCATTGTAAAGCAATTATACTCCAATAAAGATGTTAAAAAATAAAAAGAATCCCCTTGTCCACACCTCTGCCTCTGAGTGAAGAGCCAAGACAGTTCTTTGGTCCTTCTACTCATTCACTTGACAAGTATTTGTTGAAATCCTATTGCAAACCAAACCAATTCTTGATAGACTGTTAGTCTCGGGGAGTGTATCTCCACTGTTGGAAAATGAACTCAAAACCTATAAATTATACAGAAGGCATCTTATCCATATTAGACATCTTAGGAATGAGGATAGAACTTTCCACACATTACTACATATCCTGCAAACACTTGTGGAGAAATACCTCAATTTATTGTTTCTTTATGACAGTAGAAACCTGCTTTCTGAGGGCTGTGTAAAGATTTAAGAAAAATGTGCCTGGAATAAAAAAGTGAGGTTTGGTTTTCAATGTTTTCTAACTGCGGTATCGTTTTGCAAAGAAAATTGTACCCTGAAGTGAAGCAAATAAAACACATAAAATTGAACTTCCCCTGTTTGGCCCTTGTACAGTACCCTGCCCCCCCATCACCCTCACCATCCCCAATCTCTGAGAGGTTTCCTAGAACCCAGTTTAAAAGCCTCTGCCTTCAGGAATGCCCATAAAGAAATAAATGTTTCTGATTAATAATAAAAACCTCTTGTTGGAAATTTCAGGATAAAGTAAATACCATGACTAAAAACAAATCAGAATGAGGCTATTTCTAGACTATGCCTTTACAAATTACTTATGCTCCCTTTTCCCCCATCCTGATATGTTTCCCTCGATGAGATGTTGCTCCCTCAATCATCATTTTGTGTATCTTAAAAAAGGCATGAAAATACAGGTCTTATACTGATTGTGGTACTCTCATATGAAAACAGTTTTCTAATGTTTTGCAACTAAAATTATATACAACATTTTTAACTCAATAATAAAAAGACAAATAACTCAACTTAAAAATGGGCAAAGGACCTGAATGGACATTTCTCTAAGAAGTCATAGAAATGCCAAAAAGCACATGAAAAGGTGCTCATCATTTTTAGCTATCAGGGAAGTGTATATGAAAACCGGAAAGAAACATCATTTTACACCCACTAGTGTAGCTATAATCAAAAAGACATAATAGGTGTTGGCAAAATGTGGAGAAATTGGAAACTTCATACATTTCTGTTGGGAATATAAAACGGTGCAGCCACTTTAGGAACAGTCTGGCAGCTCCTCAGAAGGTTACACATTGGGTTATCATATGACTCAGTAATTCTACTCTTAGGTACACACCCAAGTGAATTGAAAAGATACATCCACACAAACACTTATACATAAATGTTTGTAGCAGCATTATTCATAATAGCCAAAAGTACAGACAACCCAAATGTCCATCAACTGACAAATGGCTAACTAAAATGTGATATAACCATATAACGGAACATTATTTGACAATAAAAAGGAATGAAGAACAGTCATACCTCATTTTATTGCACTTTGTTTTATTGTGCTGCACAGATATTGTGTTTTTTTACAAATTGAAGGTTTTTGGCAACCCTGCAATGAGCAAGTCTTTGGCACCATTTTTCCAACAGCATTTGCTCATTTCATGTGTCTGTGTCACATTTTAGTAATTCTTGCAATATTTCAAACTTCTTCATTATTATTATATTTGTAATGGTGATCTGTGATCAGTGATCTTTGATTTTATTATTGGAAAAAGACCACGATTCGTTGAAGGCTCAAATGATGACTAGCATTTTTTAGCAATAAAGTGTTTTTTAATTAAAGTTTGTATGGTTTTTTTTAGACATCATGCTTTCGCACACTTAATAGATTACAGTATAGTGTAAACATAACTTTTGTATTCACTGGGAAACCAAAAAATGTGTGTGACTCTCTGTTGTAATACTCGCTTTATTGTAGTGGTCTGGAACCAAACCTGCAGTACCTCTGAGGTCTGCCTGCACTGATGCATGCCACAGCAAAGATGAACCCGGAAAATATTATGCTAAGTGAAAGAAGCCAGTCACAAAAGACCACATACTGCATGATTCCATTTATCTCAAATATCCAGAATAGGCAAATACATAGAGACAGAAAGTAGACTAGTGGTTGCCAGTGGCCGGCGGGAGGGAATGGGGAGTGACCACTCAGGGGTACAAGGTTTGTTTCTGGGGCGATGAAAATGTTCTAAAATCGTGATGGTGGTTTCACAGCTCTGTGAGTCTACTGAAAACCACTGAATTATTTTTTAAGCCCCTGAATTATTTCTTTTAAGTTATATAACATTTTTCAACCTGACTTTTCTAAGATTTTATCTTTTTCTGACAGTCTAAGTCAATCTTTTAAACACCGGAACACCTCGCACAATTTTTCATATATAAGGCAGAAGAGTGGTCTCTCCTCTGAACAAGTTAAAACACAAAGCAAGTTTTACTAATGATAAATCTATTTGTAGAACTAATTATAGTTTAACCATATATTTTTTAAACTGCCAGACAATTCAGTGATAAATATCAAATGCCATAAAATATCTGTACTTCACTTCCATGAGTTTCCATTACATACACAAAACCTATATGTGTTCTATAAAAATGCTTAGAATATTTATTGAAAAAAGTATGTATACATTTTATGTTACTATATAAGCAATTATATAAAAAATACCAATTCACATCCAAAAGGCCTAGAAAAAATAGACAAAAATGATAGTAGGAGTTCTGTAAAGATGTCAGAATTCTTGGTAAATTTTTAAAGCTTTCAATAAAATTGTCATTTTTTTTCAGTTAAGAAGAGAGAAATTTCCAATGAAAGTAAGAACAAGCTTTTTGCATATCACTGGTCAATAAGCCAGAAGCTATTCTTTAAATTAAATTCATCCCATGCTGAATTTGTAATCCCAGATAATGTTTGACTGTCTTTATCCACCCAACAGACATGATTTAAAACAATAGTTATAATCAACTCTTCTCCCCTCCCCTCTGCGAAGTCTCCCAAACTAGGTCCAGGGAGACCCCCTCTGGAGATGAGAGAGAAGTTCAGCTTAACCTGTGCCCACATGGCTCCAATATTCAAAAACTCTCTTTTAAAATACCTGATTTAGTGACTCTCTGTGTGTCCAGCGTATGCTAGCCAATCACTGGAAGCAACATAATCAGCCACACTTTATTAAATGATGGGGAAGAAATTCTCATCCAAATCATCAAAAAAATGGAGAGTGAATTTACTTGGGTCAAATCCATTTGGCCCAATTTATCTTGCTTGAACACAAAGACTGTTCAGGAAAATACCTGTTGTAAGATGAATTTCTGCTTCAGTAAAGTGTTAATGAAAACACGGATCACCCATAACCCTTGGAGGACCAAGTTCATTTATTTATAGATATAAAATATCACCCTACTTTGAATTTTAACAATTTATCTTAGCAATTCTTTATTGCTGATATTGACTCCATATTTTAAATACAGACAATACAAATTACAAATTTAAAAAATGCATACATGGAGGATATAACAGTTTCCTACCATCAGCTACTGTAAATCACCCCTATTCGTATTTTACCCTACGTGCAGCTCCCTATTCAGTGATTACGATCCAAAGAGATGTTAAAGGTTATCCAGGTCTGCAGAGAACTATACATAGTCAGAAAGGACAGAAACTTCAGTGGATAGCTATTGATAACACTAGCCCACAAAAAGTGCCCAAAGAATCATTCCAGTGAATTTTCCTTCATCCAGGAAAAGCACTGATCACTGTGGGGTGGTTGGGCTAGGGATACAGGCTAAGATCTTTTCAAGGATAGCATTTGGACAGGTGAAGAGGAAGGAGGGAGACTATACTGAGAGCCTGGTGTGAGCAAGGGCACCGAGGTGGACAAAGTGAATAGGTCAACATAGCTGAAGACCAAGGATGAGCTAGAACATTCTGCAGAGGTACTAAGGCCCAAGGTAGATCTTTCAATCCAGGCCAAGCACTGGGTGCCCTTCTCTAGCAATAGGAAACCATAGGCAGGGAAAGCAGTTATAATATTACATTGATCAAGATTTGAAGTAACAAGTCCTGATCCCAAATGGCAGAAGTGGGAATGAAGAAAAGGAACTTGAGAGACTTTATAAAAAAGAAAGGAAAAAAAAAAATCAAAGAATTTGGTCTTTGTCTCTTATCTAGTCAATTACTAGGAAGAAAAGAAAAAAAAAGACAACATCATGGTTTCAAGAAAACTCCAAAGTTCAAAGAGGTTTAGGGAGGAAGTAAGATTAGTTTTGCAGAAACAGCAGGAATATGTTTTAATAAAAGAGCAGATGAATCACTCTCATATTGTTATCCTATTGTGTTTTTTAATGCAATATACAAAAATATAAACTTACAAAATATATAATTTAGTGGGTAAGTCTTGCATTGCCCCCACCCAAAAAAGCTACACATGGGGTTAATTTAAATAACACTGTACTTCCAGCCTAAAGTGTTTACAAATAAATACATAATTACCTGAGGCTTTTTTTCCTGTCACAACACCACAGTTCTCACACACACACACACACACACACACACACGTACACCCACTGGAAGATACCTTTATAGGCTACTGATTATACAAGTCCTCCTTTAACTTAATCACTGGTCACATTATTAGTAAGCTTCCTCTCTTCCTTCATGAAACTGTTTCTAGGGCTCATACTGTGTGTAAATGGACAATCTAAGCATTCCGACCAATTTATGAAAACTCTTAGACCAAAAAGAAAGTCTGAGACATACAAAGGAAAAGTTGTATTTCTGATTTCCTCATAAGCATCCTTCAATGCCCTATAACCAAAAGTCCAGGTAAGACTTTATGTTTGAAGCAAGGAAGTAAGAAAATAACTTCTACAGTGAATGTAGAAGTCTGACCCTAAAACCCATGCTGCTCCCTAGCATATTATACTGTGCAACCACTATTCTGGGGAGTCTCCAAAGAATCCCACGAATTTCATAAATCTCTCAAAACAAAATATATTTCATTTATATTCATTTAAAAAATAAGTTTTATATAAATCTAAATACAAAGTATAAATACTGATATAAATATGGAGTGATACCATGTATCACTCCAGTAAGAAGAAGGGAAGAAGCAGAAACTTACAGACTCACAGTATGTTTGGATTACGTGTCACTCATTCAACAAAAATTTATTCAGTATCTACATGCCATGCACTGTGCTAGGCTTCAGAAATATGATGGTGAGAGACACCTGACTATCCTCCCTCTTATGACACTTACCACTTGGCAGGAGATGCAAATATTCATCAAAAGATCTCCCTAATAAATGTGTAGGTACAAACCGACCAGCGCTATGATGTTTTGAAAGTATGAAAGAATGGGAATCACTGGGTAGACATCAGCAGAATTTAGTGCAATCAAAAGGAGAATTCTGAAGCATAAAGTTATGAGTAAGTAAAGTGATAGTGCTTTAATTAATAGAACTGCCTAATTCCCTATAGCAGAACTGTAATGGTAATAGAAGCTATCAAGATAAAAACTTACTGGACTATTGGGCTATAAAATGTAGTTAGGCAACTAATCCTTTTACATTATTTCAAAGTGCCATCACAGTGACTTCTTTACTTCATGTGGGTACTCCACCATTCAAGCATTAATTAAAATTCACCCCAAGACAAAGTGCTCTGGGGCCTTTGGGCACATTCACATGGAACATAATGTGGCTCTAGGTGGTATTTTGGCATCTTTAATTTCCTGAACTAAAGAATGCTTATTAAAAAATTAAATTTGAGTAGGAAGCACTCCTGTGGTTCCCCTCACTACTCTGTAAAGCCTTTCATCTAGCGCCGTTCCATTTGGATCATTTCTAGAATCAAACATGACATGCGTGTAACCTCTGAACTACAGAATGTCAGTTCTCCTCCCTGTATGTCTCCCTCCCTCTTGCTCCCATGCTCAGCCTTTTCCTCCCCTGCCACTCCCAATCCATGACCCCTGGTCCATGACCAGCAGTCAGGATTCAGGGCTGAGGGTGCTCAGGGGGACAGTACTTACTTTCTTTCCTCAAGCAGGGCGATTTCCTTTTTAACTTCACGGTATTCTTCTGCTATCTGGCAGTGCTGTTTGAACACCTGCATGGATTCCATGGAGTCATGACAAGGCGGCAGAGGCTTCACAAACAACAAGAAGAAGAAATCAGTCCGTTTCCTTGTAGCAGAATAAATTACCAACCATCGTGCTCTACAGATGGTCTTTAGAAGGAGAGTTTTTGCATGAGAATAGCACTGTCAACCCTCATTGGACAGAGTTCAGCTGATTCTACTTGACTACAAATAGAGAAGTGGTCTGATCCTCCCCACATGTATCTTTCTGTGTCATTCCAGGGCATTCTCAGGCCCAAGCCAGAGCCATAAGACCCATTACAGATCAGTTACCTGCCATGTGCTGGAGGAAAAATAAGTCCCCTAATAATTCTGTACTTTTCCCCAGAAATCTTAGACTCTGCTTTAGAGAATTAGTGATGGGGAAATAGTTCAGTCATCTGTTTCAATCCCCCCTTGTTTTCTGTTCCTGTAGCTCTATCAAATCTTGTAGAGTGGAGGAGCCCTACAAGAAAGGAATCCAATGAACTTATTCATAAAACAAAAATAGTCACAGATATAGAAAACAAACTTATAGTTACAAAGGGAGAATGGGGGGTGGGTAAATTGGGAGATTGGGATTGAGATATACACACTACTATATATAAAATAGATAACTGGGCTTCCCTGGTGGCGCAGTGGCTGAGAGTCCACCTGCCGATGCAGGGGACACAGGTTCGTGCCCCGGTCCAGGAAGATCCCACACGGCGCGGAGCGGCTGGGCCCGTGAGCCATGGCCGCTGAGCCTGCGCGTCCGGAGCCTGTGCTCCGCAACAGGAGAGGCCACAGCAGTGAGAGGCCCGCGTACCGCAAAAAAAAAAAAAACGATAACTAATAAGGACCTACTGTATAGCACAGGGAGCTCTACTCAATACTCTGTAATGACCTATATGGGAAAAGAATCTAAAAAAGAGTGGATATATTTGTAGTATAACTGATTCACTTTGCTGGACACCTGAAACTAACAAAACATTGTAAATCAACTATACTCCAATAAAAATTATTTTTAAAAAATGAAAGGAATCCAAACTGAAAAAATGATGCTGGCCTGGAAATAATGTTTGCAAGAATTAACAAAGCATATGAAAGACCAAACCCCAAATAAAACGATTCTTATAAAGCGTGTGGCCAAAGAGAACAAGGCTTCCTGTCTTTGCTTCTCTCCCATCCATGAGGGAAACAGAGGCCAGCATTCAAGCCTTTCTAACCGAAATATGTTGAAAATCTTCTTTCCAGAAATTATTTTTAAAGAACTAGCTTTCCCTGAGTTTGTAATCCTTAGTTCTAATTAGTGGCACATTATTTCTTTTTTTAAAACATCTTTATTGGAGTATAATTGCTTTACAATGGTGTGTTAGTTTCTGCTCTATAGTGGCACATTATTAAAAGCATTACTTGGAGAAATATTAGCTAATAGTCTTTTAAAGAGTGTTTTAATCACCTTTTTCAATTATTTATAGAAAAATGTTATATAATATCTGAGAAATATGACTTAATTGTTAAATAGGCTCTTCTGTCTAATCCTCTCTTCCCAATAGTCTTTATATGTAAACTATGTGTCTGACTAGGTCATAGTCTCACTAATTTTATATTAATTAATTTATACTAATGAATTTCTTACTACTTGCTCCTCTCACTATATATTCTTCCAGGACACGGATTTCTTTGGGTGTCATATTTAGTGACCTCACCCAGGATGCAAAAGAAATTCTAGAAAGTTCTACAAAATTCTATAAAATCTGATTGATAAGTAAGATGACCCTTCCTATTTATCATGAAGCCTCTGAGTAGAGATTTTCTAAAGGAAATAAAATTTGAAATAGACTTGGATGAAATTAACCTTTATGTGGAACATCTGTTGTGTTCTAATCCATGGAAATTCATCTAATAATTATATTATGTAGCATCTTTCCCTACTGCCCCATGAACATATTCACAGCATAAACTGAGCCTGTTGGAGCCATTATCTCTTTCTATAGTGAAATAAATTAAAAAGTAGTGCCCGGGAGTATTACAGTACAACTCACCGCAGGAGATAAAGACATTGCCAAAGGCATTCAGAACTCCTGAGTCCTCCAATTCTAGAAATCACCACCCCCTCATCAATTTTCACCTGTTACACTGGCAAATGACCAGGTATAATAGTAAGGGGAATGAAAGCAATTTACTCTGGGCACCCTCACCAAGCTGCTATTAAACCACCTGTGCCCTGTTAAAGGACTTGCATACTGATAAGCCCCAAGACTCAACGTATCCTATTTCCTGTCCTCATGAACACTCATAAGCTACACCCAGTTCAGCCCATAACTTGCCACATGGAGGTACCTGAACCACGAATTCAGCATAGTTACCTATGCGACAGCCAGAAGATTTTAGGAGTCTGTGTTTGCATGCCTAAGAGGATACAGATGAGAGCAGCCATGGAAAGGGAGAAATACCCTTTGCTGCTATAATTTAAAAGAAAAACTGAAAATTACAGATAATAATTTTCTTAAAAAGAGAGAGTCCTCTTTTCCCCCTTGGCTTGCCAACCTGCAATGCTTTTTACTAAGGGGGAAATGTTTTTCATGACTTCTTTTTTCATTGGCACTATTTAATTGTGGGAAATTTGAAGATGTTTTTATGTACAGGTAACATGATCATGCTAAGGGGACATTAGGATATAGAGTATTTCAGGATATATTCAGTATCCTCCTATGTTCTCAGCAGGAAGATCATGCTATACGTCACAATATTTTCAAGATTGCCCACAATTAAGAAGTAGTGCCAATTTTTAAAAAAGCCAAAAATACTTAGTGTTCAGTGTTTCAGGGAGTAAAAGGATGCCAGGTGTCACTTCAGTTTCCGGCTCCTAAAAGCTCTGTCTATACCCAGCCTGACATGTAACTCAGCAGCAGTACATACATGTTCTTCCAATTTGTATGAAAGCATTAAAGAACAAAATTAATTATTTTTTAAGCAAGAAGGGAAGTTATATTGCACAACACACCACAACACTGTAAAATTATCTAATTAGTTGCCAGGGGCTGGGGGTGGAGGGGAGGTGAGTAAATGAGGAATTATTATTTAATGGGTATAGAGTTTCAGTTTTGCAAGATGAAAATGTTCTGGAGATTGGTTGCACAACAATACGAATAAGAA
Source organism: Stenella coeruleoalba (assembly GCF_951394435.1). NCBI lineage: Eukaryota > Metazoa > Chordata > Mammalia > Artiodactyla > Delphinidae > Stenella > Stenella coeruleoalba. The sequence goes on along the minus strand of NC_137150.1, from coordinate 128,996,158 downwards.
AAAAAACAATATGAATATACTTACCACTACTGAACTGTACACTTAAAATTAAGAAGAGAACATTTGTGTTATGTGTTCTTACCACAATAAAAAAAAAGTTTAATGCAAAAATAAGTATCATTAGATCCTTCTGCTGCCCCCAGCCCATCTTCTAAGCATTGCTACCAGGATTCCCTATCTGAGACTCACTTCATTCACACCCTACCTTTCTCTCCTTCCCAAATTTCTCCCCAGGAAACTTAAAATTTCTCACCCCTTTATAATTCGGAGCCATGTACCACTAAACCCAAACGTTGCTGGACAAATCAAAGTGCCCTCTGGTCAGCAGGACCCACTGTTCTTAGAAAGCCATTTGACATCATTGGATGTTTACTCCAGTTCAGGAAACTCATCAAAGAATTTTTTAAGCACATATTATTCTCATCCCAACAGGAATTTACCTGATATAAAAAGTAGAACTACAGAGTAATGAAATGTATTGTCCTGCATGACATAGAACACTCTCATTGTTTCATGATATAATGTGGGTTTGTGTGTAGCATCATAAGGTCCTCACTGAGAGTGACTCTCTCTTACCTTCTTATAAGCCCTGAAAACAGGAGAAAATATATGACCAACAGGGTTCACTGAATAAAGTGTTTACCCGAGGAAATAGATTCCTAAAATTCAAGCACAAGAATCAGGTTTCCAATTTAAAAATGGAACTACTAGTAGGCTTACATCATGTGACATTTAAAACACTGGCACCCATGAATTAATCAACTGTACATGGATTTAAGATACTATTTAACATGTGTTCACATTAAAAATAATAATAATAACGTAAAAGAATGCCTGTGATAACCCAGATGAAAACAGTTATTAACATCTTGGAATAAAAATTAACACAGTTTTAAAAAAAATTTTTTAAGTATAGTTGATTTACAATATTTTATTAGTTTCAGATATGTAAAGCAAAGTGGTTTGGTTGGTTGTATATATATATATATATACACATATATATATATATATATATACATATATTCTTTTTTAGATTCTTTTCCATTATAGCTTATTAAAGATATTGAATATATTTCCCTGTGCTATACAGTAAATCCTTGTTTATCTATAAAACTTTTTATTTCAGTTCTTATTGCTTGATTTTGACTATTTCATCCAAGAGATTTTCATACTTATAATCCTGTGCTGGGAATGGGCAAGCAATAAATAAACTCCATGTTGATAGTGAATTTCTTTTCTCTTCAGGAAGAGAAAGTTTCCTTGTTATTTTCTCCACAATTACCCTACATCCTCCCATGGTTTGTATGCATTTATTACACGCTCTTGCTTAAAGGATGAAATATTGAATTTCAAAGAAAAGGAAGCCAAAGATATCTCATGTGAAAATGAAAAGGTAAAAGTATTCTTCAGGCACTAGGGGACAAACTCTGTAGGGTCACAGAAACAAATTTTCCGGTCCACTCGATGCCATGGTATCTGGTCTACTCACAACCCAGCCAGTTCTAAGAAGGTTAAATTAAGACCTTCCCTTAACAGTGTCTCAAGCCAACTTTGAAACACATTTTCCCAAGATACAGATTGGGGTTTGGATGAGGTCAGAGCCCAGGAGGAGGCACTTCCTCCACACCCCCTTTCCTCTATCCCCCCTTATCCTGCTACTGCCTGAGGATGGAGCTTGCAAGGGCTTTAAATTACATGGCAGTGTGAGAGAGCCGCTACTATCTCTGGTATCCACCCCAGTCATCTGGACCAATTTAACAAGATGAAGTAAGAGAGAAACCACAGGCTCCTGTTCCAAGAATGCAGGCTTGAGCCACACCATCCCATCCACCGGTTTATAGCAAGCTCCTCCCGAAATGGACTCTGTCCTCTGGAAGGAGCCCCGTGGGAAAAGACCCAGCCAAGCATCTCTCCGCAATAGGCAAAGCCAGCTTAAGCGTTTCCGTTTTCTACTTGGCTTCTTCAAATACTACTGGCCCCATCCACTTCAAAAATGTAAGAATTTAATTTTCCTCTCCCAGCTTCCCACACAGAAGATATATTTAGGAAGCTAAATATTCTACAGTTGCTGAGCAGACTGTATTTGTATTTATTCCTTGATTCTCAGTGTTATCTTTATTTTGGAGGCAGAATGGGGGTGACTGGCTTAAATTCATGTTGCATTTTAATGTCCCCAAATTAACAAGCATAATTTGCTAAAACTAAATGGAAAAACACAGACAGGACTAATTGCAATATTTGAAAACTCTGTTATCAAGAACTGTAAATATTTTTAAAATATACTATCTACATTATGGTCAAAGTCAGCACTAGTACTAATTATACTACATATCTTATACATTATATAATATTGGAATGAAGGTTTTTTTTTTTTTTTTTTTTTTTTTTTTGCGTTATACGGGCCTCTCACAGTTGTGGCCTCTCCCATTGCGGAGCACAGGCTCCGGACATGCAGGCTTAGCGGCCCAGCCGCTTCACATGTGGGATCCTCCCGGACCGGGGCACGAACCCGTGTCCCCTGCATCGGCAGGCGGACTCTCAACCACTGCGCCACCAGGGAAGCCCCGGAATGAAGGTATTTAAGTCATTTCTATCGATGTAGGCAATATTAAAGGGAGCAAGAACTCGAGCGCCCCAAACGCTTCTAACAATGCATATCCTAATGAACTGGGCTTCTCAAAAAAAAAAAAAAAAAATTAAAGGGATCAAATTAAGCTCCAAGATATCTATATATGTTTTCTGTGTGGTCCCAGCAGCCAGAAAAACAACTGTAAGATACTTTTCAACGTGTGCCTCAGAGAGAAAATGGCAGACATTTTTTCAGTGTTTTCTCTGGATGTTCAAGACTAGTGCAGTAGAATCTTAGAATGCTAAGACTCCTCCATTTTCTACCATTTTTGTTTCCCAGATAGCAAGTGATACACTGATGCAAGACCTAAAGGAAGTTTCTGGAGTGACTGCTCGGACAACAAGATACTATAGTACACAACCAAAGCTACGAAATTGTTTATTTGTGGAGGTGACATCAGTTTCTGGACTTACCAAACTCTGTCTGAGAAAAAAGCAAGTTCAATGTGTACCACGGAGACACCTGTTACTGTCTTCTCAGATTAGATGGGAGTACTTTAGGAGGGATTGAAGCTATTGCTCAATTTGGTTTGAAAAAAGAGTCATATTGTTTTCCAAGTACCTTAGCTTAAAGAAGAGGGCATCAGCATCTCTGTTCCTAACCCAAGAATCCAGAGATGTTTCTCTCATTTCATTTTACACATATAAAGATACTAGTGCTTAAATATTTCATTCAATAAACAATTTCACTAGGGAAGGAAATTGACATTAATTGAGCAATTATTTTGCCAAGCACCATGCTCGATCTGTTCATTATCACATTTAATTCACACAACGATGTGAGATATTATGTCCACTCTGCAGGTCAGAAAAGTGAGGTTTACAGAAAGTAAATAACATGCCCAAATCACAAAACTAGTAGGTGCGGAGCTGAGGTCCAAATTCATGCCAGCCTAATGCCAGTGCCTATGCCCCAGTCACTGTCACTCCCATTAGATTTATTACAATCTAGTTATCAGCATGTCCTCCACCTGATTACAAATAAAACATATTCTTTCCGAGGCAACAAAGACCACAAAGCTTAGCTTTGGATCATCTATAGGTCAAACCACAACCTCCCAAACATTACAATGTGGTTAAATTTTAAGACAAATTTGGTTCTGACCCAGACCTTGAGACTATTAAAGGATTGTGCTATCCTTCAGAAAAGGGAGGGAGGTCCATCATTACCTCTTCTTCAAATAGAAGGAAACGGAGGCCTAAAGAAAAGTAGTGATTTTTCATTCATTCTTACAAATGGACATAGAATTGAACCTCCTTTCTTTTGACTGTATGGTCTAAACTAGCTCTACCCAAACATGGCCCCTAATGGACATGAAGGATTTAGAAGCCAAATTCCAGGAAAGGAATCCGCACAAAATAGAACCAACCTACCACCTGCCCCTGGGCGGAGGCCTATAAGGAGAGGTTCATTTTAACACCTACCTTAGCCCAAGGTCTCTTGCCCAACATTTTGCCTTAATAGAGACATCGAGAAAAATGTTTGTCACTGCTATTCTTGCCCAAGGCTTTTTTTGGCTTCTGTGAAAATAGAAGCCCCACGAATTACATGCTTAAACATGTCCACATTCTTGGCAAAGCAACCGAAAACTCTGGGGGGGTCAAAGTGGTGATAGCGTACCTACCAAACAGATACTTTATAGCTGCATTTTATAAACGATGAAAGAACGTGTAACGGATATCAGGAAGCCAGAATAGATTTTACTAGGTTGTTCTATTAACCACATTATGGCAACTTCGCAAGCCAGAAACCAAAAACCCTCCACCTATCAACATAATTTAAGCAGGCCATAGGTTCCACCAAAGCTGTAAGGAAATGAAGGCTACCTAGATTCAGAATCAGGGATCTAGTCTGAATTAGCAAATTTATGTAGACCAAACTTTGACCTCATATTTCTCGTCCCTAAAGTGGAGACATAATAGTTAGCTTACACAATTGTTGCGGGGATCAAATGAGGTCATTTGTGGGGAAACCCCCCTTGCCTAGCGGTACTCAATATGCATGGGTAGGATTTAAATCTGAGGGTATTCAGAGAGGAAGGCCAGCAATAATCAACTGGCGTCAATTATTTTTCACTGGGCACGTTTCTAAGGCTCTAGCAGAGATAAGTAAGAGTCAGTTCATCCTCAAGCAAATAGTAACAACCACAAGGCACTTCATATGCTTTTGTAACCTAACTTTTATTTTTCTGTAGAGGATTATGATGGTTGGTTAAATCCCAAGAGTCATTATTATGTGATAAATCACACTGGATTGACTGTAAAGACAGCCTGCTCCATGGAATGGATTGTTCCTTTCATACATAAAGCATCTTCATTGCTTTCAATAGAGACTTCCTGCTGCAGAATGTCTTAAATTTATATGCTTATGCTAAGCATGGAAACAAGAGTCTGCTTTTAGATGTAGCTTTCTGTGTTATCTTTCCCCTCTCAATCCCCTCCATCTTATATTTTAGTTACTCACACCCTGGAGTGTAGAATAAAGGTAACTGACAACAGCCCTAGACAGAGGCAACCCTAACCAAATGGCTTGGCCACTGGTAAATGTTTATAACAAACTCAATCATATCGTTCAACCAGAAAAACAAGCCCTTACTGAAATGCTTTTAGTTATAGTGCTGGGAAGGTCCTCTCTGTTCATGAAGAGGCAAAGCAATACCATATTTTAGGGTGGGGAAGTTGGGGGTATCATAACCCCTGAGTCCGAAATCAGCTTCTCAACTGACTAATTCATTAAGGATCAATGAAGATGAAATAGTCTCATTAGATTAAAATAATTAAGTAGACTTAATTTCTAATATATGTCAAATGGAATTAAAGCTATAAAATTCAAAGGGATCTTGCAATGCTTTAACAGAAAAATTATCTGGATAATTGCCAGAGGTGCCATGAATCCTGGGAAGAATGATCCACGAGCCAGGGAAGACCATTAATGTTCCCAAAGGAAAAAAACTGTCAGCACAAGAAAGTAGAATTAATGATCCATAATAGTGGTGGGGGAATATGAATCTAAACATGCTTTCCCTCTTTTATTTGCAAAACGCATTAACTCCTTATTTTCAGCTGACTCCTAAGATAATAAAATAGCTTTTGGTGACAGTAAAATAAAGGGGAAAAACTGTGACTGGGAAAAAAATATAGTTATTATTTTGCAATCCCAACTACACCATGAGCAGCACACATACAGCCCATCAGTGAGGACAGAACCCAAGCAAGGAAGGTTGTACGTCATGTAAGCACACCAGACGGAAAAGCAGAGGAACAGCTGAGTTGTCCTCCATGGTGAGAAGAAGAGAGGTTGGGGGATATGGTTAGACAGCAGGAACCAGAGAGCCGGGCTGAAGACCCTGCATGGGGGACAGGAGAGGAAGGAGATACGATGGCTGATAGCTGCAGAGGAAATTTTACAGGAGAACAGAGCTGTCTTTTGACAGCTGCAAGGTCATTAGTATAACCTCCTGAACAGTCTTCAGAAATCTCTACATTACTGATATTGCTCTGTTGGCAGGCTTTCTGTCGGAGGGCTGTGACGATGCCCAGGCCTGCACAGAGATGAGACAAGAGCTCCTCCAAGAGGTCTGGTCACAACTGAGTTGTATTGGATAGATCTTCAGGGGACCACCCCAGCAGTGAAACACCAGCTCTTCAGACCCAACCTAGTTGCTTCCAGGTTTTAATTCAGTGCACTGGGCACAGAGACAAGAACTGGAGCCAAAAAAAAAGGATTCTATCTTAGGTTGCATAAGGGCTCATTCTTGGTTCTTCCCACCTCTGTCAAGGGCTGTTCTGGTCCAGGGGCCCCAAACTCAAATGACTTCAGGACGCCAAGCACACCCACACATGGGAAATGCTACCAAGTGTAAGACAAGAAGAAACATCAGTTGGGAACTGGAGGTGGCACACCCCTCCTAAAGGCTTTCAGAATCAGTATTTAGAGAAAAAAGTGGTGACTAAGCAAACATCTGTGCACAGGATTCAAAACCCCTATTAGACTGGTCTAAATGTGACAGCAAAGTGAAGTACTCAGGTGAACATTTGACCCAAGGCCAGTATCCAGGTATTTTAAGCAGAGCCTCTTCCTAAAGCCATCTTTCTGGGATCACCATATATCACCTAAAGAAAATGAAAGGGTCATAAATTATCTTCTTTCAAATAATTCTGGTGTATTAAAATTAGATATCTTTGATAGGTCATCCATAGACTACACATACAAAATATTTTTCTCATAGGTCAAACCAGACAGGATTCAGAAGGCTTAACTTAAAATAATTACCTTCTACTACAAATTGTCAGAGAACTGGGGAGAGGGTGAGCATGGAGTAGAGAAAGGAAGATTATTCTGAAGTCTCGCCACACATGACAAGTGTCCCTTGTAGTTTATCACTAAATCACTAATCCAAAATGGGCCAAAACTACAATAGCCCAGAAACGTCCATAGCTAAGGAGAGCAGGGACCAGCCCTGTCCCCAGGCTCCAAAACTCCTTAAAAGTAGGAGCTTACACCCTAAGTTCTTTTTTTTTTAATTAATTAATTAAATATTGGCTGCATTGGGTCTTCGTTGCTGCATGAGGGCTTTTCTCTCTAGTTGTGGTGAGCAGGGGCTACTCTTCGTTGCAGTGTGCAGGCTTCTCATTGCGGTGGCTTCTCTTGTTGCGGAGCATGGGCTCTAGGCGTGCAGGCTTCAGTAGTTGTGGCACATGGGCTCAGTAGTTGTGGCTCGTGGACTCTAGAGTGCATGCTCAGTAGTTGTGACACACAGGCTTGGCTGCTCCGCAGCATGTGGGATCTTCCTAGACCAGGGCTTGAACCTGTGTCCCCTGCATTGGCAGGCGGATTCTTAACCACTGTGCCACCAGGGAAGTCCCCTAAGTTCTTGCTATTCTCATGCTATAGCCACATAAACAGACAGGGGCATTACCTGAGGGCTTCATGACCTTGAAACCCTAGAAATGCAAACCTTGATGACGTGAAATGTCCCCCACTCTGTCTCCAGGTCAATCTTTCTCAATTAGACCACTTTTCCACTCACTGTATTTTGTGAAACTAAGGAGGAAAGAGTAAAGACTGCAGAAAAATCCTTACCTGTAGCTGCTGGTCTAATTCTGGAAAGACCAGAGGAATGGCGTCTTCAGGAGGTGTATCATCTAAAACATGAAAATAAAGAGATTCTTCACTATTAGAGGCCTTTCTCTCAGGAGAGTTTTCTTGCTGTTACCATCTTTGGACTTGCACCATCAGTATACATCAGTTAGGGACGGAAAGGATGCAGAGGCAATTTGGCTCATTTTTTGGTACAAACAGAAGCACAGAAGGCGTAGTTGGTTTGACCAAAATTTTGCAAACAAGTATCAGAATCCTCAAATGTTCAGTCTAGTAGTTCTCCAATTAAAAAGTACTGCTTATCTTTCAATACTCCTACGTTAGCCAAAACCAAAAAATATGATATTCAGGAAAGTGCTTTATTTAACCAGGTAATAATGAGGTGACCAGAACAACCTCACTGGGACAGAAGAACGTGTTAGTGAAAAAAAGTGTTAGTTCTGCTCTGAAAGACTCCAAGGGTGGCAAGCTTTGATGGGTTTGCCCTCTGCTCTTACCACAAACCACCACTGACAGGCAGTTGACCAGAGCTTCCTCTGGGTTACAGTGGGTGACAGGCAGTAACCTGATCAGGGCGTTTCTTCCCAATGCACCAGGCAGCAATCCCAACCCGAGGCCTATACACTGTCCTGATGCGGGAGAGCCCGCAACTCTGTCCTCAGCTGCCTTCATCTGGCTGACTGGCAACAGGCAGGTGTTGCTGGATCAAAAGAGGTGGTTCACAGAAGCATCAGAGGAAACCTGAGAGAAGTTTATCCGAATCTCTTCAAGAACATACTTCTGCTATCCTTGCCATAGCCATAAGGCTCACCTCCTTAGACTAAAAAGATGTTGAGAATCGTACCATTCAATTATTTGGCAAGGAGGAGAGTTTTTCTACTGCAGAATTTCTAATGGAATTCATGACAATTGAATTCATATGGTAAGAAAAGGTAAGAAACTAGCTTAAGAAATAAGGTGAGTGGAGACAACTCTATTCCCCTTCTACCTCTTCATGTTCAGAAGTAACCACTATCCTGATTTTAGAGGTTATCATGTATATGTATGTATTTATATTTTTATTATGTATGTATACACCCACAAACTATATAGGTAATATAGTATTACTATGCATGGATGATTTTAAACTATAAATTGAATCACATTGTAGATATTCTTCTAAAATTTGTTCTTTTTTTTGATTAACATTATGTGTTTGAGATTGAACTAAATAAACTTAGTTTTAGTTTGTTCATTTAACTGATATACAGTATTCACTCATTCATTTATTATTTGAATGTATTTGTCCATTTTCCTATTGGTGAATATTGAGTTCCAATTTTTAGTAATAATAAATAATGCTGCAATAAAAAAAAAGAAAAGGAAGAAAAGCTGTGCATACAGTCAGAATAAAGTGCTTCTCAAGAATAATATGATCTTGAAGTAGAGCATTTTGACCCTCACTAGGAAGTTTAAAGAGTTATGGGATCTAGAGCAGTGAGTAGCTATTGGTGTTTATTCCATTATTTTCTACAGATAAAGATAGAAGTGTAACAGTTCAGGTTGGAGTTTAACTAAGTAATTTTAGCACTAATAAAGACTGTCCTTGGAAGTTTAAAAAAAAAAAAAAAGAACATACTGCTGACCTAGCTCTGGTACTAGAGGACAGCCCTCTTGTCAGCAGAACCTCTGTATCTGGCTCTGTGCGTCCACTGGCCATAGATTTCCAATCCTCTCCTTGTTGACAACAACAGGTACCACAGGTATGACTATGAGACTATGATGAAATACAGGCTACATGAATAATTTCAATACCAAATCTATTTTAAATTATAAGAAAGAAAGATCATGCTTTTTATGTTCTCACTACTGTAAACAAATTTATTTATAAAAACTGTTGAAGTCCTCTTTGAACGAGAAGAAGTAATACAGGCCATGCACAACGCAGAAGTAAGCATCCTCTCCCTACTCACTGACAGTACTATCTATAATAAAACACAGCACACGAGGAGCTCCTGGCTTCTAAGAGACTACGTTTCTTCGAAGGCACCGAAGATAATCACCAGAAATATCATTCAAACAAGGACAGTATTCACCTCTTCCAAACACCTTAAGGGTCTTTGCTATAATTTAGTCAAGAGTAGTGTAATAATACTCCCACTTGAGTGGCTTCAGACAATGGCAATGGGGCACCAACTGTGAATCCATTTGTTCCTGTACCTGCCAGACAATGGATGCCCCCAGGTTCACCGACGTTATGTAGCTGCAGAGAGCAAGTAGCAACAGGGAAATCTTCCCAAGACTCTCGCTGCAGGTTGAAGTGCCATCTCACAAGGAAACAAGGAGAGTCAATCCCTTGGCCCTTGGAATGCTTTCTTCTACTCGGAGGTGACAACTTCTGCCAAATACTGTGGCTTTTTCAATCCACCCCATCATTTGCAAAGAATTGCACCAAAAAAACAGAAAAATTTTTTTAAAAAGACAGAAATAACCATTTGTTTCTACTGACCCTTTGGAGATAGCCTTTATTATAAAACCTATAGTTTGTATATAAAATGGACTTTGGTCTAAGGTGCATTTCAATTTACTTGAATAAAATATCAACAACCCAAACATCATGATTATTTCCACTCATTGAGTTCAAGGCTGGAACAACTTGGTACGGGTAAATGGGAACATATTATACTTTGGCACCCCAACCTTAATAGTCACAGATGAGCAGCCACTTTTTAGAAGGAGAAACCACTTCTACAAAGTACAGAGCAGATAGTACATTCTAGAATTCTAAAGGACAGCCAGGAATGGAACTCAAGTCTTCCTGGGACTTAATCCACCTTGTTCCCCATGAAGTCACGCTCCTTCCTGCTTAATTATAAAAAATTTAAAATAAAAAGGAAAAGAGTTATTCATTTGCATTACTATAGTAAATAGCAAATATCTGGTATGACTCAGAATAAAGCCCATTATAAAAATCTGTCATTATTGATAGTCACACCATGTAAAGGCATATATATGGGACCAAGCTGATAATTTTGCAGATAAGTAAAGGCTTAAGATTAGATTCCTCGAGTTGGAAAAAATAAAAGTCTAATTGATTGACATAGAAATAAACATACAATAAATATTTTAGAAAGGCAAAATAAAAGCAAGAGTTTTGTTAAAGTTGATTTAATCCAAGCAGGAAATGGCATTGGAAACAAGAAAACCAAAGACAGATGTAAGGAGATGACTGAGTTTGAAAGCCAGTCCGGTATTTCACTGCTTGATGCCATCTGGTTTAGCTGGCATCCCTGCCAGCCAGAAATTTCAGGGCTTGCAAAGCTGCTTACAAAGCTGATCCAAGTTGATGTGTGGTGTGTTTACTTTTAAACAGTGGCTGCCTTCTTTGACTGGTTTTAAAAATAGGCAAATATTCTAAAAGCAGAATGATGAATCACAGGATTGGGCCAAAAAGAAAGAAGGAAAATGACTTAGGCAGACTAGTAGCACAGCTGTTCCACAAACATTTGGCCAAATCGTTGTAAAACATTTTGACAGTGATATCAGATCGGAGTTCCTAAGAGCAGTTAAGTTTGTTTTGACAATTCCAGAAGCACAAAGTAAATTGTACAGTAGCTATGCAAGACACCCCCTTGGAAAATTTGGCTTTTTTTAAAAAAGGAGAGCAGTTGCTAGATATGTTTATAATGTGATAAAAAATCAGAATGCAAGTACTTTTTTGTTAAAATTTATTTATCAATCAAATATTTATTAAATGCCTATTACATTCAAGGCAGGGACTGAGGTTCTATGCCAAACCGGCAAATCACTTTACCACACTTTTTAATGCATTAAGAAAATAATTCATAGGCTTCCTTTCCAAAATGACACTGTGGGCTTGATGGACCAAGAAAAATGTATCCTCAGGAATTTGTTAAAGGACGAAAGATAAAGGAAAGAATGAAAGAGGAATTTTTTTTTTTTTAATAAGCAGATGTTCACTGCTTGTTTTGCAAACACAATGTGACTAAGTCAATGGTACTTAATATAGAACTTTCTGATTGGTATCCCAACCATTATGACATACCATAGTACATTTTATGATGGGCTTGTCTCAGTGTCTATTTAGCAGCTGTTGGGTTGCTTTGGTGGTTATCCTGCTTCAGGTTTCCTTAAATTGTCTGCTTTGTGCTTCTCCATGAATCAGATAAGGGAGGCCCATTGGGTCTGTAATCCAAATCCTCACTGTTATTTAGTAATTATGCAGCCAGAGCTCTACAGCTGGAAGGAACTGCTGGTCATCTGGTCCCAGTCTCTCAGAGCAGAGCTGAGGACAAGGGCCCCGCGAAAGGAAGAGTCTCGTAAGACTAAGGGGTGTCTCCCCGCCCAGGGCTCTTCTCATGCTGCCCTGTGCTTCTTCACCTTCTGCTTCATGGGTTCCCGTGCACTTGTATTTCATGAGCCAGTAAAATTTTCCCCCAAACATTGGGAATCATGCCCTTAGACTGTCCAAATTTTTATTCAGCTAGTGAAGATTCCAAAACAATGACCACGTATCTTTAACATCTCTTTATGACAGAGAACATTTTAACACCAAAATTATAAGACAAATATAATCTGAGAATGCAAGTGTATCCATCATAATGGATAAATTTAGCTTTATAGACAAACACACACACACAACCTCACTGTGCTGTCCTTATTTCTTTTGTTTTACATCAGAGAGGAAAACTTCATCAGAACCAGACCAGGTCTGGGAACCAGTATTTGAGAACAACTGCCCTAGACAACATCTTGACTGGACTTTGGAGTCAACTCTCTCCCCATCCCACTGTGCCCTCCACCCTAAATATTGTACAACTGGGTCTATGCTGGGAAACTCTAAATCCTTGATAGAATGAGTGTCGGTTTCCACACAGAGAAGAAGACCTCGGGAGAGGGAGAAGTCACGCTCAGAGAACATCCCCAAACCTCACTCCACTCCCCAACCAGGAACTTCGAGAGGCAGCTGGCCCAGAATCCGTTCAACCCGTCTACGCTTCCGGCAGTCAAAGCCGGCTTCGTGGGAATGCACCTGCGCAGTCGCAGGAGCTCTTCGCAGGCGGGTCCGCGCTTGGTTTAATGATCCGGGTACACTGTCTTGAAATTTTTAATAATTTTTTAAGAGCCCCAGAATGTTTGCACTGTGCCTCTACACATTATGGTCCTGCCTCCAGGACAACCCCTGAGTGCTGGTCTCCTGGAGACTGTCCAGGGCACCAGGGGCAAACTGACACTTAAGAGGCAAGTGAGTTGGGCAGTGGCTACACTGCAGAGACTCATGAAAAACCTTTCCTGGTAACTGTTTGCCTGTGAAGGCTCCTAACCACTAAGGACACAGCAGGTTGGTGCCATTTGGTAGGATGGATAAACCTGCCTTTGAATCTCTGGGTTGACCACTATTTTTTTTTTTTTTTTTCTTTTTGCGGTACGCGGGCCTCTCACTGTTGTGGCCCCTCCCGTTGTAGAGCACAGGCTCCGGACGCGCAGGCTCAGCGGCCATGGCTCATGGGCACAGCCGCTCCGCGGCATGTGGGATCCTCCCGGACCGGGGCACGAACCCGTGTCCCCTGCATCGGCAGGCAGACTCTCAACCACTGCGCCACCAGGGAAGTCCTGGGTTGACCACTTTTTAATTGGTGAATGTGGACAATCAACATAATCTCTTTGAGACTCAGTTTTCTCCTCTGCAAAATGGACGTGACATTCTCTGTCTCAGAAACTTATTAGTAAAGGAATGCATATGTCAACCATTTCGCCTAAAGCCTGGCACCTAGGAAATAATCAGTAGTAACAATGAATGCTTAATATAATCGAGTTTAAATTCCTTTTCACCATAAACTCAATCAAGTGGTAATGGGGAGGCAAGACGTGTGTGTGTGTGTGTGTGTGTGTGTGTGTCCGCATGCGCATATGTATGTGTTTAATGATGGGGGTTAAGGGTATCTTCCTCATCCGAATAATCCAAAGAGAACAGCTAGGGTCAAGATCACTGACTCTAATTACTGAGTTTTCCCCAGGCCAAGTTAAGGGAGATTTCCCTGGTGTGGCCATAACCTCAGCTCTCTTCATTTAAGTCTGAATTTTAAAAGTGTTTCTCTTTTACTTCCTTATCAAAGCACTTTCTATATAAAATATTGTAAAAAAAATTTTTTTAACTTACACATGAAAGGTTTTTGAGTACTTTTCCTTTAAATCTAAATCAAGATTCACATTTTATTTTTAGAAATAAAATAAGTGACATAAGTTTGCAAATCACATTACCAATACATCAAAAAAACTATTTTAAACTTTCTGGATACCTTGGTTCTTGTTAGAGCATCATATCATTTTGAAACACATCAAAAGCTTTTTTAACCTTTGCTTTCTGCTTGTTAAACATTAGAGATGCGAAGCTAATACACATTGAATTTTCAGGGCCCATAAACTTAAAACTATAGATATGGATATGGATAAAGGGAGAGCTTTCGTATGATACCTAGCAGATTGTCAATTGTTTATAATTAATAAAAATCACCATGTTACCTTAACCAGTACCTAAAACGATCAGGCAAACAAGATCATACATCAAATAGACTGAATGATATTTCTCTGCATGGAGAGACCTGATTCAGTTTAAAGACAGATTTTTTGTTTCTTTGAAACACTCATCTAGTCACTATTATTGTAGCTATAATTTGGTGAATCTTATTGATTTATCCTTTTGTAAGAATATTTTGACTTATTCAGCTTAAAAACATACTCCCTCACCCAGAAACATCTGCTTCAAGATGAACTCGTTGGAAGTATATTTATTTGTCAGACACCACTAAATAAAATTTACCTCTCCCTTTCTTCTTTCCTACTCTATGAAAACATATCAGAACTAACTTTCCTCCATCATTTCCCAGGATCATTGGGGAAGCTATTTGCTGACAGGAACAATCATTCTTTTCTCTTATTACTTGGATCCTGCCTCCAAATGGGCAATAAAGTAAAAACAGCCCCAAGAGCCTGGCTTTGAATCCCTTCCCATTATTTATTAACTGCTTGATTAGAGGCAAGTTATTTAACCTCCCTTAGCCAATGTTTCCACATCTGTAAAATGGGTATAATAACATCTTCCTGCAGAGTTATCACCTATACTAAATTGATGAGATAGTACAAGTAAAAGCACCTACAGACTCCATAAGCATTCTTTTCCTTTTTGACCTTTCTTTACAGCCTTAAGCAACAGATTCCAACCAATAAATCCAGTTGTATCTCAAAGAATCTTCACCCGATACCAGAATAACAAACTCAAAGGGGTTATAGATACTGTATTATTGATTTTATAGTATTTGATAATTAAGTTCTACTGTGGTTCTCAACTCTGTAAAGGATGTAAATATAGAAGACCCCCCCACTCCCACCCCACTCTTGAGTGGTTTTCAACTTATTGTTATCAATACATGCTGAGGCAGCCCTCAAGGTAGGGTCAGAGTTGGGACAGAATGCCACCTGGGAGAGTTCAAAGAGACTCACCCAGCCCATGTCCCCAAACGCCATCCTTACCAAGTTGGCTGGTAGAATTCCAGTGGGAACTTTATCCCTAGACCTCCTACTGATACACAAAAATACACCCTGAGAGAGATAAAAAGGTAAACCTCGACACTTATTGCTTAGCGTGAATGAGGTTTTCCAGAGTCTTTCCCAAAAGCAAGGATTGAGACTGCAAAGAGAAGAGAGTACAGAAACTTTTGGGCCCTGAAGAGGGAGAGAGAAATAACACCAAAAGGTACCACAGGGAGGAAAAAGTTGAAGGAAGGGGACAATGACAAGAGACATTTCACCTGCATCACAATTTTGCTGAGAGCCAGTTTTGCATATGTATGCAAAAAGACATTCACACGATACCCAGTTAAACTAGATTCAAGGATAGCTATTTCAGCTATTCCACATAGTTCCCACTGCCACACAAAACACCAGATGTGTGAGGACAAAATAGTATTACTTAAGCAGAGTGGGTCTTTAGTTTTTTTAAACTAAAGGTCTTATGATTAATTCATGCCCAGATATGAAAAATTCTAATAGCTTGAAAAAAAAATTTTTTAACAAATTGTTTAAAGCTACCAGCTAAGGCTGATACCACTATCCTTGATTCTAAATAACAACCAAAATTTTTTTTAAAAAAATCCAAGGTCTAGATTTACACAAGAATGTGCCAGATTTTGGCTCTGCTGAAGATAAAGAAAATTCTCAAGTAATTAACATCAAATCCTCACGTCTGTCTAACTCTAAATTCTCTCTAATTGGAGAAGGGCCAGTGAGTCTCTAATAACCCAAGAAGTGGGATTCCTATTTCTCTTCTGCACATTTTCTATTGAGAAAAGTAACTTCATGAAGGTCCCAATTTAGAAAGTCAACTCTTTGGAATTCCCAGTTTGGAGGTAATACCAGTCATATCATAGTTTATTAAAGACAAGCATTGCTGGGAATTTCCTGGCGGTCCAGTGGTTAGGGACTCCATGCTTTCACTGCCAAGAACCTGGGTTTGATCCCTCGTTGGGGAACTAAGATCCCAAGATATCGCAAGCCTCTCGGTGCAGCCAAAAAAATTAATTAATTAAATAAAATATATTCTTAAAAAAAAGAAAGACAGGCGTTGCTGCCTCTGGGAGGTATGGCTAGCTAAGTGTTACTTAAGGATGGGTTCTAATAGTAGGCTAGAAATGGTGATTGTATTTTAGAAGGCTTTTTTTCCCTCTAACAACTTGCTTCCTTTATTTAAGCCCCTAGAGGTCCCTAGTCTTTCTGAAAACTTGTGGCTCATTCTGCTATCAATGATCAATGATCAATTCCCCATCTCCCAGGTCAGTCTGTCACCAAGTCCTTTCAACCCTTCCTTCCAAATGTACTCTGAATTCAATCATCCCATTCCATTCTCTAATCCAGGCTTTCATCACTTTGTCTGTGTACCATGATAAAAAGTCCCTTGCATTCTCTCATCTCCCCACATTCTAGGCTATCTCAATTGAACACTCATCATTTTCATCATATTACTCCCTTGCTCAAGGACTCTTGAAACTCTATTGCTTCTGATCAAATCCAAACTCTTTCACTGAACTTTTAAGATTGACTTGGTAACTCTAGTCTACTGCTATCTAAAATAGACATTCTACCTAAGACTCCAGCACAATGCCCAGCTCAGAGAGGGGCCAAGTAAATGGCAGGAACTCTTCCACAGTTCAGACCTCTGTTCCAGCTGAAGAGAGTTTTAGTATTTCCTGAACAAATCGTGCTCTTCCTGACTTAGGATTTGCTCACACTTTCTGTTTGAAGGGAAAAGGAAGAAGAATTGTTAGAAGATGTGTAGCTTCCTTTTCTTATATGTGGTATCCAGAAATGGCACCTTTCCTACACTACCCGCCTTCAAGCCCAGGATGACTATTACATCTTCCAAGAAGCTGTTCCCATCTGCTCTGGGGGACAGATTTTTCCCCACAGGAGAGATCATATTGTACTTCTCTTTGCACATATCACCAGCCTTTGGCAGAATGCTAGAAATATAGAAACTAAGTAAAGCTCAGCTAACTGCTAAGAGCAGAAGGAGAGGTACCCACAATCCAGCAACTGGATAATTACTCCCTAAATAATTACAGCTCAGTTATACTATAAACCCTACCTTGACAAGAAGTAGAAGTGTGAGATGTAGGTGAAACACAAAGCTGCTTCATGCTTTATACTTTCCTTTATTTTCCAGAATCAGTCATCATAAACACAGGGCCTAACTGAGTCCTTAATTTATGTCAAGTGCTATGCTACATGTTTTATCTATATAGTGTCATTTAATTCTCACAAGAACTCTGTGAGTTATTACTATACACATCTTATGAGAAACTGAAGTTCAGCAAAGTTGAGTGACTTACCCAAGATCATACAAACAGTGATGGAAATGGATCTAGAAACCACAGCTCACTGATTTCAAAGCCGTATTCCCTTAACCTCTACACTAAATTGTCTCAGATAAATATGCAAAAAAATAAAAAAAAGAAAAGAAAAGAAACGGTCCTAACATGACCAGAGGAATAAGCACTGTATTAGGCTCATAAGAAATGAACAAGTCAACGTTCACAGGCAAAGACATCTCCTTTTTTCATGGACTCTGCTTACTCCTCAAGAATAAATTCAATAATAAGGAATTACTCCCTAAAAGTTTACCTTAGTTTTCCCATTTATTGTAAAAGTCTAGGATTTTTCCTTTCTTTTCCCCCTAAGTGTGTGGTCTATGGACCACATGCACTGGAATTCAAAAGGCATGCATAGTGTGTATGATGGCAAGTGTTGCTTGGTGTGACACTCCACACACTCCTTATTCGAGAATTCAGAGGGAGTGTCCCCAGATATCTGCAAGGCATCTTTCTGTGCACTTGTAAGCTCAGGTGCATGGGAAAATACAGATTGCTGGGCTTCAGTCCGAGCCTACTGCAGGAGGAGTAGGGCCATGGAACATATGTTTTTGATAAGTGCTCTCTGGTGATTATTTTAAGAAAGATGGAGAAACACAGAACCCCAGCTCCTGTCTTGGATTCTCTAGTTAGGTGCCCTTTCGAGAGATATGGGGACACACTGATCATTTTACAAAATTTAGTTTTAGAAGGTTCTTCATAAGGCTTCATGAGCATCTTTCTGTAGAACTGGAAGTCAGGAATTAACTTGAAATAAATGACAACCCTTATTTGAAGCTACTGTATCAAAAACTGTGAATTTCAGAAGTGGGCATTCTTGGGACATTTGAAAGAGACTGGAACAAACCAATCGAAAATGACTGATGAAAAACATGCAGGAATTCCCAGTCAGGGGCCAAGAGGGTTCAAAGGATGGTGGCAAATTAATTACAAGTTGTACATCTTGTACTTCAAGGAAGAGTCTTTCATGTAGCCCAAAGAGAAGATCCACCTCTCCATGGTTCTTTTCTGTACATAAATTAAATTTTGTTAAAATGAATATGAGGGACCAATGTGTTTATTTGTGTTGCCCAAAATTATGATATAATAATATTGTTTGAAATAAACAAGCTTTATATACTAGATTTTTTCTGTAACACTGTTGATTGCGACAGGACTTGTCCTGCTCATGTGGGACACGAGCACAGGGAAGAAAATTGTACATCTTCTTTCTCCCTTGGGATTTTGTGTTTACATGTGTCTGTCTTGAGAGCTAGCCACTCAAGCACTGATTATTCCTCAAAATCTTGTATTTATGAAATGCGTAAAAACAGAAGGAGCGGGCTTCCCTGGTGGCGCAGTGGTTGGGAGACCGCCTGCCGATGCAGGGAGCACGGGTTTGTGCTCCGGTTCGGGAAGATCCCACATGCCGCGGAGTGGCTGGGCCCGTGGGCCATGGCCGCTGAGCCTGCGCATCTAGAGCCTGTGCTCCGCAACGGGAGAGGCCACAGCAGTGAGAGGCCCACGTACCGCAAAAAAAAAAAAAGAAGGAGCTTTTCTTTTTTGTTTTGTTTTTAATTATTGACTTTATTTTTTAGTGCAGTTTTAGGTTTACAGATAAATTGAGCAGAAAGTACAGAGAGTTCTTACATACTCTCTTTCCCTACAAACATAGCTTCCTTTTCTTCCTAGAGATGCATGATGGGATAATGAAGAGTTCAGACAGTCCAGTCTAGGGACCTGAGTTTAAATCATAACTCAGTTACTCACTAACAGTGGGGTCTCTGGACCTTGATCTCTGTCTCTGCAAATTGGAAATAGTAATGCCTACATTGCATGGTTATTTTAAAGATCAGAAATAATATAAGTGAAGATCTAATGCAAAGACAAATGCAATTAGTGGTAGTTGTCATTTCTTAGTTGAGACGGATTGGTTTGCCTTTTGGGAGGTTTCCCCTTCATCATTGTCTTGCAAGGCAACCTTGATTGGGAATATAATATAACAGCAGCCATGGGAAGAGTGTTAGAAGAACAGATGATGAAGAGTCAAGGCTTCACCTCTTCCTACTCTAGAACGAATTCTCCACTGGGGGCTGCATAGTCCAGGAACCCCAGGGCAGAGGTGTCACCACCATAATCACTTGGTATCGTAAAGTCTAAATGGGTTGTGTAGTGTCAGACTTCACAGAGCCCAGATCTTTACTTTGCATTATTTGGGGGAGGAACCTGTCCCTTTTCAATCATTACTTTTTAAAGCATTCCTTCCTACAGGAGCATTGTAGGAGGGAAGGAAGAAAGGAAGGAAGGAAGCAAGGGAGGGAGGGAGGGAGAGAGGGAAGGAGGGAAGGAAGGAAGGAGGGAATCAATGCTCAGAAGATGCAAGGTTTAAATGATAATGTTGTTTAAGCGTATGACTATGTGATTTTAACAGATGACATTAGACTGAAAGCAAAAGATGACACCAGTGGAAGAGATCCAAGCCTTCCCTTCCTCACTGCTGTGACCTCACACCACCTGAGGTCCCCTGTCAAAGACGGTGGAACTGAGTGTGTTAAGAGGTCATTGAAGGAAGCCATGACAAAGGGCTCTATGTATGACAGCCTCACCTCAGACCATACTATTTCAAGAAGGTCTGCCTCACCTGTCTCATTCATCACTCCCGCTGAAGTCTGTTTATTAGCCGGAAGTGTGGGAGCACCAGTGAGAAACCAGCATTTGGAACTTAGGCTTCAGGAAATGCTGCTGGAACCAGGACAGTGATATTTTTATATTACCTAGCCAACTGCCAGCTCTTAATAAACATTTCCTCGTGCAGTTTTAACAATGACATAATTTGTTCTCATTAGAAATTGTTATAGCTCCATGAATTTTATAATAAAAGAAAACTAAAATGGAAAAAGTAAAAAAATAAGAAGAGGGACTTCCCTGGTGGTCCAGTGGGTAAGACTCCGTGCTCCCAACGCAGGGGCCCCAGGTTTGATCCCTGGTGGGGGACCTAGATCCCGCATGCATGCTGCAACTAAGAAGTCCACATGCTGCAACTAAAAATCCTCATGCCACAAGGAAGGTCCCGAGTGCTGCAACTAAGACCCGGCACAGCCTAAATAAATATAAATAAATACTTTTTTAAAAAAGAAGAAGAAGAAATGTGCTCAAACGACCAAAGGTTTGGAGATGGAAGCGTCACCAGAGGCATTTCTGGAAGCCACTCTCCAACGATGCATGATGAAGAATCACTCTCCCCATCATTGGCTCATGCCAGGCATGCATTTTTATTTTTTTGGCCACACAGCCTGCAGGATCTTAGTTCCCCGACCAGGGATCGAACCCGTGCCCCCTGCAGTGGAAGCTCGGACTCCTAACCACTGGACCACCAGGCAAGTCCCCAGGCATGCATTTTTAAATGCCCTTTGTGGAACTAGAAAAAATGATGGTAAGAAGGCGGCAGGCTGAGGAGGCAACACTTTCCCTCAAAGCAGAGCATACCTGAGGCATTATCGAGGCTGAAGGCAATGCGTACTGGCTTATCTGCAGGTACCCTGGCTGTGCTGATCATGTGGGCACCTGAGCCTTGGCCTTCCTCCTGGTCTTCCAGCTGTAATGACAAGAAAGAGCCATTGTCACTTTACCCAACATTACCCCTCGAATACTCAGAGGCCTTTGGAACTTAGAGGGGAAAGTTAGTAAGCACTGTTTTCTTATTTTAAAGATATTCCTAGCTCCTAGCTTGCTTTCCCTACACCTGTCCCATTTATAATTCTTTTTCTGGCTTATAAAAACATTTGCTTTGGAAATACATCTAGAACAAAATATAAAAGATGGGGCAAAATCTCCACCCACCTCACTTTTTTAGTATCCCTTACACTGACCAGTCCAACCCTGGCCCTTTGAGGTCTTATATAGTATTTTATTTTTAATTGAGGGGGATAAAGAAGTCTTAATAAGGCAACAGACATCTTTTCACACTCAAAAGCCTAAATTGGATCTGAATTATTGATCTGGGAGTGGTAACAAATACCTATCATGGAATTATTTCAAGAATACCAAAGACTATTTTAAAATATCCCCCAGTTATATTATGAATAGTATGCGCTTTAAATATCTCATTAACTACCTATTAATCTACCAAACATTTCTAAGGTTGTGTGATATGAGCAAAAGACACATCCTAAAAACATCCTATTGATGATCTACATCACCTACTAATTTATCATTTAATAAACTAAGATAGAATGAATGGAAAAGCATGCTACAGATAATATGGGTTGGGGTGGGTGAAAATACATGAAAATTTCTTTGTATAATAATTTAACCAAGATATTTGATAATTTTTGTTCAATGGGTCTGGGAAAAGATATAATTATAAACACAAGATATCTTTGTCATTTAAATCCATATATTTAACTTTTCTATTTTTAGTCATGCTTTCCCCTAAGCCTTCTACTTTCCTTCTCATGGAGACAGTAAACCAAAAACTCTGAATGATGTTTTAAAGAAAATGTCTCTAAAAATGGCAAAATATAAATCATCTCTTTAACCATCCTTAGCGAGATTCTGGGAACTGCTTTAGCAGGACATTTTCTCACAGCAAGGTTTCTGATTCTTTCCCATAACTTTTCTCTATCTAAAAATAGTGTCTAGAACACTGAATTTTGTTTTTACAATTATTTATAGAGCCAAAGCGAATGCATATATACATATAATATATATATTTAGACATACATACATATGGAATCATCTTATCACCAGTATATGAAAAAAGAACATGCTTATATTAAACACCTAGTATAGCTTTGGAGAAAAACCAGCAACTGTTCATCACCCAGTTAGAATCATATTTGGCCCATTCATTGAACACTACAAGTAGCAATGAACCATAAAGCACTCCAAGTCATGTCATTCTAAGTTAGAAAAGAAGTATTAATGTGAAACATTCGACTCAAGAAAAGGGTAATATAAAATCACTGTTACTTGACTCAAAATTTGTTTTATCTTAGCTCTGACATACATTTCTGTGTAGTCTCGTCTGCTTAGAATCAACCATCTTGTTAGCCACCTGTTCCTAGGGAATAGAACAGACTGTCTCAAATTTAACAAAACAGACAATAAAAAACCCCTTAAAGTTGTAGCGAAAAGAAAAAAATCTTATTGTTACGCCCTGTACCATCACCAAACCATTTTATCATAACATCTAAGGATGAAAAGCTTCACTCCTCTTTTGGCTAAATCTCCCAATGCTCTCCTGCACCGAGAAATAAACCAGAAGAGGTGGAAGTTTGCCTCCTGGGATTTTGTAAATAGATCTCTGGCAGTGTTTCCAGCCACGAGAAATGGAATTAATCAACACAGCTAATTAGAGTCCCTCCCCTCCACACAACAGAGAACATCTGTCCGCCTCCCAAAGGATGGCGGCGGCAAAGTTGGGTGGATTTTGAGTTCCACACAGTGTCAGCCACAAGAGCCCCTGAACCAACTTGCCTTTTCATCACACCGCCTGGGGAAATGGGCCACTGATTCCTCCTCTCGGCGGTAGCAGAGCTTTGGTTAAGTTGCTGGTGCTCTGAGCATTTAGTTGGGTTTTCACACCTGTCGCCTTACCTCACTTAGTTGAGTGTCTGCACTTGTGTAATCGAGGGCCAGCCACTGCCTTGGCCGGTCGTTGCCTTTGTGGAGTACAGACCTAGTGGCAGAGCAGGCTGCACCTGCCGCATAGCAGCCGCTGACAATCTGAGGAGCAGTGACAGCTGGGAGGGCGGCTCGCTGCTACCTGCTGTCCCCCAGACTCCGGCGTCCCACGGGGCCTCCCTGTTGCACTTCCCTCCACGACCCCTCTCTCTTTTCCTTGTCTCTCCAACAGCCAGGATGTTGTCATGCTTCTAGAAAAAGCAAGAGCAAAAGAAATCCCTCCTCCTGTCAGAGGCATTGATAAACAGCAAGTCGTGGAGAGTCCAAATGTTTTAATTCATTAGTCCTGGCAAACCTAAAATACAAACAGACTTGCTTCACAAGACAGGAATGTCTTCAGCGTGACCCAATCGGTGTCTGTGTCTATTCCAGCAAACTGGCAAAGATAGCATGACTCCAGTCAGCAAAAATGTCGGCCGCTCCAGTCAGCTCCCCGGGACCCAGCCAACTTGGACAGGCCACAAGCCGACTCTCAGATGATGGCAGCGATGATTCGGCTTAAGAACGTGAGGTCTGAGGTTGAGCTGCTGTTGGGCTTGATGACTTGATCCCATCTACGATGCAACCGACCGCAAACTGAGTCAATGGTAAACAGGAAGGGAAAGTTCAAACTGTTCAAACTTTTTAATAGCTATCAACCTGAAGATGGGTAGAACTTTAAAAGAGTTGGATGTTGATGTTGAGGTTAAATAATTAAAGATAAACAAGTATCCAGAGAATGCACAGACTGGGAGAAAATCTTTGCAAAATACATACCAGGTAAAGGATGGCTATCCAAGATATAAACAGAACTCTTAAAACTCAACAGTAGGAAAACAACCCAATTTAAAAATGGGCAGGGCTCCCCTGGTGGCGCAGTGGTTGGGAGTCCGCCTGCCGATGCAGGGGACACGGGTTCGTGCCCCGGTCCGGGAGGATCCCGTGTGCCGTGGAGCGCCTGGGCCCGTGGGCCATGGCCGCTGAGCCTGCATGTCCGGAGCCTGTGCTCCGCAATGGGAGAGGCCACAGCGGTGAGAGGCCCACGTACCGCAAAAAAAAAAAAAAAAAAAAAAAAAAAAAAATGGGCAAAAGATATGAACAGACACCTCACAAAAGAAGATATAGAGATGGCAAATAATCATATGAAAAAATGCTGAACACCATACGTCATGAGGAAATTGCAAATTAAAACAACATTGATATTCCACTACATCCCTCTTAGAATGGCCAAAATCCAAAACACTAACAACACCAAATACTGGTGAGGGTGAAAAATGGTGTGGCCACTTTGGAAGACAGTTTGGCAGCTTCCTACAAAACTAAATATGTACTTACCATTATGATCCAGCCATCACACTCCTTGGTATTTACCCAAAGGAACTAAAACTTATGTCCACACAAAGACTTACACACAGATGTTTATAGCAGCTTTATTCATGATTGCCAAAACTTGGAGGCAAACAAGAGGTCCTTTCATAGGTGAATGGATAAACAAACTGTAGTACATCCAGACAATGAAATATTATTCAATAATAAAAAGAAATGAGCTATCAAGCCATAAAACACATGGAGGAAACTTACATGTATATTACTAAGTGAAAGAAGCCAATGTGAAAAGGCTACATATTGCATGATTCCAACTATACAACATTCTGGAAAAGGCACCATTATGGAGACAGGAAAAAGATCAGTAGTTGCCAGGGGTTTAAAGAGAGGGAGAGAGAGATGAATAGGGAGCATAGGATTTTTAGGGCAGTGAAACTATTCTGTGTGACACTATAATGGTGAATATATGTCATATGTTTGTCAAAACCCATAAAATGTACAACACCAAGAGTTATAAACTACAGACTTTAGTTAATAAGACTGTGTCTATATTGACTCATCAATTGTAACAAATGTACCACGCTAATGTAAGATGTTAATAATTGGGGAAATAGGGGAGGAGAAGTGGGGGGGAGGGAATAGAAGGGAATTCTGTGCTTTTCACTCATTTTTTTTTTCTGTAAACCTTAAACTGCTCAAACAATGTTAAATAAGTAAAACGATTTAGCAGGTTTCCTTGGTCTAATGAATAAAAGGTTAATTTGTTATGCTATCCACAGTAATAAGGGGCATAGATTCAGATGATTAAAAACATTCACATATAAACCTATTTGCATTTCTAACTGCAAATCTTTCCAGGAATTATTATTACTGTTTGATGTTATTTTATGGATAATAATATCGTCTTACGTATTGCATTAAAATTGATTAAAAAGACTCTTGTTTTAATAAATTTATTTATTTTTATTTATTTATTTTTGGCTGTGTTGGGTCTTCATTGCTGAGCACAGGCTTTCTGTAGTTGCGGCGAGTGGGAGCTACTCTTCGTTGGGGTGCCCAGGCTTCTCATTGTGGTGGCTTCTCTTGTTGTGGAGCATGGGCTCTAGGTGCACGGGCTTCAGTAGTTGTGGCTTGTGGGCTCAGTTGCTCCGTGGCATGTGGAATCTTCCTGGACCAGGGCTCAAACCTGTGTCTGCTGCATTGGCAGAAGGATTCTTAACCACTGCACCACCAGGGAAGCCCCAGAAAGAGTCTTATTCAAAAGAGTTTATCTTCATCTTCCCAATAATCCTATGAAATAAACATGGCCAATACTGTCAGCCCTATTTAACAGATGAGGAAACTGAGACTCAAACAATTTAAGTAAAAGGTTCAAGGATAAATGATCATTATGGAATAATGACCCAGATAAGATCCAGGTTTTCCAATTTTTAGTTCATGCTATTTCCACTATACCAGGATGCACTGTGTATGAAATATCAAATTGAGTTGTTTCATTATCGATGTCTGACACTCAACTTTTGGAGTGAAGGAGACAAAGTTATAACTTTCTTCATGATCTGTTAGCATCCAGGTTCATCCGACACCAGCTATCTTTACCGTGACACCTAAATTCAACCTCAAGGAAACCGAAGTTGTGGATCTTGTGTGTGCTGGTGGGGAAGTGGATACCAATTCTGCACTGGCTCCCAAATCAGCCCATGGGTGTGACTTCAGAAAAGCTGGTGGTGACAAGGACATTGCCAAGGAAATCCATAACTGGAAGCATCTGGATTCCAGTGAAACTGACCCTTCAGAATGGAAAGGCCCAGAATGAGGTAGCACCTTCCTCCTCTGCCCTGATCATAAAAGCCCTTGGCGAACCAACCAGAGATAGAACACGACAGTTATATATTAAATACAATGGAAATATCACCTCTTATGATATTGTCAAAAGCACCTGACAGATGCAGCATAGATCTTTATCCAGAGGATTCTCCAGCACCTTTACAGCAATCCTGGGGACCATCCATTGTGTGGGCTGCAATGTCAGTGGCTGCATCCTCATGACATCAACAGTGGTATGGTGATGCCAGTTGGTAAAGAGATACAAAGGAAAAGATGTCATTAAAGGATAATATGACAACAACAACAAGAAAGAAACAAAAAGAATACATCTAAATAGTCTAAATGTGCTCTGTCCAAGCCTGATCACATAAATTCAAGGCTTTAATAATAATATTCACCAGTTCTTCTGTTCCCATGGGAGCAGTGATGTATTTCTTGGCTCTTTATCTAAACACTTCCAAGAGGATAACAAATCTGAAACTCAAGTGAAATCCCTTCCCACAAATGTAACCCAAAATAACTACATGGTATTTTAAGAATTCAATAGAATTATACTAATTCAATCCAGAAAGGACAGTATGTGTACATCAAAATATTAACAGATTAACAGTATGTCTCTGGATAGAAGCAATATGTAAACTTTTTATTTTCTCCTTTTCAACAGTAAATGGATTTTTACTGTTACATGGAAAGTTATTTTTAATGGAATTCAAGGAGCTTTTCAAATGATGAATCCTTAACTTGCTTCTGAATTATGGTCTATAATACACACAGCAGCTCATGGTACAGACTGTTATCACAATTAATGTGATCTCAATTTCTTGGTACAATTCAATAAGCATCTTGGGAAGACTTGGTATGTGCCAGTCTAGCATTTCCCAAATTTGCCTCATTGTGGGTTCATGCCTTTTAAAAATACCTATTCCCAGGCTCTGCCATGGGGGTGACTCAGTAGGGCTGGGGTAGGTCCAGGGTTTTATAAATTTAAACAAGAAGTGCTAATATTTGTGTACAGCATTTAAAGAATGGTTTAGAAGACATTTTCATCAATACTTTAAAGTTAGCTCTCCACTGCTGCGTGATGTAGGTAGCCTATAATCTCCAAAAGAAATGTTTCACCATGGTCAAGTAATGAGTTTTCCCTTATAACCGTCAGTTTTTATAAAAAAAAAAAAAAAAAAAAACAGTTTTTATAAAAAAAAAACAGCAGTTTTTTTTCTGTAAAGGATCAGATACTAAATGTTTTACACTGAATGAGCTCTTACAATCTCTCTCAGAATTACTCATCTCTGCCATTGTAGCACAAAAGCAGCCACAGACAAGATGTATTTGAATGGAGGTGCTCCAACTTTATTTACAAAAATGGGAAACAAACGGACATGTCTGTGTTCCAATAAAACTTTATTTACAGAAACAGACAGCATCCTGGATTTGGCCCACAGCCATAGTTTACCAGCTCCTATCTCACCTCACCACAGTCTGAAGCTCCAGTGGACATACCTCTCCCAGAGGGGCAGGGCAGAGTCTCCTTGGAGAAAATTAACTTTTCATTTTTTGCCGCTCTCAGTTGCCTCTCTTCTATTCATCCCTCCCAACTCCATCCCCACAGAAAACCTCTTACATGTCAGACTTTCCTTCACAACAGCCCCAAAGTTCTTCCTTTCTTTCTTTTAACATCTTTATTGGAGTATAATTGCTTTACAATGGTGTGTTAGTTTCCGCTGTATAACAAAGTGAATCAGCTATACATATACATATATCCCCATATCTCCTCCCTCTTGCATCTTCCTCCCTCCCACCCTCCCTATCCCACCCCTCTAGGTGGTCACAAAGCACCGAGCTGATCTTCCTGTGCTTTGCAGCTGCTTCCCACTAGCTATTTTACATTTGGTAGTGTATATATGTCCATGCCTCTCTCTCACTTCGTCCCAGCTTACCCTTCCCCCACTGTGTCCTCAAGTCCATTCTCTACATCTGTGTCTTTATTCCTGTCCTGCCCCTAGGTTCATGAGAACCATTTTTTTAGATTCCATATATGTGCGTTGGCATCTGGTACTTGTTTTTCTCTTTCTGACTTACCTCACTCTGTATGACAGACCCTAGGTCCACCCACCTCATTAGAAATAATTCAATTTCATTGTTTTTATGGCTGGGTAATATTCCATTGTATATATGTGTCACATCTTCTTTATCCATTCATCTGTCGATGGACACTTAGGCTGCTTCTAGGTCCTGGCTATTGTAAATAGAGCTGCAATGAACATTGTGGTACATGTCTCTTTTTGAATTGTGGTTTTCCCAAAGTTCTTTCTTAACCCTGCTGTTCTATAAAGCACAGATACATCTGTTTGAAACAAACACAGGGGAATAAATACTTAAATAAGCAAATAAGTACAAGGATTTAGCATGTTTCCTTGGTCTAATGAGGGGAAGGCAAACTTTTATGAAATGCACCACAATAAAGCTGTGGAGATTCGGTCGATGAGATGCTTCCCTTTGTTCACGGGACTGCAAGTGAAGGGCGGGAAAGCATTGTGAGGACCTGTTGTGTGCTGTGAGATGGTCTCATGCCACTGTTCTTTTGAGTGGCCTCTTCCTCTCCTCCTGACCCCAGTCAGGCCTCAGCTAAGATTTCCCACGGTCCCAAAGAAGTCTCTTTGCAATTCTTACTTCCAGTGGTGTTGCCATTCCTTCCCAAACCTCCTTGTCAGGGTAATACAGTGAAAGATCACAAAGCGAGGACTGAAGCTCCAAAGCAAAAACAAGGTAGCCCTCCTCCAAGAACTTCTGATCATACACTACCACAGCCTTTCATTTTAAAGGTGACTGGGAGCCACTTTCGTAGTCCAAGTTCGCTTCAGCCTTAAGATAGCAGAGTGACCAACTTTCTATCATTTTTGCCCTAAAGCTCAAGAGAGGTGTGAGTAGGATTAGAACCTTTAAACCACTCGAAGAGTTCTATTTCTAAGTAAAGTACTTACAACAATGCCAGAAAGACAATAAGCACTATGTAAGTAGAAATTATGAATTCATGGGGGCAAAAAACATAGGGAAAACCACACCCAACAGTATTAGAAGAGTTAGAAGATCTAGGTTTGAATTATGATTCTGCCTTCAAAAGCTGTGTGAGTTTAGAACAGACACTTTACATCTCTGGGACCTGTTTTTTCATCTATACCAGCGGTCTGCAAACTTTTGCTGTAAAGGGCCAGAGGGTAAATATTTTAGACTTAGGAAGCGGTACAATCTCTGTGGCATTTCCAGTGGACCCTCCATATCTCCGGGTTCCACATACGTGGATTCAGATGCAGAACAAGGAGATACAGAACCCGTGGATACAGATGCTGTACCACACTATTTTATATAAGGGACTAAAGCATCCATGGATTTGGGTATGGGGGGGCTGGTCCTAGAACCAATCCACTGCTGAGGGATAAGACTATACACATCTCTGCCATTTCTATTGTGGAAAGCAGCAATAGACAATATATAAATGGATGGATGGATGCCAATAAAACTTCATTTACAAAAATAGTAAATAAATGGACACATCTGTATTCCAGTAAAATTGTATTTATAGACACTGAAATTAGAATTTCACACAATTCCCAAATGTCACCAAATATTATTCTCTTATTAATATTTGTCAATGGTTTAAAAATTTAAAAAGCATTTTTAGCTCATGGACCACACCAAAAGAGATAGTGGGCCAGATCTGAACCAAGGTCCATAGTTTTCAGACCCTTAATCTATAGAATTAGCCAACAAGCAAGCAAAGGAAAAGTTAAGGTTTCCCAAATTGGAATAATATAGTGTGTGTGTGTGTGTGTGTGTGTGTGTGTGTGTGTAGCCATTGTTTTGCCTTTTAACCTTATGTAGAATTTGTATGGTTTTATATTATAAGCATATCATATATAGTTGATTAGATTTGACTCACATGTTCTTATTTCTAAAATAACTTAGACATCAGGCTCTTGGAGAGACAATGAAATTTCCTTTAATATTGTTGACTATGAGAAATCATATTTATCTTATATATCAACATTTGCATCTTTCCCAAGAATACAATCTGGAAGGATTACTAAAACCAAGTTTTATAACTTGTCACTATAGTACAGATAGATTTAGCTTATTGTTTTCATGTTATCCTAAGGAAAACATAAACTTATTATTTGTAAAATTCCCATCGTGCATCCCAACAGGCGAGACCACTCCCGTCTTTAACACAACCAAAAACACTGTCATACCAAACAACAACTACCACAGTCATAACTCTCCCCAACATCATCGAATATCCAAACAACATTCAAACCTCCAGTTTTCTCACAAATGTCTTAAATTATTTTTTTGGGTTACCGTTTTTGTTTTTAGTATTTTTTTTTTTGCTTTTAATTAATTTTTATTGGAGTATAGTTGCTTTACAATGTTGTCTTAGTTTCTACTGTACAGCAAAATGAATCAGCTATATGTATACATATATCCCCTGTTTTTTGGATTTCCTTACCATTTAGGTCAATCAAGGCCCAAACAAGTTTCAAATATATAATTGATTCCTACTATTCTTACATTTTTAAAAATCTATAGGCACCACCTCCAACTAAGTTTTTGGAAATTTATTTGTTTTAAAAACCATAGAGTTTCCCACAATTGCACCCCCATCATGTCATTTAACATGCCTCTCTGTCCTCTAGATTACCTGTAAATTGACAATGAGATCCAGAAACTTGATCAGGTTCAAGCCTGATTTTTTTTTTTTTTTTTTTTTTGCAGGACAACTTCATAGGCAGTGAATAATATTCTTAAAAGAAAACAGGGGACTTCTCTGGTGGCACAGTCGTTGAGAATCCCCTTGCCAATGCAGGGGACACGGGTTCGAGCCCTGGTCCGGGAAGATCCCACAGGCTGCGGAGCAACTAAGCCCGTGCGCCACAACTACTGAGCCTGCGCTCTAGAACCAGTGAGCCACAATTACTGAAGCCCGCACACCTAGAGCCCGTGCTCCACAATAAGAGAAGCCACCGCAGTGAGAAAACCGTGCACCACAACGAAGAGTAGCCCCCACTTGCTGCAGCTAGAGAAAGCCCGCGCACAGCGATGAAGACCTTAGGTGATTTTGATAATAATGTTATTTAAGTAAGAACAGCATAAAACTATGTGTAACCTTCTTACAAAACTTTTATAAAACCAAATTTATAAGGCTCTTATAAAACCAAGTTTACAAATTGAATACAAATAAAGCACCAAAGCTAAAATAGAATTTGACCACATTAATGTAACATGACAGAATGCTTTCCTGAAAATAAGCAAGTACACACAGCTTGAACATAGGACTCCTCGAGTGCTGATACATTAGGGCTCCTCCTCTCCACCCTGACATGGGCATGATGACTGGTTCCTTGTGGGACTTTTCTTCTGTGACCTGCTTTGAAACCCATGTTTGAGTGGTACCCATGACATTCTTGGCCTTCATACAACAAGCACACGTTTAAGGAAAGTGCTGAACACCTGGGGTCTGTAAACGTTGGCCTCCTTTATTGTACCACATGTATTTACTGTACCTTTATTGTACCACATGTACCACAACTGCTTCATTTGTACCATATTAACGCATGAACACAAGCCTGTTAAAATCAAAAGGCCTAAAGCGATGTATCCCAAATGCCTTTCTGACATTTCTCAAATGAGTTTCAACTTTAAGGTCACATTTTTACTAAAATTATTAAGGAAACTCATTGAACTATTTCTAAAAATCCCAAATACTGAGCTGCATGATCCATTAAATATGGTGGCTTTCTGCCCTTTTAGTGTAGGTCTTTACTTCAAAAACCTTCTGTGCAAGAGAGGACCAAATGCCAGGCAAACCTCCCGTGTGAATGAGAGGAAAGAAAAAAGTTTTAGATCTGATTTAGGATTCTTTTAGTTGCAAGAGTCAAAAGCCAATTCAACACTGGCTTGAATAACAAAGAGTATTTACAGGCTCACATCACTAGGAAATCCGGAAGGCTTCTTGTTTCAGAAATGGATTTATTCAAAGGCAAAAAGACATCAGGAATCGGTCTTTCTCCACCTCCTGGGTCAGCTTTCTCCTATGTTAACTTCGTTCTCAGATGGAGTGTCCCCATGAGATAGCTACCAGCTGCCTAAACTTACATACCCCCAGCTCAAAAGCCCAACAGAAGGAGAATATCATTTCCCTCAGAACACTTGGTTAGAATAGTCACTGGTCAAGCTTGAGTGCCATGTCCATTGCTGTGGAAAAGGAGTAGAGCACTTGGACAGTGTCATGAGTAGAGAGAGAATAATTCTCCAAATTGATAAATTAATGTTGGGCATATGAAAAAAAGAGAGAGAGAGAGAGAGAGAGAGGGAGGGAGGGAGGGGGGAAGAAAAGAGGGAAAGAAGGAGGGAGGGAAGAAAAGAAAAGGCCACTTAAAAATCCTATGCCCCAGGACATGGAACCAACCTAAATGTCCATCGACAGATGAATGGATAAACAAGATGTGGCACATATATACAATGGAATATTACTCAGCCATAAAAAGAAACAAAATTGAGTTATTTGTAGTGAGGTGAATGGACCTAGAGAGTCTGTCATACAGAGTGAAGTAAGTCAAAAAGAGAAAAATAAATACTGTATGCTAACGCATATATATGGAATCTAAAAAAAAAGTGGTACTGATGAATCGAGTTGTAGGGCAGGAATAAAGAGGTAGACACAGAAAATGGACTTGAGGACATGGGCTGGGAGGGTGAAGCTGGGGCAAAGTGAGAGTAGCATCAACATATATACACTACCGAATGTAAAATAGTTGGCTTGTG
The DNA here is from genome assembly GCF_951394435.1 of Stenella coeruleoalba. NCBI lineage: Eukaryota > Metazoa > Chordata > Mammalia > Artiodactyla > Delphinidae > Stenella > Stenella coeruleoalba. Next base: position 128,962,891 of record NC_137150.1, on the reverse strand, counting down.
GGAAGAAGCAGCATAGCACAGGGAGATGGGCCCAGTGCTTTGCGATGACCTAGAGGGGTGGGATAGGGAGGGTGGGAGGGAGGCTCAAGAGGGAGGGGATATGGGGACATGTGTATGCATATGGCTGATTTGCCTTGTTGTGCAACAGAAACTAACACAGTATTGTGAAGCAATTATACTCCAATAAAGATCTATTAAAAAAAATCCTAGGGCTTCCCTGGTGGCGCAGTGGTTGAGAGTCCGCCTGCTGATGCAGGGGACGTGGGTTCGAGCCCCGGGCCCGGGAGGATCCCACATGCCGCAGAGCGGCTGGGCCCGTGAGCCATGGCCACTGAGCCTGCGCGTCCGGAGCCTGTGCTCCGCAACGGGAGAGGCCACAACAGTGAGAGGCCCGAGTACCGCAAGAAAAAAAAAAAAAAATCCTATGCTAATATCCTCATAAGTAGGATGTGTCTGTGTCCCATGAAAATATTCTAGCTCCAAGATGATGATTAAAAATGACCTTGATGGGGCCAGACACTCAGCTAAGCTCTTTTCATACATATGATACCATTTAATTCTGAAAACATCCCTTTAAAATAGCTACTGTCATTCCTGTTTTATAGAAGAACAAACTGAGATTCAGAAAGTTTTCGTAATCTCTCCAGAGTTCCAGAGCCAAAGCATTGGAGCCAATTTGTTTGCCAAAATAAATCTCTTCATCTACAAACCAAAATCTGTTTAAAGCATACGGCTAAAACTGCTTTCGTAAGAGATACCTTTTCCTATTGCCAGACTGGGAGTCTCAAAAAGCAATGAGGTGCAAAGTCTCAGGAAATACAAAGAGATTTGTTTATTTTAGTAATTTAATACCGGTAGGTACAAATCTGATCACCTCATCCAATGAATAAGACCATGAGTTATTCCTTGTGCAAGGAATTAATATGAAGTCCATATAATTAGCAATCAGAAAAACACAGAATATTAGAATAGAATAGGATCTTAATCCAACTCCTTCTTGAGGAAACAGGCCCAGCAAAACTGTTATGCCTTTGAACTGGAGAACAAAAAGGAAAGAGATTAGTGCTAAAAGTTTATGCCTGTTGCAGCAGCATCATTCTCCGTTTTTTAGCTTAATTTATACAGAAGTACAGTAATACTATCCAAATAATACCTTTGAAAGCAGAATGAGACTCTGAGAAGGCAGGGATTTATAACATTTAGATTTTGAAAGAAAGGTAGAAGTGAGGTAGGAAAAATTCCTAATCTCACCAATCCTTCTCAAACAGGACTTCCTCTCCATCATCTCTGCATGCAGAATTGGCAACCAAATGGGGTGAATTCTTCCTCAAAGATCTTCACAACATCCACGTGATGACTTCATCACTAAACTACCTTGACTCTCTTCTAGATCATTCTCCCCACAGCCACCACTGTTTACCTTTCTTTAAAAAGAGAGGACTGGGTCAATATCATTCGCTGTGGAAAGCATCTCTTGAGCAGAGGCAGCTTTCAGGGACCCTCACTCACACAGACCACTTCCAAAGCCCTGGGTGGGACCCTTACAGTGGGTTCATATGGTCATATGTTTTTGTAAACTTTGCGAAAGTAAGATATTTTCATTGCATGGGTTAAGACTTTTGTCTCTTACCATTCCAACTTCCCCTCTGTCACACTTCCATACCCGCACTGGGTGAAAATGGAGAAGGTGTGAGAATTTGGCTAAATGGAAGTTGAGTTGGGGATACATTAATGTCCATATATTTATGTGGTTCACTATCTCAATATAGAGTGTGTTGCTGGCCAAGCCAGTGTAGAAATCCCTACCAAAATTACCCCACTGCCCACTGTGCCAACTCACACAGCATGACAGCACAAAGGTTCAGGGCCATCAGTCAGCTCAACAGTATTAATGTGTCCTAGAGGGCATTGGTGATTTCGTTATAGTTTGAACCCTTTCCCCCCTTTGAGTAACCTCTTTTGTCTCCCCACACCCCCCTTATAGGTTGGTTGTGGGGAGACAACAGAGGTTACCCAAAGGGCACAGTCACTTTTAGGTATGACACGATTCCTGAATAGTGTCACAAAGACCAATAGCATGGTGAGTTGCAACAATCACCTAAATGAGAAGCTGCTGGTAGGGAAACATTTTATCGTTGAGGCAGTGGTATTTAATTCATCAAATCACTAACTCAAACTTTTCCGTTTGATTATCAGTTTAGATATACTCCATGTTTTCAGAGGTAGGGTCAAAAGCAAAACAACACAGAAGTGCAGTGGGTGGAGAGTGGGATGTGGTTTAGCAATTCATCTATTTGTGGGAAAAGTCACAAAACACAAAGACAGAAGAAAGAGGAGTCTAGATCCATAAATGGCATCAAACTGGTTTAGTAATCTTTTCATCTTGGTTCTGTCTCTAACTCATTTAGCCCCATCGAGATTGTCACTTTATGTCTCTGGACAACAGTTTCTCATCTGGAAGCAAAAGATTTAAAACTGATGCTCTGAAATTCTTTACAGTTCTAAACTCTTTCATTTTAGGAGGTGGAACAGCCCCTAATTGAAAAAGGAATTATCCTCAGAATTCTTTCCCTAGTTTTGATTTAGTAAAGAGTCAAATGGTTTGTAATAAACCAAAAATACATTTACAGCAATCATCCAGAAAAGAACAGAATGAAGATAATCCTTCTTCCTTTTCCTGTTGAAGCCGGTTACCAACACCACCCCCAATTTTACTGCTAAACTCCCTTAGTCATCAGATATTTCATACCCGAGCAAAATCCATTTAGTCCCTGATTATACTGTGAACCCCGAGGACTTCCAGAAGAGTGACACGGAAGAGATCATGTTTTGTTCATCAAAACATTTTTCAAATTAAACCATCACATCCTAAAATAGTGGATTAGAATCACCCAGCAGGACTTCTTCCTGAAAGCATGCAAATGCACACTCCTAGTTTAGAAGTGGAGTGTCAATTACTTGTGCAGATACAAAAATGACTAATAGCTAAGGCCTAATAAGACACCTGTCAATTTCCCTTTTTTTAGCTTAGCTACTTTCAATTCATAGGAGTTGCTCAACACAAACATTTTGCTGACAGTTCTGTATGTGCTTGAGCAGTGATAGCATTCAAATTAAAATGGAGTTTCAGTTATTTCCATCCCCTTCTTAAAAATACATTTTAAGAATTACAGTACTAACCACAAATGAATGGCTGGCCAGCCTCTCAAATGAGTTGCAGAAATAGCATTGTTAAGTCCATCAGAGAAGGGGCAGTTTCCCATCATTGCTCCAGCTAAAGGAGAATGAAGATTTCCTATAAGAGTCTACAAATAGAAACTGACATTTTCTTGGAACAGAAAAATCCCAGTGAACGACAGGAGATCACCTCCTTATGAGATTTAAGAATACATTAAATATAAGAAATCTATCAATAGTTAGGACAGAGTTCACAAATGCTTTTGCGATAAAATGAGAGCTTGTATTATTAACCAACAAAATGCCTTCCTTAAGGTGAGCATAACCAAGATAAGAATCAAAGTGGTACTTCACAGACTGCCAAATTAATCCAAACAATTCACATTAGACAAGTGTGTACTACAGGGCTCTGTATGGTCTGAGTTCCACACAAATGGCAGAAAAACACTCCTGAACATGAAAAAAGTCTATTACTTTAAAAAGCCCGCTAGACTAACTATAGCCAATTCACACTTTGAATGGTCAAATTATTTATATATTCAAAATCTTAAAGAACTCTCTTCAGAGTCTAATTAGCATGCCTTTAGAATTCTATTTCCAAATTTAGATTCTGAAATTCACAATGAAGAAGAATGATATTCCCTTTTTACCAAGAAAAAGTAAATGAAGATAAATAAGAATATCGACAGAATAGTAATTTTTACTCCGTTTAACTTGGTTTTTTTTCTTTCTTTTTTTTTTTTTGCGGTACGCAGGCCGCTCACTGTTGTGGCCTCTCGCCTTGCGGAGCACAGGCTCCAGACGCGCAGGCTCAGTGGCCATGGCTCACGGGCCCAGCCGCTCTGCGGCATGTGGGATCTTCCCGGACCGGGGCACGAACCCGTGTCCCCTGCATTGGCAGGCGGACTCTCAACCAATGCGCCACCAGGGAAGCCCTCGTTTAAGTTTTTAAACTAAGATTTTAAGAAAATTTTATCTGCCATTGATCTGTTTATAATAATTTTCTTGAAGGGCACATTAAGAACAAAAAGTAGAGTAATTTCAACTAGGCCTTTCCACTGTGTCTACATGGGCAGTAAGAAAGAATTAGGGTACATGTAAGTATATTACTAATGTTAGAACTAGAAGATTTCTTTTATTTAAAAAAAATTCTTTTAACATCTTTATTGGAGTATAATTGCTTTACAATGGTGTGTTAGTTTCTGCTGTATAACAAAGTGATTCAGCTAAACATAAACATGTATCCCCATATCTCCTCCCTCTTGCAACTCCCTCCCACCCTTCCCATTCCACCCCTCTAGATGGTCACAAAGCGCTGAGCTGATCTCCCTGTGCTATGTGGCTGTTTCCCACTAGCTATCTATTTTACGTTTGGTAGTGTATATATGTCCACGCCACTCTCTCACTTCGACCCAGCTTACCCTTCCCCCTCCCCACGTCCTCAAGTCCATTTTCTACATCTGCATCTTTATTCCTGTCTTACCTCTAGGATCTTCAGAACCTTTTTTTTTTTTTTTTAGATCCTATATATATTTGTTAGCATACAGTATTAGCTTTTCTCTTTCGGACTTACTTCACTCTGTATGACAGACTCTAGGTCCATCCACCTCACTACAAATAACTCTATTTCGTTTCTTTTTATGGCTAAGTAATATTCCATTGTATATATGTGCCACATCTTCTTTATCCATTCATCTCTCAATGGACACTTAAGTTGCTTCCATGTCCTGGCTATTATAAATACAGCTGCAGTGAACATTGCAGTACATGATTTTATGGTTTTCTCAGGATATATGCCCAGTAGTGGGATTGCTGGGTCATATGGTAGTTCTATTTTTAGTTTTCTAAGGAATTTCCATACTGTTCTCCATAGTGGCTGTATCAATTTACATTCCCACCAACAGTGCAAGGTTCCCTTTTCTCCACATCCTCTCAGCATTCATTGTTTGTAGATTTTTTGGTGATGGCCATTCTGACTGGTGTGAGGTGATATACCTCATTGTAGATTTGATTTGCATTTCTTTAATGATTAGTGATGTTGAGCATTCTTTCATGCGTTTGTGGGAATCTGTATATCTTCTTTGGAGAAATGTCTGTTTAGATCTTCTGCCCATTTTTGGATTGGGTTGTTTGTTTTTTTAATATCGAGCTGCTTGAGCTGCCTGTATATTTTGGAGATTAATCCTTTCTCCATTGCTTCATTTGCAAATATTTTCTCCCGTTCTAAGGGTTGTCTTTTCGTCTTGTTTATGGTTTCCTTTACTGTGCAAAAGGTTTTAAGTTTCATTAGGTCGTATTTGTTTACTTTTGTGTTTATTTCCATTTCTCTAGGAGGTGGGTCAAAAGGATCTTGCTGTGATTTATGTCATAGAGTGTTCTGCCTGTGTTTTCCTCTAAGAGTTTTATAGTGTCTGGCCTTACATTTAGGTCTTTAATCCATTTTGAGTTTATTTCTGTGTATGGTGTTAGGGAGTGCTCTAATTTCATTCTTTAACATGTAGCTGTCCAGTTTTCTCAGCATCACTTATAGAAGAGGCTGTCCTTTCTCCATTGTATATTCTTGCTTCCTTTATCAAAGATAAGGTGACCATGTGTGTGTGGGTTTATCTCTGGGCTTTCTATCCTGTTCCATTGATCTATATTTCGTTTTTTGTCCAAGTACCATACTGTCTTGATTACTGTATCTTTGTAGCCTAGTCTGAAGTCCGGGACCCTGATTCCTCCAGCTGCATTTATCTTTCTCAAGATTACTTTGGCTATTTGGGGTCTTTTGCGTTTCCATACAAATTGTGAAATTTTTTGTTCTAGTTCTGTGAAAAATGCCATTGGTAGTTTGACAGGGATTGTGTTGAATCTGTAGATTGCTTTGGGTAGTATAGTCATTTTCACAATGTTGATTCTTCCAATCCAAGACCATGGTATATCTCTCCATCTGTTTGTATCACCTTTAATTTCTTTCATCAGTGTCTTATAGTTTTCTGCATACAGGTCTTTTGACTCCTTAGGTAGATTTATTCCTAGGAAATTTATTCTTTTTGTTGCAATGGTAAATGGGAGTGTTTCCTAAATTTCTCTTTCAGATTTTTTGTTGTTAATGCATAAGAATGCAAGAGATTTCTGTGCATTAATTTTATATCCTGCTACTTTACCAAATTCATTGATTAGCTCTAGTAGTTTTCTGGTAGAATCTTTGGGATTCTCTATGTAGAGTATCATGTCATCTGCAAACAGTGACAATTTTACTTCTTCTTTTCCAATTTGGATTCCTTTTATTTCTTTTTCTTTTCTGATTGCTGTGGCTAAAACTTCCAAAACTATGTTGAATAATAGTGGTGAGAGTGGGCAACCGTGTCTTGTTCCTGATCTTAGTGGAAATGGTTTCACCATTGAGAACGATGTTGGCTGTGGGTTTGTCATATATGGCCTTTATTATGTTGAGGTAAGTTCCCTCTATGCATACTTTCTGAAGGGTTTTATCATAAATGGGTGTTGACTTTTGTCAAAAGCTTTTTCTGCATCGCTTGAGATGATCATGTGGTTTTTCTCCTTCAATTTGTTAATATGGTGTATCACATTGACTGATTTGCGTATATTGAAGAATCCTTGCATTCCTAGGATAAACTCCACTTGATCGTGGTGTATGAACATTTTAATATGCTGTTGCATTCTGTCTGCTAGTATTTTGTTGAGGAGTTTTGCATCTATGTTCATCAGTGATATTGGTCTGTAGTTTTCTTTTTTTGTGACATCTTTGTCTGGTTATTGTATCAGGGTGATGGTGGTCTCATAGAACACATTGGTCTCATAGAACTCCCTCTGTTATATTTTGGAAGAGTTTGAGAAGGATAGGTGTTAGCTCTTCTCTAAATGTTTGATAGAATTCACCTGTGAAGCCATCTGGTCCTGGGCTTTTGTTTGTTGGAAGATTTTTAATCACGGTATCAATTTCAGTGCTGGTGATTGGTCTGTTTATATTTTCTATTTCTTCCTGGTTCAGTCTCAGAAGGTTGTGCTTTTCTAAGAATTTGTCCATTTCTTCCAGGTTGTCCATTTTATTGGCATATAGTTGCTTGTAATGATCTCTCATGATCCTTTTTTTTCTGCAGTGTCAGTTGTTACTTCTCCATTTTCATTTCTAATTCTATTGATTTGAGTCTTCTCCCTTCTTTTCTTGATGAGTCTGGCTACTAGTTTATCAATTTTTATCTTCTCAAAGAACGAGCTTTTAGTTTTATTGATCTTTGGTAACATTTCCTTCATTTCTTTTTCATTTATTTCTAATCTGATATTTATGATTTCTTTCCTTCTACTAACTTTGGGGGGTTTTTTGTTCTTCTTTCTCTAATTGATTTAGGTGTAAGGTTAGGTTGTTTATTTGAGATGTTTATTGTTTCTTGAGGCAGGATTTTATTGCTCTAAACTTCCCTCTAGAACTGCTTTTGCTGTATCCCATAGGTTTTAGGTCGTTGTGTTTACATTGTCATTTGTTTCCAGGTATTTTTGATTTCCTCTTTGATTTCTCCAGTGATCTCTTGGTTATTTAGTAGTGTACTGTTTGGCCTCCGTGTGTTTGCATTTTTTAAAGATTTTTTTTCCTGTAATTGATATCTAGTCTTATAGCATTGTGGCCAGAAAAGATACTTGATACAATTTCAACTTTCTTAAATTTACCGAGGCTTGATTTGTGATTCAAGATATGATCTATCCTGGAGAATGTTCCATGAACACTTGAGAAGAATGTGTATTTTGTTGTTTTTGGATAGAATGTCCTACAAATATCAATTAAATCCATCTTGTTTAATGTATCATTTAAGGCTTGTGTTTCCTTATTTATTTTCATTTTGGTCCATTGGTGAAAGTGGGGTGTTAAAGTCCCCTCTTATGACTGTGTTACTGTCAATTTCCCCTTTTATGGCTGTTAGCCTTTGCCTTAAGCATTGAGGTGCCCCTATGTTGGGTGCATAAATATTTAAAATGTTTATATCTTCTTCTTGGACTGATCCCTTGATCATTATGTAATGTCATTTTTTTGCCTCTTATAATAGTCTTTTTTTTAAAGTGTATTTTGTCTGATGTGAGAATTGCTACTCCAGCTTTTTTTGAGTTCCATTTGCATGGAATATCTTTTTCCATCTCTTCACTTTCAGTCTGTATGTGTCCCTAGGTCTGATGTGGGTCTCTTGTAGACAGCATATATATCGGTCTTGTTTTTGTATCCATTCAGCCAGTCTATGTCTTTTGGTTGGAGCATTAATTCATTTACATTTAAGGTAATTATCAATATATGTTTTCCTATTACCATTTTCTTAATTGTTTTGGGTTTGTTTTTGTCAGTTTTTTCCTTCTCTTGTGTTTCCTGCCTAGAGAAGTTCCTTTAGGATTTGCTGTAAGGCTGGTTTGGTGGTGCTGAATTCTCTTAACTTCTGCTTGTCTGTAAAGGTTTTAATTTCTCCATCATATCTGAATGAGATCCTTGCTGGGTAGACTAATCTTTGTTGCAGGGTTTTTCTCTTTCATCACTTTAAATATGTCCTGCCTCTTCTTTCTGGCTTGCAGAGTTTCTACTGAAAGATAAGCTGTTAACCTTATGGGGATTCCCTTGTATGTTATTTGTTGCTTTTCCCTTGTTGCCTTTATTTTTTTTTCTTTGTATTTAATTTTTGATAGTTTGATTAATATATGCCTTGGCATGTTTCTCCTTGAATTTTCTCTTTGTGCTTCCTGGACTTAATTGACTATTTCCTTTCCCATATTAGGGAAGTTTTCAACTATAATCTCTTCAATTATTTTCTCAGTCCCTTTCTTTTTCTCTTCTTCTTCTGGGACCCCTACAATTTGAATGTTGGTGTGTTTAATTTTGTCTCAGAGGTCTCTGAGACTGTCCTCAATTCTTTTCATTCTTTTTTCTTTCTTCTGCTCTGCAGTAGTTATTTCCACTATTTTATCTTCCAGATCACTTACCTGTTCTTCTGCCTCAGTTATTCTGCTATTGATTCCTTCTAGAGAATTTTTAATTTCATTTATTGTCTTGTATCACCTTTACTATCACCTTTTCAGGTAGACCACCTATTTCCTCTTCATTTGTTTGGTCTGGTGGGTTTTTACCTTGCTCTTTCATCTGCTGCATATTTCTCTGTCTTCTCATTTTGCTTAACTTACTGTGTTTGGGGTCTCCTTTTTGCAGGCTGCATGTTCATAGTTCTCATTAGTTCCCATTGTTTTTGCTGTCTTCCCCCAGTGGGTAAAGTTTGTTCAGTGGGTTGTGTAGGCTTCCTGTTGGAGGGGACCAGTGCCTGTGTTCTGGAGGATGAGGCTGGATCTTGTCCCTCTGTTGAGCATATCTGCATTTCGTGGTGTGTTTCAGGTGTCTGTGAACTTATTATGATTTTTTAGGCAGCCTGTCTGCTAATGGGTGGGGCTGTGTTCCTGTCTTGCTAGTTGTTTGGCATAGGGTGTCCAGCACTGTAGCTTGCTGGTCATTGATTGGAGCTGTGTCTTAGCCTTGAGATGGAGATCTCTGAAACAGCTTTTGCCATTTGATATTACGTGGGGCTGAGAGGTCTCTGGTGGACCAATGTCCTAAACTTGGCTCTCCCACCTCAGAGGCTCAGGTCTGACACCCAGCTGGAGCACCAAGACTCTGTCAGCCACCCAGCTAGTCTTCTAAAGCCAGGCCACCAGCAGCAGCCTGACCAATGGAATATTCAAATTGAAAATGTTGCCTTAGCACTAGGTGCTAGAGGAGATCTCCATCGTTCCATACCAGAAATAAAGAAGGAAGGACAGCTCCCTTATATGTTCTAAAGATTTCTGACCAAGGCAAAAATCAATTCAATGAGAGGAAGGAAAGCCTTTTCAACAAATAGCGGAGAAATAATTGGCTATTCATAAGGAGAATCTTGATCTTTACCTCCAAGCTTGGGTTTTTATGAATCTGAAGTGGCTCCTCCACTGTCTCTTTCCCTTTCTGCCAACTGAAGCAGAAAACTCTGAGGCTTTAGAACAGAGCAGTACTCCTCAACATTGTCGAGGTCATCAAAAATGAGGAAAGTATGAGAAATTGTCACAGCCAAGAGGAGCCTATTGAGACCTGAAGACTAAATGTAATACTGTATCCTTGGCTTCCCGCGGCCTCCCAGGCCCACGTCCCCGGCAAGAATTGGCTCCCCAGCCCAAGGTTTCCAGGTACCTGGAAGGGGGAGGGGGCAAGGCGGCAACAACTGGGCAGGTAAGGGCGAAACGCACACCCAGGAGCGCCAAGACTCTGAGAGGCGGCGAGTCCGGGCCAGGCCGCCATGCAATTGGAAGATTTCTTTTAGATCGCCTAAATTACCCCCTGGTTTAACCCATGAGAAAACTCATCCATAATTTATATTTATATTTTTAAAATAATTTATACTCACAACTTTTGTTCATATTTTAATGACAAGATTCCAATGTCATTTCCTTGACTCTTCTAAATTCTTATGGCATAATGAGGTAAGAATCTCATGGCTTGTCCAATGACAGAGTTAGAATAGCTTGAGGTCTAGTCTAGAGTTCTGCAGCACTGTCAATAAAGAACAAATACCCAATAAATTTTAAAAATTCATGAGCTACATATTGTCACTTTCTACCACTGTGCATGGAACATTAAAAGCATTCAAAAATACTGATTGAAGGACTGAACTTCACTGAAGAAAGCATGGAGTATATGTAAATAAACTAGGCAGGGAGCCATAGCACAGACCCTGCTAAGCCTCACTTTACCACCAACTCACTGTTTCCCTGAGCTGGTAACAAGCTCTTCAGTTCCCAGATCAACCCACTGCCATTTTTTAGATTTAACTAAGATTTACATAGATTGCATATGTGCCAGACACTACTCTAAGGACTTTAAACACAATAATTCATTTAATCCTCACAACAGTCCTAAGAGCAGGGCCAGCTCCCTGGGAAGCAACACCAGGCCTCATGCTCCAAAGGACCCCACACTTGGTTTAATGCTCTGTTCCCACCATCTTGAAATTGGATCAATGGGCACAGCATTTTCATAACACTGGAATTTGAACAAGGGGCTCTGCAAGTTATATAACCAGTCCTGTCTAGAGGATTAACACTATTCTCACTCCCATTTTATAGATCCAGAAACTGAGACAAAGAGAGGTTAAGTAACTTGCCGGCGGTCAAAAAGCTGGTCATCACTGGAGCCAGGATTCATACCCTACATGCCTCTGAACTCAGGGGGGTGACATCGGAAGCCATTATGCTCAGTTCCCTGCTAGTTCTACAATTCCAACCAAAGTGATTTACTGAAAGGAATGTTGATTTCACTCTCTCCTCCTTCAGTCAATGCTTTTTATAGATGCAGAATTGCAGTGGATAAAGAAAAAGAGATGCTGCATTCACAAAAAAGCCTAATTTGAAAAAAGAACTGCTTAGCTAAATGAAAGGTGAGAGGGTTTTAAATGGCCATGGCAGGGACTTAGCTATTTAAATGACCAGCTAAACAGGATACCTTTTGGCTATTTCAAGCTCTGATCCCTAAATTAGAGCTTTTAGGAGTAGGATCCAGAGCCCTACATGGGGAAGACCAAGTTAGCTGAGAATGGTGATGCCACAGCAGGGGTGGGTCAGATCAAAGGAAACACTCTGCGCTTCCTTTTATAGAGGTGAAAACAGCCTAACTGCCCTGTGGTCCAATGGACAAACATAAATAAAAGTCTTGCGTCAGCTAAGGATCAAATACTAAAGAAAAGAGTCAAGACTGCCTGAGGGCTCCGAGTCAAAGAGTCAAAAGTCAAGTAACCCGTTGAGAGAAGCATTTGCATCCTTGGGCTTTCAGTTTCCTGCCTGACCCTTTCCATCATCATCTTCTATCTAAGGGAACTGTGGGTGTTTTGCTTTGACTAAAATCTATGAGCTCAAGGGAATGGACTGCAGACATTCCTCATGAGTCCAGGGCCTGACCCATATCACGTAAGCTCTGAAAGTTATCATCATCATCATCATCATTTGCTAATGTTTAGCTTTCTATCTGCATTCTGCTTCTGGTTTTTTTAAATCAAAATAAAAATCTTTTGTTTTATTAATTGTAAAACTAACTTCCAAATATAGTCCACTAAAAAAAAGCCACCCCAGTTTTTAAGTAAAAAATAATTAATTTAGTGTAAAAAAAAAAGCCCCCCAAGTCGTAAAAAAAGCCCCCCAGACTTGGACAAGAATGATATCTCCAAGGAGAACCACTGAAGCTGCTATCCTATGTTCCCTCTCAGGACTTTTTTTTTTTTTTTTTTTCTGTGGTACGTGGGCCTCTCACTGTTGTGGCCTCTCCCGTTGCGGAGCACAGACTCTGGACGCGCAGGATCAGTGACCATGGCTCATGGGCCCAGCCGCTGCTCGGCATGTGGGATTTTCCGAACCGGGGCACGTACCCGTGTCCCCTACGGCGGGAAGCGGACTCGCAACCACTACGCCACGAGTGAAGCCCGGAAGCTGCTATCCTAAACCGAGTATACTCCTCATTGCCAAATGCCCTTGCCCAGTGTGGACTAGAACCGTGTGAGCAACACTGAACAGACCCAGAAATTGATGGTGTAGTCTTATAAGAAACGAATGGTTTTGAAGAACCTTAGCGTTCTCTGATAAACCATATTAAATAAATAAATCCAATCATGTTATTTTCTGATTGGATTCGGTAAAGGCAATGGAATCCCATAGTTCTTAGACTATTTTATGATTTTCTGCTTAATTGATATGAGCCTCTATGACATTTTTTTTTTTAAATAAATTTATTTATTTATTTTTGGCTGTGTTGGGTCTTCGTTGCTGTGCACGGGCTTTCTCTAGTTGCGGCGAGTGGGAGCTACTCTTCGTTGCTGTGTGTGGGCTTCTCACTGCGGTAGCTTCTGTTGTTGCAGAGCATGGGCTCTAGGCGCACGGGCTTCAGTAGTTGTGGCACACGGGCTCAGTGGTTGTGGCTCGTGGCTCTAGGGCACAGAGCCTCTATGACTTTTAATATTTAGTCAATTAACCAACAGCAGTGTCCTTTAGGAGGTCTCCCAGCCTGCCTCCCTGCTTAGAACTACCAGGGACCAGGTAAGGATTCCGGAAGTGTCTTCTCCAACCTCAAATCCATTCTTCATTTGTCTTTTGTGAGACAACCTGTCCCTCCAATCTGGCCTAGAATTCCTTTTAGTGACATCATTGCTCTGTGTGCAACCAAAAGTCAGAAACACTGACCCTCAAAGAGCAGAGCTGAAGACACACCTGTGAAGGCTGTGGCTGGTAGCAGACAAGCATGGGAGAATGGTTGTCTGATCTTGACCCCTGAACCCAGGAACCATCTGCAACCACACATCTTACTATCTACATTAACATCACTCTACTATTCCAGGAAACTTGGAAGATGAAGTTGCAAATAACTTGAGCATTTCAGGAACCTCCTCAAAAAATTCATTTATCCAAGCACTAGACCTTTCACTGGTCCTCTTCAGAGCAAATATCCCCTTCTCAGAGCAACAGTTCCCTTAACCAGGTTTATCAGATGAATGTTTATGCTTCCTGACTGTTTTCACAACTCTCTTTATGTCTCCCAAGTCTCAGTTACTATATTACAAACTTTGCCCAAGCCCAGTCAACCCCTGCCGCATGGAAAGACCCACTTTACCCCAGACCCCCTAAATATCCCACCTTTACCATCTTACCCCCAGGAAGCTTCTTAGACTCTGCTTTGCTTTATCCACATTTTTGGAGGCTCCTTTCAGGGAGTCAGTCATCAATATTCCCTTCCCTTCCACTACCAACTCCAACCCGTTTTTCTCCCCTGCTCACACAATGCCGAGTAATGAGCACCCCAAGGAAAGCCTTGGGCTCTGTGGGGGGTTGCAGAGGAGAGAAGTGGTGCAGGGCTTTCTTCCTGTGGGTTGGAAGAGGACTTGGCAATCAGAGCTGGAGAACCCAGCTTGGCCTGCAGGGATCTATGGACCCCAGGGAGACCGTCTCCCTGGCCCTCGAGAGATGAGCTAAGCACTCACAGATCACAAAGCTGGGAAAGCATGAGACAGGAGGAAACGAGACTGTCCCAGGTGTCTCAGCAATGGGCCAGTGGTTTGCCTGCATTTATTCTGCTTTCCTAGGAGGCTTGGCTGCTGCCATTTGGAGACCTCCACAAGCCGAACTACGCCACAGCGGGTAATGAAGAAAAACTGACACACGTAAGAGGCTTAGTGGTCAGAGAAAGAGAGAGCAATCAATTGGATTGTTCCGATTCAGCACAGGCCAGGAGAAATAGAGGTGGAGGAGAATGCCTAGGGGAAAGAAATGAAAAGTCCCAAATCAGGTTCAAAAACAATCTGAAGCTAAAAATGATCATTTCCAGCTGACATTTCATGAGACGAGTTGGAGGAAAAGAAAGCCATGTTGAGATTCAAAATAGTGGTATAAAATATCTAATGGAATAAAAATCTTAAAGCACAAAGCAAAAACATAAATAGGTGGAACTCATGAAAGAAAAATAAAGAATTTGGAGAGAAAATGGCTACAATCCAAGAATTCTATAATCAAATATCCTGCCAGTAAAAACAATAACAGAGGTTCCAAGATACAGAGGGAGACAAAAAGAGGAAAAACAAATGAGTAATAAACTATGAATATATACATACATACATACATAATATAGATAGGTTAATATAAGCACTAAAACATTATATATATGTATCTGTATATATATATATATATATATACACACACACACGTAGTTACATACATATATATCTTGATAATATATATGTAAATGAACAATGATTTAATATCTAAGAATGAGTTAAAAGTATTAATAAGTTAACATTGGGCTTCCCTGGTGGCACAGTGGTTAAGAATCCACCTGCCAATGCAGGGGATATGGGTTTGAGTCCAGGTCTGGGAAGATCCCACATGCCACAGAGCCACCAAGCCCGTGTGCTGCAACTACTGAAGCCTGTGCTCCTAGAGCCCGTGCTCTGCAACAAGAGAAGCCACCGCAATGAGAAGCCTGTGCACCTCAACAAAGAGTAGCCCCCGCTTGCTGAAACCAGAGAAAAGCCCGTGGGCAGCAACAAAGACCCAGCACAGCCAAAAATAAATAAATAAATAAAATAAATTTATTTTAAAATATAGGTTAACATTTACTTAACTATGAAAGAGGTGCTGTTTTAAGTTCTTGTCACGCAGTAACTAAACATTTGCAAAGTCCCTTATGAGGACAGCACTAGTATCACCCCCACTTCACCAAGGAAGAAACTGAGGCACAGAGTGATTAAGTTTACTTAACTTGTGACTTTTACCACAGTCACAAAACAAGGAAGGGGCAGAACCAGGATTCAGGCTCCGGATCCCAATGTTTTTAAACACAACAACCCTGCATCATTCTCAAAAAGGGACACTTGAAGAAGAAATATATGGCAAGGAGAAATTCTAACAGGAGTGTAAAATCAAAAGTTCTCAACTATTTCACCCCAAAGTAGTGGAGTTGAGAATTAAAGCTGGGAGGTAGGGAGGATTTACAGTAAAACTTCCAGAGGTCTCATTTGCTGGGAGGGAAGGTGGAAGGAAGAGTAAAATATTCCGGAGGAGTCGGCTAATCAAGATGGGAGGGATGTATGGTAAAGTATAAAGAACAACTTGATAAGAGAAATAAGTGATATCTTGTTTCCAGCAATGGTAAAGAAGTACATATATAATTATGAGGACCACATAGAGAAGATACAATGGAAAAGTATAGTCATTATCAAAGAAAAAGGAATGAATTGCAATATGATTAGATCTAACAAAGAAACAAAAAAGAAAAAAATAGAAATCTAAAATAAATAAAAAATATAAAATTAGGTGTGGAATAAATAGAATGCCTCGATCATTAAACTACAAAGCAGAGATTGTCAGATTGGGTTAAAAAAGAAATCCTAGCTGTATACTAATTATAAGAAAGACACACAAAGCAAAGTGATTAAGAAAGGTTTGCCTCTATAAGGATAGAGGATTGCATCTAATTTCAATTCTTCCAAAACTACAGCAAAAGGTCTTGTAATGAATGAGCACAGAACCTTAAGGAGATGGAGAATTGGAGAGGCAGCAACACAAAGTTTGGGTTTGGAAGTATCCAGATGTGAGAAAAACAGATGGCTTGGCTCACCGGAAGTGGTAAGCCATCAGCAGAGAAGGTCAGGAACCAACTTGAGGACTTTCCTGTTGGCACAGTGGTTAAGAATCCAGTCGCTGGGGCTTCCCTGGTGGCGCAGTGGTTGAGAGTCTGCCTGCTAATGCAGGGGACACAGGTTCGAGCCCTGGTCTGGGAGGATCCCACATGCCACGGAGCAACTAGGCCCGTGAGCCACAACTACTGAGCCTGCGCGTCTGGAGCCTGTGCTCCGCAGCAAGAGAGGCCGCGATAAGTGAGAGGCCCGCGTACCGCGATGAAGAGTAGCCCCCGCTTGCCACAACTAGAGAAAGCCCTCGCACAGAAATGAAGACCCAGCACAGCCAAAATAAATAAATTAATTTAAAAAAAGAAAAGAAAAAGAAAGAAACTCAATGGACGGGATATAGGTTCGAGCCCTGGTCCAGGAAGATCCCACGGAGCAACTAAGCCCGTGCGCCACAACTACTGAAGCCCGCATGCCTAGAGCCGGTGCTCTGTAACAATCACAGCAAGAGAAGCCACCGTAGTGAGAAGCCCGTACACCGCAACAAAGAGTAGCCCCCGCTCGCCGCAACCAGAGAAAGCCCGCGCGCAGCAACGAAGACCCAACGCAGCCAAAAATAAATAAATTTATTTTTAAAAAAAGAACCAACCTGATACAATGCAGAATCCTCCAAAGGCTCAGGAATTGGTGGCAGCAGGTACCTCTGGAAGTGGGGACAAAGCAAGAAACTAAAATAAGAGGATGTGTTGAAATCTGCTTGAGACACAGGCAGGCCCTGAAGTCCCTTTTCTACTCCACACTCCTATCCCGCACCACCCCCACCAGTGGAAGAGTGGGGCTTTGTTCTCTGGAGAAGGGGGAAGAGAGGCTATGTGGGTGCACGAACTGGAAACGGAGGGATTAAGTCAAAGTACACAGTGTTCCTGCCCTTCTCAACTTCCACAATGCTGATGAGCCCTTGCTCTCCAGACAGGCAGGAGACTGGAAGAGTCTTCTCAGGGGAACCTGACGGGCCCAAGAAGACAGATCTAAAGATACTGATATAGGAGGAGGGAGAGTTCCCAACAAATTCCACAGCTAGATCACCTCCAGCCTGCCAGCCTGAGAGTGCACTCGGAGCTGCCCTCCAGGATTTCAGCTCCCCACTTTTAAACAGGGGCAGACCATGGAGGATTACCAGATACCGGAGGAACATCTCTAATGTGGAAGACAAAGATCAAATATGGATATGTATAACTGATACACTTTGCTGTACAGCAGAAACTAATGCAACATTGTAAATCAACTATACTCTAAAAAAAAAAAAAAAATCCCACAAAGAAGGCATCTTGGAAGAAACAGAGACTGATGAGTGATGAGAGAGGAAAAAATACTTTAAAATATACATATATATATATATATATATATATATATATATATATATATACACACACACACATTCAGGTTATATTTATAGAGAGAGAATATTCTCTCTATATATATATTCAGATTTAAAAGAAGATAATCCATCCATGAAACAAAATGGATAGCATAAAAAAAGAAACATTCAGAGAGGAAAAGAAGTTCTTTGAAATTAAGAACATGAAAGTAGAAATGAAAAAACTATGTAGAAAGGGTAGAATAGAAAGTTTAAGGCCTACCAGCAAATAGAGGAAAAAGACACAGAGAAGAAAAATGAAAAGCAGAGGTGGGGGACATAAGAAAATCTGAGAACTAGTGCCACCAACTTTGAATAAAGGAGTTTCAGAAGGTGAAAAAGTAGAAAATGTACCTCAAAATTAATGACTTTAGTTAAAATTTGTAATTAATATGGGTGATTGAAGTATATAATTGCAGAGAAATATGAATATATGTTCATATAATGAATGTGGTTTTTTATGAAGGAAAAACTAGATTAATTTTGTATTTAAAGTAAAATGTCTCATCCCATAATTTAATGGAAGGTAGCAAAAGAAAAAAAAAAAACTTGAATGGATACAAGTTGTAGAAGGTTTGAAGTAAAGTAAAAATATGCTCAAATTTACTGAGTCAAGGAAATGCAAATTAAATGCACAATACAATACCACTCTATACATCACTGGACTGATAACCTCTGAAAACAGATAACATCTCTTGTTAGCAGGGTTACAAGGAAAACACACAGTTATGCATTGACAGATTAATGTCTTCTTGGAGAGCAGTCTGACAACATCAATTAAAATTTAATTCTCCATACCCTTTGGCCCAGAAACCTCACTCCTGGGAGTCTGAATTATAAAATCAGAAAGCTGCAGTACAGAGGATTTATGTGAAAGATAGCTTATTGGACCACAGCACATGATGGCAAAAATAGAAACAAAGTGAATGCCCATCAGTAACAGAACGGTAGATTCACTCATATTATTTTTATATGAGGGAATGGTCTATAGCCATTTGAAAGAATGGATCCAAGCCATGGAAACTGGCTTGGAGGGACCAGTACCTGGAGCTGTTGAGTGAAAAGCATGTATAGTATGATTGCTTTGTATAAAATACATGCATAGAGATATGTGGGCTTCTGCATGTATATATTTGAGTAGGACCGTGTGAGGTTGGAGGAAAATGTGAAAGGACACTTGTTAACATGGATTGGGAGAAGTGGGTAATGTGGGGATACTAGTGAGGGGGAGAGGGGAAACTAAGCAAAAAAGAAAAGAAATTCACTTAAAAACAGAAGCAATCTTTGATCACCTTTATACATTTATTCACAGGTGTATACATTTTTTTAATTTATAGGGAAAAAAACTGCTTTATTTTCAAGAAAGGGAGAGACTGATTCGATAAGATGAATTCACTGTCACTTTGTGAAGCACAGAGAATCTCATGATTTGACATCCTGACTTGGTAAGTTTCGATTGTGAGGGCAAAGGTTGAGGATTTGGTTTAAGTGTCATGTCTCAGATGACATTTTAATATTGGGATCTAGAGGATTCCCTGGGCATTGTGCAGAAGAGGAATTATGAATAACAGAAGAGGTGTAGAAAAGACAAGGAGAAAACTAAAGCTGAAGGAGTTTACCATTTTGCATAGGGCCAGCTTGAGGCACAACTGTTTATAAAGTTGGCTCTTCAACAACAGGAGCTGTTGAGGGTCCACTGTGCAGGTCCACTTATACGCAGGTTTTTCTCAATAGTAAATACTACATTAGTATATATGATCCGTGGTTTGTTGAATTTGCAGATGCAGGACCTCAGATACAGAGAAATCTCAGATACAGAGGGCCAACAGCGAACTTTCAACTGTGCAGAGGGTTGACCACCCTAACCCCGGCATTGTTCAAGGGCCAACTGTATAAATTGCAGTTTATCCGCAAATTCAGGGTACTATCACTTATAAACACACATGATTACTATACTAATTCTGTGTGTAAAGGAAAATTGCGTTATTTAAGTTAGATATGCAATTTGTAAATCAAGAAATGGATTTCAGTAAAGTGAGAGTCTTATGGAATCACCAGTCAAAATCCATTCCTAAATTTATGTCTACACCCATTGACCAAGAGAGAACAATTGGTAAGACCTTTGACCAAGGTCTCACACATATGAAAACCTTTACACCTCCTGGCCAAACATTTTTTTAAATTTGTAAGATTTCTCTAATTTCAAGGGAAAATAGACTTAGCCTACCTTTCTATTACTAATCAAAATTAAATTAATTACTAGAGGAAATAGTAATAATGACATTAATTAAATGGGTGTAAAATAAGCATTACTCAAATGTGCACTGTCATTGTGTATAACGGGATTTCTTCTTTCTTGGAATTCACAGCACTTAATACTCATCCAGACCCCTTCCTAGGTCCACAGAGCTTTCTCTAGGAAAGGTCTAGAGCAAAAGAGGTTAGAAAAGAGGAGGGAATAAGCATCCTCTCCCAGTCCCAGTGGTGGTTGTAATTTGGAGATGGGATGACAGATGAAGCTTCTCGGATGGGGTCCATGGAGGGTAAGAATGTCAGCCTCGAAGGAAGATACAAACTAGCAGCACAGGAATATAATTCTTCAATGAAGAAAGGGAAGTTCTTGGACTCTTGAGCTACACTTCTGGAATCAGAAAATGGTTTGGGCCAGCCTACATTGAATTCAGATTCATCTTGAACTTTGGGACTTACCTAAGTATCTTTTCATGTTTCATTTTGACTAAATTTCACACAATTTGAGTCAATTAAACACTGCAGTATTATTTCAGACTGTTTTGTTTGACCTCCAAAACATTCTGTGGTTTGTTTACTAAGGCAGTAAGATGAATTAATACAACCACTATCACAGGTGTTTTACTTTACAGTTTACAAAATGTCTTCTCATTCTTTCTCTTGTTTACAGTTTACAAAATGTCTTCTCATTCTTTCTCTTGTTGGCACTCTCAATGGGCCTGTGAGATGGCACTAATAAAGCTGGGATAATTATCGTTATGTTAATTTGACAAATGGGAATACTGGGACTCAGAGGGGAAAGTGACTTGCCCAAGCATACCCAGGTGCTGGAAGGTTGACTGCCATTCAAATTCAGGTCTTCTAAGATTACATGCAGTATTGGTATAAGTACAGGGAATGTGTATTTTTGTATGTTACTGATGTGGCTGCCAATTGCTACAATGTTTCTGGAGGACAATTTGGCAATAGGTATCAACATCCTTAAAATGGGTGTCTAGGGAATTCCCTGGTGGTCCAGTGGTTAGGACTCTGAGCTTTCACTGCGGGGGCCTGGGTTCCATCCCTGGTCAGGGAACTAAGATCCTGAAAGTCATGCAGCAAGGCCAAAAAAAAAAAAAAATTGGTGTCTTAACTAGAGCTGTCATAACAAAATACCATAGACTGAGGGGCTTAAACAACAGAAATTCAGTGTTGTTGGGAAAAACACATTATATTTCTGAACTTCATATCCAAAAGGAGAGATAATAGCAGTACATACTGCTTAGAGTTGTTATGAATATTATGAAGCTCTAGTACAGTACCTGGCAAGTCATAGTTTCCTTATCAGATATTTTCACTAGCCATTAACAGAACACTCAACAAAAATGGTTTAATCAATGGACATTTATTCTCTCAAATAACAAGAAGTCCAGAAACAGGATTAGTTAGTTTAGCATCTCAGTAAAGTCAAGGCTTTTTATTAGCTTTGCTGCTGTTTTTAATAACTTTATTTCTTCATGGCCTCAAGATGGCTGCTGCAGCTCTATAGCCCACATCCCCACATGACAACTTCCAAAGTTAGGTGGTGAGGGAGGAAAATCCTCCCCAGAAGCCCTCAGCAGATTTCCCCAGAATTGGGTCACACACCTACCCTAAATCCTAGTGCAAAATCCTGCTCAAAGCTGGGGCATCAGACTAGAGGGGAACTAGTGGGAGGGGTGATTCGATTACAAACAAGTCTTACAATTCTGGACTCTCCACCATAGATCATGCTTCAGAGCTGCCTCTTGTAGTTGTGCAGACTGTGATCAGTACAAGGGCCCTAGACCAAAAGAAGTGGATAGGGACCAAAACCCAGCTCAGCTCTGCTCTCTAAACCATGACCCCACTGCTGAGCTCCTTCTACCTGAAGAAGGGAGCATCTTCTTCTTCAGAAGGGCCACCTTTTGGTGCTCACAAAGAAGGCTTAGGCTTGCTAAGCCCTGGACCACCCACAGGAAAGTGCTTCTTTCTAATACTAGTGGAGATTCCATATGGGCTACCTGTAGCCCTGTCTGGCTTGATCCTAGAGACTGGGGACTGGCATGTGCCTACCAATGGGAAGACAGAGAGATTCAAGGGACCCCAGTGGTGGGAAGAAAAGGTCAGGAGGCAGGCAAGGACTGTCTAGAGCCTACTTTCAGAGAGCTACCTTCAGCAATATTTTAAGGAAAAAAATTTCTTTCTGTGCTACCATAAAACAGAAACTCCCTCCATGTAGCCTCCTTCCTCCAACAAAGCTAGAGTGCAGGGCCATATGCCTTCCAGCCAAGGGGTAACTCTGGACAGGACACACCCTCAGTCCTAGGCAGCAATGGGTAGGTGGTTTAAAGCACTCTTGAACGTCACCACCCCTATTCCTCCGCTGGCCCATCTACACTGAACTTCCAGAATAAGATCTATGAAAAGAATGTCCCTGTCAGGGAATTTCTTATAGCTTTCCTGAGTGTACCATGTGTTTTTGTGCCCCTGTATCTCTATATGTGATGTTTATCCCCATGGCCTAGAATCTCCCCCTACCCCACTTCTCCAGGTAAACAATTACTTGCTCCTTCCTTAAGGATTCAACTTGAATGTCCTTTAGCTCATTAATCAGATTTCACTGGGATTATGAGTTTACAGGTATGACTCAGCAACCAAGCAGGCCCTCCTCCCGGCCAAAGACCTCATCCTTATCATTTCAACTTTCAGCTCAGAGCACAAGAAGCTCCATGGATTGAGCCAGGATCAGAATGAAGGGCAGCACCTGACCTGTTGAAGGTTAATAAATTAGCATGGTGCGGGGGGAGGGGTGGAAGAGAAGCTACAAACCACCTACAGGAGGATTGAGAAGGATCAGAGAGAAAGGCCTCTTAAACCTAAAATCCTCCAGGGCAAGCTCTACTTCCAGTGTTGGGATCCTAGAGGCAAAGCAGAAGATCAGGATTGGCCCAGAAGTTAATCAGACTCTAATCCCACTGGACCTGGATACCTGGGTGGAAATCAAACGGCTACAGGTTAGCTTCTTCCCTCCCCCTCTGAACACATTTTTCTCAGTGTGACAAATCATACCTGGGGCTCTCTAGGGCCCTGTGCATGGCACTTCAATGGGACCCAGTGTTTGACTAAGGAGAGCTGGTTATTCACAAAAGCTATCGAATAACTATTGAATGTATCTGATCGGGGCAAAGCTAGGCCCATGTGCCCCAGAGGATGGCCAGTGAGTCTCCAAGGCATGAAAAAAGACTGCAGGAAGGATATGGTTTAGAAGACAATACAGGCAGAAAGAGAATCTCCACCTCAGTTAATGAGGATGAACCGGAGTTCATAGCAGTCGTACTTTGGGGGTGATGCTTCCTGGAGGGCTGTAATTAGAGACGGCCACACACACATTCTGTCATGCAGGCAGGTCAACAAATACACAGCCCTTTCCTGTGTGTGATTCCAAATACTGCCGGCCCGGGACAGTGTCAGGTTTCTACACAGGACTTTTCTAATCCAGACAAGCTTTCCCTTTGAGCAAAGGAGGTTCTCAAATTAGCATATGTGGGTAAGTCTGGTCAGCGCAGAGTGGAAAACAGCAAAGCTCGCCTCCATGTGGAGAATTTGCTTATGGGTCAGTCTGCGGTGCCGTTGGAAATGCAATGACTACTGTGAGCTTCCCAACTCACGCTTCTTATGACGGGGTGGGGAATAGTGAACACATTTAAGGGGGTGCAAAGGGGTTTTTCTACTGGGACAGCAATAGTTTAAATGTAAACCATAGCTCTGGTTGAGAGGAGACGTGGAGAATGTTTCTGAAAGTAGAACAGAAGGAAACTTGACAGGAAAAAAAGTTTTTTGGTTTTTTTTTAATTGAGATGTAATTGACATATAACATGATATTAGTTTCAGGTAGACAACATGATTCGATATTAGTATATGTTTTGGAATGGTTACCACAGTAAGTCTAATTAACATCCATCACCACACACAGTTACAATTTTGTGTGTATGAGGAGAACCTTTAAGACCCACTCGCTTACCAACTTTCAAATATACAGCACAGTATTATTAACTACAGTCACTATGATGTACATTACATCCCCAGGACTTCTTTCTTTTTTTTTTAATTTATTTATTTTATTTATTATTTTTGGCTGCATTGCGTCTTCGTTGCTGTGGTGGGCTTTCTCTAGTTGCGGTGAACAGGGGCTACTCTTGGTTGTGGTGCATGGGCTTCTCATTGCGGCGGCTTCTCTTGTTGTGGAGCACGGGCTCTAGGCACACGGGCTTCTGTAGTTGTGGCACGTGGGCTCAGTAGTTGTGGCTCACAGGCTTAGTTGCTCCACGGCACGTGGGATCTTCCTGGACCAGAGCTCGAACCCATGTCCCCTGCATTGGCAGGCGGATTCTTAACCACTGTGCCACCAGGGAAGCCCCCCAGGACTTATTTCTTTTGTAACTGGAAGTTTGTACCTTTGACCACCTTCACCCATTTCACCCACCCCTCTCCTTCTGCCTCTGGCAACCACCAATCTGTTCCCTGTATCTATGAACTCAATTGTTTTTTTGTTTTTTGTTTTTCGTTTTAGATTCCACATATAAGTGAGATCATACAGTATTTGTCTTTCTCTGTCTGACTTAGTTCATTTAGCATAATGCCCTTAAGGTCCATCCATGTTGTCACAAATGGCAAGATTTCTTTTTTTTCTATGGCTGAATAATATTCCATTATATGTATCATATTTTCTTTATCCATTCACCCATCAATGAACACCTAGGTTGTTTCTATGTCTTGACTATTGTAAATAATGCTGCAATGAACTTGGGGGTACAGATATCTTTTTGAATGAGTGTTTTCATTTCCTTCTAATAAATACCCAGAGTGGAATTATCTGTTGTTTTTACAGGATCATTTGACTTGATGTTGACCCTCACCCTCTGAGTAGCATGGCCTTGGGGGATACAAGGTCTGAGACTGGTTTGCGGGGGGAAATGTGTATCAAGAAGGAAAAAAAAATGTAAACAGCATCATGGCAAGAGTTTGTGCTGATGGGAACGCTCCACATAAATTAGAACCGCTGCATGGCCAGACGGTTGGAAACCTGGGAAGGATGAGGCCCTGTGTAATACAGAGGAATTTGGCAAAGGGGCCTAAGAGAGACATACAGAAATATCCTCTGATATCCTTAATATCCTCTGATATTCATGTATCATATGACCCCTGGAACTCAGGGTTTCTTACTGGGAAAACAAGCAAGAGATGTCTTTTGTAAGAGAAAGAGCCACAGAGCTGTTTTGAGTTAAAATCCAACCCAAGACATGAAGTCCAAGACCACTGAGTCTTGGGAATCTCCATTGTTTAAGAAGCTGATGCAGACAGCTTCCCGTACATCCCAACGTTGCCACTCAGAGGATAAAATGGGGGTGAAGTCTGTTTCTTAGGAGAAAACAAAGAGCCTCCTACTCTGACCAACTGCTGTGTTGCAGTCTCTTCACAGCAACAGCAAAGATCCCCCAGCAACAGCAAAGATAGTAAAAATAATAAGACTTACTCTTGCTGTGGCATGCATACTCTGAACACAGTGATGTGACAGATGGAACACGTAGTCCAACGCAGAGAAAGAGGTGGCATAGTGTCAAAGAGGGACGCCATGACTGACAGTGTGATAGTTGTGGTTGTACTTACATATATTGAGATGTTTTACTTTATTATGCTCCATTATCATTTTTACTGGCTTTCTGTGTGTATGTTGTTTTTAATCTCTCAACTTCTTTTTGTATGCTTTCAAAAATTCTAGTATACCTCAAACCCAGAAAAGTGGAGAGCCACTGCTTTAAACCCTAGGATGATGTCAGGGAGAGAACCCTTTCAGTATAAGTCATGTCAAAACTCTGCCGGTCACTTTGGCATATTTGGAAGTTAAAGGAATAGAGACCTTCAACTGTAATCTGATCAAGAGACTGGTGTTCTCAACTAAAGATGCAAAGTCCAGATAAATAAAGATATACAGTAGATAAAGATACAAAGAGTCCCTCTCTTCCTCAAAAGAAAGAAGCTCAATAACAAATCTCCTTTAGGGTTTAACAACGTTTGGCAAGTCAGTCTCATTGGAAGCTTGTGGACTTTGCTGTCTGATCATTCACTCATTTCTTCAACAGCTCTGCCACTTACCAGCCAGGTAAACACACACAAGTTATTTGCCTTCTCTGAACCTTAACATCCACCTTTGCAAGAAGAAAGAAATATCTCTCTCATGTATTATTGTAAAGATTAAAGAAGATAGTTTACTTAAAAGAACAGCGCACAGTGGTGCAAATAATGGTAATTCAATAAATGTTCAATTTCCTTCTTTTGCATTCCTTTTTTTAAAAAAAAATTACATTTGATCTTTTTTTTTTTTTTTTTTTTTTTTTTTGCCGGACGCGGGCCTCTCACTGTTGTGGGCTCTCCCGTTGCAGAGCACAGGCTCCGGACGCGTAGGCTCAGTGGCCATGGCTCACAGGCCCAGCCGCTCGGCGGCATGTGGGATCTTCCTGGACCAGGGCATGAACCCGTGTCCCCTGCATCGGCAGGCGGACTCTCAACCACTGCACCACGAGGGAAGCCCAGCCCTGATCTATTTTTAAAAAATCACCCTGCTGGTCTATGGTGACCACATATAAATGGAATGAATGGAAACCAGGTGAGTTCAGGAGGCAACAGCAGTTGTGCAAATGGGAGTTAATAATGATTTGGACTCAGAGGATAGCAGCAGAAGAGGAGAGAAGGGACTTCCCTGGTGGTCCAGTGGTTAAGAATCTGCCTTCCAGTGCAGGGGACATGGGTTCAATCCCTGGTTGGGGAACTACGATCCCACATGCCGCAGGGCAGCTAAGCCTGCACGCTGCAACTACTGAGCGCGTGTGATCTGGAGCTCACGTGCCACAATGAAGACCCAGTGCAGCTAAAAGAAAATTTTTTTAATTAAAAAAAAAAGGAGCGAAGAGGTTAGATCTGGGAGTGTGTTTTAAGGTGGAGCTGACAGAACTTACTTTGGGGCACGAAGAGAGAGAAAAATCCCTTTTAAAATTTGTATTTGGCTTATTTCATCCCAAAGAAAGGGAACTTGACCCATTGATGGTGTCGAGATTAGTGTTGTCCAGTAGAACTTTCCATGAAGATAAGAATGTTCTTTACAGGTGTTGTCCAATATGTTAGACAGTAGCCACATATGCCTATTAAGCACTTGAAGTGTGTCTAATGTGACTAAGGAACTGAATTTTTGATATTATTTAATATTACTTAATTTAAATTTATATAGTTACCATATTGGACAGCACAAATCTAGGTAATAGACCCACTAGATTATGTTTTCCTCCATAATCCCTTCAAGTTACACAGACACAATTTACAGAACCTACAATTTGTTTTCGTATACATTTTTATGATCTTATCTAATCTTAACTGCTTGACCAGTTTCTGTTGACTGAGCTAAAACCTGAAAAACACTAGCAAGACTCTTCTGCTTATGGGACTTCCTTGGTGGTGCAGTGGTTAAGAATCCACCTGCCAATGCAGGGTACATGGGTTTGATCCCTGGTCTGGGAGGACCCCACGTGCCATAGAGCAACTAAGCCAGTGCACCGCAACTACTGAAGCCCACGCACCTAGAGCCCGTGCTCCACAACAAGAGAAGTCACCGCAATGAGAAGCCCACGCACCGCAATGAAGAGTAGCCCCCGCTCACTGCAACTAGAGAAAGCCCGGGCGCAGGAACGAAGACCCAACACAGCCAAAAATAAATAAATAAAATAAATAAATTTAAAAAAAAAGACAATTCTGCTTCTATTAATCCCAATATTATAACATTAATGGGTAATCCATTTTGACATCATCATATAAATTATATCCTTGCATGTTTTAATTAAGTTGGAATATTGCTCCCCTGCCTAATTCATGTGAACTCAGTTGCTGTGGTAACTACATATCATGTGGTTGACCATATGCCTATAGGAGAAACGATTAATTTCAAAACGATTCAGAAGGAAGGCTATGACCTAAACAAACGGGTACTAAATCTGACTGTTTTCTAGCCTAAGAACTGGAGTTGTCATCAAACCACAGGTACTTAGTGAACATCTCAAGGTCAACGTAAGGGGATTGCAGTGGTGTTATTAAAATTGAAAGCAAATTTTAATTTTGTTCTATCTCATATTTTGTGTGCAATAGTAATATTTTCAATTTATTTGAAAATCTTTTCTTTTTCTTTTCTTCCTTTCTCTTCTTTTCCCATTCTCCTTAGGTGAGCTCCAAATATCTGCTGGCTACCATACAGTTCACATACAGTTCAACAATGTATTCAAAACTAAACTTTTCATCTAAGCTACCTTTAGGGAAAAGTTCAAGGTCTTATTGTGCTATGTATACTCCCTCCATATTCCTCCTATTTCTAGTGAATATCTTTTGGTTCTGTCTGCTCAGCCTCCCCTTGTCCTTTTTTTCTAGATAAAAGCAACTCTTTTCTCCCTAAGGTAATATCCCCTTCCCACTACCTGTGCTTTTGTTGGACAGACAATCACAGTAAGCCTTCCATCCCCAGCCACAGTCATTGGCTAGAATGGCATATGTTGCAAATAGAGTTCTTATCTGGGATTTTATACATATTCTGGAAGAAAGAAGACCTCCCTTTCCTTTTTAGTAGCTAAACTGGGATGCTGTAAACCTTGAGCTGCCTCTAATCATGCCCTGCCATTTCCCATCCATATGAAGGACATACCTCTGAAATGGAGGAGAGTAAGACTAACACACAGAGGAAAGTAGAGTAAGAGAGCAAAGAAACAGACCTGATGGTCTCATTTCACTGCCCTTGAGGCCAGCTCCACTCATGGACTTCAACCAGCCAACAATTTCCCTTTCATACTTCAACTCCTTAAGTTGGGCTTCTACTGCCTGTAACCAAATGAGTCCTGAATATAGTACCTGTCCAGATTCATAAGAATTCACACTTTCCTCCACTCTCCAGGCTCCAGCCATACTCAAACATTCTGTTTGAGTTTCCATGCTAAAAATTATAAGCTCCTCAAATGCACCTGGGTTGAGCACCACTGTTCTAAAATCACCTCATTTTTTAATATTAGAAACAGCTGATACCACTGAGTGGCATCACTGTAATTGTTTTGTATGTCTGTGTATTTATGGTAATTCTCTTAATGAAATCATTACTTCCTTGAAACTTTAGTCTTGCCACTCAAAGTGTGGTCCCTGGACCAGCAGAATTGACATCACTTTGGAGCTTTGCAGAAATGCAGAATCTCAAGCCCCACCTCAGACCTACTGAGTTAGAAACTGCATTTTAATAAGATCCCCAGGTCATATCAATGTACAGCCAAGGTTGAGAATTGCTTCTCTGGAGTAGGCAGTGACACCACATATTTTTACTATAACATTTGTATTGACAGCACATGGGTTGAGGGGAGACTACAGGTAAAGGAAAATACTTAATACTTACTGTTGAACAATCAGGTTTCAAGGGGGTCGATTAGGACGATGAGTCAAACTGAGAGTAACAATCAAGGCTTTATTCGCTTACTATGACAGTGCAAGTAAGAGGCAAAAGAGAAAACTTCAGCTCCCCTCTGTTCCATTTTCCGCCAGGAAACAACACAGGTGAGGCTCATACGACATGCAGGACAGTCAGAGAAATCAACTCACAAGCAAAAGAAGCCCTAAACCAAAGGCTCCTCCCTCTTTATGGACCCCATAAGCTGGAGAAAGGGGGAAGGGGAAAGGCTAGGAATGGAAAGGTGAGTCGAGGGGAGAAGTGTCTTAGCCAAGACCCTCAGTAAAGAGGCAGTAGAATGGAGGCACCTGGGCTAGGAAGGCAGCTATGTCTATGATCATGGAGAGGTGGGGGGACCTGAGTCCTTGCATGCAACTCTCTCCAGAAAACTGTCATGCACCAAGTCTGGAGTGGGGAGGGCAGCTTCCCTCCATGAGGCCTGCCAAGCAAAGCTTTGTAATTGCTTCTAGTCACACAGAGATCACACAAGGGATTTGGACCTGAAGCCAGACTCCTCCACTAGCTGGTACAAATTTTGTACCTTTTAACAAGGAAAAACACTAGCTTACTTGGTAGGCTCAGCAAAGCAGCCTCTGAAATCAACCAGTGCATATTGATAGAATCATCTCCAGCAGTGGTTCTCAGGGTGTGGCTCCTGGACCAGAGACATCATCATCACCTGGGAACATCTTAGAAATGCAAATTCTTGGACCCCACCCTGGACCCTCTGAATCAGAAAATGTAGGGATAGAGTCCAGCAATTTGTGTTGTAACGAGCTTCCCAGGTGACACTGATAGATGCTAAAGTTTGAGAAGCAATGCCCTAAAGGAGGGTTTCTCAAACAGATAATTCTTTGTTGTGGGAGCTAACCTGTGCATTGTAGGATACGTTTAGATGAGTCTCAGGCCTCTACCTACTAAACTTCTACACCATCTCCCTAAAGTGACACTCTAAAATATCTCCAGACATTGCTAGATATCCCCTGGGATACAAAATTGCCCCCAGTTGAGAACCACTGCCCTAGAGTGATAACTATGACCTGGACTGGTCCAAGTCTACATCATGACATATAAACAATCATGTCCACAACATATATGTATTCACATGTTCACAGATACATGAAAATGTGACATAAACTAAGGTTTGAATAGTTTGTACTTTACAAAGCACTTTCATATGTGTCATTTGTTCTTCATATTAATCCTATGAGGAAGGTAATTATCATCAGTCTCATATTACTGGTAAGGAAACTGAAACTCATAGAGGTTACTCGATGTGCCCAAGGTCATTGCCTGCTAAGTGGCAGAGCTGGAACTTAAACCCAGATCATCCTTTTTCATAAAGATAAAGAGAATTATCTAATTAAACAGGTTACGGATGGGATATTTCTAGCCTTGAATAATATCGTCACTCTTGGAACAAATTCAATATTAGCTGAGAAGTAATAGTTGGAGGAATACTTAAATATACTGTTTAATATGAAAAATGTGTTGTATATCCAAGATTAGAGGAAGCCTATTTATACATGTTGGCATGAACTATTACTTGGAAACAAAATCTTTATGAGAGCTATCATGAGCCTTTGGCAAGATGTTGGGGAGATCTGTACTCAAATCAGAGAAGAAAAAAAATAGCACAATTAACAAATTCAGGAATAGTCTTTCTCCTCTAGACCACAGCCCCTGATGAGAAAGTGAAAGAGAATCAGAATCATTGACTGAATGAGAGAGAAGGAGGATGCCCAGAACACCAGAGAGCCATCCACCTGCCGCGACCCAGGTCCCAGCAGGATGAAGTGCTGATGGCCAGCGTCAGGCTCCCAGGGAGCAGGGTGCGAAAAGCCTGCAATGCCCACAACTTCCAGAGAGTGGACACAATACTCCTGCAGAGGTGAGCTGGGGATTTCCACGGCACAGTTATAGACTTTGGCTTCTGAGGGAGCATCCAATCGTCAGCAGCCAGCTCTCTGACCTTTGGACGGTCCTCCGACATGGCCAAACTTGTCGCAGAGCATAAAACTGAAATGCTAAATAAAGACCAAGGCCAAATCAAAGTCATGATGAAACAAATGACCCCAAACAAATCTTTTGATGTCAGTTCTGTTTTGCCCTGAGAAGAATTTGAAACCTCTTGCCTCATTTTTAGAGAGGACTGTTAATGGTCCTATAAACTGGAGTCCAAATCTGGAAACATTTCTAATCAGAGGAAAGAGCGCTGGGCTTGGAATCAGAAGGCCTGGGTTCTAGACCTGAATATTCAAAGGAGAAACTACTCAGCCTCCCTCAGCCTCAGGTTTGGTTTTGTGTGTGTGTGTGTGTGTGTGTGTTTCCTATAAAACAGAAAGGTGTGATTACAGGAACTTTAGGATTACTTCCATTTGCAGAATTCTACTCTTTACTGACATCCTAAACTTGCAGTTAATATACTCACAACTTGGGAAAATACCATGCATAAAGTTAAAGAAGCTGGGATTTGGAGCCCTGCAGACCCAGCATGAAAGCTTTCCTCTGCTGTGTTCTAGCTGGGTCACATTGGACAATTCCCTAGCCCTTCCCCTCCTCAGTTTCCTCATCTTTAAAATAGAAGTGATAATAATAGTAACTAACACAAAGGGCTATTGTGACAATTAAATGGAATCATCTGGGTAAATAATTAGCACACAGTCCTCGGCATATAGGAAATACACAGTAGATTGTAATTATTATCACGTATTTGAAAACAAAGTCAGAAAAATAAAATTGAAAGTTTTGAGTCAAATCTACACCTCCTATTGTGCTAGAGAGAATTAGAGCCACTTAAAAATCAACAGGCTAAAAAATATTATTACATTCTATTAAAAGATCTCAAAACTGGTAGATGACAGTCTCTCAAAGCAATGCAGGTCATTTGTCATGTTTCCTTCATGATCCAAATTAGTAGATAATTAGACCTAAAGAGTCCCTGCACACATAGCATCATTTTGTAATACACTGATTTCTGCCAGTTTAGGTAGAGATGGGGAAATGATGAAAGAAAGGGGGGAGGTGTAGAGCTGACTGTCCAATACTGTAGCCATTGGTCACATGTAATTATTGAGCAGTTGAAAGTGACAGGCCAAGTTGAGTTGTGCCATTAACTTGTGCCATAAAATACACATCGAATTTCAAAGACTCAGTACCCAGAAAACCCCGGAAAATTTCTTATTAATATTTTTATTTTGGCTATACATTAAAATGATGAAAACTAGATACACTGGAGTAAATAAAATATATTTAAAATTAATTTCACCTGTTTCATTTTACTTTTCTAATGTGACTACGAAAAACTTAAATTACACGTGCAGATTGCATTATATCTCTATTGGACAACGTTGGTATAGAAAGAAAGGAAGAATACAAACACACACACACAAATTGAGGAAAAAAGGAATCTTCAAGAATGTAGCAAACTGAAAAAAACATCAGTTCATGAAGGAGGATACAGGCTTGATAATCCTAGCTCCACTAAAGAAAGGAAGGCATCAAGATTAGATTTTACTATTAGCAAAAAAAGCTGAAAGAGACTGCATCCCCTATGCCTTTTACATATTCCGTTTTGTAACATTTGGAAGAGGAAAGAAAAGAGAGGTTACAGGTCCTTCAGCTCTTTTCACTGGATAACAGTTTTTGATCTCATAAAAACAGCTTGTTCCCTTTTGGGAAGTGGTTGGAAAGACTTAAATTAAGGAAAGAGCACCCTCTGCTGGCTACTTAGTAACATTTTAAGAGAAAAATAGGCACAGAGGGGTCTCTAAAAATAATACAGAATAAACAAATGAATGAATGAGTTACATTTCACATTGTTGAACTTACAGCTTTCACCATGAATGCCGTGATATGGAAATTAGGGCAAGGAAACAGGTTTAATAATGTGAAAACTATTATTAGGCCATGTCCAACTCTTTCTTTTTTTCTTCCCTCCAACTGTCTTTTTCTTCCTTCCTTCCTTCGGTCTTTCCCTCCCTCCTCCCTTCCATCTTTTTTTTTCTTTCACCCTTTGAATAGCTCAGACCCTTTTTGTAAGTCCCTTTTTGTAAATCCTATGTAAAGACAGAAAGTATGAGGTTTCACCTTAGAAATCTATGCTGCTTATTTCAATACGATTTCTTTATGAGGTTAATACTTTGTTCCTGTGTCTAAGACCAACCTGGCAGACAAGGCCAAGAAATTAGAAGACCACTTAGGACTTCCCTGGTGATCCAGTGGTTAAGACTCCACGCCCCCAATGCAGGGGACCCGGGTTCAATCCCTGGTCAGGGAACTAGATCCTGCATGCCGCAACTAAGACCCGGCGCAACCAAATAAATAGTTAAAAAAAAAAAAAAGAAATTATAAGACCACAAACATTCACCAGCTACAAACTTAATGGTGTCAAGTGCAGAATGACAAGCAGCCATCAACTTAGGAAAGGGTTATCTTCCCAGAGGAAGTTTATATGCTGGTTGTTTAGAATTAGACATCTTTTTCTCATTTGTTCCTGGGCCAGTTTGCAAATATACAAATACACATTAACCTAGAATGTATTTGAGGCAGACTACTAACACCATTATTTCTACTCTCTCAAAATAATATACAACAGTATTTTTATGGCAAAATAAAAGTCCCAACGTGGGATCTAAGGAGCCCATCCTACTTTCCCCAAGCAGTATGAGCAGCCGTCCACAGCTTCTTCATTTAGGGAGGAGAGGTATCTCTGGGAGACATACGCCCAATACTCCAATATCTTGTTAGTTCCCTCTGCACCAGCACCAGTTTCTTGTTGGTTCTCTCTGTTGCAAAAAAAGGTAGCTAACTCACTGGGACAGTTGCACCCCAAGATTCCAAGCTGATGAACAAGGAAACAAAGGAAAGTTCACATCATCATGAGATCAGAGAAAGCAGGACCACAAAAGGTGGACTGTCCCTACCTTCCTCAACACACACACACACACACACACACACACACACACATACACACACACATGCTTTCCTCTGTGTCACCAAAACTCATTTCCTAAGTTGATCAATTGTAGGCTAAGATTGCCTGTAATGATAATAATAACTGGGCTTCAGCAGCCTCAAGAAATATAGCGTTAGTGTTATGGAATACATTTCCTATTAGCATTTATATTATTTGCAGCATAATTTATTTTAAAACTAATTTAATTCCTTTTAACCTATCAAATAAAACTAGCATGCTTAAATTAAACTTTGCAGGGTGTGAAATAACTTAAGGAGAGCTTATGACAGGGCACTTACAGGAACCCAGAAATTACATTTATTCCCTACACATAATTCAAAACAAATTATTTTCAATGACACAAATGTAATGCAAGCCTGCAAACTTGTGTGCTTTTTGTCAAAAATGGATTACATATTTTAAAATAAACACTTGCAGGAAAACATAACAAAAAGTGACAGTATTTGTTATTTGCTGTTTATGCTTATGCTTAAACTTCTTAATCATATTTAGAACAGCCTAAATTGTGTGTCTATTTAAGCTTCACTCTTCTTTTTCTTTTTTTTTTTTTTTTTTTGCAGTACGCGGCCTCTCACTGCTGTGGCCTCTCCCGTTGCAGAGCACAGGCTCCAGAAGCACAGGCTCAGCGGCCATGGCTCATGGGCCCAGCCGCTCCGTGGCATGTGGGATCTTCACGGACCGGGACACGAACCCGTGTCCCCTGCATTGGCAGGCGGACTCTCAACCACTGCGCCACCTGGGAAGCCCCAAGCTTCACTTTTCATAGTTAAACTGCTGAAGAAGATAAAAGCATCTATGTTGATCAAAAGTATTAGAACAAAATTGAAATATTTTTCCAGCTCTGCTCTTTCCTGAGTGCATAGTCTTGAAATTCAGCACTTTTGAGAAATATGGGCACTATTTAATGCATAGTGGTTCAATAAAGTGGTTCAATAAGTTAACTAATTAACTTAGTTAGTAGATTACAACACAACCAGAATCCCTCTCCTGGGCATCTAAGTTTAGTTTTCAGCTATTACCTCTACATGAGTCCAGGTTTGATGTAAAGAGATCTCTTAATCAGTGTCTTAAAGCATGGTGGTTAAGAAAATGAGCTTTGGGATTAAGCCTGAATAAATACTGCATAAGCCTTTAGAAGCTGGGTGGCCTAAAATAGGTAACCTCTCTGTGCTTCAGCTTCCTGATCCAAACATTGGGGTTCATTGATTTATTGATTGAATACCTTCTGTGTGCCAAGCACTGTTCTAAGAGCTGGAAACATAAAAACAAAGAACATGTTTGGTCCAAATTCTCAGGAAGATTACATGCCTGAGAAAGTAATTCTTACATTACATTGGTAGAGATAGTTTTAATTAAGCAACATGAAAATTTTCAGGGACCATTAGGTGTTGTGATGAAAATAAAACAGAGTGATGTGAAGGAGGTATAGAGGAGATGCTTTAGATTGGAGTTGTCAAGGAAACACTTTCTGGGAGGTAAGATTTAATCTGGGACCTGAATGACAAGTGGAGTCATCCATGCTTAGGTCTAGGAGAAGAGACGTCCAGGCGGAGGGAACAGCTGGTAGAAAAGCCCTAAGGAGGGAAGGAGTTCGCATGTTCCAAGAACAAAACAGAGGCCTATGTGTCTGTGGCAGAGTGAGTGAAAAAGAAGCAGGACGGGGCTTCCCTGGTGGCGCAGTGGTTGGGAGTCCGTCTGCCGATGAAGGGGACACGGGTTCGTGCCCTGGTCCGGGAGGATCCCACATGCCGCGGAGCGGCTGGACCCGTGAGCCATGGCCGCTGAGCCTGCGCGTCCGGAGCCTGTGCTCTGCAGCGGGAGAGGCCACAACGGTGAGAGGACCGCGTACCGCAAAAAAAAAAAAAAAGAAGCAGCAGCAGGACAAGCAGTAGATGGGAACCAATCATGCTGGGCCTTAGAAGCCCTGGTGTAAACCGTGGTTTTTATTTTAAGTCCAATGTGAAGTCATTAGAGGCTTTCCATCAGGCTGGCTGTGAAGATTAAACGAGACAACAAACATGAAGGGCTCAGTACAAGGAACGCATGGCACAGAGTAAACACGCAACAAGAGGTGACCTCATCATCATCACCCTTAAACCCTGACATATAATATTGGAAGGTCCAAAATATTCATTCTTATAAAATTCAGAGTCAAGATATAGGAAGATTAATGTAGCAAGAACAGGGCTCAAGCAGGGGATAGGACTCCATTGCCAATCACCATAAAGCCAAATTCTCATCACTGTGGGGCGTGTTTTACTGTACTATCTTTCTTGTCATCATTATCATCAACCAAACTGAAGTCAAATCTTAGGCCAGCACTCTCCACCATTCTTGATTTTTGCCATCTGCCTATGGCAAAAGGAATATGAAGGAACAATCCCAAACACAGTGGTCACTATGAAATGACACAACCATTTCTTAATTTCTCCTACCACCTCATCGGGTAAGTGGAATTTCTATTTCCCAGGCTTGGTGAGAATTCTTCCACCCACTTCCCAAAGCAGGTGGGCAGCAAACACTAGGCTGGGAATTTTCAGAAATCCATGTCAAGTTGGAACTCACATGGGTGCGTCAAGGATTTTTTTCCTGGTCACACTCGATCCTCTGTGCCTTCTGTTTCTGTGAGAACACCATATAAAGCAATCCTTACTCCGTGGATCACTCTGTTTACTAAATCATGGTTTATTTTTTCCTCAGGATATCACATGCTATTCTAGAGTCAGTTTTCAAAAGGTCTTAAATGGCTTGGCTCAAAATTGGTTTTGTATTAAGGGAAAGAACCAGTCCCAGAGTTTCAATCAGCACATCAACAAATAGGCGACTGACCTGCCCCAGATGGCCCAGAGGTTGCCAACAGCAGCAGTTGACTCAGAGACTTCCAAGGTTCATTTCCCTCTGCTACTTTTCTACATTTTCCTTACCCTATTTCTGATGAAATACAGTTGTCAGTCTTATAGGAAGAGGTTGGAGCAGGGCATGGGGTAAAATCTGTCGCCACCTCCCACATAACTACTGAATACAAGTAACTGAAATGTTCGGTTACCTTGCAAGGAAGCGATTTAACTACCTGAGGTGTCTTTCACAGAGAGTGATAAAGAGTTATGATTCTGCATCAAAACCATCACGACATTGCTTCGAACAACACACTAACCGTGTCACTAGCACTCAATTAATGTTAAATATAATGGCCTTTCAGTCGTAAATAATATCGGAGGAATGAGTTGTTTTTATAAATGAATTTTCCAGACAACTGAAGCTCCCCCATCAAGAACCAAAAGAGATGTTCAAATTTTGCCATCATTTTTGATAGAACTTAAATATGTTTCACATATTCAATGACCACTTAAACAAGATGCAAGCATCATTATTTATTTTGCTTACTTATAGCCAATGATCACCATTTTTAAATGCAAAACACTGATACACACAGTGGCTTCTCTTAACAGCACCGATTATGTTGCTCTAGTTCTTCAAGTCTCCTTTAAGTATTTCAGGCCCTTTTTCTGTCTGGCTATTATCTGTTGGTCTGACTGTTCTTAGGTTGTGCTTTCTCACACCTGTTCCCATTTGCTCTATCTGAGAAATCAGATGATAAAGTTTATGGCAATGAGCTGCATTATTTCGCAATTCTCAGTCCAAAGGCCCCAGGTAAGGGCCTAAGAGTCATTCCATATTTCAAATAAGGAGAAAGTGCATGGGCTTGGAGACAGGTATTTTCCTTGCTAATTTTTTTTTTCCTTTTTCCTTTATAATTTTTTGCAAAGTTTGAGAGTCATCTTGAGATAAGTGATTGCGTATTTTCACATTTTCTAAATTGTGCTAATGTTTTTTTCCTTTTTCCTTTGTAATTTTTTGCAAAGTTTGAGAGTCATCGTGAGATAAGTGATTGCATATTTTCACATTTTCTAAATTTTGCCTTGTATTTTCTAACATATTGCCTTGTATCTCTTCTTTCTAAATAAATTTTCTTATTCATCTCAGGAAGTTAATTTCTAACTGTTGTTCGACTGTTTTCCTAAGTTGTCAAAAGCCCTGTTATGATGATATATGGGGATAAAAAGATCTCTTGGAAGGGATTTTTGGTAGCCATTCCCCTCTTTCTTCATCAGGATTCCTGAGGTAGCTTAACTTTCACCTCTGCAGTGCAGTTTGGAACAGAGTCAGAAAAGTGAATATCTGTTAAGGAACAGAAAACAGCTCAGATAGCAATGAGAAAACATAATTGCTCTAGCCAACCATTACATAAATAGACATGAAGATCCTTCTTAATTTAATTCCCCTAAGACTAATGACTGACCCTATTGAAAATCCTAGTAGAAATCATTGTAACAAAAATAGCCAAAACATTAAGAATAGGACAAGTGAGAATGACAATGGCTGATAAACATTTGAACCATCAAGCATCCTTGCTAATCCAACCACAAAAATAAGTACTAGCTCATGGGCTAAATAACTAAAAGAAATCGGGGACCATCTTACCTGAATCAGTTAATGTGTGTACCTTAAGGAAAAAATTTCTACAACAATCTTTGATTCCCCTTAGTGTTTTTAATGGAATCAATGTATAGTAATATAATAAGGTCTCAGACTTTTTTTTTTTTTTTTTTGCCGTACGCGGGTCTCTCACTGTTGTGGCCTCTCCGGTTGCAGAGCACAGGCTCCGGACGCGCAGGGTCAGTGGCCATGGCTCACAGGCCCAGCCGCTTTGCGCACGTGGATCCTCCCGGATCGGGGCACGAACCTGTGTCCTCTGCATCGGCAGGCGGATTCCCAACCACTGCGCTACCAGGGAAGCCCTCAGACTTGTTTTATACTTTGGTTTTGTGTTACTTTCAGTGTGGTTGTGTTTCTAGCAAAAATGTAAACTCCTCAGTTTAAATTAGTAAGAAAAGAAAGAATGAAAGAGAAAGAAAGAAGGAGATAAAGAAAGGGAGAGAGAGAGAAAGGAAGGAAGGAAGGAAGGAAGGAAAAGAGAGGGAGGGAGGGAAGGAGGATGGAAAGGAGGGAGGGAGGGGAAAGGTCACTCTACAGAAAAGCTTCTAACCCCTTTAATTATCCCCAAACCATCTGTAAATCCACAAATTAGCACTTAAAAAATATATTTATACCCCATCTCATTCCATAAAGAATTTGATGTGACTTATAAAACAAATAAAATTGATAAAAAAATTTTTTAAGTTGAGATGGTCTGGACAAAATAAGAAAGAAGAAGCAAGAAAATAAAACAAACTAGTGAGTAGTACACAGAAATGTCACACCATAGTCATATAGGTGGTAGAGCTGGGCTACACATTGGCTCAAAGTTTCTAGTAATTTAAGAGAGAAACAAAGAAGTTGTTAAGATTCATAGAGATCACAAAATAAAGACAATTGTTGGATGGTAAGTTTTCCCCACAGGTCATATAAAAAGGATACTGTGTAACGAAATGTTTGACATCCACAAAAACAGGCCTAGAGTAAAGATAAGAGTCCCTTACCTCTGGCCATTCCTTTAATATTCCTTGTTATAAGACAATGGTAAGGTATCAAAATGCGTTTTTTCAAACTCAGTTCTCCAAAGAACTAGAATGTTGATGCTCTGGCTTGATCCAAGGGCAAAATTTATTATCTAAATGAGAGTGCATGGAATTTAGGGAATTTCCCTCAAATGTTAATTTTTGCAGTTAGGCTTTTGATAAGAACTTGATAAGAGATGGTTAAAAGTTATATTCTCAAACTAGAATCCAGGGTGCAGATATTCTGTAAAGTCGAGAAAGTTGAGGAACTAACTGAGGCAAACACCTAAATATCTTTAGAAAGTACCAATTTGTGCCTTCCCAAAAGTTCTTCATTTATTTCAAAATACAAATAAAAGGAAAAGTAAGACACCAAAGCTCTACAACGCAAAGAACGACCACACTGATTTTTAGCCTGAATCTTTTCAATATAGATATTACCAGCCATTCACTGTGGCTCAAGGATTAAAAAAAGAAAATCTCAGTAGCACACCAAAAGAAAATTTTAATTTAAGTAATGTTGCTTCCTAGTGAATCCTACAAGGTAAATTGGTTCTGATATTTTCCTAAGATAACTTTCTGAGTGGAATTGTTAAATACAAAGAAAATCAATATTGGAAAACTTGCAGAAAGGATAGTTGGGGTTGAATAGCTATGGTAGATTGACTGCACTATTGTCCTCAATTTTCATGCTCCTTGTGCCTGCACTCTTTGATACTGCCCTCCTACACTGACTCTGGGCTTGGCCTTATGACCTACTTTGGCCAACGGGATAGTAGCAAATTTGACAAGGTACTTGCACATTTCTGCTTGCTTTCTTGGAACCCTCATTTCCATCAGCACCAGTCGAGGTAGCCTGCTGCAGCATGAGGACTGTCCCAGTTGAGGCCTCCTAACCTACCAATGCTCAGTCCACCTGCCAGCTGACTGCAGATACATAAGCAATCCCCACCTAATACAGCAATATCTGGTCCAGATCAGCCAAAGTGTCCAACCAGTCCTAGGTTTGTGAGGAATAATTAGTGGCTGTTGCTTTAAGCCACTAAGTTGTGGAGTGGTTTGTTTTTGCTAACTGATACAGCAGTTGCTAACAGCTACAGTGCCTGAACTTAAGCTAATCCTTTAGGTAATGGGAAAGAGAATCAAGAGCTGGTAAAGTCATTTCTAGAGCTTGATGATATTAGCAGATAATATGTATTACTTTTACTCTCAGGGGGAGTAGGGAGGGATTCAACTGGTTTATCTAAAAGTAATACTGAATCTTAAGAAACAAGTAAAAGGAAAGGGGGTAGTCAAAAATCTCTATTTTACTCATCTTGAAATAATTACTTTTCAGGAGACTGTCCTTCCAAACCCAGATCTTTGCACTGGTGTTAAAGATGTAAATTCTACATAAGAATCAGGACTAAAAGCTCAATGTTACACAGTTTAGGCTACACCTGGTTCCTAACCACAGAGTCAAATACTGAGTAAAGAGCAATAAAAACTATAAACAATCTTATCTTGTTCTTGAAAATTTCTGCATAAAACATACAGAAAGGAAAAAGTAGTTTACTGTGGAATAGCCTTGTCAAAATCTTGCTCCTTGCTTAAAATACTAGCTTGAGAAATCCGGTTTGCAATTTGTCATGGGAAACTGGCTAAAATGTAAAAAAAAAAAAAAAAAAAAAGTGATCTGATAAAGCCATAATTCAGATAATAAATAATCTATTTTTTCCAGAAGGGGGGAAGGTGGGGAGTGATATGCTATACTTTGATCCATTAGAACAAAGTTAGAAAGGCTAGTTACTAGCAGACCATAAACAATTTTAATAACAGAAAATCTTCACTGGGTAGCATATTTAATTTAACCTTTTTAATCAGTAAGACTATGAAAAGAAATGTTTTCTGCATGTACTAGGGAGAAGCAATTTATTTCAAATTATAAACGTGAGAAAAAGGGTGGTCTCTCATATCACTTGATATTGGGCCTTCTTCAGTCTTCCTCGATATTGAGCCTTCCTCAATCTTCCTCATCAGGTTCATCTCAAAATCTTTTCTGACTCTCAGTTCTGGGCCAGCCAAAAAGAATTGATTTTTAAAAACCATTTTTTTTTTTTAAATCAAGAGTAAAAATTAG
The DNA here is from genome assembly GCF_951394435.1 of Stenella coeruleoalba. NCBI lineage: Eukaryota > Metazoa > Chordata > Mammalia > Artiodactyla > Delphinidae > Stenella > Stenella coeruleoalba. The sequence goes on along the minus strand of NC_137150.1, from coordinate 128,920,775 downwards.
TTTTGGCAAGATCCTGAATGACTTCTGAATTTCATCTCACATGTTAGCTCACAAGCCTGGCCGTGACTGTTTTTAGCTTCCTAACAATCATAAACACAGGAATTGTCTCAATCAGCATCCCGTGTAGGAAACAGAAACCACTCTAGGTTTTAGAAGCAGAAAGGGTTTTCATACAAGGAATCAGATGCTTCAGAAATCTACCATGGGGGCTTCCCTGGTGGTGCAGTGGTTGAGAATCTGCCTGCTAATGCAGGGGACACGGGTTCAAGCCCTGGTCTGGGAGGATCCCACATGCCGCGGAGCAACTAGGCCTGTGAGCCACAACTACTGAGTCTGCGCGTCTGGAGCCTGTGCTCTGCAATAAGAGAGGCCGCGATAATGAGAGGCCCACGCACCGCGATGAAGAGTGGCCCCCGCTTGCCACAACTAGAGAAAGCCCTCACACAGAAATGAAGACCCAACACAGCAAAAATAAATAAATTAATTAATAAACTCCTACCCCCAACATCTTCTAAGAAAAACAAAAAAATCTACCATGGATGGATGGAGAAACAAGTTCTCAGGTGGGCCTCCAAGAATAAACCCCAGATGTCACAGAACTGACCCACCTTGGGAGCCATACTTTCTGTATGATCAGAAAGGTGGGAATGAGGAATCACCACTGGACAGCCTGAGATCAAGAACACACCACCACAGCTGTGATGCAGAGAGCAGGAAGACAGGATAAGAAGCCTTCGCTATCACCACAGCTGCCCCTCCACACAGAGTAACTACTGGAATAGTAATGCCAAAACAGCATCCTCTCATAATTCTGCTTGCTGGAAGAACTACCAGAGCAGCTTGAAAATAGACTTTGTCTCCCTACCACCTTCAAACCCTCACATGAAGGTATCTTACTGGTGGAGACTTATTTCTATCCTGAACCATAACAGCAAGGGAACCTGGGAAATAATTTCAGCTCTCTGGCCTCTGCAATACAGGACTGCACAAGTGTGCCAGTCTAGCACATCCATCAGAGGAACTAAGGCAGTAACTTCTAATTTTACTAAAAGAGGGACTGATAAACACAGTTTTAGTTTATCGACAATCCATTCATAACAGCTGAAGGGAAACTTCTCTCTGAAGTCCTCTATGAGATTTCATCAATCTTCAGAGATCTAAGGCATCACTAATAGAATTTAAATGCACTGTCTCACTCCATTTCACCTTTCTCATCCCCATAACCTAACCAGCTCAATCATGGCCAGGCACCAATAGTCACTGGGACAACTAAGCCAACATTTAAAGTGAGGGGGAAATGATCACTTTCATCCTGTCCAAGATCTCCATTCTCAGAATGGTAATAACCAGGGAGTAATTAACTAACTATACAGTTCATTACTTTTTACTTTGCCCTAATCCAGAAAGCTTTAGGAGAGCTACTAACTACAGCATAGCCTTGGACAGACTGACTAGACTACTGATGAAACTCTGAATGTTGGCCACGTGTACAGCTCATTTTCATACAAAACAGCCACAAGGCATTCCTTACACTAAGGTCACAGATGATCCTGGCCCCCTGGTCAACATTAAGTGCACCAGGAATTCTTGCTTCATGCAAGGCAGCCATAGAGATTTGTAGTATCCTTGATGAGAATTTGACAGGACCTGGGGGCTTTTTGTTAGATGGCAATAAATTGAATGAACCAGATCTTTTTTCTTGGTATGTTTAAGTATGAAACACACTGAGGCCCACCTGAAGGGGGTCAGGAAACTAAGAGACACAGAGAAAAGGATGCCAGCCAAAGCTAAGATGTAGAAAGAAGAAAAAGCAGTTGAAAGAGGTAGAGAATCAGGTGCCACCTTGGTGGAAGCCATAGAAACAGAGATAAACTAAGATATGAAAATGGTAACTTAGAGACACCCAACCTATGGCCATATACATGAAAAGTCATCTGGCTCTAGGATAGTTGTGCAATTTTGTACTTTTTTTGTGATCCTTAATAAACCACACCCTCTAAAGTGATCTCAGCATTTCTTTTCCTTGCAACCTCAATGATCCTAACTCATATACCACTATTCCCAGAGTAGAGGGAAGTGACCTCTCCAGGTTTATCCCATTCGAATGAGCAGTCCCTGTATGCAAATGAAGTTGGTGAGGAATTTACCATTCAACAAATCCCCATAGAAGTGGCTCATGGGAAGGTAAATCTGTCATTTGGTACTTTGAGGTTTAAGGAAAGTCTTCATCTGTTCTTTAACAGACCAGGTGTTTAAATGTTCTTCTTGCTATGGGATTCACAGAATAAATTCCCCAAAAGACAGAAATGTGGTCCAACACCTAAGCAGACAGTGGGTGATCGGATAAGGGTAATATATTCATCAAGGCAGATCTCATCGATTTATCAGATAAATTAATCAGGACAAAAAAGCTACTATGAGCATGTAGAATACGAGGGATGAACTGTGTCTCCTTGGCCTTTTGCAAACTCCTGGGCAAATCATCTTGATTGCTTTGTGTTGTTCCCTGATTTTATAGCAAGTACATCTGGAAGGGATGAATAGAGACCTCATCTCCCAGTTCTTTGGTCTTCTTTTCTGACACCCATTTTGTCATCCGTTAAGTCTCCACTTCATGCAATGCCCAGTGATAGATGCTGGCAATACAGCACCTACCTACCAGCTGGGAAAGATTGCAACTAATTTTGTCATTATAACTATGGTAAGTGCTCTGAAGGAGGAGCACAGAAGCTGTGAGGATGACTAACAGGGAATGTCTTGGGAGTCATCAAAGGTTTTCTAACCTAAGTGTTTGTTTACTGGAGTAGAACTAACTCAGCCAAAAGGGACCAGAAGAGCTTTCTAGGTAGACAACAGCAGAGGCTAAGACCCTGAAGCAGAAGAGGTAAAGCAGACAGGATGAACTATTCAGGCTATTGCAGCCAGAAGACAGAGAGGAAGGCCACGAGGGCAAAGATACATGTGCTGAAAACAGGGACCAGAACCTAGTCCTTGAAGCCACATTGAGGATTTGTGTTTATTTTCTATTCTGGGTGAGGAATATTTGACCTACTATTTGGAGCCAGTGGAAATTTTGCCCTTGATGTTTTGATTCTGTAATTATGAATATACCATCTAACCCAAATAATACAAAATAAATGAATTTTTATCTAAAAAGCAGTCTTCTTAGCAATTAAATCAATTTAATTCTTGATAAATTACCATACAGATTTCCATTTCCTTTTTAATTTACTAAAATTAAGATCCATTTTTTATTATAAATTTTCCATGGAAACTCGATTCACCAATAGTTTTATCTTCAATGGTCCTTATCAAGACTTGAGACAATCATTTTTATTAAAATTTCATCAAGTGTCATCTTTAATCCCTTTCAGTTTTTGTTGTTATTGTTGTTGGTTATATTTATAAGCAATGCTCTCTTTGAGTTAGATGAATGAGTTTTTATTTATTTCTTAGCTAATCCATGAGAAAATCTTGTATTGTCCCTTTGAGAATCACTGATCTCTTGCATTGTTTCCCAACAGGTGGTTCACATACCACTTGCTTTGAGGTGGCAAAAGTATTTTTTTAATAATTATGTATTTTAAGTGCTCATTAGAATGTTATAATACATTTGACACGTGATTATTCCTTAAGACACATTAAATCTGTCCCAAGTTAAGGAAAATAAGTCATTTGCAAGTGTCCAATCAAAGAACAAAAGACAAGTCAAACGTTCTGCTCAAGTTTTCCATATTTTCTACAAGGAGAGTGGATTACTTTCACCGTGTGAAATTATTCTTTAAAGTATTCTATTACCATTCAATTCTTTTGAAATCAGTCACGTGCTGATGTGGGATGACATAGAGGTCAGGTTTCAAAGGATTCTGGGAGAGTAAAAGGGAGTTATATTTCCAGGAAAGAGGAAGGTAGTTGGTTAACAACGTGCATTTTGCAGTCGATCTGATCTGGGTAGGAATCCTAGCTTTAACATTACTAGCGCTGTGATCTTGTACAAATTACCGTTTGTAAATTGCAAATTCCCCTTCTACCAAATGTAAATAATAAGAATTAACTCGTAAGATTGACCATTAGCTAAGATACCGCACATAAAACAAATAACAGATTCTGGCACATAGGAGTACTCAGTATACAGTTATCCTTACAGATTTTAATTATCACCTTCAAGTCCCCAGAGCTGCTACAGCACCCAAGTCAGAGCACACGCTCAACGAATAGATTTTGGGGATGAAGGCAGGTGCCCTGCCTTGGTTAAAAAAAAAGGGGGGGGGGCGGCGCACACCTGCCCCAATGTTATGCGAGGGTCTGCAAGATTACAAGTAAGGTAATCTTGGAAGGTGTGGCTTCCAGGTCAGAACCAGCAGAATTCAAACGTCCAGAGCACCGAGCCTAGTCAAAGGGAAAAATCGCCAGCGTGCCACAACGGCCCGGCTGGCTGCGCGTGCGTCGGCCGGAAGACAGATGGCGCGCTCCGCGACCCGCCCGATCGATCGACCAGATCGAGGATCGTCAAGTCAGTTCTGACTGCTCAAAGTGCTCCTTCTCGCGAGGCTTCAGTCCAGGCGGCTGGGGGAAGGGGCGGACTCGGCTGGAGAGAGAGGAGGAGCGTGAAGCCGCCGCACGCTGCGTTCCCAGGAGGCTGTGCGCGCTCCTCGCTTTCTCCCGGATAGTCTGAGCGGGCGCGTGAACTGCTCCGTGCGTAGTGGTCATGGCTCTCCACGTCCCCAAGGCCCCGGGCTTTGCCCAGATGCTCAAGGAGGGAGCGAAGGTAAGGAAAGGAGAAAGGAGGAGTGAGGTGGGAGAGTCGGCGTAGGGCAGCGGCGGCCGCGGCGAAGGAGAAGGGTGTACTAACGGGCCGGGCGTGCTCCCCCGACACTGCGGTCGGAGGGAGAGAAGATTCCAGAAAGGGAGGTGTTCTCGGGAGGGCTCTGCCGCGGAGGCCCGCGGGCATTTTGGTTCTTTACGGACGCCGGGGAGGGTCGAGCGGGCAGAGACGGCGAGTGGGGGACGAGGCCGCAGACACCGCGTTCTGTACTTGGTTGTCGGACAGATGTAAGGCCGCTCCTGCATTTTATCTCCATCCGTAAAACGGGGGTGATGAGTCTCTCCTTTAGAAGGCGACACAGGTGAAACAACGTAGGTGAAATTGCTTTGGGAACTGCGAAGCTGATTGCCACAGTTCGGGGAGTGGGTGGTGCGGTTAAGAGAGGGACAAAGGCCTGTCTTGGCAACTTTTTTCTAAATGAGAAATAGCAGGCTCCCCATTTAGTTCGCAGAAGCAGTGCGTTATAGTAGGATAAACAGTGGTTACAATGCGGATGGATTCTGGTCGCAACTTAGGTTAGCTAGCTTGATGTAAAACTTACCCCTCTGGGTCTTGCTTTTCTCATTATTAAATTGAGCAGATTGGACAAAAAGGGTTGTAACGATCACAGTTGTAACCCACAAGGTAAGTGACACCCTGGCCTAAATAAAACTGCTTTGTTTTATGGCGAGATCTTGGACGTAATTTCAGAAGCTTAGTTTTTTAAAAATATCTTAAAGCACTACTGATAAATGTGTCTCTTGTGTTCAAATGGTAGTGTTCCTTTATTTGTCCCCCATATTTTCTGTGCTTAGTTAAAGGTATGTAGATAGTGTGGTTCCATTTATGGTAACAGGTTTAGGGAACTAGGTTCTTGTTGGCATGATGCACTTTTGGGATGTTGTGAATATAGTAAATATCAAGGTTTAATGTAAATATTGGTGAAAGAGCTTCGCTGAAAATGACATTGCTCACTTTTTTAAAAGGCTGAAGAACGTCCATGGTTTTTATTTTTCTGAGGCAGAAATAATAAATGGCCAAATGAACAAAAAGGATAATTTCAAATAATGATAAAGGAAATAAAATCTGCCTCGGAAAAAAAAATTAAAAAGCAAGGGTTGGGGTAGATAGAACAATTAAGATGTTCAGGAAAGAACTCTCAGCTCTGTGCTTAGTGGCGAAGATTAAAGGCAGAAGTGTTCCAGGCTGAGGGACCAGTGAGTACAAAGGCCCTGAGGATGGAATGAGTGTCACCTGCTAAAAGAAAGCAAGAAAGGTAATAGGGCTGAAGCTTACCAACGGAACGGTAAGAGATGAATTGAGAAGAGTTGTAGGCAAGGGTTAGAATGTGCCTACACATTTATCCCTGACAGGGGCTTTACATTTTTTCCTAAGTGATGGGAAGTCATTAAAGGGTTTGACAGGATCTAATTTATGATCAGAGATGACTGTTCCTCAGAGAATGGGGATGGGGGAAAAACAATGTAAGGCAGGAGATCTTTAGAACAGTATTGTCTGTCTGCTGTGATGGAAGTGTTCTATATCAGGACTGTCCAGTATGGTACCCACTAGTCACAAGTAGCTACTGGGCACTTGAGTTGTGCCTAGTGCAATTGAGGGACTGAATTTTTAATTAATTACTTAAAATTTAAATAGCCACTTGTGGCAAGTGGCTACTCTCTTGGGCAAAGCAGCTCTAGAAAAATGTTCACATGAACAGTAGGCTCTTGAAATTTATCTGAGACCACGGGTAAATTCTAAGTCTAAAAGAAGTCCAGTGTAAAACTTGAGAATTTTAGTACTGTGACCAATTCAGTAGTTTTCAGTGTGTGCATGTTGGAATTATATTGCAGTTCAAATGAGCATTCAAAATCTGTATGCTTTGGTTCCTAAAAATTTATGAGGCAGATATGTTAATTCCCAGTGAACATAGAACTGCTGGATTTACAGTGCTCAGGTTTTAACACAATAAACATTCATGACTACATTTCAACTTTTAGAAAGTACTGATAAACTCTGAAAAGGTATTTTTATCTGCAAGAGCTCATTTGCTTTCTCTAAATCAATCTTAGCACTCTTCCCTGCACTTTTCACTACATTTTTAAAAAATTACAGGTTTTATGTTTTGATGTGTAAGTAGGTACCTGTGGTCCCTAAAAATGTCTTGCTTTATTCATTCAACTAGTGGACAAATCTATGGATCATTTGTGAATACCAGGCATCATACTTTACATATATAAATCTTGCTTGATAGTTTTAACAATCCTCTGAAACAGGTACTATTATATTACCCCATTTTACAGATGAAGAAATTATTGAGATTCACTGTCCTGCCTAATCAGAAGTTTTTTTTGACAGCATTTTTCAGGGTTGGAAGAGGCTGTGTACAGGAACATACAGGCTTGCAAGGAGCTTGCCCAGACAACTCGTACAGCATATGGACCAAATGGTAATTTCTAAATTCATGTTTTAAAAGATACAGTACTGTAATAGAATTTTGTGCACTAGCTCTTTCAAACTTGTTCTGAGGATATTATATGTAAATTGAGAGTTTTCGCCATAATATAGTATGGCATTGAAATTTATTTCATAGCGCAGTGACACCAGTACAGTGTTTCTAATCTTTAGTCAGCAATTCATATCTTTTTAGAAAAGTTGGAATCCAAATGTTACGTTTTGTCCTATTGAGAGGATAGAAAAGTTATAGTGCTTTCACCATTGAGGCAGTACCTAGTGTTCACGGTTGTAGATGTGGAACAGATCTTTTACATAGAGCGACATTGTAATTTAAGGGAGAAAAATTCTCTCTTGTCTCCTACCATCGACTGAATTAATTGATACAGATTTATGGAATAAGCAAAAAAATAAGTGTACTTTTAAATAGATTATTTTAGTCTTTTTACATGTTAATATGCTGTGTTGATTGAATAAAAATATGACAAAATTGGCATCCTCGCTAATAAACATTATCAGAGATTAAAAAGGAAAGAGTACAGGTGTGCAGTCAGGCAAAGCCATAGGGCTATGAGATAACCTTAAAGAATAGATAATATGTTTTGAGTTCTTACAAAGTTATTTTTAGGAATGGATATAAATTTATATTTCTTGACTAGATTTTCCCAGTATTTGGAGAAGGGTTTGAGTAATAATGGATTTCTTTTTCTAATTGTTATTTTTGAGGAATGAACAAAATGATTATCAACCACCTGGAGAAGTTGTTTGTGACAAATGATGCAGCAACTGTTTTAAGAGAGCTAGAAGTAAGTTATTTCTTTAAAAAAGCCAAGAAATGTTTTGGTGACATCAAAAATTCAGTATATTTTAATGTAAAAGAACCTTTATTTCAAATTGAATAATAAGGGATTTTTTTATTCCCAACTTGAAAATTCATTATACAGATTTTCCTAATTATAAAGAGTCCTCTTTATGTTTAACATCTTAGCAACTCAAATTTTAAATCTCCTAAATTATTAATTTATGGAATGATTGGTTGTGATAAAAAATATATTTGCTCATAATCATATCAAATTGAATATGTTGTCATGTTCTGTAGAGTGTTACACTGAAGTGAATTATTCCATAATGTAGAAACATCTGATACTTGAAAATAGTGGTGTGTTTTTTTTTTAATTGTCTTTGTGAAGATAAAACAATCAGTTTGTGGAATTTTGCTTTGTTCACCTGCAGTTTTGATGTTATAGAATCTGTAGAATAGATACTGCCAGCCGAGGTATGAGGACAGCCTGGCACCTGAACACATAGAGCACCATTCCTCAGCCAGCTGCTAATTGAAGCATATGTTCAATCTCAGGGAATTTTCTTGAACTTAGCTCTTAAAGCACCAGAGCTTAATGCTTTTAGACAGAACTCCATAGATAAGTTAACATTTCTTCAACTTCTTAAATAACAGTATAGTCTTGAAGTAATAATATTGAACAAAACAAATTTAATTCCACAAGATATTTATAGAGGGGCTTATTGTGAATGTGAATGTTGTACTCTGTGATGTTCTCAGGAGTTCAAGTGTGACGGGGATACTGTCCTCATAATAAACTATAATGTCAGCTTTTTAGTTTTCTCAGTGCTATCAGCTGTTACTCTGATTATTTCTTAGAAAGCATGTAAATCCTAAGAAACGATCACTTAAAATTTTGATATGCTGTTTTTAAGAAATGTTTTATATTCCCCTCCTTTTAAACCATAATTGATAACCCCTTACAAAAAGAATACATAAAAATTGAGACTTGTGATGAAGTTAAATGACATCTATTTTAGCACTTCTGAAGCCTTTTTTAAAAGTGCCTTAGGTTTAGTGGTTGGAATTACTTTGTTTTTTAATTTAGTGAATATGTAATAAAGTTATGAACCTTATGTATGCAGGTGTACATACTGGGTGACTGACCATTAAAAGAAAGTGCCTGTGAAGTTATTGTCATTTATGGTGATGCATTCGTGTTCATAGGCCTAGGTGGACTTGGATTGTCTTCTTGTGACCACACTATAAGTAGTGTGTAGCAGTGTGATCACATGAGTTACCTGTCTGACAGGTAACTGTTACTTGTCAGACAGTTACCTGTCTGTCTGACAGGTATCACCCATAGGGAGATTGGAGTCTATTAATTTAAGAAGAAATGGAAATGAACAATTTTATTTTGCTTTAAGGATCAAATGTTTTAGCTTGATATTCAAATTCAAACCCCTTCTGTCAGGTACAGCATCCTGCTGCAAAAATGATTGTAATGGCCTCTCACATGCAAGAGCAAGAGGTTGGAGATGGCACAAACTTTGTTCTGGTTTTTGCTGGAGCTCTTCTAGAATTAGCTGAAGAGCTTCTGAGACTCGGCCTGTCAGTTTCAGAGGTGAGTGTTCATTTTATAATCTACCCCTGTTTCATATTTGCTTATGTATATATACCTACTAAATAAAAGTCATTAGTAATAGCTGATTTTGAGCAGTTTTCTCTGTGCCAGGCATTGTAGTACATATGCTTCACATGCAGTATCTCATTCTATCCTTACAAGAACCCTATGAGTGGGGCCTATTAGAAGTAATCCTGTTTTGTTTCAGATAAGGAAAGTGAGCCTTAAGTTAGAAAAACCTTGCGCAAGTAGCTAGTGATGGCAGTTAGGATTCAAATTTGGGCTCTCACCAAAGCCTGCACCCTTAAATAGTAGGCTGTGCCGTGAATGTTATTCTGGAAGTGTGCTTTGTTTTTTTCTATTGAAAATAAAGATTGGTATTCATTGGGTTACCAAAATAAGCTACCTTATTAAGTCATGTCAAAATTACATCTTTTGAAGAAACATTTTTGCTTTTTACATTTAAGGTCATAGAAGGTTATGAAATAGCCTGCAAAAAAGCCCATGAGATTCTTCCTGACTTGGTGTGTTGTTCTGCAAAAAATCTTCGGGATGTTGATGAAGTGTCATCTCTACTTCATACCTCCATAATGAGTAAACAATATGGTAATGAAGCATTTCTGGCCAAACTTATTGCTCAGGCATGTGGTGAGTAAATATCAGTAAATGAAAAGATCCAAAATTAAAATGTCTTAATGTGATTAAGATATTTTCTCTGTTGTCCCAACATATCTTTTGATATGTCTCGTTTTCTTAACAGTATCTATTTTTCCTGACTCTGGCCACTTCAATGTTGATAATATCAGAGTTTGTAAGATTCTGGTAAGTTTAGAAAATGCATTAATGTTATCTAGATAGATCAGATTTTTTTTTGCAAAAAAAAAAAATTTCTGTTAATCTAAATTTTATCTTGTGGGTTTTAGGCACTTAGGACTTCCTGCCTTTGTTGTAGCATTTGGATATTGCTAGATTGTAATACACCACTTGTTAAATTTAAAAGGATATCAACATATTATCTTCTTAAGTCATCATTTTTCCATGATAGCTGGAAGGTTGAGAATAGTGCATAAACAAAATATTATTTGCAATCTTGATATATGCTGACTTATAAAAATGAGCTTAGAAGGCAATTTTGAATGAGGTTCAAGTTTTTCTGTTGCTCTATAATAATAAAATTCATACTTTTAATATTTAAAGAGTATGTATTTGATAAAAATATGGTGCTTGATGCAGTAAAACCTATAACTGTAGTGATTTTACACATGTGATTGTTAATGTAGCTGAGTTTAGCTTACATTAGTACATGTGTTAGCTGTAAATGTGTGTGTATTAATATACGTGCTGGGTGTTTTCTGACTTTATCCATGCACTGCCTTCCCCTTCGCCATTACATGGTAAGCTTGTGAAATCAGAAACTTGGCTTTGATCCCTATTCTGCCTGGTACATTGGTACAGAGTGAGTGAATGGCTTAGAGCAGTTGTTCTTTGATTCTTCCCAGTACACTGAAGGACCCCCGTCCATAACAGTGGCTCGTTGCCACAGTGATTCCTGCATTGAGCAGACTGGTATGCTTTATGTCCACCACCCTACTCATCCCCAGGAGTCACTGCCTTTGTATATTATATTATTTAGAAATGAATATTTTTGGTGCATGCAGAATCAACAAATTAGCCCTGATGTTATTTTCATGAAATCACTGGTGATTTTGATATCCAACTCCTTAGGGCTCTGGTATCCATTCCTCTTCAGTATTGCATGGCATGGTTTTTAAGAAGGAAACTGAAGGTGATGTAACATCTGTCAAAGATGCAAAAATAGCAGTGTACTCTTGTCCTTTTGATGGAATGATAACAGAAACTAAGGTATGTAGATTTCAGAACCTTAAAGGTAAAAATTTGCGGTTATCCTTTCAGATAGTTTTAATGATTCTAAAATTTTGAGGTAGAGTTTCCTCTTAATCCAGTGAATACTGCATAATTATTGAAAATTGCCGGGTCATGTTTATTTTTTAATCAGACTTATATTTGAATATCTAATTCAAATACTAAGTACAAAACTTGGAACATTAGATGATGACAGTATTGTTTATATTCTAATAAACTGCTCTTGACTTCTAGTAGAACTTACACAATTCAGCAGGTTAAATGTTCAGTGAAGAAAATGAGTGTGTGCTGTTCATTAAAATTTTTTTAATAACAAATTTATTTTTATTTTTGGCTGTGTTGGGTCTTCATTGCCGCGTGCGGCCTTTCTCTACTTGCGGCGAGCGGGGGCTACTCTTCATTGTGGTGCACAGGCCTCTCATTGCGGTGGCTTCCCTCGTTGCGGAGCATGGGCTCTAGGTGCGTGGGCTCAGTAGTTGCGGCTCCCGGGCTCTAGAGCGCAGGCTCAGTAGTTGTGGTTCACGGGCTTAGTTGCTCCTTGGCATGTGGGATCTTCCCGGACCAGGGCTCGAACCCGTGTCCCCTGCATTGGCAGGCGGATTCTTAACCCTTGCGCCACCAGGGAAGTCCCTGAAGTTTGTTTTTAAAAACACATGTTAAGAAGTTTGAAGCATATGTTTATAGGTCACTGTTGATTGCATCCCTAGAATTCTTGAAATCTGAGTTGTGGACGGTTTTTGAAGTTTTGCAGGGGTGGGGTGGGGTGGGGCTGGTCACTTAGTCCACGTTTTAGAAAAAGTTTGAGAACCACAACATTCTTTTGGTTGACATTCATCAGAAGACAGATGTCAGGATACCTGTCTAACATCTAAAAGTACAGTGTATTTCTCCAGTTTTTCCATCAAAGTGCCTGTCAAAGAGCAAATGCATCAGTGTTGGGGGCAGGGGCATTGGTCTAGGAACAAGCTGAATTTGTGAATTTCATACAAATTTTGTATTCTGCTTCATGTTTATATTTATCTTCATATTTTTCTCCCAAATCTTTAAATTATTTCTTCAATAAAGTGTTATTCTGTGACTTTGAACAGCAACGTGGTGAAATGGTTTTAAAGAAAATCCTTACTTATTTTGCTAGGGAACGGTATTGATAAAGACTGCTGAAGAATTGATGAATTTTAGTAAGGGAGAAGAAAACCTCATGGATACGCAAGTCAGAGCTATTGCTGGTAGTGGTGCAAATGTCGTCGTAACAGGTGGCAAAGTGGCAGACATGGCTCTTCATTATGCAAACAAATACAATATCATGTTGGTGAGGTAAGAGGGGACTGCATTCTATTAACCTGGATTGTAAATGGCTTTGAGTGGTGAAACACCAAGCAGATAAATTCCACACAACATGAAGACTGTTAAAAGGGGGAAAGTATGAGGTATTAGATTGCATGGCAAGAGGACTTAACTTGATCTAGGGGAACAGGAAGCAGATCTGAGAAAACTTACCTTTAGGCCGAGAGCTGAAGGACCAGTTAGCAGATGTTAATTGAAGAGGGAGGGGGAGGAGCTTAAGAGACCAGACACAGACCTGGTACACACTGCCAGCTGGAGCGTGGGGTCAGGAACATAGCTTTAAATTTATGAACACGTTTGTGGCTTACACTAGACAGTTCACCCACCCGTTCCCACCTCTCCGAGCACATAATATAACGTGCAGAGTAAATCACTCTTCTCCTCACGGAACGTGCAGTTGCCCAAAGTAAAGCAAAAGTTTTCTGTGTACCAGGGCTTCCTTAGTATTTCAGAACTATGAACCCTTGACATCCTAAGGAGACTGGAACTCTCCCAGTTCTAGAATAATGCCCTAAACACCTGTGACTGGATTGCACAGTGCAGTCCAGACCCATTCTGAGCTTGAACCTTCAGGGTCAAAAGAAGGTGACCTGAGGCCCAATGTACAGTTTCCTGTTTAATCTCTTGTGTTTTACTTTGGTATCTCATGGAATTAAAACTTCTGTTAAGGTCTTTGTTTTGTTTTTTAAAGGCTGAACTCAAAATGGGATCTCAGAAGATTATGTAAAACAGTTGGTGCTACAGCTCTTCCTAGATTGGTATGTATTTTGGACAATATTAAAAGAGAGTTGAACCTATTTGAATTATTTTTATTACAAGAGTCATTTTTTCGCAGACTCCTCCTGTCCTTGAAGAAATGGGACATTGTGACAGTGTTTACCTCTCAGAGGTTGGAGATACGCAGGTGGTGGTTTTTAAGCATGGTAAGTAGTAGTGGTAAACTATATGTATGTGAAGTGTGGGGAGTTCATTTGCTTTTACTAATCCCTAAATATATTTAATTTATTGACAGAAAAGGAAGATGGTGCCATTTCTACCATAGTGCTTCGAGGCTCTACAGACAATCTGATGGATGATATAGAGAGGGCAGTAGATGATGGTGTTAATACTTTCAAAGTTCTCACAAGGGTCAGTATCAGCGTTCATCTTAATTTAGTATTTGTAAATCCTCAAAAACACAGTTGGCAGACATTCTGAGAACTTGAAAATGAATGGCTTGTGTAAAGCAAAGCACCTTCCTCCTTAAGGCTCCACTTAAGTATTTGTTGCTGATGAATTTTCTAAAATGAAATGAAAAGGAGTAAATAGCAAATCAAGGCTTCTTTTTTTTTTTTTTTTCCTGCGGTACACGGGCCTTTCACTGTTGTGGCCTCTCCTGCCGCGGAGCACAGGCTCCAGACGCGCAGGCCCAGCGGCCACGGCCCAAAGACCCAGCTGCTCCGCGGCATGCAGGATCCTCCCGGACTGGGGCGTGAACCCGCGTCCCCTGCATCGGCAGGGGGACTCAACCACTGTGCCACCAGGGAAGCCCAAGACTTTTTTTTTTTATATATAACTGTTTTAAAGAGATGGTTTATGGTGGTTTTCAATTATAATATACCTTCAGTTGCTTCAGCACTATTCTTAGTGCTATATCTGGAAATACAGATAACCACATAGTGATGTTCCCATTCTTAACTTTGGTCCTTTTTCGTATACCAGACACTATGGTGCAGTAAGGTAGTTGGTTCAAATCACGCCATTTTTATGACATTCATAATTGGAATTTGAATTTTATAAAACTTGTAATTGAATCTGATTAAAACCTCTAGTCTGGTGGAGTACTGGAATCTGAAAAGATTTAAAAAACTGGAAATTGCTTCTTGGTGACTTCTGTTGTTTTTTTGTTTAAACTACGTATTATAGGATAAACGTCTTGTACCTGGAGGTGGAGCAACAGAAATTGAGTTAGCCAAACAGATCACATCGTATGGAGAGGTATATGGCTTTCTATGTACAAACTGACTTTGTTGTCATTGTTCGAATAAAATTGAGTAATAAGCACATTTTTGTTTTAGACATGTCCTGGACTTGAACAGTATGCCATTAAGAAGTTTGCTGAGGCATTTGAAGCTATTCCCCGGGCACTGGCGGAAAACTCTGGAGTTAAGGCCAATGAAGTAATCTCTAAACTTTATGCAGTACATCAAGAAGGAAATAAGAATGTTGGATTAGATATTGAGGTATTTGAAAAAAACACTATGAACTTGTTTTATTTTGTGAATGCACAACCTAAAAATAGACGTATTAAGTTTAAAAGGAAAATCAGAAAATGTTCTGATTTGTGAACAAATGATTTTCATAACAGTTAGCTTTTTCATAGTTTATCTGATAGAGAATTTAGTATTTTATTAAAATTTGTTTTATAGTGTAGATGAGGTAGTACTTTTTCCTAGCTACTTGTTCTAGTTTTATTTAAGTAGCCATGTTTCTATTGAGTACAGATATTTTCACATAAACATTTAAAGTGAAAGAATAAAAATAGTTTTGTGTTGACAGGCTGAAGTTCCTGCTGTAAAGGACATGTTGGAAGCTGGTGTTCTAGATACTTACCTGGGAAAATACTGGGCTATCAAACTGGCTACTAATGCTGCTGTCACTGTACTTAGAGTGGATCAGGTGAGTGAGAAGTGAAATTTTGATCTTTAAAAATACTAATTTTTATGTAGTTGGAAGTATATTTTCATGGAACTAGAATATAGCACAGTTATCATTCTATTCAAAGTACCCCCCCCCCCAAAAAATTGTTTTAATTCTATTACAGTTTTAAATTGTTTTGAATGTATTTCAGCTAATTTAAAATGAAGATTTTGCCAGTGAAAGAATCCTTTGCCATTTGGGAACTGGAGTGGGTAAAATCTGATACAGATTCATAGTTTTCAAGACTTTTTAGACTAAGAACGCCTTTGTACACATAATCTAGAGAGGAAATTTAAGATGGAATATGGAAGGGCCATAAAGATCTGAGGCGGATATTGCAGACTACAGTATTCCCTCCCTTATATGCAGTTTTACTTTCTGTGGTTTCAGTTTACCCACAAGTCACCTGCAATCCTAGAATATAAGAAAGAAAATCCTAGAAATAAGTAATTCATAAATTTTAAATTGTGTGCCATTATAAGTATACTATGTGATGAAATCTCACACTGTCCTGGTCCAGGACGTGAATCATCTCTTCGTCCAGCATATCCACGCTGTGTGCACTGTCTGTTAGCCATTTCGATTATCAGGTCAACATATTTTACTTACTGGTCCCAAAGTGCAAGAGTAGTGATGCTACCAATCAGATATTCTCTTATTGTGCCTAATTTATATATTTTATCATAGGTATGTATGTATGGGAAAAAGCACAGATATAGGGTTCATTACTATGCTCAGTTTCAGGCATCCACTGGGATTCTTGGAAGGCATCTAAGGGGGAACTACTGTATCACCTTCAAGGAAGTGTGGAGATGATAGGACCTGGCATTTAAATTTTTTTCTTCTGTGACAGATTATGTCTTGGGGTACTAAGATCTTAAGGTATAAAAAATCATAGTATTTCTGCCAATATTTTTGAGGAATTATGGCAGAGAAGAAAAGTGGTGAAGACTACTTTGGATTCACAGATAAACCAGAATTCATAGTTTTTCAAAAAGGTGTTTTCTAAACTTAATGAAATGTATTTTCCTACAAAATTCTAGAAGTGATTATTAACCAATGAATAATTTTTAAATACTGAGTAGAAAATTTTAATTGCTAGGGGCACAGTATAAGTCCATTAAATGAAAATCATGCCAAATTAATAGAAGCAAGTTTTAGGTAGAAATGGAAAGGAAATTAGACTTATTCTCAGATCGGTTGGTTGTAATTATAGCAAAACAAATTTCACTTCGGTAAAGGAAGAACTTTTTCTTAGGTAAGATGACCAAAAATGGAACCTGGAGATCCAGTTTCAACACATTGAAAATAATCAGACTGGATATCTATGTACTGGATTTATTAATAGTGTATTTTTATATCAGTGCCTCAAATAGTTTTTAGTGGAAGAATATGTTTTTGGAGTTTTTAAACAAGGATAATGTTTAAATGCCTTAAGGAAATGTTTGTTCTATAAGTTAACATGTGGCTAAGAATAAAAAGGAGGACCAAAAGTATAAGGGGACAGGAGAAGCTAAGTAGACTGAAGCATGAGGTAAGCAGAAATTCTAATAGTAGAAGTTCCTAAGGAAATTTTTGAATGTCAGTGTCCAAGCAAGACAGTAATGTTAATAACACAAGTAAGTGCCTTGCTCACACAGGTACTTCTGAATTTCGGTTTTAAACTGGGAAGGCTGTGTTTTGTTTTACCCTAGGGGAGGATGTTCATTGTTATGTGCCCTTAGCACTCTGTACATGAAATATGTATCTGAAGAACCCATCCAACTGTCTAATGAACACTCTTCAATATAGTTGTACCTATTTTGCATAGTACATATTCTGGAAAAGGACTTGTAAATCAAGTTTTAAGCATTGGAAAATGTAGTAGGGCTGGATTAATCTTGTTCAAGTGTTTATTTCACTAGTTCTCAAATTGCCTCCTAGTCAATAGCATCAACA
The DNA here is from genome assembly GCF_951394435.1 of Stenella coeruleoalba. Classification (NCBI taxonomy): domain Eukaryota; kingdom Metazoa; phylum Chordata; class Mammalia; order Artiodactyla; family Delphinidae; genus Stenella; species Stenella coeruleoalba. The sequence continues at coordinate 128,903,267 of NC_137150.1, read as the reverse complement.
TCACTGAAGAACTTAATAAAAATACAAATTCCCAGACCCACTGAGTGAAACTCTGGAAAGAATCAGTCTGTTTTAAATAAGCCCTTCAGGTGATTGTGATGCCCACTAAAGTTTGAGAACTGTTTTTAGGTACTTTTTTCTTAAACTATACTTGGGTTCTAAAATTATACTTACTGCCTTTAATTCAATCTGAATTTATCCTCATTTGGTAAAATGTTCCTCCAAGAATTTCAGGTTAGGTTGTTTTATGAAAGCAGCTTCTGAAAAGGGGTGGGAAATCTATTGAAGGTGAAGATATTTTACGGTTTGTGTTGCATGAGACTCAAGCCAAACCCCTTGATGTTATACAGAAAGATCTCTTAATTATAAATTTGGGAAGCAGTGAATACTGTATCCAATTTTGAGATTTAGAATGTATATCAGAGTTTTACAGTTCTACTGTGGGGAAAGCCAACTGACTTTAACTTCTCCCAAATTTATTTGAGCCCAAAGCTACCACGCACCCCCAACACCTTTTTTTTTTTTTGCCCAAACATAAATCCTTTAAACATGCTATATGATTATACTTGGAAAATGCTGGATTAGTGCATTCTAGATAAATGAGGCTTCTAGCATGTTTCCAGGCAACTAGGTGCTTGGATTTTTTTGTTTATGAACACACATTTCCTGTATTTGAATGGCTCTCATTTATAGGTACTAGAAAATGTCATTGTTGAACTTTATATATATTTTACGTATCGACCACTTTAGATTATAATGGCAAAACTGGCAGGTGGACCTAAAGCTTCTAAACCACAAGGAAATTGGGATAAAGATGGTTGGCAAGACGAATCTCATATATAAATAGCAAATCAGGTGCCAAACTGACTGATTTATGCCAGTGATGCATGCAGATATTTTTCACATTCCGAGCATTGGGTTGTTGAAGTGCATGTCTTAGAATGCCCCTCGCTAATGTGTGTGAATTTTGTTGCTATTAATGTCCACAAAAGCGGAAAACTCACCTGCTGGACAATAACAATATGCTAGTGTTTCATATGCAGTGTAATAACAGATTGCTCATTGGTGATGATTGCCTAATAATGAAGCAGGGTAATAGAGAAATATTCTTTCTCTTCACTCTGGAGCTTGAGTTTATAAGTATACTCGTGTGGATTTTGTTTTGCAGATCATCATGGCAAAACCAGCCGGTGGGCCCAAGCCTCCAAGTGGGAAGAAAGACTGGGATGATGACCAAAATGACTGAATGGCTAGATTTTTACTGTAGGTGAAGGCTGTGTTTGTAGTAGTACTCTAGGAATTGCCTGATGTTTTCATATTCTCCTAAATTAAGAAGTGTTTTGTGTTATCTTGTATTCTCGGCTGGATGATACAATAAACATGTTGTTACTATCAAAGCCTCTTTGTCTGAGGACCACTGTTCTTGGATCTGGATGACCTGTTTTGTCTCAACCTTGTTAATGAAATGAACTGTGGCACTTGAGGCAAGTCACCTAAGTTATGAGGGGCCTGCTGCCTGTTTTTATACATAAGTTTTATTGGAACACAGCCATGATCAGGTATATTTATATATTGCCTATGGCTGCTTTTTACAAGGGAATGGCAGAGTTGCATAGCTGTGACAGAGACCAAGTGGCCTTCAAGGCCTAACACATTTAGGCCTTGACATTTACTTAGGCCTAAGACATTTACTACCTATAGGAAGTCTGTCAGTCCCTGGACTAGATGTATTTTTTCACAGCTCTGAAAATCCCTAAGACTGAGGTGACTTGTTTCAGTAACATTAAATGATGTGTTAAATAGCTGACTTAAAATACATATATTCTGGTAGCAAAGAACAAAGATACTTGTGATGCAGCTGAAAACATGCCTCCTGGCATATAAATGAAGCAAGTCAGTTTTTATACAGTGGAGTTTTGAAAAAAGCAAAGACCATAGTAAAAAGTTAATTTAACTTATTTTACAGAACATGTGCTACTGTATGTTTTGGTTATATAAGGTCTTTGAGTAACATTTTGAAATTTTATACTGTTTTTGGTATTTCAAAGGAATTTGGATGCAGTATGGCTGACTAGGTCTTAGGTAAACTCATCAAGGAATTCCTAATAGAGAACCTTACAGGAAGTTTATACAGGTTTGGTATTCTTAAGGCTCTTAAGGTTGTTTGCAACTTGGAAACAGTGGCTGGCTTGGGTTAAAAAAAAAAAAGGAATTTATTAGGACAGTTCACAGACTTTCTGGCCAGAGGCTGGCATTAAGGGGATTTCAATGAATGTCTTCCTTGGGTCGATTAACAATTGCACAGAACAAGTGCAGAGTTCAGCTTACACCCCAGCTTATGCACACTGCATGGCATCAGAAGCATTATATATGTTACCACCAAGGTCAAATACCTATGCTTATAAAATTAACACTTTTTTGCTTTAACGAACACACTTGAAGTTTCAGTCTGAAACTTTTTCTTCTAAATGTTTTCTAGTAGTGTATGTCAGTACAACTTAAAATCTTCTAAGTAATAAAACAAGTTTTGGGGGTAATTCATTTTATTGATGTGTTGCAAACCACCACCCAGACGTATTAATAAGCACAGAGGACTTAAGTAATTCAGAATCCTTTCCAGAAACTGGAAGCAGGAATAAAAACCACTGTGACAATACAAAATCACTGTAAATTTTTAGGTATTTTCCCTTCAGTATTTCAATAAACATGATTTCTTCTGGCATGTATTTAATTTTAAGTTAACATGACTTACAGTTAGTCTTTACTTTTTTATTACTACAGCCATTATAAAAGCCATAAACATGTTTCCAGAGAAAGCACTTTTTGAAATTGTTACAGTATTCTCTCATAAAATAGGAGGTAAGCCTGTGAATTTAGTACTTTAGTTGTAGGCACAGCTTGCACATGTGTGTCGCTGATGTGAAACCACTGTCCTTTGGTTGAGTCCATTTCAAAATCTGTCAGGAGGAAATGTAAAATTAAATATATAAATGGAAAGATTCAAGTTCATCCTTTTTTGGTTTTGCCATAAATATCTGCTGAATACCAGAATTCTGTAAGACCTCTTTCTTACCCTGTAGAATATCACCGTGGAGAACAAGATTAGAGAGATGACTGTTTGCAGATCTTGCCTTGGCATAGGCAGTGTAATGCCCCGACCTCATGGTACCACTGTGTTCAACGACTCCATATAAGGAATATAGTACCCTTTTATTTTCTTCAGCAACATTCTTTAAAAATGAACAGGAGTCAAAAGTTAGTTCTAGTCCCATTTATACAGATGCCATCAACAAGACAATTTTCAACTATGCAGAGGGTCTCTAACCTTCGAGAATGCAGAAGTCCTGAGTCTGAAATGGACTATTATTTTCTCCCTACCTTTTCTCAGCCTACTGAGTGGTAGCACGCTTATGTTTTTAGTAGAAAGTTGCCATTGCTCTTGCCCTGCTGGAAGAACCATAAACCAGGGTCTACCTGCTATAATCACAGTTTCCTGGCCCAGATACTTAAATAACTGAACTTGCCAAAGCTTCTTTAGGAGTCTGGGATCAGATAATACCTCAACAACTCATCATCCTATTTCCAGCCCAAAATGTACGCCTTTAACAGCAAGAGGATAGCATTTAGGTCACACCCAAGACCACCCCTTAACATTTTCAAATACCCCCTGCAGATTTGGTGAGAAGGACATGTGACCTCTCAGAAGCTCACATTCCCCATCTAACATGGAGGCTGCTTATTTTAAGATCACATGTGCTGTAGGGCTGGTCAGCAACAGGGACAGGTGTTCCAGCTGGGGGCCACTCGCAGACAACTACCCCACTTGCGTTCTCTTGTAAAGTCTTCCTGAACAAGCATCACTGCCCTTCAACAGTACTGTCACTACACTCTCTAATCTTTGCCTCCCTATTTGCTAAAGAACTCTTATTACATCACCCCAAATCCTGTCAGCTTCCTCAGGGATTTCAGTGGCCAATGAACCTCACAGAATTTTCCCTGCCATTCCATTTTAACCAACCACAGCCAGGACTACATTCTGGAATTGGTCATCACTCAGAACTCTTTAACTTCAAAAATCTTACTAATTTTCTAGTCTCAGTCTACAATTCCATTCTTCCAACTCTCACCTCACCTATACTAGTCAACCTAACAGGATCCTCCAACCCTCGTTTTCTCCTGGCCTATGAGGCCTGTTTTGGCCTCATTCCCAAAAAAAGCCTCTTCACTTCTCAAAATGTAATGGAACAGCAACATCACATTACCTGAGAGCTTACTGGAAGGCAGAGTCTCAGACCCCGCCTCACACCTACTGATTTCCATGTGATTTACATGCACATGTCATTCTTACAGACAACCTCTCAACACCCACCACATCCAGCTCATCACATAACCCAGCTCTGAATTCCACGACGCACCTTCCCCGACCCCATACACAGACAGCTGCCATTGCTAGGAAACAATTCTGTAACCATGCAGCCTCGAAAATTCATGATTTTCTACCTCACCAGGTCCTCGATGTGACTGTATAATTTATAATGTGTCCTCAGCTGCCTCTTCCATGGATGTCCTTCACAGCAACTAGACCAAACTTCCACCGCTCGCCTGTAGCCTCTCCTTAAGAGGTGACCTCACCTCCCACTTCAGGAAAACTGAGACACCACCCACCCAGCTGCATGTTGCCCGCTCTCAGGAATGTGAAGTCTCCTCTCCCTTTGGTTCAGAGATTCTCCAACTTCGTGTCCTTATCCCAGCCTTTCTGGTCTTCTCCAGGATCTTTGCTCAGTTATCTCTCTTTTCTGTATCTTTTACTTCTAGATTTTCCTCTTTGCCTACAAACCTAATTAAGTCTCCTACTATTAAAAAAAAAAAAACTTCATTGATGCACCACGTTTCCTTTTCAGCAAAAGCTCTAATGTATCTATATGCTCTATTTCCAATATTCTCATTCATTTCTCAACCTACTGAAGTTACCAACACTTCTTAAAAAATTTACCATGACCTCTATACTGTCTAACACGTTCTAGTTTTTTTCTCTGATATTCTGACACTGAGGCCACTTAATCCTTTCCTTGAAACCTGAACACAGGACAATGGCATTTTAGGCAAAAGATGGATTCCTGATGACCCCGTATTCAAAACTAATCCAACCAGAGCTATTTCTATTTACAGGCATATCTCATTTTATTGTACTTTGCTTTATTGTGCTTCACAAAGACTGCGTTTTTTTATAAATTGAAGGTCTGCGGCAATCCTGCACTGAGCAAGTCTATCGGTGCCAATTTTTTTAATAGCATTTGCTCACCTGGTGTCTCGGTGTCACAGATAATCCTCAAAATATTTCAAACCCTCCATCAGCAAAAAGCTTACAACTCACTGAACGCTGAGATGATGGTTAGCATTTTTTAGCAATATTTTTTAACTAAGATATGCACACTGTTTTTTTAGACACAATGCTATTACACAGTTAACAGGTTGCAATACAGTGTAAGCATAGCTTTTATATGCACGAAACCAAGAAATTCGTGTGACTTGCTTTATTGCAATATTTGCTTTATTGTGGTCTGGAACGGAAGCCAAAATATCTGAAGTATGCATATACCAGCAAAAGTGGCCCTGGCCTATGGTAGTAACATAAAAAGAATGACAATTCACTGAAGTATTTAAAATCTGGATAAAGAACAACAGTATAGCTTCTTTTATTCTCCAAATTCTTCAACATGGAGATTCGCTGATATCCTCGGTGGTGTCTTCTTCCACCTACACCTCTTACACTCCGATGCTCGCCAGAGTTTTGTCATTAAGCATCTCTTCTTTCTCCTTGTTTACACAAGAGATCCTATCCTCTCATAGTTTTAACCACCACCTATTTATTGATTTCCGAATCCTTATCTCCAGCCCTAACCCCTCTATTCTGGCCCTCAGACATGTACATCCAAATGTTTTCTAAACATAGCCACATGAATATCTCAAAACTATCTGAAACTCAATGTTTCCAAAACTGAACTTATTATTATTCCTTTCTCCGCCTCCCAACCTGCTCTTCTTCCTGTGTTTCTTACCTCAATTTATGGCACTCCCAACTGCACAGACACTCAAATCAGGCCCTGGGAATCATACTCAACTCCTTCTGTAGCACCCTCAGCATCCATTTAAAGGCCTCTGCCTCATCTTCCAGAGGAAAGAGATCAAAAGTCTTAATTTTACCTCCTGAATATTCCTTCAATCTCCCCATCTCCAGCCCTAGTTTAGGCTGTCATCATCTACTGACAATTAACAGCCTCCTAACTTCCCTGCCTCTACTCTTGTCCTCCTAAAATCCAGCCTCCATTGCTTCAGCAAGTAACCTATGTAATATACAGACCTGGCTGTGTCACCCTGTTGCTTTAAGTTCTTCAGTGGCTCCCCACCGCATACCTAATAAAGCCCAAGTTTCTCATCACGATAATCTTCCAAAACCTCATTCCTCTCTCACTTCTCTGGCTTCATCTCCTAACGTTCCCAGACCTTGTACTGTAAGCTCTAGACCTGCTTATACAGACAGTCCCCGGCACCCGCCGTGCCACTTTACATGCCCTGCCTTTGCTCCTGCTGTCCCCTCTGCCTGGAAAACGTGCTTCCTCTTGATTCATTATACTAAGTCTTACTCCTTGAAGTAGCAGTTGAGGCAGAGCCTCCGAGGCAGAGCCTCCAGAGCCTTCCCTGAACCACCAACATGCTGGGTTAAGTGCATATCACCCCTGCTCTGTGTATACCAATCCTATCACTCAACCATATTAAACTGAGATTATCCATTAATATATCTGCTCATCTTTAGTTATATGCCCTCAGCTCCCAAGACGTCTGCCACAATAATGGGGGTTCAAAAAAATGTTGAACCGAAATAACCACCTAATGTTCAACATGATTCATCACAGATCTTGACATTATAAAGGTACAAAGATCAAAGACCCAGTCTACTCAGTAGTTCCTATCAACTTCATATATATGTGAGTTGCTGTTGGAGTATTTGGTAATAAGCTATGATTTCCCTTTAAAGGATTTTCCCAAAAAGGCAAGTTCCACCTACCTTACATTTAAGGGTACAAAAAGGAGCCAAATCTAAGATTTCTGGAAATTTTATATGTCTGTTAACTTTGCGTAGGTTAAAACCAGCCTATAAAAGAAGGATAATACATTAAGTTCTCTTCCTGGAAAAGCTGTACATGTTATGTAAAAACTATAGTCCCACCCCAATGCCCAGAAGAACACTAACATCTAGCCCTAGTTCAATCTGCTTAGAAGACTCTATCCCCCTGACTACTAATTGATTTCCAGTTGATTTGTTTTTGCTAAGTGCAACAGACACACACACACACACACACACACACACACACACACACACACAGAGTCCAACACGTTGAGATACCTGCTCCTATAAGAAAACTCTCAATGTTTCTGCTTTAAGCATCTGGAAAAGCCAGATTAGACAACAGGTTTTGAGTGCTTAAAACTCAGCAATAGCAGGAACTTCCCTGGTGGTCCAGTGGTTAAGAATCTGCCTTCTAATGCAGGAGACGCAGGTTCCATTCCTGGTCGGGGAACTAAGATCCCATAAGCCACGGGGCAACTAAGTCCGCATGCCACAACTACAGGGCCCATGTGCCACAACTAAGACCCGAATCAGTCAAAAATAAAACAAATAAAAAATAAACATTAAAAAAAACCCAACTCGGCAACAGCAGAATACTCTTCTGTGAAGCATACACTTTCAGCCTCACTTTCTAACCAAGCTTGGTGAACTGTTCATAGAGACCCACCCAATTAGTCAAACTCATACAGAAGAGAAAACACTACAAAGGTACTTTGGGACTCGAACTGAATTTACAACTTGTACTGCTCATAGGAAAAAGTCTTCCAGAAAAGATGGAGTCACCAAAATGATGAAAAGCCAAGGTACCAATCAATGCCTTTTTATCAAGGGTCAGTAAAAATAAGATACCACACAGATCACTAAATTTCCCAAGTGTGAGATATAACTAGTAAACTGGTCTTCTTTCTCTAACCTGAAAATAAGATTAAAGTAAAATGCTAATATATCTAAAAAGAGCAACATGAGTTCTAGTAAAACTGAGGCGTGATTGTGCCTAAATTTCTCTTCCACCTTGACATGCATCTTCATCAAACCCCTTTTGTGTGGTAACATAAACATATGTATTATTTTACTTTCCTACTTCTTTGAAGTTAGAATTAAGAAATAACAGAAAGCCAAAAAATATAGTAATATGTTGAGACAATAACAAATAAAGCAGGTGTCACATATTTAAAACAAATTTTAGGTAACGAACAAGGGGTACCTGCTGAAATCTCTTTAAGTGAAGAGTGAGAACAGGAGGAGCAAGGGAAATTAGCATCTGCTTCTTAGCATTGGTGTAAACGTGTTTCTTCTCACCTACAGAAAGAAAGCAATTTTAGCAGTGTGAGGATCATTTTAGACCTCTATATAGCATTCACATCTGCTATAAATCATTCCAGGGGCTTCCCTGGTGGCGCAGTGGTTGAGAGTCTGCCTGCCGATGCAGGGGACACAGGTTCGTGCCCCAGTCTGGGAGGATCCCACATGCCATGGAGCGGCTGGGCCCGTGAGCCACGGCTGCTGAGCCTGCACGTCCGGAGCCTGTGCTCCGCAACAGGAGAGGCCACAGCAGTGAGAGGCCCGCGTACAGCAAAAAAAAAAAAAAATCATTCCAAACATCTAAAGCAAGGATCAGTACGCTTTCTGGAAAGAACCAAATAATAAATATTTTAGGCTTTTTGGACCAAGAGGCAAAATCAAGGATATTTTGTACGCATTAATACACAAATTTTATAGAATTCAAACTATAATAAAATAATTGAGTATGATTGCAATCTACTGAAAAGAAGAATGGAATCATTTTTGGAGAGGTAACAATTAGGGTTCAAAGTTCATGTTTTCTACTATAAAATCATTTTCAAATGTTCATCTGTAAAAAATATTTTTAGCTCGGAGATCACACAAAAACAAGAAGCAGGCCAAATTTAGCCTGCAAACCACAGTTCACTTACACCGGCTCTAAAGCAAACAGAAATGCTATAAAATCAACACGATTTACTTTTTGTATCAACAAGTAAATAAATAAAAAGCTAGACTTTCTAAATGTTTCAGCAATTCTAGTAAGAATCCTTAGGAATCTATGATGCCTCCCTATCCCACTTACCCAAGATCAAAAAAAAAAACAAGGTGGGGGCAAGGGTAGGAGGGGGATTATTAATATCTTTCTGTTCTGTATTTGAAGAAGATGGTAAGAAAGCACTGTCCTCCCAGTACCTTGCACTGGGCACGTCACTTCAGCACGCTGAAGAATTAAAGTGTGGTTTTCTGGATGCAAGAGAGATGAGGCTCATCACAAATGACAGGAAACTGAGGATACAAAGAAACAGCCCCTATCTGTTAAGGAGCCTGCTGTGATAACATCTCACTGGGATGATTTCCCTACAGGGAGTGGTATCAGAGAGCAAACTGCCCCACTTTAACTGCTGCTGGGATGCCACAGAGTACTAGCCACATCAACAAAGTTCTGCTTATCCATCCTTCTATTAAAGTATTTACACAGGGGGCTTCCCTGGTGGCGCAGTGGTTGGGAATCTGCCTGCTAATGCAGGGGACACGGGTTCGAGCCCTGTTCTGGGAGGATCCCACATGCCACGGAGCAACTAGGCCCGTGAGCCATAACTACTGAGCCTGTGCGTCTGGAGCCTGTGCTCCGCAACGAGAGGCCGTGATAGTGAGAGGCCCGCGCACTGTGATGAAGAGTGGCCCCCGCTTGCCACAACTAGAGAAAGCCCTCGCACAGAAACGAAGACCCAACACAGCAAAAATAAATTAATAAACTCCTACCCCCAACATCTTCTAAAAAAAAAAAAAAAATTTACACAGTATTTTGGGAAAAGGGAACTTATTGACACCATCCAAACCCTGATACAATTAAAACAGTAGTACTCTACTGATACAGTGCAAAATGTACCCCTAAACATTAATTTTACTTTCTGTGAAAAAATCTGAATACCTTTTATATTTGCCTTTGGTCCACTATATTGTCTCCGTGTGCACACTTCACAAAGCAGTTTATTAGCATCTCGAAGTTTCTCATTTCGGGTGAACTGATATAAACAATGTTGGATTGAACATTCATCAGTACTGAAAGCTTCCCTGTTTGCAAGAGTACAGAAAGCAGTTTCTGGATCTTCGTTTACAACCTCATATACTTTCGTCCCGGGAGTATGATCGTCATTCAGAATCTCTAAATTTATTTCGTCAGGTTGAAGAGCAGCATTCAAGTTAAGGTTCTTAAATCCACTGGAAATGTCCACTTCTCCATTGCTCCCTTCCTTCATGTAGGCACCATTTAAATTCCTAGTACATTCAGCAGGAGATGCCAAAACCTTCAGATCATTATCCATGTTGACATTTTTCATATCTACTTCCTCTGTGGATTTTTGATTGTCAGTTACACTTTCTATCATTTTTTCATGGCCATTCAAATCTTTCTGATTAACACAATATTCTTTATGTATAACTTCCTCTTGTGAAATATGGTTGGATTTAATATCCACTTCTCGCTGAAGTGACATTTCAACTTCACATTCATTACCTTCAGGATGGTCAATGGCATAGACATCATTTAAATGAAGAACCTTTCCTTGAATTTTTTGTTGCCTTCGTTGGTTCTGTGTAAAAAGTACAAAACATTAAAAAAAAAACAACGAGAGAGAGGAAGAGAAAAAGCGTACACGTATCACATCAGGTTTTCCTGTTTATCAATCAAAAATAAATAAGTTAATAAGGAAGAGTTCACTCCCAGAATTCCAACCCTAAAAGTTCCTTTACAATCAGGGGTCAAATAAATTATAGAGAAAAGTTCTTTGGGGCTTCCCTGGTGGTGCAACGGTTAAGAATCTACTTGCCAATGCAGGGGACACAGGTTCGAGCCCTGGTCCGGGAAGATCGCACATGCCGCGGAGCAACTAAGCCCGCGTACCACAACTACTGAGCCTGTGCTCTAGAGCCCGCAAGCCACAATTACTGAGCCCACATGCCACAACTACTGAAGCCTACATGCCTAGAGCCTGCGCTCTGCAACGAGAAGTCACCACCACAATGAAAAGCCCGTGCACCGCAATGAAGAGTAGCCTAGCCCCCGCTCGTTGCAACTGGAGAAAGCCCATGTACAGCAAGGAAGACCCAACGTAGCCAAAAATAAATAAATTTAATAAATAAATTTAAAAGAAAAGTTCTTTGATTGAAAGCAGGGATAAAACATCACCAATCATCAAAAAATTGTCACATGGGGGCAAATAAAAATGTGCAAGACATGGTCTCTGATCTAGACAGAGCAGTAAGGCTGTTGAACCCAAGTAGCCATGTATTAAAGCAGGGGGCGAGTGTCTACACACACACCAGGAAGGGATATATCCATGTGAGTTATAATAAAAATAATAAAATAAAAATAAACTGAAAACACAAGGATGTATAAAAACAAACCAAAAATTCAAGGATGGGCAGAGGGATGGAGGAAAACATTCCAGGAAACAAATGGCCCAAAACTAGAGAAGCAAGGAAGCCACATATACAGAGGACAATAAAATACTCTACCCACTTAAAACACGTTCTTTGCCATTTGCTGCCTATGTCCAAGTGCGGGGCAGGGGAGTTGCATTTTATCCAGATTTCTGTTACTGGAATGCCTAAAGACTCAAGGGGTTAGCATTTTGAGTTGTCACTAAAAGGATAGTCCCTGTGAGGCTAATTCGTAATACCAGAAAGCTGAAGGGCAGCACATAGGGCTCTGGACAAAAAAATTTTCTGATATGCTTCAGTTAAAAATAGTACACATGAAAGAAAAATGGGGTAAGGATATAAGCAAATACTTCAAAGGAAAGGAAATACAAACAGCCCTTAAACATAAAAACATGCTTAACTTCACTTACATTAAAATAAATAGAAAATAAAACTGCACTGAGATACTATTTTCCATCTATCAGACTGGCAGAAATCTAAAAGTTTAATATTCTGCTGTCAAGGATCAGGAGAAACAGCAAGTCTCATATGTTGCTGGTGAGACTATAAATTGGTACAACTTTTGTGGAGGGCAATTAATTTATCAAACCACAAATACAATCCCTCTTCTCAAAATATGCCCAATCAATGACATATGTATAGGGTGATTCACAGCAGCACTGGCCATCATAGCAAAAGACTATAGGTGTTCGTATACCTAAATCAAAAGAGAAATGGTTACATGAACTATAGTACATCTATTATACTATATTTAGTAGTATGTTTACTACTAAAATAGAATACCATACAGCTGTTAAAAAAGGAATCTTTGTGTCCTGAAATGTAAAGATCTCCAACAATCTAAGCAGAAACAAACAAAAAGCAAGGTCCAGAACACTGTGCATAATTTTTAAAAGGAGTGAAAAACAAGACTACATATTTGTATTGTACTTGATCATATTTTCCAAAAAAACCTAGAGGACACGTAAGAAACTAATGAAAGTAGTATCTATGTCACACAAGGAGGGAGATTTTTATTGTACACATTTGTATTATATATTTAAAATTTTTTGAATGTCAATGTATTAGCAACTCAAAAAATTATTGAAAATGAACTAAAGTTTTTTTAAAGTTGTCACAAGTAATGCAGAATTTTTTTTAAAAAGCACATTTTCTTCACATATACTCAGAGAAACTTCACTGCAGAGAATACTAAATGAGCTAATTCTGTAATTGCCCAATGAAAGTGCTGTATATAAAATAACAGACATGTCTACCAATGTCACTCAGACTTTAAACTCAATAGTTCAAAAAATTAAAATGAGAAAAGTATGGTTTTCCTCCTAATTACCCACCTTGGCTTGCTTTTTGGCTTGCTTCTTTGCTTTTTTCTGTAAGTGCTTACTTGTTCCTGAAAGAATATCATTTCTCTCCTTTATGTAACTGTCATTATCTTTTTCTTCCTCACTTTCTTTATCTTCATCATCCATGGTCTTTTTCAGATTTTTATCATTTATACTTTTCTTACCACTCTTAAAATATGGAGAGAATATGGGCCAAAAATAAAACTTTACTATTGTTGGTGAAGAGATTTCATGTTACCTAAATAGTTTTCTACTCCTATTTTACACCAGATTTATTTTTCACAATGTTTGGAAACATGTCCAGGACAAAATTCATTCATCTCAAACACCAGAAAGCAATCTTCACATACTGAGAAAACAAGCAAACAAACAAGTAAAACAGTGAAAAAGGCAACTTAACATATGAGTGTAATAGAAAGGAATTTAATGAGTTGTATTAGACACATGCTGTATCATGCTGTAATTACGTCTATTTCTAAATGCACTCTCTGTTGGTAAGTGATTTACATGTCCCACTACAGGTATTCCTTTTCATTCTTTTCTTTCTTTGAATGCAAATGACAGTTTTAAAGAAAGAAAAAACAGAGCAAGTTTAGTAAGACTTTAATCACTAAGTAACAGTGATTTAAAGGGACCCCCAATTCATATTAAGTTGAATAACGATTTATCCAATACTCATAATATGTTCTCTTTTTCCTATGACTACTTGATAGGAACTAAATTAATATGGCTTAAAACTGAGATACTCTCTTAACATTTATAAACTTAAGTCTATAAGGGATTTGTGGCTAATCTTAAATAATGAAAATAAATAGTAATTTATATGAAGTAAATATTTCCTGATATGTAAACTAATCAAGTTAATTATCTATAAATAATTCCAGACACACTCTTTAAATATATATATATATATTTATCCCATTCTCTTTTCAAATCTTTAAAATTCTTCTGCCTCATATACACTAAGAAAAATTTCTCCATGCTTGGCCTAGTAATGTACAGCTTGGAAAAGGTAGCAAGCCCTCCCCCATAAATCTAGCTCAGGAAAGAAAAAAATCTACTTAAATAAAATAAATGTAAGTCTTACCTGATCGTCTAAAACCGGTAGAGACAAATCAAGGAACGATTCATGAACCAAGGAGACCTTAACCAACCAAAAAAGAAAACGTAAAAAGGAGGAAAAGATTCATTTTAAACATTATATAGTAAAATCATGGGGGGGTGCTAAATTTTAAAATAAAGGCTTAGGAAAATGAAATGAAAAATTACACAGTGTTGAGGACTCTGGATTAGGGGAAATCAATTAAAATATTAAATAACTTCTTCCTGATATAAGGAGTGCTCATAGTTCCAGGAAAAAACTATGCATACTTGGACAGTTCAAAAAGAATATCTTATAAAACTAACTAGACATTTCTGTTTTTGAAAGAAACAATTGATAAACTGTACATTATTAATATTAATGCATAAATCCAGTCTGCACTACATCTACTTACAGTTCTGCATTCATCACACATGATTGTACTAGTTAGTTCACCACCAAATACTCGGTCCACGAAACTTGGTACTGATTTTTTCTTTTCATAATCTATAAGGGGAAAAAGTCTATCAATTATCCTTATATAATTAATGAAATAAATCAAAACTACTTACCAATCTAACTCTAAAATTTAATTTTAATTTCCTATCCTATTGACTTTTCTCTATTCATAATTACCACAATTTTATTTTTATGCTACAGTCAGCAGCGTATACTGCACTTCTAAGCATAACACATTTTAACATAATCACATCTTGTGAAAAAGAAAAAAAAAGTTCTTATCCAAGATCTAGTCAGTGGAAAATAAATTTTGCGAGTCAATGAGACTTTCTGTATATCAGTATCTTACCTAGTAAAACAAGCAGATCGAGCTACACACAGAATGCTATTTTAGCTCGCTTCTAGCTCTAACATTCTAACACCGGCAGCAAGTTTGGGAGTAACTTGCTTTGTGAACTCCACTTAAAACAAAAACAAAAAGCCCTCAGGAGAGTATTTCAGACAAAATCCTCCTTTTATTTTTCTATGTTCCCAGAAATAACCTTGATAAGTTTAGCATAAGGTGACATAATTTAACTACCTAGTAGTTCAACTTTCTAATCACATGAAATGTGTAGGCCTTATTCAAATGACAGGTGTCATTTATACAGAAACACATTTTATGACAGACAGTGCAAACAGGCTTGATTCCCTCTCTGTTGCTGGCCAGGCCAGCACCAAGGGCACCAAGGAGGTAAACAGTTGCTATGTGTTGATTCTGAACTGTGCTTTACAATACAGTAGTTGCTAGTCATTGGGGCCACCTACATTTAAATTAGTTAGAATTAAATGAAAATAAAATTTAGCTCCTCAGTTGCACCAGTCACATTTCAAGGGTCACATAATAAGAAAAAAGTTATCTCCATGATTAATAAACGAGCTGACAACTCTCAAAGACAATCACTGCTAATTAAAGTCTAAGCTTTTGAGGGAATTCCCTGGTGGTCCAGTGGTTAGGATGAGGCGCTTTCACTGCCAGGGCCCGGGTTCAATCCCTAGTCAGAGAACTAGCTGTTCCGACTAAGATCCCACAAGCCATACGGTGCGGCCAAATAAATAAAGTCTAACTTTTTGAAAAATAAAATTGTGATGTCATCTTAGCTCTATGTTTATAAATTTTACCATAATATTGCATAAAAAGAATACACCAGAAGTTAAATTTTTCTAAAGTATTTACCTTTGGAGTATTGAATAATTGTTTTAAATCAACGAAGATAAAGAGAAATTATAATAACTGTGGATAATATAAATAATATAAATTATTAATAACTGTGGATTTGAAATACATGTGTTAGCGATCTTGTCCTAAAGTACAGAGGAATTCAACTATAGTGCTTTAGTTCAAAAATTCAGACATTACCTTTAACTTTATTTTTTAGCTCTTCATCCAATTTTTCAGTAGAATTACCAAATGCTTTAAGAATTCCTTTACTCACTCTCTAAAAGTAATAAAATAGATATATATACCATTAAATTTTATAGTTATTTTCCTTTAAAAGTATGTAATCAAGTCAAGAAAGTGATCAAGAATTAATTAGCTCTCCAAACTTACTGAATAAAACTTAATATTTCTAAAATCACATTTTCAAAATTAATTCCAGGAGCTAAAAAGAATTATACTTAAAAAAACAATCAGTAACCCCTGAGCAAAGGCACCATCTTATCATTTCAAGATTTTAACCTACTCAAACCAAAGCTTTTCAGAACATGCCCACCTCCTTTGAAAAGACCACTGAAATACCATGTCCTAGAAGCAGAGTGGATAATGAGAGCTACAGGGACAAACTCCAGTGCTCAAAGTCTAGCTCCATCACTACTGGATGACCCTGAACCAGGCACTGAACTTCTCTATACTCTAGTTTCATAATCTGTGAAGTGAGAAAATGACTCACAGAATGGTTGTGAGGACTGAGTAAGGTAATGCTTACAAAATACTGAGAACAGTGCTTGACAAAAAATAAGAGCAACATAAATATTAGTTGTTATCACTGTGTTATTACTATTATTAATTATATCCACATCCCCCCAAATTACTTTATATCCTGGTAATTAACAAAAAAATTAAAATACAAATGTTCCCTGATTCTTACAAAATAAAAATACTTCTTAGATTCAAAAAGCAGTGTTAAATCACACTCAGAATGAAGAGTAAGGGTGCGCTGCAACTGGGAATCGTTTGGGGAACACACATTTTCCAGTACCTTATAGCTCTCCTGGTATAGGCTAGTACAATAGAACCCTTAAAGAACAATAACGCTGTAAACATCAAGCAAAGTAGAGCATTATGAAAAGGAGACTCATTTCTAATTCCCTTCATTCATTCTAATAATTAAAATATACTGGTTGAAAAGGCTGGTGAAGAAAAAACAAATTTTTAATATAATGGCCTCAACTAGTTTTCACTGCTCTAATAACTCTTAAGACATCAAATGACAAAGAAGTTAATGAAGATCAGATTATAAAATACACTGGTCAAAATATGCTAACTTGATGTTCTTCTGCTCTCATTCCATCCAATAAATAGCGAAGCAGCTCCTGGCTGTCTTGCTGCTGATAGCCTTTAAATCGCACTGCTCTACAGAAAAAAGAAAAAGAAAGAAAAAAGAAAAACAATGGTGAGTCTACTAAAAGGAAACTATTTTTTTATAAAATCTCAGGATCATATCCCAAATCTTGGAGTGTTCACTAGTTTCTCAAAAGTTTGTTTAGTCCAACAACATCCTTAGTAGATTTAATTTTCATACAAAGTATGTATTTTTTAATCCAAATGAAATAAACCATGCTTTAATATAACTACTGAATTAACTCTAAAGCTAATAATTTTTTCATATTATTTCCCAGCATTCTACTGATGCACTGAAAGCACAATCAAAACAGATACTCACTTTTTACAGACCTGAGAAAAGAGTTCTCTAGGTGTCACGATTCCCTTTTTGGTCTCTTGCATCTCATTAAGAAACTGGCTCATGGCTAAAGTAAGAGGGCCTGGAGGCTCAAGGTTTATTTCTAAGGGTTCCTGAATATGGGAATAAAAATTACTTTTTTCAGTCAAATTTTGGAATCATTTATTTTATCAAAATGTAACTAGTCAACCTTTATTCCTATGTTCCTGACAGAGCTGTCCCAATTAAATTCTCAAAATGTACATCAAAAGATGGAGAAGGCTTCTGGTCATAGACTTTGATAAAGAATTCAGTTCTACTGTTTTAGATTATCAGGAACTTACTACCTAGGAACTGAAAGAGCCAAAGCAAAATGTAAATAATAAAAATGGATAAGGTAAAATTCATTTGGCTCTATAGCATTTAAGTCACCTGAAAAGATGTCAAAAATAAGAATGCATGCCTAGGGCTTCACAAACATCAACAGCATTCCCAAGAAAGAAGCCAAACACTCAGCACAGCAGTACATGGCATACATAGAGCAAATAAATGTAAAGGCCCCTTATAAATTTCCAATAGCCTGAAAATCCTTAACTTGGTAGCTTAAAACCAAATAAACAAAAGAGGTGAAAATGAGCATCAATTCTTAAAAATAATTTAAAATGCTGCTATTCAGAGAGGAAAAGTACTGAATAAAAGAAAATTTTAAAGTACGTACTGTTAATGCCAAATCAGGTGGTTCAATTTTTACAATTGTGCCAGACATTTTTACTTCTTTTAGTAGTTCTCTAAGCACGGGTGTTTGTGACAAATTCTGGAATGTAGTATGGAAAAGAAAGGGAAAATTATTTAAAGGCAAACCAATTCATTCAAATGTTTTTTAAGTGCCTATTCTACCAAAACAGAAAATCATTATCAACACTGCAATTTTTATTGCGACTGTCAAACAAAAAGTAACTTCATGCTCTTCCCCCCACTCTAATTGGTTCATAAATACTTCAGTTCTGAGCTGCTTCATCACCTCAGAAGGTCATTCTCCCAACCACCCAATATGAAGTAGCTACCCTACCACCACCACTACTTACCACTACGTGCAACTAGGCGTTTGTTTCTGTACTTGGTTCTCCTGTTTCCCCCACCCAAGCGAAAGTTCTTTGAGGGCAAGGGCCATGTTTGTTTTGAGCCCTATTGCACCCCAGTGCTTAGCACAGTGTTTTACTGTCATGCAAAGTAAACATTCCCTTGAGTTTTTTTTTGAAAACATAGAAATAAACTACTTACAAGGGAAAAGCTCAAGCCTACAAGTAGCAAATAAGCAAAAACACCCTATGAGGAAAACACTAGATTTCCTTAAAGGGGGAAAAATTAATATTGGCACCTGCATAACTGCATTGAAGAAACATGTATTTCCCAAATTACTGAGTCCTTTCACAGTTATTTGGGAAGTAGAATTCATGGAAGGATTTTCTTTAGCCACGTTTTCCTTTTTTTCTCTCTCTTGTTCATTTTTACTCTCCTTTTCTAGTTTTTTATTTTCAAGTTCAATATTACCACTATCTTTTGCTGCTTTAAAAAAAAAGAAGAAGAAAAGACTTATTAGCAAAATGTATAACACAGCCATACCAAATGCAAAGTTATACTGGGGACCAGAATTTGTGAATTTTACCTAATAACATGATTTGCCACCTGTTTGATTTTAAATGTTTTCTTACAAATATAAGTAAATTACCATCAAGAGAGAAAAACCAATAAACAAAAAATATTCAGAACTGATGTAAGCATTACTTTGACAAATGAAACCAAACAGTATATGCTTCAATATAAATCCCTTTTTAATGCACAAATGTTTTCTACAAATGAGCATATATTACCCTGTGAAATCAGAGTATAAAGCAATCAAATAAAGAATGTGGACATGAAATAAATTTTTAAATGAAGTCTGAGGGTCAAAAACCAATCCTGAAGTTAGGAACAAACAATTCTGGCTCCACAAAAGATACCACTGTGACAGTAAAAATGTAAACAAGCTTTTAAAGCAAATGATGAAAGCCAACCCAATTAATTTAATTATGTATGAAAAAAACCTGAGAAGTATCTGGCCTTTTGAAGGAGTTACAGGCACTTTACTTTCACATCATCCAAACAAATGTAACAAAATAAATTCATTATAAGGCAGGTCTCCCTTAAGCCCCTGTGCCAGGGTATGGGAATAGGGTGTTACTGCCCATTACTTAGTCCAGACTCTACGTCACATTTGACTATTGTTTCTCAGATTCCCTTCTAACTCCTTATAATTATCTATATTCTCACTGTTTTACATTCTTAACCAAAAATAGTTTGAAATCAATCATAATTAATGTTATTCAGCTATATGTAATGCTATGGTATGTTAAACTAAATATCAGCAGATTATATAAATCAACATTACAGTATATATTAAGAAACAAATGATTTTACCTGATTTTGGAGCTGTAATACCGGCTTGTTTTCTAACATAATCAACCACCTGACCCAATCGGTTTGAATTACAATACTGGACCTCATCATCACATAGGTAACACCTGTGTCCCAAAAGATCCCAGAGAAGAAAAGTAACAAACTGACAACCACAGAAGGGCACTAATTTTAATTCATGGAACCCAAAGTGTGTAACCCTCAAATTATTCTACTAAAGAAACTGAAAATTCTGTTTTGAAGGAGACTATACATATTAACTCTGGTTTACTGTTAAATAAGGTTAGCCTGAATTATAGCTACATATAAATACCGTGAAAATACTCCAAATATTTTACTGAAATGGCTATTTATAACATTAAAGTGAAAGTTTTTTCTAATATTTCAAATCACAGACCTACATCATCAAAATTAACAAATTTTACAACTGACAAATGTTCAGTGAACACTGCTATGTAAATGGTTTTTAAAGATGTAAAATTTTATTTTAATGAGGTTAAAAGAAATACCAGCCTGACATTTTCATGCAAATTCATTGCCAAAATTTACTATATTCTCAGTTTATCTGGAATTTGTTCTTAGTGTCCCAATTTTTAAAAACAATCTACCATACACTTTGTAATATCACAAGAAAGAAAAACAAGTGTGAAAATTCCTATGTCTTTTCCATGCTATAATTTTTGTGTTTGTACAATACTAAGCAAAAGCTTCTCATAACATCACATTCTCTAGCCTTCTGAAAGTGATGGTATTTAAACAAATACTACAAAAATTTTAACCTTCTTGCTCTTTAAACATTTCAAACACCTCCATTCTCCAACATTTCAAATGATTTCCAGCAAATGGGCACAGGAGTTGAAACTCACCATACACTCCAGTTGTCCAAACTAAGAACCAGACAATGAGGTTCAGATCTCGGAGTCATATAGTGCTTCAAGGCATGCTGCTCCTGAGAATTTCTGCCGCAGCCCTAGAGAATCATAATCATAAACCTCAAAGCCACAAAAATTCACCAGGAGAGAATTCATAATCTACAATGAATAAGGAAGTGGGTCAAGAAATTCTGCCATTCTTATAATATTGAAAATAAAACTTTAGACTCTAGAGAGTCCAGATTTTGTTAAAACTTAAATATGAATAGGCAGCTGAGGACATTTAAGGAAGAAGGTATTTATAAACCCAAGCACTAGAAGGACTCTTCCACTCCAACTTGTCATTTCCAGTCCCAACTAAACCATGCTAATGTAGTCATTCACTAGTTCTAGTTTAGACTCCTTAACATCTTCCTAAGTATTTTCCTAACTTCAACCTTTCTTCATATACATATTTTTTTAGTTTAATATTCCTAAAACAAAGCTCTGTTCATATACTCAATTCAAAAGTGATGAATTGCTCTTAAACTCCTACTCACCAAACCTGATACCCTCTGATCCCAATCCACCTTTTCAGGATTATCCCCCATAATCTCCTATTTGAATATCATCTACCAGCTAAAACCACAGCCCTTCCACAATACAATTTTGTTCACATTATTCCATTTGCCTTGAAATTCTTTACTGTTACTGCCACTGATCAAATCCCACCCAGTCTTCAGGATCTTGCTCAAAGGTCACTTCCTTTCAGAAGCCTGTGCTTATCCTTCAAGATAAGAAAACACTATATTCTTCCTCTAAACACACTCCTACAAAACATGGTATAAATTCCTGGTGGCATTCCTTATTTTCTACCTTATATTAAAGTTGTTAATGTTGATATCCTTCCTCCCCTGGAGTGTAAATCCTGAAGGCATGAAAAACAGAATTAACCTATTACCAAGAACCTAGCAAAGTGAAGGAGGTCAATAAGCATTAATTGAACAAGTAAATGGGAGATTTTCACCTACATCTGCATAGGCATATTCATAAAAGAACACGACCATATTGTGTGTCTCCAGGTGATTAAATCACAGCTAAGAAATACATCTTCACTGTGTATCTATCTGAACCAGGCTTCCAACTCTCTTGGATAGCACTACAATAAGTGGTCCTGTTTCTATTGTAGCTACTAAAAATATCCTTCAGAGGGGAAATATTTATCAATGGCTTCTAATCCTTCAACTATGATATCAAACCTACTGACTCAATTTATCCTGCTCAACATTTAAATCTAAAATAAACTAACATTTGATATTAATTTTGAAAATTTTAACACCATTTGAGATTATCTGAAACTTAAACATGACATGAGTTATCATAAGACAACAGGTGAGAATCCCTTGCTAACAGTGCAAAAGATAACTCTACTGGGATAAAAGTTAACAGTTAATACTGACATTGTCTTACCCTTAGGAATTAAAAAGATAGCAAAATAGATAAAATTTATAATAAGAAATGTATTGTGGAAAATTTGAAGTAGTAAAATATATTCACTCTCATCATATGTATCTAACAGGTTAAATGAAAACTTTTCAAATATAAATAAACAATAAATATGTTCTTTACTAGCATATAAAATTTTTTTAACTGTCTGACCACAATAAGGTACCACCTATCAGAATGTTTAAAATAAAAAACTGTGACAATACTAAATGCTGACAAGGATGTGGAGAAAGTGGATCACACATGCTACTGGTAGGGATATAAAATGGTACAGCCATTCTGGAAAAGTCTGGGAGTTTCTTAAAAACTAAACATTTAAGGGGATTTCCCTGGTGGTCCAGTGGTTGGGACTCTGCACTTCCACTGCGGGGGGTATGGGTTCAGTCCCTGGTCCGGGAACTAGGATCACATGCTACGTGGGGCAGCCAAAAAAACCCAAAAAACTAAACATTTAATTATCATATCACCCAGCAATTGCACTCTTGGACATTGTCCCCAGAGAAATGCAATCTTAAGTTCACGCAAAAACGTGTACACAAATGTTCATAGCAGCTTTATTCATAATCACCAGAAAAGTGAGATAAGCCCCAATGTCCTTCAACAGGTGAACAGTTAAGGTGTGGTACGCCCATACCATGTAATACCACTCAGCAATAAAAAAGAACTATTGATACACACAACTTGGGTAAACCCTCAGGTGATTAGGCTAAGTGAAAAAAGCCAATCCTAAAATGTTGTATATTACATGATTCCATTTATATAACATTTTTAAAATGACAAAATTTTAGAAACAGAGAACAGACTAGTGGTTGCAAGGGACTGGGGGGAGGGATGGCAGTAGAGAAGTGAGTATGATTTTAGAAACGCAACACGAGGTCCATGTAATGTTGGAACTATTCAATACCTTGACTGTGGTGGTGGATACACGAAACTACATAGGTGACAAACTGTACAGAACTTAATACACACATACTCACATGCACAACACACATATACCCACACAAACGAAGAGAAGTAAAACTGGGGAGACCTGATTAAGACTGATGGATTGCATCAATGTTAGTATCCTGGTTGTGATATTATACTATAGTTTTATAAAATGTTACCACTGCCCAGTAGTCCAGTTTCCTAACATATAAACTTACCACCACTAAGGCTGACTAAGAGGCTCTCCTGACCTCTAGTACCAAGGTAATACCTGTGAGCTGTTCTGCAACCCAGATACCACCCAACCCCAAGGTATTCATTCCCCCAGCAGCCAGAAATGTGGCCAGGTGACAGCTCACAGCTCAGTCCGTCGACCCCCAAGAATTATCCTCAGTGGAAGGAAGCCGCCTTGCCCAAGGTTAGTTCCCCTCCCCAAGGTCAGCCCATATCCAATGGCTGGTCTATGTACAAGTACAAAGGCCTGGCCTCTTGCCTCAATTCAGGACCTCTCTGAAGGCCAGAGTTCACTGTGGGATCAGCTGAGACCCCGTAGCACTGCCTCTTTGCTCTCCCTCTGCCTAAACTTGCTTCCCTCACTGTTTTCCTTGGGTGGTACCTGAGAACACCCCCCAATAAACCACCTACACACAAATCTCACTCTCAGAATCTGTTCCCCAGGGAACATGACCTATGCCAGCTAGCATTCTGGTCACCCATACTGTACTTTTAGGTAATATCTTCTAAAAGAAGTTCATACTTATATAAATTTGTAAGTTCATACTTAAATAATAAAATTCCATATCAATCAAAATCTAAGCATACCTGATGGCCACATTTAAGACACAGCCAAACTGAAGAATTTTCTTCCGTTTCTTCTTCAGATTTATCTTTTACTTTATTGTCTGTCTTACAATCTTGGCAAATGTTCCATTCCACATTCACTAAAGCCTTTTTCAAATTACCTTGTTCCAATCCTTTTCTAATGTGTCTGCACATAGGTTCTATTAAAACAAATAATAAAGGAGTATGTGAGGTAAAATATGTCTTTCTTCAGTTAATCTCAAAACTTACACTTGATTTGAACTTCAAAAATGAATTTATAAACAAATTTTTAGATAACCTGAAAAGTTAAATTTTTGTTTGATATTTGATTATAAGACGATTACGTAAGAAAGGGATGTTATACAAATTTTGAAGTCCTTGGTATAACTACCGCCACCCCAAATCACTTCAATTTATTTATCACATCTATTATTCTCTTTATTTTAAAAGGTTTGTAGAGAAAGTCCCTCATTCAGTCAACAATACAACTACTGCACACCTGGCACTGTGACAGATGCCACGGAACCTAAAAAGTGACCAACTCACAGCTCTTTCTTTAAGCAGCACACATTCTGGCAGGAGAAGCAAATAAATAAATAAATGTACAAGAATCTCTGAAACATGCTATAGCAGCACGAGAAGGTTGATGTCAACGAAAGTTTCACAGGGGAGGTAATGTCTGTATAATCTTGGAAGATATTTACAGTAACAAAAACTCATATTAATTAAGCACTTAACTATGAGTGTGACACTGTGCTACATTATCTCATTTAATCCACACAACCACCCCAGAAGGAAGACTCTACTATCCCCAATGACTGATAAGAAACCTCAAAGTTAGTGCCCAAGGTCACATAACTACTTAACAGCTATGCCAGAATTTGGATTCAAGTCTTTCTTATTTCACGCTCATACTTTAAACTATGACCTCATGGAGTAAAGAACAATCTGAAAAGGCCACATCTCATGAACAAAGGGATGGCGGCGTAAAATGTAAAAGTGCATGCTGTCTCCTGAGAATGGCAGTCACGCATGTTTAAAAACGAGCAGCTGGACCTGAAACTGAAAACCCCCGCTGGGGCTAGATCACTAACAGGCTTCACAAGCCACTCTAAAGGGCTTCAGTTCTTTGAGGGCCCCTGGAGGTTTAGAAACTCATCAAGTGACACAATTAGCTTTATGTCCAATGAATGTGCACCAAGAGAATATAAATGCAAGTGAGATCATATGAAAAACTACTAAATCCCAGTAAGTCATCAAAAAAACACAGACTGGAAAAAGAAAATACTCTTTTTCAACTAGCAAATCAGGAAAAGATTTTTACAAATGATACTAACCTGTGTCAATAAAGGTTCAGAGAAATGGGCACTGTGTTACGCTGCAAGGGGGCCTGTAAATTAGTAAAACATTTCTGAAGGGCAATTTGGCAATAGATCCAAAAGAGCCTTGAACACGTTTACACCACTTAATTCAGCAATTCTAATTCTAGGATCTGTACCAAGAAGAAGATAACCAGATGTGCACAGTTTTAGCTACAAAAATGTTTACTATGACTCTATTCATAACACTGAAAAGTTAAAGATTTATCTACATTTGTAACAGTAGGGGATTACCTAAATAAATTATGAAATGTGCAACCATGGTCTTTTACATCAATGGAATAAACATCACGCCATTAAAAATGTTGTGCTATTAAATGACATGTCTATACAAAGATTAAGTTAAAATGCAAATTACAGAATAATGTACACTTTGATCCCATTTTTGCATATTAAAATAGATGTCCATTTAGGGATACAAACAGTACTTTAAAGATTTAGTTTGTGAAATATACCTAAAGATTCAGAAGAATCATCAATTGGAACAGTTTTTCCCTTTGTCCGTTTCTTTCCCATGTTGGCACTTTATGGATTACTTACTGACACAAAATAACAATCTAGAAAACAAGATAAAGTTAGCTTGACAAAAAAAAAGTATGTTTTACAGTTCTCTTGGAGACAGTAACATAACTAAACCACATAATTTTGTGTGTCTATTAAGTTACAAAAACCACTCACATGTATCATCCAGTTTTCAGTAAGAACCCTGAAGTAGGGTATTACCTCTGTTTTTCATAGCCTAGGAAT
Organism: Stenella coeruleoalba; assembly: GCF_951394435.1. NCBI lineage: Eukaryota > Metazoa > Chordata > Mammalia > Artiodactyla > Delphinidae > Stenella > Stenella coeruleoalba. The sequence continues at coordinate 128,877,202 of NC_137150.1, read as the reverse complement.
CTGATTCTTAGTAAGGTTAAAAGGTTTTCAATAAATGTAAAGGTCAGGAGAGAACCTACACCTTCTTACACAGATCTTGAAAAGTCTCAGCCCCTTATATTATTAGGAATTCAACTTCTCACTAGATAAATGTGGAATGGTGGTGGCACTTTGAAACAAGATAATTTCTCGTCCTTCAAAGCCATCTTTCTTAGCTCCTGCAGGGAATGCAATTTGATTGATATTTCTCAAAGAAAATTAAAAATAATTCTGAAAACAATCTCCTAGAGGGAGTTAGAAAATTCACAAAATAATTCAAAGCCAAATATAAAAAGTGACACATGGTTCTGCATTTTTCCACACCAGGATTTCCTACGGATGTTAGCTGAAAATCGATTACATCTGCATTCTCAACCATTTACATTATATTCTTGACAAAATCAGTTTGGACTATTATGATAAATCTAGTTCATATCAAATCACCTCCTTAGTCAACAATTAAAAATTAGAAAACATGAAAAATACTGAAAGTACATACATGTCTACCTAATAGCGGTTTTGAAAAGTATATTTTACATACATTAGAATAACTTAGTGTCAAAATCACTTAACTGACTAAAATAATTATTTTACCTGGGATGCTTATTAAAATTCTGATTGCATAAATGGAAAGTAGGACCTGGGACATACGTTTTTAAAACACTTGCCAATTAATTGATACTTAGCTGTCATCGTGCTCTGGCTTAGAGTATTAGAAGTATTCCTCCTTTAGCTCTTAATGGGTTAGGGTAACTAAAGGTAATTCCAAAAGGTTTGTATGAAGAATGAGTGGCAAATTAAATAACTGTTAACCTTTTCAAAGATAATATAAAACGTAACAAAGTTTCATGTTTACAAAATAAATTAACTACTAACAAAAGAACACAACTATATGGGTATATATAAAATGAGCGTATATTTTATGTAATTTTCTCACCCCAAGATAATATTTAACATAATTTCTCTTATCTAGAATTGCAGATTTTAGGAGAAAAAAACAGCATCCAAGTTCTTGCCTCCAATCCAACTCCCTCTAATCTGTGCTGCATGCCAGTACCAGACATATCTTCCAATAATGCCATTTTCCTCATATCACCCTCTTTTTTTTTTTTTTTGCGGGGTACGCGGGCCTCTCACTGTTGTGGCCTCTCCCCTTGCGGAGCACAGGCTCCGGACGCGCAGGCTCAGTGGCCATGGCTCACGGGCCTAACCTCTCCGCGGCATGTGGGATCTTCCCAGACCGGGGCACGAACCTGTGTCCCTGTGTCCCATGCATCGGCAGGTGGACTCTCAACCACTTTGCCACCAGGGAAGCCCCATCATATCACCCTGTTGATTCAAAGTATTTAACAGTTTTTCAACCCACCCTCCTATGCTGTGCACTCATGGTCCCTTATAAATTGTTCCCACCGCTGTGGTAATCCTTACTCTCATTACTTCTCAACAAAGAACCACTAATGTTTGATCATATAGTGCTTCTGATCTGCAAAACCTTTTCATAAGTATTATCTCATTTGATTTTCACAAAACCCTTTAAATGGAGCATTTCGCTAAAGAAGGAAACTCAAGCAAAACGATGAAAGATCACAGGGTGGCAGAGATGGAACTAAAACGCCGATACTTTGGTTCCAACACAGAATCAAGCCAGTCTCTTCAGTATCCTTCACTCCAAAACACCCTGCCCCTACCTCTAAGCCTTTGATCTCCAGATAGTTCTCTCCATCTATCCAAATCTTCCCAATTTCTCCAAGATTTCCACTTCAATGGAGACTTAGGCAACCATTCTACTCTAAATGAACCACTCAACTCTACTTCCCCAGCTAGTGTGCACTATTCATCTTGTACCCTAATCAGATACATAAATGGGCTGCTTCTTAAATCCTTAACCTGGACATGTGTTATTTCCCTATCTGGAATCTAAAGTTCTAGAAGCAAGAAATGGTTTTCAGTGTTACTTCTGAATCGCCTATAGCATTTAGCATAGTGTTAGTACATAGTAGGTCAAGAAATACTTCTTGCATTGAAATAGAAAAAGATAATAGTACCTGAGGAATTAAGGATGATTATAAGGTGCAAAGGTAGGTACATAAGAATGAAGCACACAAGTTCCAGTGAAAAAGAGAAAGGTAAAGAATGAAGAAATCTGCAGTAATGAAGACAGCACTAGCAAATCTGGTTTGAGGACTGCAGTAGCCCAGACTCCAAAGTAAAACTTGAAAGACGAACTGTAATTGCTGCAGGCAGAGGACAGTAAGGGGGTTGCTTCAATGATATGGAAAAGCTCCAATAAATTATTTTTAATTTATTTTATTTATTTTTATTTTTTGGCTGTGTTGAGTATTCATTGCTGTGTGCGGGTTTTCTCTAGTTGTGGCGAGCGGGGACTACTTTCCGTGTGGTGTGTGGGCTTCTCATTGCAGTGGCTTCTCTTGTTGCGGAGCACGGGCTCTAGGCGCGCGGGCTTCAGTAGTTATGGCACGTGGGCTCAGTAGTTGTGGCTCGCGGGCTCTAGAGCGCGGGCTCTAGAGCGCAGGCTCAGTAGCTGTGGTGCACCGGCTTAGTTGCTCCGCGGCATGTGGGATCTTCCCGGACCAGGGCTCGAACCCACGTCCCCTGCATTGGCAGGCGGATTCTTAACCACTGCGCCACCAGGGAAGCCCCTCCAATAAATTTTTGACAACTATAAAGGGCATCTAATGAGTCGTGAGAAGAGAGTACTGTGAGTACCATCAGCTATAATACATCAATAAATCTATACAATTTTTCAGACGAGTCTTCAGATGAGCGTTACTTTTTGCAGGACTCCACACAAAATTTAAATCAGAGCTGGTTTTGCCGGCTCTCATATTATCCAGTTCCCTTCCCTCTCCGCCCTCCCAGTCTTCCCTCGGTTCCATTAAAAATGCAAACGTCTGGAAAACTTTGCAAGACTAGAACACGGCTTTCAAGTTTTGCGTACATTTATCCTACCCTGGGAGCACTGAATTGGTTAGGTGACAGATGCTGCCTATCCTACTAACCACCACACGGACGCGGCAGCCAACTCAGCCCCAACCCATAAGGTGCCCCTAGCCGCGCGGCGCTCGCCACACCTCCCTTTCCCTTCCAACTGCTCCGCACCCACTGGGGAACCTCGGGGTCCACCGGGTCGAGGAGGGCGCCAGCACCAACAACTCATTGGTCAGCTCCTGGAACGGACAGGACATGAGGCCAATGAGAACGCGGTACCGGGCCGAGGCCAGGGAACGTGCTTAAGGACGAGGGCCTTCAAGAGCGAGAACGAAGTCGGGCAGGAAATTCGGACTCCCGGCGCGCAGGAAGTCGTGCGAGCGGTGACTGCGAGGCAGTGGGAGCAGAACTCACCCACGGCGACAGCGCCCATAACTGCATCCCTTAATGGGCCCTCGGGCTGGGCAGCCTGCTCCGTCTTCCTCTGGGTGACGAATTGAGAGCGACAGAGCGGAAGCCAGCGTGACCCCTAGAAAGCAACAACTTCCGTTACGCAGCATTATGGGAAGTGGCTTTGGCCCCAGGGTCCGGCGGCACTGACGACAGTTAATCAGCGCCTGCGCGGGGCTCACACCGGAAGTCTGAACGCGGCAGCCCCTGGAAGCTTGGCTGTCAATGAGTATTTCCCGCTCGCGTGTGACTCTGGGGTTATTGAAATACTTCTAAAGTATGGGTACCAGGTGGTGGTGGTCAGCCCTTTGGAGTCTCCTGGATAGATACCTTACTCAAACACATCGCATCTGAAGGCTGGCTAAGAGGGGACATTTAAAGTTCACGATTTTTTCCCTAATTCTGTCCAGTCGACTTCTAAAGTTGAATATGTAAATAGTCTTGAACTAACCTTGCCGACACAGGGTAAAATTTACAAATATTTACTGTTTACTCGTTAGAAATAGGTAAGTGCCAAGCCCTCTGTAAAGTGAAATAAACATAGGCCTCATCGCCCTGGACTATAGTCTTATGCAGAAGACACAATAATTGCTAGGAAAAAAAGATGCAGGTGGCAATAGAAAAGCAGGCAAGGGATATAAACAGGTAATTCACAATAAAAGAGCATGATATGAAGAAATATTCATCCTTATTAGTAATCTGATAAAACTAGGTTAAAGTGGCATCCTAGGTACTTCCCTGGTGGCGCAGTGGCTAAGTATCTGCCTGCCAATACAGGGGACACGGGTTCGATCCCTGGTCTGGGAGGATCCCACATGCCGCGGAGCAACTAACCCCATGAGCCACAACTACTAAGCCTGCGCTCTAGAACCTGTGAACCACAACTACTGAAGCCCGCGTACCTAGAGCCTGGGCTCCACAACAAGAGAAGCCACCGCAATGAGAAGCCCAAGCACTGAAACGAAAAGTAGCCCCTGCTCGTTGCAACTAGAGAAAGCCTGTGCGCAGCAAGAAGACCCAACACAGCCAAAATAAATAAGTAAATAAATAAATAAAAAGAAAGTGGCATCCTAATCTGTCCAATCGGCCAGAGTAACGGTGGTTAAATTTGGGGGGAAACTGGCTCTCCTGCTCTTTACTGCTATAAGTTTTCTTCATTCAGCACATAGGCTTTTTTTTTTTTCTATCCTAAAACAGGCTTAGGGCCATTGTACCACCTGCTTCCTCTTCCTAGAATGCTGTTCCCTTTTGATCTTATTCTAATTTTGTTCACACTTTAAAAGTCACTTCCTCACAAAGAAATTGGCTGCACAATCTAGGAAACATAGCTACCTGATCACTCACATCACCTTATTTTACTTCTCTACCCAGCAATTATCACTATCTGGTATTTTTCTTTCATAGTTACCTACATTACCTCCTCCCCCAGCCTATCCCCTTGCCTCCATAGATACACAGAAACAAGGAGATATAAGCTCTTTGAGAAATGGGACATCTTTGTCTTGTTCATAGCTGTATCTCTAATACCTGGAAGTGTTTGGAACACAGTGCTTAATAAATACTGAAGAAATATAGTCATGAGAAATGCTTGTACAAGAATGTTCATAGCAGCCTTATTCATAATAGTTTAAAAACTGCAAACAGCCCACATTTCCATCAAAAGAGGAATGGAAGAACTGGTATAGTCACAGTGGACTACAGCAGTCACTGTGGTATAGTCACAGTGGAATACAACTAAGCAAAAAAAAGAAATTACTGATACACACAAAAACATGGATGAATCTTTATACTGAAAGAAGCCTTACACAAATGTACCTACTGTATAATTCCATCCATATTAAGTTTTGGAACAGACAAAACTAATTGTGGTGGGAGAAAAAATCAGAGTAGTGGTTGCCTCTTGGGTTGGGTGGGGACTGACTGGGAAGGAGCATTTAGGAACTTTCTGGGGTGCTGGTAATGTTCTATATCTCAATAGGATTTGAGTTACAAAGGTGTTTGCGTTTGTCAAAACTCAGCAAATATACATTTAAGATGTTCATTTCATTTTTACTTCAAAAGAAAAAACTGATAGGGATAGAGTAGGATAATCAAATAGCTCAGAAATCCCATTAGGGGATTGCAGATAAAGAGGGAACTTTAGGGGGCTTTGGGAGACCACAGTAAGTTAATGATCACTCAAGAATGCAGGTTTGCCTAACCACAAAACCATACAACAGAAGTATGAGGCATGCCTCAAAACAATAAAACAATGGTAGCATGAGACTCACATCCTGCCCAGTGAGCTCAGTAAGTTAATGACTCCTAGGACATGCTCTCTGCACACATAAAAAACAATAATTTATGGAAAGGTGACACTTCAAAGTGAAAGACCCTCATTGTACTGAGACCTAAAATAATTTTCCATAGTGCCATAACAGTCCCGGCTTGACCATGTAGGGACAAGAAAAACTCCCCTGCCCAACCTGGAGGAGGAGCTGATGATGGAAACATGACATCTACTCAAGAATGAGGAAGAAGGTGGTCTTTTTCCCCTCCCCACTTTTCCTTTGATTATAAAAATGTAACCCACGAAGTACTCGGGGCAGCACAACGCTCGCCTGCCCGCCTGTAAGCCTCACAAGCGTCCTGTTCTAATAAGTCACTTCTTATCCATCACTTTGCCTCTGGCTGAATTCTTTCTGCCCTGAGACATAAAGGAGCAGAGCTCCTGGGAGCGCCCCCCCCCAAAAAAAAAGAAAACGCCACCTAGCAGTTTCAGTAGTACCTGACATCAATGGATATCAGTTTACAAACCTCATTTATGAGATTTCTACAATGAATATGTAACATAAAGGAAAAAGTGCATTGTGTATATTTAGTTCGTGAAGAAAAACATTTTTAATTACTCTCGTGTTGGAGTCGCGTTCAAACTGTCCTTTTATTAGCCGGGACAAGTTTCTGTGCATGCACAGGGTCCTTCCTAAGGTCGCCAAGGCCAGCATCCACGCTCAACTGTTCCTATTGCCTTGCTACTCAGCGTCCTTCAGGGACCAAGAGGATCGTTACTGCTCGGGAAGACCTTAGGAATGCAGAAAGTGGGACCCCACCACTACCTACCGAATCCCGAGCTGCATTATATACCAAGATCCCCGAAAGATTCCGCTGCAAGTTCAAATTTGAAGAGCGTTATTTTAAAGGACCATTTCCTGACTCAGGAAACTTGCCGGCTATGCTTCTCACTGACAGTGGCAGCAGCTGGGAAACGCCAATCCGGGAGAACAAAAACTCCGCGACCGAGAAGAAGGAGGCTGGGCCCAGGAATCCCACTGGTCTCTGCTCGGGCTTCCGGGAAGAGCGGGCCTACAAGTGCGCATGCGCCAGCCCCGGAGGAGTCGGTCTCGCTCTCCCAGGCTGCCGGGCCAGAGCGGTTCGTAGACTTCCGGTTGCCTAGCCCTAGAATTTTGAGGCTCCCTCCGCATGCGAATTGAGCTGTCCGTACAGCCAGGACACTCGGGGTTACAGCACCGAGGGGGTCCATGGCTCGAGGTGAGTCCCTGTCCACTGGTGCTCAGCGGGATTGGATGGGTCCCTCGCCGCAGCGGCCCCTTCCACGTCCCGGGAAGTTGGCTACCTGGTGGCACCCCCTTCCCACGACCTTCTCACTGCTCATTGGTTAGAGCTAGCTTCGGGGTTTCATGGCCCCGCCCACCCTCCCCGCACCACCCCGCTACCCTCGCCCTTCCCCTCACCCCCGCCCCCGGCCTGGTCAGTCGTTAGGGGCGAGGGTGCCTGCGTATCTGGCTTCGGTAGTGGCCCTGGCAACTTTCTGAGACGGTTAGGACTCGGGCAGCGAGACGCGCTCCTCCCTTAAAAAAAAAAAAAAAAAAAACAACTTGGTGGGGGGGTGAAAAGGATTCCGCTCAGGAAACTCAAGGTTCATTCTGCGTTCTTACAACATTCATTAAAATCTCGAGTCAGAAACTTCTCATAAGGGTGTTTCTGGGACTGAAATCTCATCTACGAAAATAATTTGACAAATCACTTATTGTGACATCACTCGGGTAGTTGTCCACCCGTAGGTCTATTAGTCCCAAACTTTACTGGTTCCATTTCATCTTCCAGACCTCTAAACTCAATGAGGCCTCCTCCCAAATTCACTCACTCCCTGACTGAGTAAACAAACGTGCCTTTAAATAAATGTCGATTACTCCCCAAATTATATCTTCAGCCGGATCTCATAATTGTACATCTAACTGCCTGCTGGACATCTCTGCTTATAGGTGTCCTGATCGGCACTTCATTACCTAGTATGTCTAAAACCAAACTTCAGATTTCCATCATCTTCCCCATCTAAGTAAATGGCAGATCCATTCTTCCAGTTTCTTAAAGCCTTCGAGTTATTCTTACATATCACATATAATTCATCAATAATTCTATTGGTTCTGTACGAAATCTATGTCCAGAACATGAACAGTTGCTTACCACCTCCATCGCCATACCTTAATCCAAGCCACTATCCCCTCTCCTCCTATCATTGTAGTGCCTACCTGGTCACCCTGCTTCCATCGTTGTTCCCCTACCCTCTTCCCAGCAGTGAGTGCGGGCCTCTTCATAAGTAAGTCAGACCCCTCCAGTGGCCTTCCATATCAGTCAGGATAAAATCCCAAATCCTAGCCATCCCTATGAGTTCCAACATGAACTGCCCCATATTTCCTTTCTAACCTTGTGTCCTTATAAAAACCTGCCCCTGGCTCATTCGGCCCCAGCCGCCTGGTGTAGCACCATCCTCTTTCATGGACTTTGGACATGCTGTTCCTTTTGCCTGGAAAACTTTTTGCCCAGTTAAACACATGGCTTTCTTCTTCAGTGCCTTCAGGTCTCTTCCCTGCAGTCACCTTAGCAGAGAGGCTGTCCCTGACCACCCCGTGTAAAATTCAACCACCCACCCTGCAACTTGAGCCTTATCTTCTTTATCTTCTTCATAACCGTTATTCACTGGACATACATATATGTGTGGGTTTTGTTGTCATGGTCTTCTCCCACTAGATTAAATCTCTGAGAGCGGAGTTTTTTTTTGTTACGTTTATCCATTGTTATAGTCTTAGTGCTTGACACACAATAGGTGCTCAGGAAACATTTGTTGGGCTTCCCTGGTGGCGCAGTGGTTGAGAATCTGCCTGCTAATGCAGGGGACACGGGTTCGAGCCCTGGTCTGGGAGGATCCCACATGCCGCGGAGCAACTGGGCCCGTGAGCCATGGCCACTGAGCCTGCGCGTCTGGAGCCTGTGCTCCGCAATGGGAGAGGCCACAACAGTGAGAGGCCCGTGTACCACACACACACACACACACACACACACACACACACACAAATATATATATATACAAAGTCTCTAGAGAGTAAAGCAAACATTATATTTAATGGAGGGAGGCATGTGCAGTTCTAACTGTGTAGAGAAGAGCAAATATTAGGTCTGGAAAAAATGTTTGGGGGTCAGATAGGTTGGGATACTATGCATACTAAACCCTCTTGTTAGAAATTCATGGTGCATATTGGCATCTAACAATAAAGACTCTGAGAAATCACACACAAAAAGTGTGCCATATAATTTATTGTCCTAGACTTCTCTGGTGATCCAGTGGTTAACACTCCATGCTTCCAATGCAGGAGGCACGGATTCAGTCCCTGGCTGGGGAAGTTCCACATGCAGCGAGGTGTGGCCAAAAAAAAAAAAAGAGTTGTACAAATGGGGTCACTTTTGTCTAGGATAAATACTAAACCAGTCAGGACAAGAAGATGACCCATGGTCACCCTAGAGAAACCTATTGAGCTTTGTGTCATTTAGCATTTCAAGAACTTATTTAAGAACACAATGCTTTATGTATTTTTTTTCCCCAGCATGGCATTGACACCCTGGTAAGGCATTTTAAGGACATGAGTTGAAAACCACTGGGATTGGGAATGATTAGGTGGTGTTGGCATTGGTTTATACTCTGATCTGTGGAGACTGCCTATAGTATACAAGGCATTATTTTCATATTTTCCTGATTCGTGTCCAGTTAATCCTAATGAAGTCAACACCCCACCACATTAATCATTCCCATAATCTTTGGTGTTTTTGACAGGACCCACTGCAGCTACTGACCTGACACCTCTGAGTAGTTTGCACTTCTTTTTAAGTGGAAGAACTTTTTTTGCTCTTTAAAAGTACCATAGAGTGAACTAGCTAAATTGTTGGCCAAATACCATTTTCTGATGTTAAAGAAATGACCCAACTATATTGGATGAAATAAAGAAGACTTGAATAAATAGACGTGTTCTTAGAGGGCTTATAATGGATCATGCAAGACACCCTTTGGGAAGTGGATCCGCTCTCAATACGCTGGCATTTTGTGATACTGTGTCTTTGAAACTAACAGCCAGATGGTGAACTGGGATAAATTCACTCTGTTACTGACCAGGGTTCTTGGCTTCCTTAATCAATAGAAATTGATAAGAGGCCAGACAAGAAATTCAGGCAGGGCTTTATTGGAACCCCTGCTGCAGCAGGAGGGAGTGAAAACAAGTAACAAGTTCCCTTGCCCACTCCGGGGGCAGGGGGAGCTGTTTCCTTATATGGGGTGAGGATAGGGGTGGGTCCAGGGGTCGGGGTGGTCTGCCTATCCCCTTGGTGGTGCTGTGTGGCTTTTTGGTCTTTCTGTATGTTGTTCATAATTTGCCCCAGTTGCGCCTGCATGTAGTCAAATTTTTAGTCCCTTATAGTTTCTTTGTATTTTTTTGCTCGAGGAGACATTTGTCCGCCTGCAGGCACTGCAGCAAAAGGTCCCAGGTCCCAGCCTGTCTCAACTCTATTGGGTAGCTGTCAGGGTTGTTAGCCAGTATGCCTTTCCCCCCATCCGCCGGGAACCTAACACACCTCCACCCCATTCTCCCAGACCACAACACTGTTGCCCAATCACCGATTATGTGACCTTTTCCCTAATAGATAGTTGGCGCCCTCTTGCTTGTTTCAGTATACTTCTATCAGACACTGCATACAATCAGTATAATGACAATGTGGAGTGTGAATTGATGGTTGATGGAGAGATTAGAGGCGGAGGCCAGGTAAGAGGAGTCATGGTTCTGGAAGGAAATAGATGCACACTCAACTTTGAAACTGAATAGGCTGTTTCATAAAGGGGCTATTTACAGAGGTGTGGCCACGTTTAAAGGAACCATGACTATCCCTTGGCTGAAAGTTCTGCTGGAGCCAAAGAAGAAGGGCTGCCTGCAGAAGCTTGGTCATAGAGGGTCACAGCCATTGTCAGAATACCACCAAAGCAAGGAAGGAGTAGTGAGGAAATACCCTAGCCTCTTTCTCCTCCCATCCTCCCACTTCCTGCCGGAGCATTGGCTGAACCCAACCACAAGGAAGGCAGAAGACTTGGGTGCTATAGGCTATAGAGGTCAGCTGTCCAGAGTCCAGGGCAGGGAAAAGAAGGGCCAAGAATGGATTTAGAGGATAATCAGAAAGTAATCAGCCCAAGAAGAAATATTCCAAACGATGTGTCCCTGAATTAGACCTTGGTAGTTGAGCTTGTGAAGAAGGGACAGGTTCCGGCCTATGCTGTTTTTCTCGTGCTTTCCTGCCTTGCACACCTGTTCTCTCTCCCCACTATGCCTCCTCCTCCCTTGTCTAAGTCTTACCCTTCCTTCAAGGCTCAACCCATATCTTGCTGCCTTCCTCAAATCTTTCCTGATGACCTATTTCATTGATTATGCTCTTATCTTAATCCTCGTGATAATACCTATACTGGTCATTAAGCACTTGGCCTTTTTACCTTCATTGTTCTATATTTTATTAGATATAAATCCTGATCTTTGAACTAAATAGAAAGTTCCAAGAAGGAGTGAAGGATGAAGCTCTACATATAGTAGCTGCTTGATAAACCTTTACCAAAGATTAAAAGGAATTCCATGAAGACACCAGTAGCTGAAATAATGGTGTTTGATTTCACGGAGTAAATTCTCATTGAGAAGGTAAGCCATGTTTTCCTGTGCAACAGTGGGATTGAGCTCTTCTTTTCCATTCGGAAGAGTAACCCTTATTTTTTTTCTGGTGAATTTAGAAGTACTACATGCTAATCATAAAACGTCAAACAATATAGAAGCACACAAATTAAAAAGTGAAAATCCTTCTCTTCTTCCCTCTACCCACATTTAGCCAACTGTTAATAGTTTGGTGAATTCTCTTTGTGATTTTTTTTCAAGTATGTGTGATGGTATAAGAATGAATAGTAATATCATTATTTATTGATTAAGATTATTTATATTGCTCTACAATCTACTATTTTAGGTAACCATATAAAATGAACATCAGTGTTAATATCCATTTTTAATATTATCTCATAATATTCTACTGTTTGAATATACAGGCATACCTCATTTTATTGCACTTTGCAGATACTGTGATTTTTACAAATTGAAGGTTTGTGGCAACCGTTGAGCACATCTATTGGTGCCATTTTTCCAACAGCATTTGCTCACTTTGTGTCTCTCTGTCATCTTTAGATTGGTATCCAGAAATCCAAGGGTACCAACCAGAAAAAAAAAAAGAAAAATTTAAGCCCTAACAAAAACCTGCTGTATCTAATAAGGTATCAAGAAAAGTACAGTCTAGCAAGACAGAAAACATTTAAATAATAAATACTGTATACCAGGCAAATCCCACAAAAACACTGTGGCCTCTCCCCTACTAACACCAGCAAAGGGAGCCTAGATTCCATCTTCACTGAGCTGTAATAAGCACCTAATGCCCACCCCTTGTCAGAAAGGTGCCAAAAATGTCTGAGTTGGGACCCAGGACTTTCCTCCCTGCTAGGCAGTAACAAGGACTGCACTACAGTGTCAGTGTCAGCCCCATGTCAGGTCCATGTCAGACCACATGAAGAGTTTGTATGTCTGCGTGATGCAGCAATAACAAGGGACCCTCTTTTATCCCCTTCTGGGGTGTTGTCAGAGAGGTCTAGTGGAAAGTCAGAGCTCTCAACACCACCTACCATTAACAAAGCCACCCCTAACCCTGGTGTTAGTGGAGGCCACCTGGGGAGCAATAATGAGGCACTCCTATCACTCCCAACCAGGGAGGTATCCTTAGAGGTCTACAGTGGCACTAGAACTCCCATCCTTACCCAGCAGTAATGAAGAAGTCTCTCCACTCCCTGCTTACCTTAGATGTCAATAAAAGCTGAGTAGGGAACCTGGATTTCTATCACACTTGGTAGTAATGAAGCAGCACCCACCTCTTCCCCTCCTGAAGCAGTATCAGATAAAGCATGCTAAATTGGAAGATTTAAATAATATCCAGAGTCTCTTAATACCCCATATGTCCAAGTTTCAATCAAAATCGCTCATCATACCAAGGACAATGACAATCTCAAACTAAATGAAAAAAGAAAATCAATAGATGCCAATACTAGAATGACAGAGATGGGAGAATTATCTGACAAAGATTTTAAAACCCCTATCATAAAAATTTTCAACAGGCAATTACAAACACACTTGAAGCAAATGAAAAAAATAGAGTCTCAGTAGAGAAACAGAAGACAGAAAGAAGAACTAAAAAGAAATGTTAGAAATGAAAAATATAACAACCAAAATTAAAAACACAGTAGATAGAATCAACACCAGAAGGAAAGGAGCAAAGGAAAGAATCAGCAAACTGGAAGTTACAACAAAAATTACCCAATCTGAATAACAGAGAGAAAATAGACCAAAAATAAATAGAGTTTTAGGGACATGTGAGACTATAACAAAAGATCTGACATTCATGTCATCCGAGAAGGAGAGGAGAAAGAGGACAGAACTGAAAATGTACTTGAAGAAATAATGGCTGAAAATTCCCCAAATTTGTCAAAAGGTATAAACAGATTCAAGAGACCAGATTAATGTCAAGCAAGATGAACCCAAAGAAATCCACATTAAGACACATCATAGTCAAAGTTCCGAAAACTAAAAGAAAGATATCTTGAAAGCAGCAAGAGCAAAATGAACCTTAGCTATAAGGGTAAACAATTCAAATAACAGAGCATTTTTCATCAGAAACTATGGAGACCAGAAGGAAGAGGCATAATACTGTTCAAATGCTGAAAGTAAAGAACTATCATCCCAGAATACTTATATCCAGTGAAAATATGCTTCAGGAATGAAGGAGAAATCAAGACATTCTATGATAAAGGAAAACTAAGAGAATTTGTAAGACTTACCCTAAAAGAATGGCTAAAGTAAGTTTTCTAAACAGAAAAGAAACAATAAAGGAATTATGGAGGAAATATCATGACTGAGCAAAAATATAAATGAATAAAATGGATTTTCCTTGAGTTTTCTACATCATATTTGATGGCTGAATCAAAAATTATTACACTGTTGTTCTAAATATATGTAGAAGAAAAATTTAAGATCACTATATTATTATTTTTTTAACATCTTTATTGGGGTATAATTGCTTTACAATGGTGTGTTAGTTTCTGCTTTATAACAAAGTGAATCAGTCATACATATACATATGTTCCCATATCTCCCTCTTGCGTCTCCCTCCCTCCCTAAGATCACTATATTATTAACGGAGGAAGGTAAAAGTAAAAGTGACATAAGTTTTCTGTATGTTACTGACACTGGTAAAATATGATACCAGTAGACTGTTATAATTTGTATATACATATGTGTGTAATTATATATATATAATATTATATATATATAATTTAGAGTAACCACTAAAACTATAAAAAGAAATACATGCAAAAACATTATAGATTAACCAAAATGGAATTGCAAAATATTTTCAAAAAGGCAGGAAAAAACCCCCAAAGAAATAGAAAACAAAATGGTTGACTTAAGACATAACATATTAATATTGCATTAAATGTAAATGTCTAAATACTATAATTAAAAGATAGAGATTGCCACACACATACACACAGAGTTATCTCATCCAAAATGTCAATAGTGCCAATATTAAGAGATGCTGAACTGAGTCTAATTAAAGTCTAGACCCTAGACTTTCAACAAATTCATGTTTTCTACTGCATACACACTGCTGCTTTCCAAGGTAGCTGGTGTTGACAGTACTGAGCCTTTCTGAAGTTCTGCAGCTCCCTTCCCCACCTGCCCAAGTTAACAGAGGGAAGAAAGCTGAAATCTGTCAGTTATAATTCATTCACCCCTTTCCATCTTCCAGAATTTTGTTGACAGCTTTTATCTATTATTTCCTCTCCCTTTGTCTTTAAGAATCTGTTCCTTTACTCTAGTTTAAATGGGGGAAAAATAGAGAAAGAGAAATAAATACCTGTGCTCAGCCTTCGTGTTTTATTAGAAAGCCCCACAATTTTTCTTGCAAATGAAATTAAAATCAATTTATCAAATTCTAAAAAATTTTTTTAAATCATATTTTAATTAGCAGATTGGTAACCTTTATAACCTTGGAGTGGGGAAGACTTTTCTAACAAAGATTCAAAGTCCAGAATCTATAAAAGAAAAGGCTGGTGAGTTTGCATCCTTAAAAATAAAAACTCATGAATGGCACACACAGACACAAAACACCATAAAAAGACTATGTATTAAGAATTTTTTTAAAGGAGGGGACTGTGTAAAAATTTTAAACTTCCATGTAGCAACTTTCTGGAAGGCAACTTGGCAATATCTACCAAAATTTTTAAATGCTGTATCAACCAGCCACCTGTACAAACTGATTCTTGAATATACAGTATTCACAGTTCAACATGCAATATATATAAACTACCATTATAGAAGTATTCATAATAGAAAAAATCTGGAAGCAACCCAAGTGCCCATCAGTAGATAACAAAGGCAATAAATTATGACATATCTACATGATTCAGTATGACAGTCAACCACTAGAAAGAATGAGATAAAACAATATGTGCTGACAGTGAATAGATCTGCAAAATATATTTGGGGGGAAGAGGGATAGGAAGTAAGGAAAAAAGATGTGCATATATGATCCCCGTAGATACATTTTAATTATATATTTAATTTATTTACACATACCAACATGTGTTTTCCATATATGTATAATGCCTAAAATGTTTTCTGTTTCTGAAACACCTAAAACTCTGCCTTGGATCGGGGACTTGGACAGATAGGGGAAGCAGTCACCAGCAGCAAACTGTATCTTCATTTTATAACCTTTCTCTGCCATTTGAATTTTATAATCTTGTACTTTTTTTTTTAATGTTAACATGGGTTACTTGAGCTGTGGGATAATTAGCCTTTATTCTCCCTTTTTCACATTCTTCTACTTTTTAAAAAACTAACTAATATTAAGAAGGAAAAATTAACCGTCCACATAACTAACTCTCTTCCTTATTCTTTTCATTCTAATTTTCCAAGGTAACCAGTCAGAGCCTCTGTCCTTGTTATATCATTGATATGGTGTTTGACTACATAATTAGTTTACTTCAATGTAATTGCTCATTGTGGCAGCTCAAGATGCCACATCAACTATCTAGAAACAGAGGAATTTGGTGCCTGCTTATTATTAGAGTTTTATGGCTCACATTGGATTGTCCTGTTCTTTGGGTCCTTAGCATATTACATCTGAAAGTAGAATAGCCAGAAGGTATTCTGATTAACTTTCATATTTTATGAAGAAATCAAATTTTCAATAAGTTTCCATATTCAGTAAGTACCCATATTGAGTTCTCCCAAGATTGTATAATACTTGTAAATGTCTCTATTATCCTATCTTCCTAGAACCCTACAGATATCCAAAAATGATTGAGATTGAACAGGCAGAGGCCCAGCTCTCTGAGTTAGACCTGCTAGCCAGTATGTTCCCCGGTGTGAATGAGCTCATAGTGAATGACCAGCTGGCTTTAGCAGAACTAAAAGATTGTATTGAAAAGAGGACAATGGAAGGACGATCTTCAAAAGTTTACTTTACTATCACTATGAACCTGGACATATCTGAGGAAGCAGTGGTAATTCAGTTTTACTTTTGGAAGCATGTTTCATGTTTACTTTTGAAACATGTCTCAACTTAAAACAGCCCTTACGGCATTTTTTTTTCTCTCTTTTTGTTCTTTATCAGGTGATGTTTTCTCTGGCCTGTGTTCTTCCCTTTAAATACCCTGCAGTTCTGCCTGAAATTACTGTCAGGTATGTTACAGAAACTGGCCAATTCTAGAGGTCAAAACTAATCTGAGAATAAAAGCAATTCTCAAGTTTGTTTTCTGTTCCAAGAAAATTGATTTAATTTTTTAATCCCATATCTTTTCCATCAGATCAGTATTATTAAGTAGATCCCAGCAGGCACAGCTGAATACAGATCTGACCACATACCTACAAAAGAATTGCCTTGGAGATGTCTGTATATTGAATGCCACAGAGTGGGTTAGAGAACACGCTTCTGACTATGTCAGCAAAGACAACACACCTTCCCCTGTTCCAGGAAGTACAGTCCAGCCAGTTGACCTCATTCTCACAAGACTCTGGATCTACAGCCATCACATCTACAACAAATGCAAAAGAAAGAACATTCTAGAGTGGGCAAAGGAGCTTTCCCTATCTGGGTTTAGCATGCCTGGGAAACCTGGTATTGTTTGTGTGGAAGGCCCACAAAGTGCCTGTGAAGAATTCTGGTCAAGGTTGGCTTTCACAACTTTTGTATGCCTTGTCAATAATTTTAGTACTAAGCACGATACTAGAGATGTGGAAATCAGTATGTATGGGGACTCAGTCTAAAACAGCACTCACATATGATCAGCATCACTCCCTTCACCTGATACAGGGCGCAAAGAAGATGCTCTGTAGATAGATGTTAAGTCGAGCCCCTGCCCAAGATGGTGTCTACTGTTCTCTCCATGTCTATGGATCTGATTCTCCCCTCATCTTAGTGATGCTGTAAATTGTGAACCCTGTGAAACAAGGGGGTTTCTAACCTTCTCATTTCTGAGAAGTCCCTTTGGGAGGTCGAGATTCAGCAATTTCCACATTTCTAAAATGCTAATACAAGGCAGTGATAATGGCAATAAGTGAGTTTGGGGGTGGGATTATAACCAGAATCATATTTGATTAAAATAAAATCCATGTGAGATAAAAGTAGATTTCTTTACTTCTAGGAAAAGGCACTGAGAAATCTGTTTCATAACTTCTATTTTCAGTGCCTTAGAATACACAACACATTTTCAAAATTTCTACTCTGAAAATTTCTTTCAGACTCAGAAAATTAAACTGGAAGAGAATTTTAATTCGCCATCGAGAAGACATTGCTTTTGATGGTACAAATGAGGAAATGGAAAGACAAAGAAAATTTTCAGTTTTTGAAGAAAAAGTATTCAGTGTTAATGGAGCCAGAGGAAACCACATGGACTTTGGTCAACTGTATCAGTTTTTAAATGCCAAAGGATGTGGGGATGTTTTCCAGATGCTCTTTGGTGTGGAAGGACAAGGAGCAGAAGAGTAGTTGAAAGTGTTTTGCTACTGTTGGTCTTTTGACTTTCTCCCCAACTCTTTCTTGAAAGATTAAGTAATTTCCCTTTAGTCCCATTCTAAAATGTTAAGGGGGAGAAAAAGAGGAAAAGTAGTATAGCTGAAATGCATCTGTTAAAAATATTCATGATTGAATGCAGAACTGAGTTTGGTTTTTTTTGTTTGTTTGTTTGTTTTGCGGTACGCGGGCTTCTCACTGTTGTGGCCTCTCCTGTTGCGGAGCACAGGCTCCGGACGCGCAGGCTCAGCGGCTATGGCTCACGGGCCCAGCCGCTCCACGGCATGTGGGATCTTCCTGGACCAGGGCACGAACCCGTGTCCCCTGCATTGGCAGGCGGACTCTCAACCACTGCACCACCAGGGAAGCCCAGAACTGAGTTTTAAATTATAATCTTAAAATTGTTTATAGACATGTCTTGACATATAAACTACCTATTTTGAAAGAGAAGTTAATTATATTTGAGGACGATAGAGTTGGTGTTAACTTGCCACTTATTCCCAATCCCCTTCCCCTTTATCTGCCTCCACTAAGAACCTGGGAAAGCTTAATGCTCACTCTCTCCAGGCTCTCTTGCAGCTGGTGGGGGGGCCAGGGAACCTTTGGGAAAACTTTTGCTTCCCTGATTAAAATGATAGTTGCAGCTAGGGCACCTCTTCCCTCTCCTTCTGTCCGAAATACCAGAGTGATGGCTGGAGCTGCAGTAGTCCTTTCAACCACGAGGGAAGGAAGGGCCAAAAGAGCCACAGAGATGCCAGTCCTCAAGCTGTTAAACTACTGATCGGACACTAGCCACTGCCTATCTCTAGACAGCTTATTATGAAATAAAACCAGTTTATTTATATTTCTGTGTCTGTTACTAGCAGTTAAAAGCGAGTTTGCCAAATAGATTTTTTTCAAAGCATTAGTTTTGCATCTGCCCCAGGCACTTGATACAAAGATTAGTGAAATTTTTCTTAAACGGAGTTTTCAGTTCATCTCTATTTTTGTATACTCATGCTCTGCCTCTGCTCCTTGGCTCACCTCACAGAAGGCTGTGAAGCACGAGCAGAGCTCAGACTTTTTAATAGGCCTCAACTATTCATCAAACTGGTAATTTAAAGCATTCGTTTTTGGAAAATTGGATTTTGACAAATTTTTCTCTCTGGAAGTGGCTTTCTGTAAATTTATTTTCAGCAAATTGACTTAGAGTCAAATAAACACACTATCTGGATTTTTTTTTTTTTTTTTTTTTTTTTTTTGGCGGTACACGGACCTCTCACTGCTGTGGCCTCTCCCGTTGCAGAGCACAGGCTCCGGACGCGCAGGCTCAGCGGCCATGGCTCACAGGCCCAGCCGCTCCGCGGCATGTGGGATCTTCCCGGACCGGGGCACGAACCCGTGTCCCCTGCATCGGCAGGCGGACTCTCAACCACTGCGCCACCAGGGAAGCCCCACTATCTGGATTTTGAGGCCCTCCATAAATCAGTTTCCAAAGTGTTTATTAAATATTTACTAAAAAAAAAAAAAAAAAAAAAAAAATATTTACTAATTGCTAGCACTCAGCTTGGTACTGTGTGTTGGGTATCCCTTGAAAAGTCAGACTTGGATAGAGGAGTGGGCATGGGGGACATACTGCATTGTTTATCTTAGTAAAAAGTTGGAGGCAATGTACCGTGCCCATCACTAAGTGAATTAGTAAATACATTATGCTACATACTATCCAAGTAAAAATCAAAAGTAATAAAGTGGAACTAACAAGGCAATGTGGATAGATCTTAAATATAAACACAAATAAGAATCCGAGTGGTATTCATAGCACAGTGCCTATATTGGCTGCATATCTCACGGTGCCTCCTCAGATTCCCTCCATGCTGCCCACCTCCCCAGTGCCCTGTCAGTTGGCCTGGAAATACTAGTCCTTCCTCTGCTGCCACCACACAGCCAGCTGGACCAGCTGGACGTTTAGTTTCTGACTCCCTCCAGCCACTTCCAGATTTGGGTGAAATACCCCACAGCGCGTGAGACTGACATCCCTAGAGGCCACCAAAGGGGCCAAATGATGCACATGTTACTTTCAGTAGGACTAAATTGCTATAATTTTTTTAGTCTTTATACATTATTTTAATTAAAAACACATTGTTATGTGTAAATATATAGATCTCAAGTATAATATAAAAACATAGACTACAATAATGTAGCATTATAAGTTTTCTTCCCAGACAGACCTGTCAAATTTAGACATTGGACTATCAACACAGTGACCAAGAAAAGTACAGATTTTCCAACCTCATGATTAATAAATTTTTTTGGAGAGTGGATGGAAGTATTAGAAAACAGCAAATTAGATGGTCCTGCCTACATTATATAATGTAAGAGACACAATAAAAGCTGTAAGAAACTATAGTTAAATGTTAGAGGCAACATAGCTTTCTTAGACTTTTACCAATGATGATGTACTTCATATATAGATATCCTTAAATGTAAAATTGTTCAGTATGTATCTTTATTCCACAGTGACAGTTTGTCATGTATTAATCTGAAAAATATCTTGAACTGGAATCATCTATAAAGAAATAATGACAAACCTTTAAAAGAAACTTAGTCCCAAATCAAATCATGTTTAAAAATTAAAAGATCTATAGAAAGCAAGAGTGGAGGCAGGAAACATTGGCTACATGTCCATTTTTTATTTGTAAAAGTAATTCCTGTACAAACAATAGTATTATTGAGTCGAGTAAAACAAAACAAAATTTAAACATTCTAAAATTAATCCCACAAGCCCAAGTGTTCAGTTTGGAGTAACAAAGTCAAAGCCAGTCCTACCATCTGCACATTAATTTGATAAACTGCATTAAAACAACAAAAATACCACATCTGCTGTGGTGCACAACGGATGATTACTTTCGGCACTTGTATAAAAATAACTGTGACACCGTTTTGTTTTTGGTTTTGGTTTTAGCTGTGTATCAGGGAAACCCAACATAACGTATCATTCGTGAAATTCCATTAAAGCTACAAGGCAGCCAAGAGTTAAAGGCATATAAGGGCACGTGCACATACATAACTTGCCAGTCCGCTGCCCCCCAAAACAATTATTACAACTACATAGTACAAACTGGCCCCACAAAAATTCTGCGAAAGGGGGTACAAGGAGCATGTGCTTCCACTTAAGCACAATCTGGCAATCTGATCCCACCGCGTCGAGGAAGGATGGAGGCCTTAATGACCTTTGCGGACCACTTCGAGGAACAGGGCCTGGCGAGGGACGATTCCGGCTCATAATGAAAGGCAGGTGCCTGGCTACCTACGGAAACCGGGGTCCCGAGCGGCTACCAAGAGCGCTGGGCCTTAACGGACACCATGGCCTTCTCCTACAACCCCGCACCTCCCCCGTGCATGACCGCCGCACATGCAGCTACAGAACGCAGCTGGGAGGGGCCCTAGGACTCTTCACGCATGCGCCCCGCCTTCGTCGGCGCGCCCCAGAAGCACTAGCCCGTGAGGGTGGGAGACGTGGTGAGCGCAGGTAGCGTAACCGCAGCTGGGACAGCTGGATTCGGGTCTGGTGAAAGGATTCTGACCCTGGCTTGAGTCCTGCGCTTGTCTTTCGGACGGGGTTCCTGCAACCGTGCCAGTTGCAGCCCTGGCACTGAGATACGGTTTTTGTTGGGTTGTTGTTGTTGTTGTTGTTTTTTAATACTTATCTTTTACTCTCTTGGGATTTCCCGGATGTTGCTAACAGCTGGGATGATTGGAGGAATGATGCTCTCTGGGACCTGAGTGGCACCTTCGAGGTTCAGGGTGTCCTCCGATTTTAACCAGGGAATTACTGAAATGAAGGATTAATTTTTTTAATATTAAAAATATATATATTTGGTTTTAAACTGATATATTTTTTTGAAAGAAATTTAAGTAGTTTCAGAGAAGTTTAAATGACATGTGTTCTCAACACTATTGTCTTCCTGAGATAGTTTGAGGTTCTAATTTATGATTCTTTAAATAACACTAAGTTTAACCCAAAATGCAAATGATAGGAAAAAGTGATTTTTTTCATAAAGAAAATTCTTAAGTTCATTGGCCTAAAGTTCTTATTTTACCTGAGTTCTTTTTTAAAAATTTATTTTTTGAAGTATAGTTGATTTACAATGTTGTGTTAACTTCTACTTTACAGCAAAGTGATTCAGTTATACATATACATACATTCTTGGAAAAAGTAATTTTTGATACACCATCACTTTTGTTCTTAAAATATTTTCAAATTATCTATTTTCAAATAGTTCCTAAATAATAATTTGCTTTGGATGATTGAATATGGGCATTTTGCTCATACCGTATGGAGGCTTAATTCCCCCCCCCCTCCCCAGGGTGTTTGGCATTTTGGATTTTGTAAACTTGTTCTCTTGCTTTTCCCCACCCCCCAAAATATATGTAAATAAGTGTAAGCAATATATTTTTACTAGAAAAGATGACCATTGTAGAAAATGTACAAATAACTGGATGTAAAACTCACCCATAATCTCCTGCCTAAGAAGACAAATTTTCGTTTTATGTTTTATTTTTTAGTATATTACTTTTGCATATATGTGTATGTCGTCTTCCTTTTTTAAACAAGTCATACTGTACATGCTGCTTTGTATCTACCTTTAATTAAACAATAGGTTGTAAACATTTCCATTATATTAAATATTTTCAAGACTGTCTTGTATTCGGTTGTCTGAGTGTACCGTAATTGATTTCAGCAGTTCACTGTTTTGGTCGTGAGATCGTAACATTTTTGGTTTGGTTTGGTTTGGTTTAGTTTAGTTTCAAAAACAAAGCTGCTCTGAGCGTCCATTATTATCCCTTCAAGTTAGATTTCTAGAAGTGGAAACTCACTCTTAAACTCTGGATTTGTCTTGCCGATTGCACTTGTGAAAGGTTGAGAAATGAACATTGCAAGACCTCTAAAATTTACTTTGCCCTAGATTTTTACCAACACTGATTATTATTTTGCCAGTTTAATAGATTGAAAAATCTACATTGGTTTATGTTATTTCAGTTGACTTTTAGAATGGGCTAATACTTTTTACACGTGTACTGGTCAATTATATTTCCTCCGTGGTGAATTGCCTGTTTATGCCTTATTTATACCTAAATGAGAAGCCTTAAAATATTTATTTGTAAGAACTTTTTTTTAACAGTAAGCATATTAACACCTAGTTAATGTTGCAGATGTTTCCCATGTTTGTCTATTTGTTTTTTCTGACATAGAAAAAAAAAACTTTCAAATTAATGTTACTGAAATGTATCAATCATTTTCTTTATGGTTTTCTGTCTTTGGAGCATTGACTGGGAATGCTTTCCCTACTCCAGGATAATTTTAAAATATGTCTATATAACCTTATAACATTTTTTGTTTTAAAAAATCTTATTGTGAAGTAGATATGTAACATTCATACTATTTATCTTACTATGAATATTTACCTTATACAAAAAGGTAAAAAGAAGTAAAAAATGAATAGTCATAATCTTACCAACTAGTTTAAGAAAACTTTACCGACAAGTAAAACTTTACCACTCTACTACACAAGTGTGGTTGAAATCCTCTTGTGTACTTCTGCTGATTACAGTTCTGTTCCTTAGCAGTATTAACCCCACCCTAAAGTATTTATCATTCCCATATATTTCTTTTTTTTTAATTAATTAATTTAATTTTTGGCTGCGTTGGGTCTTCATTGCAGTGCATGGGCTTCCCATTGTGGTGGCTTCTTTTGTTGCAGAGCACAGGCTCTAGGCACGTGGGCTTCAGTAGTTGTGACACACAGGCTCAGTAGTTGTGGCTCACGGGCTCTAGATCGCAGTCTCAGTAGTTGTGGCGCAGGGGCTTAGCTGCTCCGCGGCATATGGGATCTTCCTGGACCAGGGCTCGAACCCATGTCCTCTGCATTGGCAGGCGGATTCTTAACGACTACGCCACCAGGGAAGTCCCCCCATATATTTCTTTGTACTTTAATGACGTGTGTGTGTATCCCTGTACCACATCTTATGGCTTCATTTTTAACATTCAGTCATCAGCAATTCATTTTAGAGTGCTGCATGAAGTAGGTACTAAAGTTATTTTCTCAGAAGGTAAGCAGTTGTTCCAATGATATTTGCTGGATAATCCATATTCTTCAGACATTTGAGATGCCACTTTTATCAGAGCCTGAATGTGGGTTCTGGATTTGCCATTCTATTTCAGCTTATTCCTAACAACACTGTTAGGATTGTTACGGCAATATCTTGAGTTTTGAAGTTTAGAAGGACAAATCATTGCTATGCCTGCTTTTCAAAATATCTTTAGCTATTCTTTCATGTGAACTTTTGAGATAGTTTTGTGATATCTGAAAACAAAATCTTACTGAGAATTCTTTTGGGAGTACATAAGTTACAAACTTAACTTTCAAGATTCGACATCTCAGCTATTGTAATTTCCCATCCTCTCTCTAGTTATAACTCTTTCAATTTTTGTAGCTTTTTTCCTCTACGTACTGCACATATATATTGTTTAATTTTTATGTATTTTGGATTTTATAATTATCTTTAATTAGGTCTTTTATTTTAGAACTTGTTTATTATTTTATAACATCAAAATTGATGTTACAATCAGATAGGACAGACTTCTCTCTTCATTGTTTACCAAAAATATCCTTTTGATTCTCCTTTTATTCTTCCAGATAAACTTTTAAATCATGTGTCCAAAGTTCATTAAGACTTTGGTTTACATTAGAGTTATGGATATTTTGATTACAATTGACATAACATTACCACTTTGGTAGGCACTGTTTAGAGTACTCTGGTTTACGAGGGTCTCATCTTCAAAAGAGACAACCACTGGGAACTGTTACGTAACGGAGACTATTTTCGAATGCCCAAACCAATTATAAAATGGTGTTCTAAGGGGCTTCCCTGGTGGCGCAGTGGTTGAGACTCCGCCTGCCGATGCAGGGGACACGGGTTCGTGCCCCGGTCTAGGAAGATCCCACATGCCGTGGAGCAGCTGGGCCCGTGAGCCATGGCCGCTGAGTCTGCGCGTCCGGAGCCTGTGCTCCGCAACGGGAGAGGCCACAACAGTGAGAGGCCCGCGTACCGCAAAAAAAAAAAAAAAAAAAATTACATAATAAATACATGAATATATTCTCCTTGTATAAAATAAAACCTTACAGGGAAGGCTTAATTTCCTTTGACTATAATTCTTAACCCTAATCTCTTTTCTTGCCACCTCTTTCCCCTAAGGATTAACTTCAATTATCAGATTGGTATGATCCTTGCAGCCTTTTTTTCTGTGTATTTACATAATATATATGTATCCATATAATACTGTTTTATAAATTTTTTAGACACAAATGGTATTATGCTGTACATATTACTCTATTTGCTTTCAATTTAAGAATGTCTTAGAATTCTTCCCATGTACGTACAGATAAACCTCTTAACTGCTGCCTAATAGTCCATAGAATAGATATAATTTACTTAGCCATTCCCCCAATGGATAGACACTAGGTTGTTTTCAATTATCTTGCTATTATAGTGTTTTAGGGAACATCCTGCAGCATGTCTCTGTATGTTTTTTTTAATCAGGGTCCAGTCAGGAAAACAGAAACTTCACTACTTATTTAAAGAGAAAAAAATTTAACATGGGAGATTGGTTAAAAACGAGTATAAAAGCAAAAGGAGAATCCTGAGGTAACAGAGGTGATTACTGCACAGCAGTTACTATCACTAGGGCTAGTAAAGGAAAGAAGGAAAGAAGAGGTTGGGGTAATTCGAATTTAGAAGTTTGGAGGAGGGCCTGGAAAAGCTGGGGCTCAGTTCAAGCCTCTGAAGAGAGGGTGGTGCCTGGCTGTAGTTGCTCTCCGGAGCTCAAAGAAGGTACTCCGTGATGCTGGGCCTCTGACTTCTGAGAAGGGGGCACCACTGGCCGTCTTAAGAGCTCAAAGGAGAGGGCCCATGGAGCTAGGACTCATACTTCGGAGGGGAAAGGTCCTGCCTGGCTGCTGCTGGTACCCCTGAGGTGTGCAATTAGGTTGACTCTGGTGGTCGAAAAAAAAGATGGAGACGGAAAACAACTGCTGCCTATACCAATTGCTGCTACCAGGGCAAAGAGCTGCTGCTGAGATGATGCTAGCAGTATGCAGAAAGTCGCTTCTTCCTCTTCTCTTTCCGTCTCCTTCTAGTCCATTGTCCCCCGCCCTGCCCCCCCCCCCCACGTTGAAGGAACCTAACAGGAAGACGGCTGACTAAAGGAGAAATAGTCTGCAGAGCCTCCGTGTCATGGAGTCGATTATAATAGGGTGAGTGTGTGCGCATGAGATAATAACCAGCAACATGTGCTTATGTTTCTGTGCTGTGATTCTGAGGAGCAAAATCACTAACTACAAAACCTGTAAACTTCAAATTTTAAGAGAGACTACCACACTACCCTCTTTTCGAAAAGCTGCACTAACACTTTTGATATGGGGGGAAAAAACGCGGGGGGGGGGCGGATTTAGAGAATATTGCCTAGAGCACTACTTTGCAAATTTTAACAAAACCTGGGAACATTGTTAAAAATGCAAAATCTGATTTAATAGTCCCAAAGTGGGCCTGACAGTCTGCATTTCTAAGAAACACCCAGGTGATACCGATAATTGCTTTTTTGGGGGGCGGGGGCTGCGTTAGGTTTTAGTTGCGGCACGCGGGATCTTCCTTGAGACGTGCGGGATCTTTTCGTTGCGGCACGCGGGGTCATCTCCAGTTGTGGCCTGCGGGTTTTCTCTCTAGTTGTGGCTCGCCAGCTCCAGGACGCGTGGGCTCTGTGCTTTGTGGCACGCTGCCTCTCTCGAGCTCAGCGAGCTCAGTAGTGTGGCACGAGGGCTTGGCTGCCCTCTGGCATGTGGGAATCTTAGTTCCCCGATCACGGATGGAACCCTCGCCCTGTGCACTGGAAGGCGGATTCTTTACCACTGGACCACCAGGGAAGTCCCGATAATTGCATTTTAAAAAGTCTAACATTGTCCCATCTTTCTTCAGCCACTACTGTGTCATTCTATTGCTACCCTTGTATGAAAACACCTCCCTTATGGACCATGCCGATTTCCTACCCGCTAAGCAGGGAACAAATCTTTGCTGCAGGAAAGGGAAGAAGCAGGATTTAGCGCTATGCTTGGCTTCCTATTGGGCAGGGGTCACGTCAACTCAGATGGGCGTGGCTCCAAGTGCGACATATCCCGCCACGGATGGCCAGGGACGCGGCAGAAGGCGGGAGCGGAAGTGGGGCGGCATGTGGGCGGGTGGGTGACGGAAGGGGAGGGCCAGGGGAAGGCGTTCCTATGGGCCCTTTTCCGGTGCAAGGGGCCGGAAGTTGTGGTCCGGCCGTGTCAACTGGGGGGCTGAGGTTCGAGAGTGCCGCTGAGACCGCGACCATGGGCGGGAAGAACAAGCAGAGGACCAAGGGGAACCTGAGGGTGAGTGCGGGGTGGCCCAGCCAACCTAGGAGTCCTCGCCTCGCAGTGGCTGGCTCCGCCCGGCGCAGGGCCGGAGGATGTGTGCAGCGCGGCAGTGGGGAGGCGTGTGTTTGCGTGTCGAGTGTGACCTCTCTGTTGTGTGTGCGTCCCCGCGGGCGGGGTGGATTATCTCTGAGCAGATTGGGGAGTCGTAAGAGAAAAGATGTTCCGTGCCAGAGCTGTCCCCACCCGAGCACATCCCCCCCGCCCAACATTTTCATTAAGAATTGGTTCCGTATCGGCTTCAAGAGGAAGGTTATCTGCCCAGGGTGGCAGGAGTGAACAAGGGAATTGGGTGGGAAGCAGTTAAGGTGAGCCTGGTGTGCAGGGTATCTCGGATCGTGTCGCTCCTTCGCTCATAAACCTGCTGTGGCTGCCCACATCCCTCGGGGTAAAGGCTAAAGCCGTTACGACGATACATACACGGTGCATGGTCTGCTGCGGCCCCTTTCCACCTCCGACCCCATCTTCAACTCCCTCCGCCTCGCTCACTCCATCTGGCCACGCTTATCTCATCACCGAAACTTGACCTTGCCTGGCAGGCTCCCCGACGCTCTTTTGTTAGGTGCCTCCAAATTTTGCCCGAGATATCTCAGTGAGGTCTCCGGTGATCACCCTATTTTAAGTTGTAGCCCTCCACCCCGCTCCCTTTTCTCCTTTCCTGCTTTATTTTCTTCCGTTGCATTTATGACTTCTAACATATTAGTTGACTGTCCCGCTTCATTTACTGTCTTGCTTCACTAGGATATTAGTATAGGATATAAGTATTATGAAGGCAGGCGTTTTTATCTGCTGCTGTTATCCTCGGAGCCTGGAACAAGGATTAGCATATAGTAGAAGTTCACTAAATACTTGTTTAAACCCCAGAGTGGACTAAACCTACAAGATTGGGGATGCCGTAATGATATTTTTTATAGTACTAGGTTTATTATGGCACAGTCTAATTTTATGAGGATGCTTTTTTCCTGTTTGTGAAACAATTCTTGTGATTCCAGTACCACATTTTCTTAGATCTGTCACTTAATCTGTTTTGGAGGTTAATAATAGTAACAGTGATAATAGTAACTTACCTTAGTACTCTCCTAAATGCTTTACTTGCATCCTCATTTAACTTTAAAAAATGTTCTCAATGTTTACTTTTGAAATATTCCAAATATTAGCAACAACTCATAATTCTTTACCTAGAATTACCAATTGTTAATCTTTGGTCACTTTTGCTTTTTCTTTCTAAATATATGTATTTTGCTGAACCGTATGAGAAGGAGTTGCAGAAATCATGACCCTTAACTTCTAAATACTTCAGCATGTATATTCTAAAAACAGCGCCATTCTTCTACATAACCGTGAGCAATTATAACATGCAGAAAATTCAACTTCAGTATAATACTATTATCTAATAGTATACATTATTGTATTCAGATTTCTGTAGTCATCTCAATATTGTTCTCTATAAGTTTTATTTAGATAGAGCATTTAAAAATTTTTTTAAATTTATTTTTGGCTCTTGGTACACGTGGGCTTTCTCTAGTTGCAGTGAGCAGGGGCTACACTTCGTTGCGGTGCACGGGCTTCTCATTGCAGTGGCTTCTGTTGCAGAGCACGGGCTCTAGGCACGCGGGCTTCAGGAGTTGAGGCACGTGGGCTCAGTAGTTGTGGCTTGTGGGTTCTAGAGCACGGGCTCAGTAGTTGTGGTGCACGGGCTTAGTTGCTCTGCGGTATGTGGGATCTTCCCGGACCAGGGACCGAACCCATGTGCCTGCCCTGCATTGGCAGGCGGATTCTTAACCTCTGAACCACCAGGGAAGTCCCTAGATATAGCATTTTAAAAAACATCCAAGATCCATGAAAGGATCACTCATTCCATTTAGCTATCATTTAGATCTAGGCAGTTTTCCTAGTGCCTTTTTTTGGAGGAAGCTTCTTTTATGACATGGACAATTTGGAAGAGTCTAGGCAATTGATTTCCTTAACTTAGATTTGTCTAATTGTTCCTTATAATTACATTCAGGTTAAACAGTATTTGACAGAAATGCTTCATAGATGATGTGTAATTTCTCAGTGCCTCTCACACCACGGGGACACATAATGTCTGTTTATTAATGAGACACATAATCCCATTATTGGTGGTATATGTGTAATCACTTGATTAAGGTGATGTCCATTGTATAAGTGTCTCTTTTTATTGGCTATTAACAAATAATATGTGGAGTAGTAATTTCAGAATAACCTGTTCTCTCATAAACTTTCACTTAATGGTTTTTAGCATCCTTTGATAATTCTTGCTGGAATCAATTATTATTATGGTGGTTTGAAAACTTATGTTTAATCTTGACTACACCTAAGTAATGATTTAGTGACTGTTGTCTCATTTTAAAGATGATGATTCTGAGGCTTTGAGAATTAACTTGCCTAAATTCATGTAGTCAGGAAGTTGTGGAGTTGGGATTTGAACTTCAGAGTGGCAGTCATTCATTCAACAGAAGAGTTTGAATACTGAATGCCGTGTTTTCAAAGATGACAGAGAAATTTTCTGTTCTTGAACTATTAGTTTGATGATAGATAAGTAAGCAAATAATTATAATATATTAAAGAATTATGATACAGGTATCAGAAGCAAAGTGGGAGAACAGAAAAGAATGGTGATTGACCAGAGAGGCAAATGTTGAAAACATGAATGTGTTTTCAGGGATAAGTGGGAGTTTGTCAGGGAGAGAAAAGATTACACAAAGACCAAATTGTGGATAACTAATAAGAACATGCTGTGTAGCACAAGGAACTCTACTCACATACTCTGTAATGGCCTGTATGGGAAAAGAATCTTAAAAAAAAAAAAAAGTGGATATATGTATATGTATAATTGATTCACTTCGCTGTACACCTGAAACTAACACAACATTGTAAATCAACTATACTCCAATAAAATTTTTTTTTAAAAAAATGTGTTTGCTGTTTGAAAAAAATGAATAAAAAGACCAGATTGTGAAAAGGCATGACATATTTGGGGAACTTTGTATTGAGTTTGGAACTAGAACATAAATGGTGGGAACAAAAGGGAGCAGGGAGGAGGAAGTGGGACAAGGGAAGAAAAAAGTGTTAGAAAGATGACTGGAGAGGTCGAGGCCAGATGGTGAAAGATCCCGAAAGCTTCCTGAATTTGGTCTTTAAACTGTAGACTCAGGATTGCCACCTCAAATGTTATACCTCTAGAAGCCAGGCACAAAAGAATGAAGTAGGTATAGTATAAGAAAATTAACTAAGGGCTTCCCTCGTGGCGCAGTGGTTGAGAGTCCGCCTGCCGATGCACGGGACGCGGGTTCGTGCCCGGTCCGGGAAGATCCCACATGCCGCGGAGCGGCTGGGCTCGTGAGCCATGGCCGCTGAGCCTGCGCGTCCGGAGCCTGTGCTCCCGCAGCGGGAGAGGCCACAACAGTGAGAGGCCCGCGTACCGCAAAAAAAAAAAAAAAAAAAAAGAGACAATTAACTGCCAGAAATAGTATCGAGGTTCTTAATTTTTGAACTGTGGGTATGAGCATCTAACGTACAGTGGAGAAGGTAACAAGAAACAGTAACTACATTTTAAGTTCAAAGTAGACATTGAAAAAAAGATACAATTAGTTGAAAATAATTTGTTTCTGTGAAACTGGACATCTGATATCTTTTCTGTACTTAGTTATCACTGTCAGTTCTGATCTTCAGGTCAGTTCAGAATTCAGCCTTGACTCCTTTAGCTTTTAGCTTTTTATACTATTGCATTATTCTGTTTCATAATAAAACCGTTTACACATGAGATTATAGGTAAAACTCCAATGTCTTAATGTCATCATAGTTTTCAGAATTATAATTCACTAACTTCCTTTGTAGCTCTTTATTCATGTATCAATATTGAGAAAGGTAAACTGAATAATGTTAGTTCATTTTAATAAAGTTTTAAAATAGAGAACCTTTTTTGAAATTAGGCCAAGTGCCACTGTTTTGAAAAAATATCTAGTCCATCATTTTCATTTCTGGTCACTCATTTCAGTTTAGAAAGTAGTACAGATTATTATTCCTTGATAAATGATTTTCCCAAACACAGTTTTGCTAGGTATGAACAAACTGAATCACACATTTGGATTTTCAGACATTCTTACGGAGGAATAAGAAATAGGTGAGTTTAGATGGGTTGTGATGTCATCCTGGACATTGAACTGAGACATTTTCCTATTAGATGACAATGAATACATTAATTTCTTTCAACAGTTCAAGTACTTTCTTTCTTTGTCACAAAGAATCCTTTAATGTTTAGTACTGGAAGCTACTATATTGTGTATCAATCAAACAAGCCACTGACTGTTTCAGAACAAAGGAGTGTATCTTATATCCTGATCATTGTATTGATTTTTATGTACATACTAATGTAATTTGTAACCATTTTAGCCCAAAGAGACTTGGTTAGGCTTTGGGTATGTGGAAATGAGTGTGTCTGCCCACAAGGAACTCCTGGTCTAGAAGTTGCTATCATTAGAGTTGTCCTAGGGTAGTTGCTTAATAAATATTTGTTGAATGAGTGGATGAATAAAGAGATATCCATTTATGAGTTAATTTTGCATCACTACGCAGTATACATATATGTGTATACATACTATTTATACAAAAGTTGGAAATAAAAAATTTCATAAAACAGTACTTATTCTTACCATATGTGATGCATTCTGATTTTTAAAATTTTGTTCTATTTCTTTAAAATGTTGTCATGGCCCATGAGCCTCTAATGGCTTGTAATCGCAACTTTAAAAACATGGTTCTGATGTTTAGGAAACTAGGAAATAGCTCCTAGGATCATTATTGTTAAATTCTTGGTGACAAAAATATTTATCTTTGGCAGACATTGCAATAGATGCATAGGCTAGGGGGAAAAAGCCCTCAAATAGAAGTTTGCTTCATTGTGGGAATTGTCAAGTAATTACTCCAAAGAACTCAAAGTTAAATTTTGAACTTTTCCTTGACTCTAACTTTTTTTCTCCCTACTTTCTTACCAGCCTTCAAACAGTGGCCGAGCTGCAGAACTCCTTGCCAAGGAACAGGGAACAGTGCCTGGATTTATTGGTTTTGGAACATTTCACAGTGACCTAGGCTATGTTCCTGCTATTCAAGGAGCTGAAGAAATAGACAGTCTTGTGGATTCTGATTTCCGAATGGTGCTGCGAAAACTTTCAAAGAAAGATGTCACGACAAAACTAAAAGCAAGTTTTATTGTTTTCATTAAAATGATCAAGAAAATCTTTTTGTTAAAATGTCATTGGCATATTTTATGTAAAGAAGAATGAAGAATCATCACTAATAAGTACTTTTAAATGAAGAATCATCACTAATAAGTACTTTTACAATTGTACTTTTTGCTGATACAGACTTTAGGTTATACTTATCTTCTGGGTTATAAGTTAGTTTGTTGTTCTGCACTTTTTAGAATCACTTTGGAA
This sequence comes from Stenella coeruleoalba, assembly GCF_951394435.1. Lineage (NCBI taxonomy): Eukaryota > Metazoa > Chordata > Mammalia > Artiodactyla > Delphinidae > Stenella > Stenella coeruleoalba. The sequence continues at coordinate 128,844,375 of NC_137150.1, read as the reverse complement.
TTCTGGCTTTACATTTTTTCCTATTAAGTAATGTAATTTTGACTCTATAATTTTAAATGGGGTTTTTTTTGTTTGTGTACGTTTTATATATTTTTTAAAACAACTGAAAAGTTTCTACCATAGTAACCTCTAAAGAACTCTTCGGATTAGTCCCATGTGACACAAACAGGGATGGTGTATTCTCACGTTACATAAAATAGACTAAGCTTCTAGAACAGCATAAATATAATCAACAACCAATATTATGGCTGTTGATCCTTAATGATTTTAATAATTTATTTTAGGCTATGCAGGAATTTGGAACCATGTGTACAGAGAGAGACACGGAAATTGTAAAAGGAGTTCTTCCATATTGGCCAAGAATTTTCTGCAAAATTTCACTAGTAAGTATTAAGACTTGACTAGTTTATTTCTGTTGTGGTTTTTTTGTTTTGTTTTTTGTTTTTGTTTTTGGTTGAAGTTGTGGGGACTGTCAAATTTATATGATTCATTTTTGGTGAGGGTTATGGAATGTTATGTCAATATTATTATGCAGATTGGATCATGTTGGGTTGTAAAAAGGAGTCTGTTAGGTCCTTACAATAGAATTACCTAGATACTTTTAAGCCATAGTAAATTTTGACAATGTAATTTCTTTGTATACTTGCTGCAGAAGAATGAGAATGAATTGCTTATTTATTCCAGGTTTAGCCCTGACTCTTTGAATACAGTCATTTTTATCTCATTGGGAAAAGGAAAAATTAATCAGTTTTTTAATATAATTATTGATTTTAGTTTAGCTTTGTGCATAGGTGAATTCTTATTAATGGGTCTTCATCGCATACCCAGAAATGTCAGTATTTATTTTTATGGGTTAGAGCTGTTTTAAACCATATTATATTTTCAATAGGATCATGACCGCCGGGTTCGAGAAGCCACACAGCAAGCTTTTGAAAAACTTATCCTTAAAGTTAAGAAACACTTGGCTCCTTACTTAAAAAGTTTAATGGGCTATTGGCTAATGGCTCAGTGTGATACTTACACACCAGCTGCATCTGCAGCAAAAGATGCCTTTGAAGCAGCTTTCCCTCCAAGCAAGCAGCCTGAAGCCATAGCATTTTGTAAGGATGAAATTACAAGTGTAAGTCCTTGGAACCTTTCTGTATCTATTTTTAAAGTATTTAAGGGATATAAAGCGTATTACAAAGGCAGCTCTTTTACCTAGCATTGTGAGGGTATGAGAAGTGAAATATTTTCAGTGGAAGATTGCGTTTTTTAAATGGTGTTTATCAAAGTTGACCATTTTGGCTTTTTAAAACATAATTAACTTTTTGGATTGGATCTTTCTAAATGATTTAAGTTTTCCCTGTTTATTTTAATGTTTTAATTTACTGTATCTAAAAATATTTAGATATGTGCTTTGTAATATATAATCTAAAAAAAGAATACATCTATAAATCAAATCTAAACTTTTTTTCCCCATATTTTCAAATCAATACATGTATACAGATCTGTTTCATCCTGGTATTCCTTTGTATATATAGATATACAACAGTTTATTTAACTTCTTTCATTTTAATACACATTTGGGATTTTTCCCCAGTTTTTTTTTAAGAATAGGTTTATTTATTTATTATTTTTTAAAATATTTATTTACCCGGTTTTTTATGATACTCCCATTAACAGATATACGTTTCTCCAACACTTGGCCAGCAGTTTTGCCAGACCGATATCAGCCATAACTTTTGTGGCTTTTAGTTTGTACACAATACTGTCCTTCTTCATTTTTTCTCTCCTTCTTTTCTTCCTTATATATGGACTGGAAAAAACTAGACGCCAATTTGTTAGTATTATACCAAGAAATAAAAATAGATGGGCTGTGAGTCCATTGAGGAGAAGTAAAAATTTTTTTAAAAAAGATAATGCTTGCATTTATTTCTCTATTTAGTACTCTTATATTTCCATAGCACCCTATGTATAATCCTACTTAAACACCTTCCCTCCTCCTCCCTTGTTTTCTCCCTGCTTCCCTCCTTTCAGTTAGTCGACCTTTCTGTGGCTTCCCATTATACTTACAAGTCTAGATTTCTTATCTTGGCCTACAAGGCTCTGCATGATATGGTCCCTTCTTACCTATCTGATCTCTTCACCCAACATCTCTCTACACACACATGCATTCCAGTTCCCCCTTTAAGTTCTTGGTTCTTACATTCTTTATTTTTCTGTTGTACCAGAGTTGTTTTTCTAGGGTGATGGTTTGTAGTTGTGTGGGTTTTTTTGGCCACACTGCGCGGCTTGTAGGATCTTAGTTCCCGCACCAGGGATTGAACCAGGGCCCCAGCCTTGAAAGCGCTGAGTCCGAGCCACTGGACTGCGAGGGAATTCCCTAGGGTTTGTAGGTTTAATCATACTCTCAAAGGGAGTTCTCTATCCCAACTATAAATTAAATATCATTGGTTTCTTTAAAATATCAAGTGATGAATGTTATGAGTGAAGTATCATGAGTTTGGACACTTAAGAGTTTTAGAAAATGGATTTTGAGATAATTAATTTGGCTATTCATAGTTTTGTTTATTTGGTTGTTTTTTTGTTCTTGGTTTTATTATGGATGGGTAACTGATCATTGGATATGTGGATTATTTCCTCCATTATTTTACCTTTAGTTGGCTGTGTCACAGATATACAGATATTGGGTTTGAACTTTCCTAAGTTCAAAACAAATTTATTAGAGAGGAGTTAGGCAAATGAGATCAAAATGTCATAGTGTCTGTAAGAGAACATGGGCTCTGGGTCATACCACTGGGTTCTAGTCCACTCTGCCATTAGTTGGGGTCTTTGACCATGGGCAAGTTTCTGTGCTTCCATTTCCTCATCTGTTAAAGTAGGAATTAACTTGTACTTCATCGAGTTGTTTTGAGGATTTCATTAATGCATGGAATGTGCTCAAAGCAATACATGGTAAATGGAAAAACTCAGTAAATATTGGTTATTATTATTGCTGATAAAATTGATACTGGAACAGTGGACTTGCTAGTACTGTACCCCAGAAGTAAGCAGACTTACTCAGCATTTCAAATGGAGCCTTAAACCTTCCTCCATGATGGAGCAGAGCACAATGTGTGTACTCTGTGAGCAGGGAGGTGCTCAAAAAAGAGGGGCGAGGAAAGCAGAGCCTAATTCACTCCCAAACTTACTAATCGGACATCCCATTCACTTCACTGCTGTGTGCAAGAGGAATGGAGAAGCAAGAGGCCAGGAGTATTTAAGGGAAAATTCCTCTCAGTGGAAACTGGAGGTGTTTGGAAGAAGTACCTTATCCTTCTTTACCCCAGCAGGTGCCAACCTTGGGGATTGATAGGGGAAAAAAATTGGTAAAATTCAAACCTTTTAGTTTTGCTACTTAATTTTGCTACTTTTGTGAGAAAGGGGATAAAAACTTTTAGTTAAGATGAAGTTTATGTTCTGTCTCTTCACCACTGACAATTCAATAAAATCTCAAGTCTATGGCGTTTTTCCCCCCATAGGTGCTGCAGGATCATCTTATAAAAGAAACACCTGATACACTCAGTGACCCACAGTAAGTTGTATTGTTTCTGTGTAACTCAGGTTAAGTGAAACTATGTTTCTCTCATAGGTAATAAGATGATAATTTCAATGTGACATTTTTTAAAAAAGGGATGCTAAATGTAGAGGTGAAAATACTTAATATAGTGTTATTTTCCAGGTGCTGTTTTAAGTGCTTTTACCTGCAAGTTGTCCCGCTATTTAACTTGAATTATATGGGAGCACATGTGTTTGGTTCTTTTACAAAGAGATGTTTTTAGGTTTTTTCCACATTTGCCTTTTGACAGTCATAGCAGGAACCATTTTAAGGTCTGGATGAAAATAGTTGAAGAACTATGAATAGTTCTATTGTAAGAATAGTAAGATGTTCCATTTACTTTTTACTCTTGTGTTCTAATCAAACTATTAAGAATCTGTAAGGGAAAGTACTCTTAGGTGCAGTGTTATTTATTCTCTAATCATCCAATTAACTGCTACTGAGAGCAGTGTACATGCACATTATTTCAAGCCACAACTCTTGATTTACTTTCACCTTTTATTATTCGAATAATATGTGATTAAAATTCTATGTATATTGGCATTTTGTGGGGGTTTGGCACAGAGAGAATGAATATAGAGATAAAGCAACTTTGGTAGATATTCAACGATAAAACGTTTAAAATAGAAGTTTGTCTTATTCTCAATCCTTATATGTATTTATTTTCTTTTTACATCAAGAACTATTCCAGAGGAAGAAAGAGAAGCTAAATTCTATCGGGTTGTAACTTGTTCCTTATTGGCATTGAAAAAATTGCTTTGCCTCCTACCCGATAATGAGTTTGATTCTCTGGAGGAGAAATTTAAGTCTCTTTTATCACAGAATAAGTTTTGGAAGTATGGAAAACACAGTATACCTCAGGTATCGTAACCTTTTTTTTTTTAAGACATTCCTCTGATTCCTTTTTCTCCCCTGATCTTGTTATTTTTTATTTAGGCTTCATGTTTATTGTTTATGTTTAAAATTCTGCAGACACATTTTTGTGGTGGGACTGAATTACCTCTCTTACTAGAATGTTCTTGTATTTTCATTTTTTTATTTAGTAGTTTGGACCTCAGATTCAGAGTTGAATCATGATCTTCCTCTGTTCATGGCACCTTAAAACTGCTGGGTGTGTGCAAGTCTCTTCCTTTTAATGTATTTATTTTTTCCCTTTTGTCTGTCTGTCTCCATTTTCCGCCTCCACCAGCTGCCCATTCTAAGTGTGATTAATGTATGTGCTTTCGTCTGTGCAGTCGATTCTCATTACTTACTGTGATTATATTCTGTGAAGTCCATGAACACTGAATTAGTGAACACCGAAGCATTGCTCTTAGGGGAAATGCAGGCTTAGGCTCCTGTTAGTCTCTTGTCACGACATTTTTGACGGTTAGTACATAACCTTGTTTTATGTGTATCTGTTTAAAGACACCTTATTTAATGTATATTGTTGATTCACTAACTTTGAATTCCCACACAACAGCACTAGACATCATGCCTGAATGAAGTTTATCTAATTTTCTCTGTTAGGCATGTCACAGCCTTTTTGCATGTGTTTTTAATTCACATAAATGATACTAATGATACTGTGTTATATTTCATCCCATTTATTGCTTTTTACTTAGTAGTTTTTTTAATTTTTTTTTTTTTTGTGGTACGCGGGCCTCTCACTGTTGTGGCCTCTCCCGCTGCGGAGCACAGGCTCCGGATGCGCAGGCTCAGCGGCCATGGCTCACGGGCCCAGCCGCTCCGTGGCATGTGGGATCTTCCCGGACCGGGGCACGAACCCGTGTCCCCTGCATCGGCAGGCAGACTGTCAACCACTGCGCCACCAGGGAAGCCCTTTAATTTTTATACATGTACTTTTTGTTTGTTTAAAGAAATATTTATTTATTTATTTAGGCTGCGCCAGGTCTTAGTTGTGGCATGCGGGATCTTTTTTCAAATTAATTAATTAATTAATTATTTTTTTGGCCGTGTTGGGTTTTCTTTGCTGCGCGTGGGCTTTCTCTAGTTGCGGCGAGTGGGGGCTACTCTTCCTTGCACTGTAGGTGCGAGGGCTTCAGTAGTTGCGGCACGCGGGCTCTAGAGCGCAGGCTCAGTAGTTGTAGCACACGGGCTTAGTTGCTCTGCAGCATGTGGGATCTTCCTGGGCGAGGGCTCGAACCTGTGTCGCCTGCATTGGGAGGCAGATTCTTAACCACTGCGCCACCAGGGAAGTCCCAAGCTCACAGGGTCTTTTAGTTGCAGCATGTGAGCTCTTAGTTGTGACATGCATGCAGGATCTAGTTCCCCGACCGGGGATCAAACCCAGGCCCCCTGCATTGGGAGCACGGGGTCTTACCCACTGGACCACCAGGGAAGTCCCAGTAGTTTTTTAAAAAGTACTAAGATATTTAAATCCATTACATTCCTGTATGTATATCTGGCCCATGGCTTCTAACTGATGTGTAGTACTCAGAAGTTTGCATACATTCCATTTTACCTGTTCATTCTCCCAGTGGTAGACACCCTGATTGCCTTCGACTCCCTGCTCTCACAAATAAGGCAGCAGTGAGCATCTTCATTCATGTATCCCCAGATCTGTGAGAATTTCTTTTTCTGAAATTCTCTTAATTTCTGAATTGCTGAGTCAAAGAGTATAGGCGTACTTAATTTTCTGAAGTAGTGCCAGATTGCTTACCTGATTGGCTGCATTAGTCTAGGCTCAACTATCAATACATGATGACTACTATATATCCTTATACTGTAGCCAGGGCTGGGCATCATTCAACTTCCTATTTTTCAATAGTCTAATTAGGAGTTCAAATGATACCTTTCTTTAATTTTAATTACTCTGCTAACTAGTGACTTTTAACATCTCTTCATAAGCTTTTTAGATTTTTATGTTTCCTCTGTAAACTATTTATTCATATCTTTCACCCCTTTTTTTCTGTTGGAGTACTCTTTTTCTTATTTTACTGGAGTTCCTTGTATATTTTAAATATTAGTCCTTTTGTCATTGTTAGGCATTGTAAATAATCTCCCATTCTGTCACCTTTCATGTGTCCTCTTTTACAAAGAAATCTTAATTTTGATGTAATCAAAACCACTGATTTTGCCTTATGAAGGCCTTTCTCACTTTTAAACCATAAAAATATTGTTATATTTAATAGTTATATCTTTTTAAACAGCTATATCCTTTTTTAATAGTTATATCTTTCTTAACAGTTATATCTTTTAATCGCTTTAGTTTTATCTTTCATATGAAGTTTTTAATCCATCAGTAACCCACCTTTTTATGTGGTGTTAAGTGGAGATCTATTTACATTTCTCTTCATGTACAGTGAGCCACTTTTCCTAACATCACCTAGTTAAACTGTTCATTCTCTCCCTATTGATTTATGGTCCTGCCATTACGGTATATTAAGTTCCCATATGTTCATGAGTTTTTCTCAAAACTCTGTCTTCTGATCTATTAGTCTTTGTTTCTTCTTACACCAGTACCACTGTTAAAATGACATTATGATATGTCCTAATAATTGCTCAGGGGAGGCACTCTTTTCTTCATCTTCAAGACTAAGTTGTTTTAGAACTTTATTCTTCTGTATAAATTTAAGTAAATTTATTGAATTCCTCAAAAAGAACATCTAACTGGAATTTTGATTGGGGTTCCACTGAATGATTTGGGGAGACTTGCTGTTTTTAGGTTATTGAACCTGATGTTAAAATTATCTCACAATTTATTCAGGTATTTAAAAAATATCCTAGAATATCTTTTTAAACAACTTTTATTAAGGTATGATTTACATACAATAAAATGCAGTCATTTTAAGCTTACAGTTTAAGATTTGACAGATGTATATACTCATCTTCATGTACATACCCACATAACCACTAAAATCAAGAAGTAAAACATCTTTATCACTCAAAAATTGGTTCCTTGTGTCCCTGCAAGTCATCCTCTCCCTTAACCTAGGCAACTATTTATCTACTTTTCTGTCACTTAGAGATTCGATTTGTCTTTTTTAGGTTTTCATATAAATGGAGCCATATATTACTCTGTATCTGGCTTCTTTTCTTTTCTTCTCTTTTCTTTTTTCTTTTCTTTTCTTGCCGTGCTGCACAGCTTGTGGGATTTTAGTTTCCCAACCAGGGATTGAACCTGGGCCCTCTCCAGTGAGAGTGCAGAGTCCTAACCACTGGACCACCAGGGAATTCCCTGTATCTGGCTTTCTTTTGCTCAGCGTAATGTTTTTAAGATTCTTTGTTGTTGCTTGTATCAGTATTTCAAAGTGGTTATACTATTTTACACTCTTAATCAGCAGTGTATGAAATTTTTAGTTCCATATCTTTACTTCAATATTGTCCGTTGTTTTAAGTCATTCTCTTGGGTGTGGCATCGGGGATCGGCAAATTACAGCTCATGGGTCAAAATCTGGCACACCTGACCTGTTTTTTTTTTTTGTTGTTGTTGTGTTTTTTTTGTGGTACACGGGCCTCTCACTGTTGTGGCCTCTCCCGTTGCGGAGCACAGGCTCTGGACGCACAGCCTCAGCGGCCATGGCTCACGGGCCCAGCCGCTCCGTGGCATGTGGGATCTTCCCAGACCGGGGCACGAACCCGTGTCCCCTGCATCGGCAGGCGGACTCTTAACCACTGCACCACCAGGGAAGCCCCGTGGCCTGTTTTTGTAAATTGTTTTTGTATTGTATGTGGCTGCTTTGTGCTAACATAGCAGAACAAAGTAGTTGCAACACAGTCTGTATGGCTTGCAAAGCTTAAAATATTTGTTTTCTGGCTCTTTAAAGAAAATGTTTGCTGACCTCTGGGGTAGAGACTTTACATTGTGGTTTTAATTTGCATTTCCCTGATGGCTAATGGTATTGAACATCTTTTAATGTGTTTATTGGCCATTTGTATTTCTTCTTCTTTTTTTTTTCATTTTTATTTGGGCGCACCACTTGGCTTGTGGGACCATAGTTCCCCAACCAGGGATTGAACCAGGGTACCAGCAGTGAAAGTGCTGAGTCCTAATCTCTGGACTGTCAAGGAATTCCCTATCTTCTGTTTTTTTGAGGTGTCTGTTTAACCCTTTTGCTCATTTTTAATTTAATATGTTGTAGTTTTTATATCTAAAATTTCAACTTGGTTTTTGTATTTTCTATTTTTTTGATGAAATTTTCTACTTTTTTAAGACTTCTTTTAAGAGCAGTTTTAGGTTCACAGCAAAATTGAGGAAAAAGTACCAAGATTTCCCATATATCTCCTGCCCCTCACATACATAGCTTCCCCCATTATCAACATCCTCTCACCAGAGTGGTACCTGTGTTTTTTTTTTTAAACAATTGACGAACCTATGTTGATACATCATTATCGTCCAGAATCCATAATTTACATTAGGGTTCACTGTTGATGTTGTATATTCTGTAGGTTTGGACAAATGTATAAAGACATGTATCTGTTTCCTGTTTTTTCATTCATTGTTAGCATATTTTTCTTTACCTGAGTATAGTTATAATAGCTGCTGTAAAGTACATGTCTGATAATAACATCTGAGATCACATTTTCTTGGCTTTCATATGTTGAGGGATTTTAGATTGTATCCTACACATAAATATTTAGATTGCATCCTAGACGTATATATTTAGATTGTATCTTGGAATGTTATGTTTTGGAGACAGGGTTATTTTATATTGCTCCAAAGGGCGTTGATGTCTTTGTGTTAGTGGGCAATCAACTTGGTTAGACTCAACAAACTCTCATGCCTGCAGCGGGCATGGTTCAAGTGTCAGCTGTAGATTTAGACTGTTTAAACACAGAACGTGGGGGTTCTTTTCTTTGGTTCTCTTCTTTCTGGAGTTCCCTACTACTCTCTTGCCATCTTGGTTACCCTGGGCTCCTTTTCCTGGTTCTTTCAGTTCCTCCAACCAGAGGGATGTCAGGCTTTCTGTTGCAGTTGTAGCTGCCCCAGTGCCTCTGTGGTGGTGACTGCATCCACCTTCAGGGCAAAACTGCACAAAATGGGAACTCAGTATGTGTGATTGCTTACTCCAAGTTATGATACCGGCTCCAAAATGTGTATTTCAGTCTTCAGAGCCCTTGGATAGTTTTTTTGTGTCGGGTTCATAGAGTCTATAGTTGTTCTTTGCAGGAAGATCAATGTATCAGTCTGTCACTACTTGATATTCTTTTGCCTATTTTTAAGTTGGGTTTTTGGTTTTTGTGAGTTATGAATATGCTTTAGTTATTCTGGATACAAGTATTTTGTCAGGTAAAGTATCATGAATGTTTTATTATAGTTTGTGGCTTGCCTTTTCACTTTTTTCCCATGGTTTTTGGAGAGTAGGTGTTTTAAAGTCCCAGTTATCAATTTTTTTTTTTTACACTTCATACTTTTCATTTCTTATATAAGGAGTCTTTGCCTACTTGAAGGTTGCAAAGATGTTTTTATATTTTATTCTGGAAGTTTTATATTTTAGGTTTATTTAGAGTTAATTTTTGTGTATGGCATAAAGGTGAGAGTCAGATTTTTTTCACATAGGTATCCATTTCTTGAAAGACTATCAGCTCCTCCTCACCCCACCACCCTGGCACCTTTGGCAAAATTAAGTTGAACATACGAGATTTTAATTTTGGACTCTTACTCCCTTACATTTTATGTCTATCTTTACACCATTACCACACTTTCTTGATTGTTACTGTTTTACGGCAAGTCCTGAAACCCTCCAACTTGGTTCTTCTTTCTCAAAATTATTTAGCCTATATTAGGCCCTTGCCATCCTGGAATAGTATTTTATAATATACTGCATACTGAACATGACTTCATGGTTTCTGTTACTATTGCGAAATGGGGTTCCTTTTTTGATTCCATTTTCTATTTTGTTTCTACTGTGGTATAGGAATGCTATGCTTTTGTGCATTAATTTTGTATCCAGCAACTCTTCTGAGCTCCTGTTATTTCTTTTTTTTTTAATCCTTTTATTATTTACAACAATCTTTTGATAATTTCTGCCAAATTTGTTCTGATATATTCTTATTTTTTTTACATCTTTATTGGAGTATAATTGCTTTACAATGTTGTGTTAGTTTCTGCTTTGTAACAAAGTGAATCAGCTATATGTATACATATATCCCCATATCTCCTCCCTCTTACATCTCCCTCCCTCCCACCCTCCCTCTCCCACCCCTCTACATGGTCACAAAGCACCAAGCTGATCTCCCTATGCTATGCGGCTGCTTCCCACTAGCTAGCTATTTTACATTTCGTAGTGTATATATGTCCATGCCACTGTCTCACTTTGTCCCAGCTTACCCTTCCCCCTCCCCATATCCTCAAGTCCATTCTCTAGTAGGTCTGTGTCTTTATTCCCATCTTGCCCCTAGGTTCTTCAGAACTTTTTTTTTTTTAATATTCCGTATATGTGTGTTAGCATACGGTATTTGTTTTTCTCTTTCTGACTTACTTCACTCTGTATGACACATTCTAGGTCCATCCACCTCACTACAAATAACTCAATTTCGTTTCTTTTTATGGCTGACTAATATCCCATTGTATATATGTGCCACATCTTCTTTATCCATTCATCTGTTGATGGACACTTAGGGTGCTTCCATGTCCTGGCTATTGTAAATAGACCTGCAGTGAACATTGTGGTACATGACTCTTTTTGAATGATGGTTTTCCCAGGGTATATGCCCAGTAGTGACATTGTTGGGTCATATGGTAGTTCTGTTTTTAGTTCTTTAAGGAACTTCCATACTGTTCTCCATAGTGGCTGTATCAATTTACATTCCCACCAACAGTGCAAGAGGGTTCCCTTTTCTCCACACCCTCACCAGCATTTATTGTTTGTAGACTTTTTGATGATGGCCATTCTGACGGGTGTCAGATGATATCTCATAGTTTGGATTTGCGTTTCTCTAATGATTAATGATGTTGAGCGTTCTTTCATATATTTCTTGGCAATCTGTATATCTTCTTTGGAGAAATGTCTATTTAGGTCTTCTGCCCATTTTTGGATTGGGTTGTTTGTTTTTTTGATATTGAGCTGCATGAGCTGCTTGTAAATTTTGGAGATTAATCCTTTGTCAGTTGCTTCATTTGCATATATTTTCTCCGATTCTGAGGGTTGTCTTTTCGTCTTGTTTATGGTTTCCTTTGCTGTGCAAAAGCTTTTAAGTTTCATTTGGTCCCATCTGTTTCTTTTTGTTTTTATTTCCATTTCTCTAGGAGATGGGTCAAAAAGGATCTTGCTGTGATTTATGTCATAGAGTGTTCTGCCTATGTTTTCCTCTAAGAGTTTGATAGTGTCTGGCCTTACATTTAGGTCTTTAATCCATTTTGAGTTTATTTTTGTATATGGTGTTAGGGAGTGTTCTAATTTCATTCTTTTACATGTAGCTGTCCAGTTTTCCCAGCACCACTTATTGAAAAGGCTGTCTTTTCTCCATTGTATATTCTTGCCTCCTTTATCAAAGATGAGGTGACCATATGTGCGTGGGTTTATCTCTGTGCTTTCTATCCTGTTCCATTGATCTATATTTCTGTTTTTGTGCCAGTACCATACTGTCTTGGTTACTGTAGCTTTGTAGTATAGTCTGAAGTCAGGGAGCCTGATTCCTCCAGCTCTGTTTTTCTTTCTCAAGATTGCTTCGCCTACTCAGGGTCTTTTGTGATTCCATACAAAGTGTGAAATTTTTTGTTCTAGTTCTGTGAAAAATGCCAGTGGTAGTTTGATAGGGATTTCATTGAATCTGTAGATTGCTTTGGGTAGTAGAGTCATTTTCACAATGTTGATTCTTCCAATCCAAGAACATGGTACATCTCTCCATCTATTTGTATCATCTTTAATTTCTTTCATCAGTGTCTTATAATTTTCTCCATACAGGTCTTTTGTCTCCCTAGGTAGGTTTATTCCTAGATTTTATTCTTTTTGTTGCAGTGGTAAATGGGAGTGTTTTCTTAATTTCACTTTCAGATTTTTCATCGTTAGTGTATAGGAATGCAAGAGATTTCTTTACATTAATTTTGTACCCTGCTACTTTACGAAATTCATTGATTAGCTCTAGTAGTTTTCTGGTAGCATCCTTAGGATTCTCTATGTACAGGATCAGGTCATCTGCAAATAGTGACAGCTTTGCTTCTTCTTTTCTGATTTGGATTCCTTTTATTTCTTTTTCTTCTCTGATTGCTGTGGCTAAAACTTCCAAAACTATGTTGAATAATAGTGATGAGACTGGGCAACCTTGTCTTGTTCCTGATCTTAGTGGAAATGCTTTCAGTTTTTCACTGTTGAGGATGATGTTAGCTGCGGGTTTGTCATATATGGCCTTTATTATGTTGAGGTTAGCCCCCTCTATGCCTACTTTCTGAAGGGTTTTTATCATAAATGGGTGTTGAATTTTGTTGAAAGCTTTCTCTGCATCTATTGAGATGATCATATGGTTTTTCTCCTTCAATTTGTTAATATGGTGTATCACATTGATTGATTTGCGTATATTGAATCCTTGCATTCCTAGGATAAACCCCATTTGATCATGATGTATGATCCTTTCAATGTGCTGTTGGATTCTGTTTGTTAGTATTTTGTTGAGGATTTTTGCATCTATGTTCATCAGTGACATTGGCCTGTAGTTTTCTTTCTTCATGACAGCTTTGTCTGGTTTCGGTATCAGGGTGATGGTGGCCTTGTAGAACGAGTTTGGCAGTGTTCCTCCCTCTGCTGTAATTTGGAAGAGTTTGAGAAGGTTAGGTGTTAGCTCTTCTCTAAATGTTTGATAGAATTTGCCTGTGAAGCCATCTGGTCCTGGACTTTTGTTTGTTGGAAGATTTTTTTTTTTTTTTTTAATTTTTGGCTGTTTTGGGTCTTCATTTCTGTGCAAGGGCTTTCTCCAGTTGTGGCGAGCGGGGGCCACTCTTCATCGCAGTCCGCGGGCCTCTCACTGTCGCAGCCTCTCCTGTTGCGGAGCACAGGCTCCAGACGCGCAGGCTCAGTAGTTGTGGCTCACGGGCCTAGTTGCTCCATGGCATGTGGGATCTTCCCAGACCAGGGCTCAAACCCATGTCCACTGCATTGGCAGGCAGATTCTTAACCATTGCACCACTGTTGGAAGATTTTTAATCACTGTTTCAATTTCAGTGCTGGTGATTGGTCTGTTCATATTTTCTATTTCTTCCTGCTTCCGTCTTGGAAGGTTGTGCATTTCTAAGAATTTGTCCATTTCTTCCAGGTTGTCCATTTTATTGGCATAGAGTTGCTTGTAGTAATCTCTCAACCTTTGTGTTTCTGCTGTGTCAGTTACTTCTCCTTTTTCATTTCTAATTCTGTTGATTTGAGTCTTCTCCCTTTTTTTCTTGATGTCTGGCTAATGGTTTATCATTTTCATTTATCTGCTCAAAAAACCATCTTTTAGTTTTATTGATCTTTGCTATCATTTCCTTCATTTCTTTTTCATTTATATCTGACCTGATCTTTATGATTTCTTTCCTTCTGCTAACTTTTGGGTTTTTTTTGTTGTTCTTTCTCTAATTGCTTTAGGTGTAAGGTTAGTTTGTTTATTTGAGATGTTTCTTTTTTTTAAACTTTATTTATTTATTTATTTATTTATTTATTTATAGCTGTGTTGGGTCTTGTTGCTATGCACGGGCTTTCTCTAGCTGCGGTGAGTGGGGGCTACTCTTGAGCGGGGGCTACTCTTCATTGCGGTGCGCGGGCTTCTCATTGTCCTGGCTTCTCTTGTTGCAGAGCACCAGCTCTAGGTGTGCAGGCTCAGTAGTTGTCGCGCTTGAGCTTAGTTGCTCTGCAGCATGTGGGATCTTCCCGGACCAGGGCTTGAGCCCGTGTCTCGTCATTGGCAGGCGGATTCTTAACCACTGCACCACCAGGGAAGCCCCTGTTTCTTGTTTCTTAGGTAGGATTGTATTGCTATAAACTTCCTTCTTAGAACTGCTTTTGCTGCATTCCATAGGTTTTGGGTCATCGTGTTTTCATTGTCATTTGTTTCTAGGTTATTTTTGATTTCCTCTTTGATTTCTTCAATGGTCTCTTGGTTATTAAGTAGTGTATTGTTTAGCCTCCACGTGTTTGTATTTTTTACAGATTTTTTCCTGTAATTGATATCTAGTCTCATAGCGTTGTTGTCGGAAAAGATACTTGATACAATTTCAATTTTTTTAAATTTACTAAAGCTTGATTTGTGACCCAAGATATGATCTATCCTGGAGAATGTTCCATGAGCACTTGAGAATAATGTGTATTCTGTTGTTTTTGGATGGAATGTCCTATAAATATCAATCAAGTCTATCTTGTTTAATGTATCATTTAAAGCTTGTGTTTCCTTATTTATTTTCATTTTGGATGATCTGTCCATTGGTGAAAGTGGGGTGTTAAAGTCCCCTACTATGATTGTGTTACTGTCCATTTCCCCATTTATGGCTGTTAGTATTTGCCTTATGTATTGAGGTGCTCCTGTGTTGGGTGCATAAATATTTACAATTGTTATATTTTCCTCTTAGATTGATCCCTTGATCATTATGTAATGTCCCTCTTTGTCTCTTGTAATAGTCTTTGTTTTAAAGTCTATTTTGTCTGATATGAGAATTGCTACTCCAGCTTTCTTTTGATTTCCATTTGCATGGAATATCTTTTTCCATCCCCTCACTTCCAGTCTGTATGTGTCCCTAGGTCTGAAGTGGGTCAGACCTAGGTCAGACAGCATTTATATGGGTCTTGTTTTTGTATCCATTCAGCCAGTCTGTGTCTTTTGGTTGGAGCATTTAATCCACTTACATTTAAGGTAATTATCGATATGTATGTTCCTATTCCCATTATCTAAATTGTTTTGGGTTTGTTATTGTAGGTCTTTTCCTTCTCTTGTGTTTCTTGCGTAGAGAAGTTCCTTTAGCATTTGTTGTAAAGTTGGTTTGATGGTGCTGAATTCTCTTAGCTTTTGCTTGTCTGTAAAGGTTTTAATTTCTCTGTCAAATCTGAATGAGATCCTTGCTGGGTAGAGTAATCTTGGTTGTAGGTTTTTCTCCTTCATCACTTTAAATATGTCCTGCCGCTCTCTTCTGGCTTGCAGAGTTTCTGCTGAAAGATCAGCTGTTAACCTGATCCCTTGTTTGTTATTTTTCCCTTGCTGCTTTTAATATTTTTTCTTTGTATTTAATTTTTGATAGTTTGATTAATATGTGTCTTGGCATGTTTCTCCTTGGATTTATCCTATATGGGACTCTCTGTGCTTCCTGGACTTGATTAACTATTTCCTTTCCCATATTAGGGAAGTTTTCAACTATAATCTCCTCAAATATTTTCTCAGTCCCTTTCTTTTTCTCTTCTTCTTCTGGGACCCCTATAATTCGAATGTTGGTGTGTTTAATGTTGTCCCAGGGGTCTCTGATACTGTCCTCAATTCTTTTCATTCTTTTTCTTTATTCTGCTCTGCAGTAGTTATTTCCACTGTTTTGTCTTCCAGGTCACTTATCTGTTCTTTTGCCTCAGTTATTCTGCTATTGATCCCTTCTAGAGAATTTTTAATTTCATTTATTGTGTTGTTCATCACTGTTTGTTTGCTCTTTAGTTCTTCTAGATCCTTGTTAAATGTTTCTTGTATTTTCTCCATTGTATTTACAAGAGTTTTGATCATCTTTACTATCATTATTCTGAATTCTTTTTCTGGTAGACTGCCTATTTCCTCTTCATTTTTTAAGTCTGGTGGGTTTTTGCCTTGTTCCTTCATCTGCTGTGTGTTTCTCTGTCTTCTCACTTTGCTTAACTTACTGTTTTTGGGTTCTCCTTTTTGCAGCCTGCAGGTTTGTAGTTCCCGTTGTTTTTGGTGTCTGTCCCCAGTGGCTAAGGTTGGTTCAGTGGGTTGTGCAGGCTTCCTGGTGGAGGGGACTAGTGCCTGTGTTCTGGTGGATGAGGCTGGATCTTGTCTTTCTGGTGGGCAGCTCCACGTCTGGTGGTGTGTTTTGGGGTGTCTGTGGCCTTATTATGATTTTAGGCAGCCTCTGTGCTAATGGGTGGGGTTATGTTTCTGTCTTGGTAGTTGTTTGGCATAGGGTGTCCAGCACTGCAGCTTTCTGGTCGTTGAGTGGAGCTGGGTCTTGGTGTTGAGATGGAGATCTCTGGGAGATTTTAGCCGTTTGATATTATGTGGAGCTGGGAGGTCTCTTGTGGACCAGTGTCCTGAACTTTGCTCTCCCACCTCAGAGGCACAGGCCTGATGTCTGGCTGGAGCATCAAGAGCCTTTCATCCACACGGCCAGAATAAAAGGGAGAAGATAAAAGAAAGAAAAAAAGAAGATAAAATAAAGTAAAATAAAATAATTAAAATAAAAAATAATTATTAAAAGAAAATTTAAAGTAATTAAAAAAAAAAGGAAAGAAAGAGAGCAACCAAACCAAAAAAAATTCACCAATGATAACAAGCACTAAAAACTATACTTAAAAAAAAAACAAAAACAGACAAACAGAACCCTAGGACAAATGGTAAAGGCAAAACTATACAGACAAAATCACACACAGAAGCATACACATACACACGAAAAGAGAAAAAGGGAAAAAAAAATATATCGTTCCTCCCAAAGTCCACCTCCTCAATTTGGGATGATTCGTTGTCTATTCAGGTATTCCACAGATGCAGGGTACATCAAGTTGATAGTGGAGCTTTAATCCGCTGCTTCTGAGGCTGCTGGGAGAGGTTTCCCTTTCTCTTATTTGTTTGCACAGCTCCCGGGGCTCAGCTTTGGATTTGGACCCACCTCTGTGTGTAGGTTGCCGGAGGGCGTCTGCTCTTTGCTCCGACAGGACAGGGTTAAAGGAACAGCTGATTCGAGGGCACTGGCTCACTCATGCCGGGGCGGGGGTGGGGGGCGGGAGGGAGGGGCACGAATGCGTGGCGAGCCTGCTGCGGCAGAGGCTGGCGTGACATTGCACCAGCCTGAGGCGCTGTGCGTTCTCCCGGGTAAGTTGTCCCTGGATCACGGGACCCTGGTAGTGGTGGGCTGCACAGGCTCCTGCGGTGTGGGGAGTGACCTGTGCTCGCACAGAGGCTTCTTGGTGTCAGCAGCAGCAGCCTTAGCGTCTCATGCCCGTCTCTGGGGTCCGTGCTGATAGCCGCGGCTCGCGCCCGTCTCTGGAGCTCGTTTAAGCAGCGCTCTTAATTGCTTCTCCTCGCGCACCAGGAAACAAAGAGGCAAGAAAAAGTCTCTTGCCTCTTCGGCAGGTCCAGACTTTTTCCCGGACTCCCTCCTGGCTAGCTGTGGTGCACTAACCCCTTCAGGCTGTGTTCATGCCGCCAACCCCAGTCCTCTCCCTGCGGATCTAAGCTCCGAAGCCCAAGCCTCAGCTCCCAGCCCCGCCCACCCCGGCGGGTGAGCAGACAAGCCTCTCCGGCTGGTGCGTGCCGGTCGGTACCGATCCTCCGTGCGGGAATCTCCCCGCTTTGCCCTTTGCACCCCTGTGGCTGCGCTCTCTTCCGAGGCTCCGAAGCTTTCCCCCTCCGCCACCCGCAGTCTCTGCCCGCGAAGGGGCTTCCTAGTGTGTGGAAACCTTTCCTCCTTCACGGCTCCCTCCCACTGGTGCAGGTCCCGTCCCTATTTTGTCTTTGCTTTTTCTTTTTTCTTTTGCCCTACCCAGGTACGTGGGGAGTTTCTTGCCTTTTGGGAGGTCTGAGGTCTTCTGCCAGCGTTCAGTAGGTGTTCTGTAGGAGTTGTTCCACATGCAGATGTATTTCTGATGTATCTGTGGGGAAGAAGGTGATCTCCATGTCTTACTCCTCCGCCAATTTGAAGCTCCTCTTCCTCCTGTTCTTATTATTTGTCTTTAGCTTTCCTTTTCCTAAATTTAAAAAAAAAATACTAATTAATTTATATTTTGGCTGCTTTTGGTCTTCATTGCTGGGCGTGGGCTTTCTCTAGTTGCTGCGAGCGGGGGCTATTCTTCATTGAAGTGCGCGGGCTTCTCATTCCAGTGGCTTCTCTTGTTGCGGAACATGGGCTCTAGGCACGCAGGCTTCACTAGTTGTGGTGTGCAGGCTCAGTAGTCATGGCTCACAGGCTCTAGAGCGCAGGCTCAGTAGTTGTGGTGCACGGGCTTGGTTGCTCCATGGCATGTGGGATCTTCCCAGACCAGGGCTCGAACCCATGTCCCCTGCATTGGCAGGCAGATTCTTAACCACTGTGCCACCAGGGAAGTCCTGTCTTTAGATTTTTTGGAATATTTTTTATAGCCTTTTATTTTGCTATGATTATAAACAGTAATTTGGGTTACTTTCTAGTTTCTTTTTTTCCCCTTTTCTCTGTATTAATTAGGTTCTCAGTACCACGTTGAATAGAAGTGGTGGTAGCGGGCTTCCTTTTCTTGTTTCTTACTTTAATGGAAATAGTTGTAAACTCTTAATGTTGAGTATGACGCTGTTAAACTATGAATTGTGCTCTTATTTATTTGTGTATTTATTTTTAGTTTAGGAATTGTGCTTGGTTCTTTTTCAGATCTGCTGTGCTTTTTCTAAGATCGTTTTCTGTTCAAATTTCTTTAAACTTTTGTTTCTTTAAATATAATAAACATTGTTGATATGGAGCTTGTAACTGATAGATAATTATAAGATTTAAAGCCTCAGGTCTCTGTGTTAATCTTTTGTTTCTGCATAGTGGCTCATGGTGTCTTATTTTTTGTTTGGCTGTATTTAACTTTGTGCTGACTAGTATATTCATAGGGGTAATTTGAGCCCCCAGATGAAGGCTTCTTACACTAGAGAGGATTTGTATTTGCTTGAGCCAAAGAAATAGAAAGTTGAATTCTTTCTGCCTTCACTTTTGGCTTGGTAATTCCTAATGTCTTTTAAGCTCTGTGGTGTTCTTCAGATTTTTAAAAAGTATTTTTTCTAGCCCCTTTAGTTTTATTAATGGAAGGGTTAGTATGAATAGCCTACCTGCCATTACCATAAATAAAATTTTATCATACCTTGACTAGGCTTTAGTTTAATTCAGCTTTCCATTTTTTCTTTCAGATCCGCTCAGCCTATTTTGAGTTAGTTTCTGCTTTGTGCCAGCGTACTCCACAGTTGATGAAAGATGAAGCATCCAAAGTGAGCCCATCTGTCCTTCTTAGCATTGATGACAGTGACCCCATTGTATGCCCTGCTCTCTGGGAAGCTGTGCTTTACACACTTACAACTATTGAGGTAGGTTAAAGAGGTACATTTAGTACAGCTGGGAATATTTGTCTTCTTAGTTGTATTTTAGAAGCCTTAGATACCATGTGAGAGAGCCTATCAGATTGTAATATTTAAAACTTGCTAGAAAAATGCTTTCCTGGGAATAAAATATTTAATCCAAAGCTTTGTATAAATCTTAAACTGACTATAAAATGGTATAGCATTTTTATTTTACTTTCAGTTTAGTCAATATCAATATCCTTTAAAACTTATATGGCCCAATGAAATCAACATATCTGAATATTATATTTAAGATTAAATATTGCTGTCCCTTTTAGAAAGCAGGTTTTTTTTGTTTGTTTGTTTAGAAAGCAGCTTTTATAGAAGTCTTTTCAGTTAAATATTACTTCTTTTTTGGCTGCCTCAGACCTTAGTTGCAGCACGTGGGATCTTCATTGAGTCATGCAGGATCTTTCATTGCTATGTGCGGGCTTCTCTCTAGTTATGTCGTGCGGGTTGTTTTCTCTTCTCTAGTTGCGGTGCGCAGGCTTCAGGGCACGTGGGCTCTGTAGTTGTGGCACACGGATTCCAGTGTGTGCAAGCTCTGTAGTTTGCTGCACACAGGCTCTCTAGTTGAGGTGTGCGAACTCAGTAGTTGTGGCGTGCGGGCTTAGTTGCCCCGCAGTATGTGTGATCTTAGTTCCCTGACCAGGGATCACACCCACGTCCCCTGCATTGTAAGGTGGATTCTTTACCACTGGACCACCAGGGAAGTCCCTAAATAGTTATTTCTGATCAATATTGTCCTGGAAGTATGTTGTATACACAATTACTAAATGTAATAAATTTCTTATAATTTCAGACTTTTAGTTTTTAATGGTGGTGAGAGATTTTGACCCTCTTTAGTTAGAATACTTGATTTTTATTTTTGAGAGTCTATATGTCTTCTCTCTTAATTGGGAAATGTATGTTTATTATCTCTAATTATTATTATAATCTTTTTTTTTTTTTTTTTTTTTTTTGGGAAGGACTGTTGGCTTCATGTAAATGCAAAAAAAAGTGTGTTTCCCAAGCTGTCAGCTATGGTTCGTGAAGGAGGTCGGGGTCTGGCTGCTGTCATATATCCTTATCTTCTGCCATTTATCAGCAAACTCCCTCAGTCTATTACAGATCCAAAGTTGGATTTCTTCAAAAATTTTCTCACCTCCCTAGTTGCAGGGTAAGGAATTTAAATTCTTGACCTTTAAAGCAAAATAGATTTTTTCTTATTTTCATAAATGGGCAGAACGGCATACTTGTTATTATCATATGTAAATTTCCCTAAATTGTTTTGCTGTTCATTAAACACTTTTAAAGTTTTCAGAGAATTACAATTGGAATTCTTTTTCTGGGTACTTTCAACACTTCAGTGGTAGTATGCAGCAGAAAGTGAGATAAATTATGGCAAGGCCCTTAGGTGGAAATAGGCTCTTTTTCAATGACCCATTTTTTGGTATGTTGATAAATACAAATGCCCAAGTGCAGAAAATGAACCAGTGAACTTTTCCATTAACTTAAATATAATAGCTGTTTAAAGTCACACTTAAAACGTCATTTCAGCGTATTTGTTGAACTTAGTAAAAGATACCCAGTTTTATTAATGATTAAAATTTTTTTTTCCACTACAGTATTATCTTTATTTGGTTAAGTCCTCTCTTTGAAATTTGCACATGAATTGGTCCATGAATAGAAAATAAATACGTTATCTTTTGTTGATACATGTTTGAAGATATGCTATTTTTCATAGTTCTTCAAGTTTATATTCTAATCGGGCTGTATTTTAGTTGTTCTTAGTTTTTCATTGAAGAAATTATTTTTAGAAATTCTTTTTCATGCCTTTATTTTGGTATTTTTGTATTGCTTATTTTCTTTTTCATGAAGGAATAAGCCACAGGTATTTATTATTTCTTAGGCTATCAACAGAAAGAACCAAAACCAGCTTTTCAGAGTGCTCAGCAGTAATATCTGCTTTTTTTGAATGCTTACGTTTTATAATGCAGCAAAACTTAGGTGAGGAAGAGATAGAAGAGATGCTCGTCAATGATCAGGTATTTATAATGTAAAAATCATCAGTGCCTTTGCACACTAACTATAAAGAATCAAGCTCATTGTGTCTTGTTGCCATTTTTATCAATTAGCCTTCCTTGTAAAGATTTCATTTTTATGATTTACAAATTAGGTAATGTGTATTGCTGACCAATAAGCGAAAATTTCTGTATTGTTAGTTGTTATCATGATACCATAATGCCTAAGTACTTGTCACTCTCTGGTTCTACAAACTCTGTTTTAGAGAGTCGCAATGCAAAACAATTTAGAAGATGCAATTTTCAACATTTTGTATTTTAGTTTATATTATAATCATCTTGTTCCTTCTAAAATATGTAGTACATTTATCCTTTTGTGAGCAATTGTGCTTGGCTTTTAGAACTAGTGATGAGAGCGGGTCCTGGAATATGGTTCCTTATGGTAGGAAATTAATATGATTACATAAGCCTAGATCCTAGTTGATGTCTCAGATAGTTAATTTCTCTTATCTTTGTAATTTAAGAGAAAGCATTCTGAATTCTGTGGGTCCTATATGTCTTTCATATTGGTTTAGAAAAAAGCAAAACACTTTGAATAAGTTCAGAAGATCCAAAGAGTTGATGACCAATGATCTTCGTCAATTATATCATAAAAAAGAAGTAATTCGGGGAGATACAGTGAAATCGTTAGGCTCTCTGAATGATATGGAGATGATTTTCAGGTTCAAATTAACTCTTTTCATAGTTCTGGGGAAAAATTCATGTTTTTCAGTTATTAAATATGAAAATTTATAATGTTTTACAAATACCTTGTTTAAATTTCATTTTCCCTGACAACTGAACTTTAATATGTCTACCTTCTCTTTTAGTTGATTCCTTTTATTGATGCAGTTCTCAAAGACCCAAGATTGCAAGATGAGCAGCTATTTAACC
This sequence comes from Stenella coeruleoalba, assembly GCF_951394435.1. Classification (NCBI taxonomy): domain Eukaryota; kingdom Metazoa; phylum Chordata; class Mammalia; order Artiodactyla; family Delphinidae; genus Stenella; species Stenella coeruleoalba. The sequence continues at coordinate 128,821,680 of NC_137150.1, read as the reverse complement.
ATTTGGCAGAAACTTTAAGTTCATGGGAAGCCAAAGCAGATTTGGATAAAGATGATAAAACAGCTTACAGTTTGGAGAAAGTGCTACTGAATTTCTGGGAAAGACTGTCAGAGATCTGTGTTGAGAAAATCAGTGAGCCTGAAACCGATGTTAAGTCAGTTTTGGGTGTTTCTAACCTATTACAGGTCCTTCAGAAGCCAAAGAGCTCCTTGAAGTTAAATAAAAAAAACGTTGGTAAGGTTAGATTTGCTGATGAGATGCCTGAAAGTAATAAAGAGAATGAGAAATATGTCTCCTCAGAAGGAGAGAATAGTGGAGGCTCTGAATTAATGGCTGAACCTTCTCTCACTCACAGTTGCTCAGACTTTATATCACCCCTAAGGAAAAAACCTTTGGAAGACTTAGTCTGTAAACTAGCAGAAATGAGTGTTAATTATGTCAATGAACAAAAGTCAGAGCAACATCTAAGGTTTCTTTCCACTCTGCTCAACTCCTTCTCTTCAAGCCAAGTATTTAAAGTGCTGTTAGGTGATGAAAAACAGAGTATTGTCAAAGCCAAACCTCTTGAAATAGCTAAACTGGCACAAAAAAATCCCGCGATACAGTTTTTATACCAGAAAGTAATAGGTTGGCTAAATGAAGATCAAAGGAAGGATGCTAGTTTCTTGGTGGACATTTTGTACAGTGCCCTTTGTTGCTGTGATAGTCATATGGAAAGAAAAGCTGTCTTGGATGATCTAATTGAGGTATTACTGTTCTGTATCTTTTTATTTTCATTTATTCATTCATTCATGCATGCCTGCATGCAGGGTCTTTCTTCCCCGACCAGGGATCAAACCCGTGCCCCCTACAGTGGAAGCATGGAGCCCTAACCACTGGATCACCAGGGAGTTCCCTGTATCTTTTTAAACTATAATGGTTTACACTGGCACACTGATTATGGATGAGTAGAACGAGACCTGTATGGGAGTTATTTGGGGACTGTTTCTTAACTATGAATGTCAGTTTAAAGACAATATATTCTTGATTAGGATTGGGAAGTATGTGAGACTTCTGGGTAGCTGTTCAGTAAGAGTAAATATGTTAAGATGACAAAAGCTTGGTAATAAAAGGGTAAGTTCTTTCAGTCCATACTTTTTAAAGCTGGACTTGCTAAAAAAATGTTTTAGTTTTGTAGTGGTTCCATGGTCACTTCATTTACTTATAAAAAATTTTACCAGTTACTGTTTTTTCTAGCAGATTGTTTCTCTTTTTCTTCTTTTAGGTGGATCTGAAATGGAATTCTATTCTTCAGGTCATTGAAAAGGTATCTTAGAGATTTTTCTCTTTTTTTTTTTGTATTTATAGGTATACAAAAATTAAACCACAGCTATATTCACATAATGGTATGTGATTAGGTGTCTCTGTTAGAGAACTTCCTTATTATTGTAACTTTCTTCTCATAATTTGAGAAGCCATGGTGTTCACCTTTCTATAGTATTATTTTTCTGGTTAGGAGTATCAGGGAAGAATGAACAGGTTCTGGAAGATCCAGCGTCTCTTCCCTAGTGGGTAACAGAGGAAGAGTTAAGCATTTATCTTAGTTTATCTTTTAAACTAAGGTTTCTGCTGTTATCCTAGTTATTTTTTCTTCTGTAGAAATGGATTGAATGGTTCTAGCTTTGAGTAGAACGCATCAGGAAATGAAGTTTGTTTTACCCTGGAATACTGTACAGGCAAACTAAAGTCTTCCCACCTTTATTTAATTGCCATTTGACTAAGTAAGAAAATTAGTGATGAAAATGATACAAAGAAATCAAGAAACATAATTCAGAAAAATTTTTAAATGGCTTAAGTATTCTTTCCTAATGAAGATGTAAATGATATAATGTAACACTTTTCCAACCATAGAAATGTTATGGCTAGCTGCCTAAAAGTCTTCCTTTTCTTAAAGAATTTTTTCATTATTTTAAAATTTTACTTACATAACTCTAATTTACAAGTTTCTTTTTTTCTGTCTTTTTAAATTATGTTGAAAAAAACATAATTTGCCAGAGTAACCATTTCTAAGCGTACAGTAGTGTTGTTTATTCACATTATTGGTCAACCAATCTCCAGAACTTTTTCACCTTGTAAAATAGAAACTATACCCATTAAACAATAACTCCCTATTTCCCCCAATAGTTTATTTTTACAAAATAAATACAGAGTATTAATTTACTCTTTTTCAATGGGAAATATAACTTACTGGCACACCATTTTGAATTACTTTATTCAGTACCTCCTCTCCCTATAGGCAGGCTACGTGAAAAGCCAGATTATGAGAAAGCTGCTTGATAAGTCTAGAATCAGAGCAAAAGTATATAGTTAATAATTTGATAAGATAAAGATGGATATATCCATTTCCAACTTAGGAATGTACCTGCCAGGTTCAGGTACATCTGTAGTTCAGGTACATCTGTTTGGAAGACTCTTCCTGGGCAGTGTTTGGAAGTTCATAGCCAGTGTTTGCTTCCTGTACTTCTGTGACTAACTAGTCTCCCTAACCCCTGTTAGATTCTTTCTGTGGATATGTTAAAACATTGAGAAGTTGGACTTCATGTCTTCTTAACCTGAGAGACATTTTATTCAGAAGTTTGCTTTTTGGATTCTGTAGGATTCTATAAAATAGATTGGTTTTATTTGGTAAGCTATCGTAGGAAAGCCAATATTATAGCCATCTAAGTTCTAGTTTTTCTTGTTTTTATGCAACATCAGACTTTATGAGCAGAGTCCTAAAGTCAGCTTCCTTAAAAACAAACCTGACTTTTGTAACCAGAAAGAACCTTAGAGATTTTCTAAGTTAACCTTCATTTTTCAAATTAGGAAATAGGCCCAGGTTGGTTAAGAGCTTTGGTTAAGAGCTTCGTCTAAGGTCATAAAGCCAGAATAGTGGTAAAGCTTGGACTAAAATAGAAGCTCTCATTACCTACAATTTTTTAAATAAGGAGATAAAACAGTTTTGGGGGCACTACCCAATCTGCACTTGGATTTTTTTTTTTTTTTTCCAGATTGCTTTGAAATGAGCCAAGTTGCAAATTCCTTTCTTCTCAGCCCTTAAACCAAAAGAAGCTCTGGGAACATGGATCACCATGCTTTTGGGGGTGGATTTACAGTTTTTTCCCTTGCTTCCCCACCCCACGAAAATAAACCAGTTGCTGTCAGCTATCTACCCCAGTAACTATTTCAGAAAATTTGGGCAAATGATAAGTCCCATTGTTCATATTGAAGTAATTTACCACTATTATATGTTAATTGTTCTTTAGCAAAATTAATGAACAAAAATTTAATATTTGTAGAGCATTTTAAAATCTGTCTTTAAAGTTCATTCATTATTCATTGAATATATCTGCACTGTTGATAGCAGGTATCAAAGAAGTTTAAGACAATCTCTGCTCTCAAGGAACTTACAGTTTCATTGGAAATAACACATACACAGATGAAACATTATAAATAATAATACAACCTAGTGAGTGCTCTAGAGATTCAGAGAAAAGCAGTGATGAGTATGGGCTGGCATGGATGGGGGAGACTTCACAAAGCAGGTGGGATTTATACTAAATCTCAAATAAGGGATGTGATTTTCATAAATAAAGAAGAAGGGGAATATTTATGGTTGGGAAGATAGAATGAACAAAGCATGGAAGCATACATAAGCAAGGCTTAGTGGGGAATAGGGAAGATACCAGCCTTCTTAGAACTTGAGGAGGAGGCATGGGGGATGATGTTGAGGCCACGATGATGAAAGGAGGTAATATGGTACAAGTAATATTTTGGCAAGTCTACTTTTTGATCTTGCTTCTAATCTTTGCTTTAATTTTATGGTTTTAGGCATGTTCTAGTTCAGATAAACATGCTTTAGTAACTCCTTGGCTAAAAGGAGATATCCTTGGCGAGAAATTGGTAACCTTGGCAGATCATCTTTGTAATAAGGACTTGGAATCCACAGTACCTTCTGAATCTTACTTCTCAGAAAGATGGTCTCTTTTAAGCTTGGTATTATCCCAACATGTTAAAAATGGTAGGTAAAAATATGGCTTTTGTTTTTTAGTAGGGAGGGAGTAGTTTTTTCACCTTTTGGGAGGATACCATGCTGCTCAGTTTGCATAATATTAGTTGAGAATAACAAGATTTAGTTCACTCAAATATCTGAATTTTGTAAGCACCCTAAATGTTTATAAATCTCTGTAACATGACTTGGAAGATATTTAATACTTTTAGTTTTATATTTTAAAGGGTTTTGAATTTAGCCATTCACTCTAATTTTGTCTAGCATTGCTTTTTTACTTAATTTAAAATAGCTTTTTTTAATGTGAGGGCTTTTATGTGTGGGGAACAGATTGATTTGTTGATGTGATTTTCTTTTATATAAAACATAAACAACTTTTTTAAAAAAAAAAACAACACATGGCGAGACCAAGATGGAATGTTAACCCCAAGTAAAGTATTAAAATACATTGGTTAAAAAATTAAAAACAAAGATTAAAAAAAGGAAAACACACTGTTAATATTTCTTGTATTTTGTCTGTTTGAATTTTTTCCTGTAGATTACTTGATTGGAGAAGTATATGTTGAAAGAATTATTGTTAAACTTCATGAAACTTTATCCAAAGCAAAGAAATTGTCAGAAGCTGAAAATAATGACTCATCAGTGTCTTTTATCTGTGATGTGGCCTATAACTATTTCAGCTCAGCAAAAGGATGCTTGCTAATGCCATCATCTGAAGATTTATTGTTAACTCTCTTTCAGTTGTGTGCTGAGAGCAAAGAAAAAACACATTTGCCAGGTAATAGCCTACTGCTCAAATGTTTTGTTGGGAATCTCCGGCTCTGATCTTCATAGTGTAAGTGCCCAGGCTTTATTAATTGAATCATAATGTGTTTGAACTTTGAAAGCATTTTGAGTAAAGGACTACAAATCTTAAACACTTTCAGCTTTAGAAACCAAGTTAAAGGTGTATGTAGACATTATGTCTAAAGTTTTTACTTGATATCAAGGAAACGGTTTTGAAAGGGGCCATGATAGGTGAGTTAGCATCTTAGCTCCTTCACTCAGTAGCTCTCACAAGTTGCTTAATTTCTTGTTGCCTCAGTTTCCATATTTATAAAGGGGGACATTAATACCTTCTTCTCTTATAGTTAAAGACATTCAATCTTGGTGTATAGTAAAATGAAATTGAGATTCCCTTTTTAAGGACTATATTCCTGTCTTATATGTTAATTCAGACTTATTTGTGAAAGGAATGTAAAAAATACTCTTAAAAAAAAAAAGGTTTTAATGGAAAAGCCTCCTCCCCAACCCTTTCTTTAATACTAACTTTTCTATTTGAAAATGGTATAATATTTTTTATATCTCCAAAAGGTCAACTCTCTTATAAATAAGTTCAGAGCAGAAAAAAGCTGACTTTAAAAATCTTAGCATTTTTACATTTATATGGCATGAGTTAGCTTACATTATTGTGTATTTATGACATAGTTATTTTGTTTTAGCCGTTGAATAGTAATTTTATGTTTTCTTAATGGTACCTTACAAATCTCAGATCTGCAATGAGTTCTTTCAGACATTTTGTACTGATTATAGTTACTTCATAGGGATTATGAATCACTGTTGACATCTTGATTTTAGACTTTCTTATCAGTAAACTGAAAAATACTTGGCTCTCTGGTGTGAATTTATTGGTCCATCAAACTGGCGACACATATAAACAGAGTACCTTCCTACGTTTATCTGCTCTGTGGCTGAAAAACCAAGTTCAGTCTTCATCATTGGATATCACAAGGTAACCTTTTTTTGTGCTCAGTTGCAGAGTGTCTCTTTAGTAATTGATCATTGTCCTTAATAAGGTTCCATGATTAGTGTGAATGCCTATGAAAAATGACTTGTTGGGCTTACCTGGTGGCACAGTGGTTGAGAGTCCACCTGCCGATGCAGGGGACGCGGGTTCGTGCCCCGGTCCGGGAAGATCCCACATGCCGCGGAGCATCTGGGCCCGTGAACCATGGCCGCTGAGCCTGCGTGTCTGGAGCCTGTGCTCCGCAACGGGAGAGACCACAACAGTGAGACGCCCGCGTACCGCAAAAAAAAAAAAAAAAAAAAAAAAAAGACTTGTTATGTAAGAAATCTACAGGATTCTAAGGGAAGATCCAAACAGATTTTTTCAAAAGGATTTTGTTTTAATGATCATGCATTTAAGCTCAATTAATTGGAGAGTGATTTGTTTTGACCATAATAATTGATGGTTAGTGATGTGATAGGGGTGCTGTCCTGTGTCTTAGGCTGGTATGGATTGTAACCGTAAACTCTTATGGCCGCCACGGACAATGATTGTCCTTCATTGTTTAGTTTTTGGGGGAGTCTGGTAGCCACTGTTGTAAGGCGTTGAATTGCAGATGTATTTCACATTTCATGCCTAAATCCATATATAAAAATGAAAACTAAGAGAATGCATCCAGAGCTACTGGGGTTGGGTTAAATCTTTTTCTGATTATCATACTCTTTTAATGGAATAAAGTAGCTATATTTCAGAAATATCTGATCTGAAATAGGTCATTCACCTTCTTTCTGAACTAGAAGCAGCACTTGATTTCAATTATAAAATGTTGGATAAAATCCCCTGTTTGATTGTGTGTAAGTCACGAGGGGAGGGTGGAGAGAGAGACGATTTACTTTTATTTTGAATTGTCTTTTTTGTTCATTAAATACCCTATCTTCCGTAGGGTATTTAATGTATACCAGGGTATTCAAATTGGTTATAACATAACTGTAGTGGTTAAGTTATTTGCATTATTTTCAGTCTTCAGGTCCTCTTGTCTGCTGTTGATGATTTGCTAAATGCGCTTCTAGAGAGTGAAGATACTTATCTTCTGGGAGTTTATATAGGAAGTGTAATGCCAGACAACAGCGAATGGGAAAAGATGAGACAGTCTCTTCCTATGCAGGTATGTTTGAGATTGGAGGGTACTTATTTTATTCTGAAGTTTGGATTTCATGCAAGCTTAAATATTTTAATTTTATTCTGGGGAAGAAAAAAAGTAAATGAAATGAGTATCTTACTTTGCGTTTCTGCCTTTGAATGCTCCTGTGTTGGGTGTTTGCTGTTTGCAAGTTACCAGTTGACACTTGGCAGTTGCCATGGTACAAGGTAAATAAGACCTTGTTCTGTCCTGAAGGAATCCTAAAGAAACACACACGTTGATAATTTCTGTTTGTAGAAACCAAACTTCTAGGCTTCTGTGGTTTTACTAGTAAACTAGCAATAGCTTCATTTTTGAAGTTATTCTAATAACATTTTGAAGATATTTTAATAACTTTATTTTTGTTTGCTTCTTAATTGCAGAAGTAGTAATTAATTGAACTATTGAATGCTTTTGTGTATAATTTAATGTATTCTTTTTTTATAGTGGTTGCATAGACCTCTTTTAGAAGGAAGACTGAGTTTGAATTATGAGTGTTTCAAAACAGATTTTAGAGAACAAGATACAAAGAAACTTCCCAGCCATTTGTGTACTTCAGCATTATTGAGCAAAATGATATTAGTTGCACTGAAAAAGGAAATAGTCCTAGAAAATAATGAGCTTGAGAAAATAAGTAAGTATATATGAGCATTCAGATAAATACATATAAACCTTGAAGTAATTAAAATGTAATTTTGAAATAATTTTGATTATACTTCAATCTAAATCTTTAAAGAATCAAAAATCCTCAGCTCCTTTTAATTATTTTAACAATGAGAAACTTGAGGACACTTAAGAGATGAATGTTAAATTGCAAATCAAATGGAATCATACTGAATATCTTGCTGTAGTCTTGTTAGCAATAGAGCAGAATTTGATATAAGATGTTACTCTAGTTGGCATGACATCAATATAAGCGCATCCTATGGCACATAACCCTAAAGAAAATGGTTAAGTGAGTCTTGTGTTTCATCAAGGATTCTGAATTTTCAATTAACTTTGAATCAATCTACCTTTGTATAGGGCAATAATTTTTTTTCCCAGCAAGTGGAGCTTCAAATGTTGAATTTCAGAAGGATTTAAAAATTCCCCCATTCCAGGAAATGGTGTAGAATTGTAGGTAGCAGTGTGACCTGTACAAAATGGCCTGAAAGGACTTGCATAATTCCTGTATCAGTTTTGATTGTGAGCCCTCAGCTGAGTACAGTTACTAGCAAAGGAGAATATTGTGCTCTGTGGAAGAAAGCTGGAACACCTCTCGTGGTGAGCGAACTCCACGTGCAGTTGAGGTCGAGGAGATTAGCCTGCTCTTTACTTTACTCATAGAGTGAATCTGTCCAAAAACAACAATGGAAATTAGAGTAATAATTTTTGTTGTTTTTCTTATCTGGAACTTGCAAGGGATGGGATTTGATTTTTGAACGAGGTTTCAAGTCTTCTAACTCCAAAATCCATACCTGGCTTTATAAAAGAGAGTTGTGACTAATTATGTATTGAAAACCTGTGACATGCCAGGTTTTGTGATACTTGGTCATTTACTTCTCACAGTAGTCCCGTGAGGTAGACTTGTATTATCCTAGCTGATAACGATGTGTGCAGCTCATTTGAATCCAGACTAGTCTGTCACCTAGGCCCATGCCCTGTGTACTAGATCGTGCTCTCTCCCATTTCTTTTTTCTTTTTTTTTTTTTGCGATACGCGGGCCTCTCACTGTTTTGGCCTGTCCCGTTGCAGAGCACAGGCTCTGGACGCGCAGGCTCAGCGGCCATGGTTCACGGGCCCAGCCGCTCCGCAGCATGTGGGATCTTCCTGGACCGGGGCATGAACCCGTGTCCCCTGCATTGGCAGGCGGACTCTCAACCACTGCGCCACCAGGGAAGCCCCTCTCCCATTTCTTAACACATTGACTTGAACTTCTCAGGTCTTGGGTCACTTAGTTGTTTATCCTGGATGCAACTTCTTATCATTTGTGGCAAAAATAGTAGGAAGATTCTTCCAGTATCTCTCTCTGATAACTTAGGTTACTGTCACATTCTTAACTAATCAGAAAAGGGACCAAGTAATGTTTGGGAGAGGAGTGATATTTTGTATTAGGTATTCTCAGCTTTCATTATAGTTGAACATCAAATAGTTGAAAATCAGTTCATAGATATTGATTGATTGATTGATTGGCTGTGCTATGCGGCATGTGGGATCTTAGTTCCCCGTACTTGAACATCAAATAGTGGAAAATCAGTTCACAGATTATTGATTGCTTGATTGTGCTACGTAGCATGTGGGATCAGTTCCCCGACCACGGATCAAACCAGTGACCCCTGCATTGGAAGTGCAGAGTCTTAACCACTGGACCACCAGGGAAGTCCCAGTTCATAGATATTTTGAAATTAGTGGGCATAACAATGTTAGGGAATGGGGGGGACAAGTGAAAACAGTTCAAAGGTCTGTTCACAAAGTATACTCAATAATGTGTTGTCCATTCTGTTAGTTGCAGAACTGCTCTATTCATTGCAGTGGTATGAAGAATTAGACAATCCACCTATTTTTCTAACTGGATTTTGTGAAATGCTTCAAAAAATGAATATTACATATGATAACTTATGTGGACTTGGTAATACTTCTGGCCTTTTACAGCTGTTATTTAACAGGTAAGAATCTCTTTCAATTTCCATTTTTTTATGACTGTTTTGCTAGTTTATGGCTTGTGTCTTTAAAATGTAAGCCCACTTCATGCTAATCTTTGAATCAGAGAGTTTATCTAAATTAATCCCAATTCTTAATGATAAATACTTTGTGGATACTAAGTACTTGATTTACTCTTCTGGTGAGATATTTGGACTTTGCCTGTGTTATTAAATCCATAAATACCTTCAAGGGCCAGATGACAATCCTGTAGAAGTTATTTTAATTTGACATATGTAACCCATCCTTCCACTACTCTAAATTTAACCTTTTACCTTGCATGTTGTTGCAGGTGTGTCTTAATATCATAACCACAACACCCTCTCCCCTAGACGAGGAAGTAGGTATGAAAACAGAGTTATTGTAGAGGTTATAGCAGTTTGATGGTTAGCTCATTGAAATTACTGTGTTGAACTGCTCTCTTGAAGAGTTTTTCACTTGCCTGTAGTATTTTTCGTATGCTTTGCAGTATCAGAGGCCCCAGGCTGAACAGGTCTTCCTTTCCAGTCCCACTCTACATACTTGACACTCAGAACTTTCCTCAGTGGATATCAATACCTCCTTGCTTTCTCAACTTCAACAATCCTCGGTGTCCTCTGGGATATGTCCTCTTTCCAGCTGCAACCTCTGGTCCTCAAGCTTAATCTTTAAGGTCATCTCCCCTATTGGAACTTGAGGGGCTTTGGGATTGCCTTGGATGAGAGCTCAATATCAGCTGTAAAGGAGTTTCAGAAGTTAAGTTCCCAATCCTTTTGGTAACAGCAATTGTTTGGGTGCAGAAGTGCTGTGTGAATTGATACCCTTACAAGGTGATTTATTTAGTTCTGTATAAGGAATCCAGGTAAGCATTGTTTAAAACTCTTAAGTACACTTTAAAAACGGAATTTTTTTTCCTCTTTTAGATCCAGGGAAAATGGCACCCTTTGGTCTCTTATTATTGCTAAGTTGATCCTTTCCCGAAGTGTTTCATCTGATGAAGTAAAACGGCATTATAGGAGAAAAGAAGGGTATTCTTATTGAAAATACTTTTACTTTGAAATTTATTATGAGTGGTCACTTTGGCAACCCCAAACTAACAAACAGTCTCTAATGAGTCAGGAAAACAAGACTTAGGAAATGAGGAAATTAAAGAAAATGAGACTTAACAATTTAAATTGCATTAGGTTGTGACACGTCTTTTTTTTAATAAGCATTTTTAACCTTATAACATTTTGTTGAGGAATTTTATACGTGCTTTAAATAATTAACATTTCATAAACATGTTCTATTTTCCCCAGAAATCTCTCTGGTAAAATCTATCTTTTCCCCTTCCCTATCCTTCTTGCATCATTTTATTTCCTAAATGGAAATGATAAGGAAAGTTACTTACTCTTAACTTTATTCAATATCCTGTGATAAGCCATAATGGAAAAGAATATGAAAAGAATGTATATATATGTATAACTGAGTCATTTTGCTGAACAGCAGTAATAAACACAACATTGTAATTCAACTGTACTTCAATAAAAAATAAATTAAAAGAACTAAATTAAAAAAAAGGTTACTTACTCTTAAATAAGGATCATCCTATTGAAGAATATTCTAAAAACGCAATAAATGTGTTCTTAAGACAAATAGTGAGGTTGGACATACTAGAGATGTACTAGAGTTGATCATACTAGAGAAGCTGAACATTCAGATTAAACACCTAGCTGAAATTTACCAAGAGGCATTTTGAATTTACTGATTTACCAAGAAGAATTCAGAAATTATGTGTGTGTGTGTGTGTGTGTGTGTGTGTGTATGTATTCTGGTGCAGTAGAGTTGTAAGCTAAATTTTGATATTTTTAATCTTATTTAAAAATTTAAAACTATATTTTAGAAGAATTTATATATATATAAATTTATTTATTTGGCTGCATTGGGTTTTTGTTGCTGCACGCAGGCTTTCTCTAGTTGGTGATGAGCATGGGCTACCCTTCATTGTGGTGCACAGGCTTCTCATTGTGGTGACTTCTCTTTTTGCAGAAAACAGGTCTAGGTGCACAGGCTTCAGTAGTTGTGGCACGTGGGCTCAGTAGGTGTGGCTCGCCGGCTCTAGAGCGTGGGCTCAGTAGTTGTGGCACATGGGCTTAGTTGCTCCGCGGCATGTGGGATCTTCCCGGACCAGGGCTCGAACCTGTGTCCTCTGCATTGGCAGGTGGATTCTTAACCACTGTGCCACCAGGGAAGTCCTAAATATATTGTTTTGAGTTCAGTTATTAATGTGGATTATAGGTTCACATGCAATTATAAAAAATACAAAGAAATTCTGTGTACCTTTCATTCAGTTTCTTCCAGTGGTACCAGTTTGTATAACTTTAGTACAATTTCACAACCAAGAGAATGGCATTGATACATACAATTCACTGACCAAGTTTACTTGCACTCACGTGTTTGTGTGTGTGTTCTGTGTGGGTTACCACCACCACATTACAAGCTACAGAATAGTTTTATCATAAGGATCCCCTATGTTACCCTTTCTTGCCTCAGCCACCTCCCCTCTTACCATTCTCCTCACCTCTGGCAAACAATAATCTGTTCTCTATATAATTTTATCATTTGGGAATGTTATATAAACAGAGTCATATAGCATATGATCTTTTGATGTTAGCTTTTTTTTTTAAGTAATTTAATTTATTTTTGGCTACGTTGGGCCTTCGTTGCTGTGCGTGGGCTTTTTCTAGTTGTGGGGAGCGGGGGCTACTCTGCATTGCAGTGCGTGGGCTTCTTATTGCAGTGGCTTCTCTTTTTGCAGAGCACGGGCTCTAGGTGCGTGGGCTTCAGTAGGTGTGGCTCGCGGGCTCTAGAGCGCAGGCTCAGTAGTTGTGGCACACGGGCTTAGTTGCTCCACGGCATGTGGGATCTTCCTGGACCAGGGGTCAAACCCGTGTGCCCTGCATTGACAGGCAGATTCTTAACCACCGCCACCAGGGAAGTCCTGATATTAGCTTTTTTTATTCAGCATAATTTTTAATATTTTTCTGATTATAAAAGTCATAGGGAATTAACTAACTATTAAAAGTAATTGCAAATGAGATGGACATATACTTGACATACAGAAGTCAATATCTTTCTTATTCACCAGTAATAATCAGTTAAAAAAGGGCATAGGAAAAAAGAAATTCTGTTCACAATGACAACAAAACTGTAAATACCCAGAAATAAATTTAACAAAAATTTAAAATTGTAAAACTTAAGATCACAAAAGAAGGTGGGAAGATACATTATAAAAATTGTTGTATCTATAATTTCAGTGTAATGTCAATCACAATTTCAGCACCATTTTTTGAAAAACTTGACAAACTGTTCTAAACATAGTATGCATTTGAAGGAAGAAAATGCTTAAGAATAGCTGGGACATTTATGAAAGAGAAAAGTGAAAAGGACTTGCCCTACCAAAATAATAATTAAGCACTATGAAATTGGTGAACACGCAGATCACTGGATCAAAATAGAGTCCAGAAACCAGTCCACACATATATGAAAATTTAGTTTTTGATACAGGTGGTCTTTCAAATCAGTGAGATGAGTCAATAATAAATGACATTAGGAAAATTGGACATGTGTTTGAAAAAAATTGTGAGACCCACTCCCTTACATTATACATAAAAGTAAAGCCCAGATGAAAACTAAACGTAAAGAACAGACCTATAAAAGTATTAGGGGAAAATGAGACTGTATAATCTTGGCATGGGGAAGATCTTAAGCAAAGCACAAACCCAGAATCCATAAAAGAAACAATAGATACCTGATTTTGTAAAAACAAAAACCTTTGTGCCCATCAGCAGATAAATGGATAAACAAAAATGTGGTATATACATATAATGGATATAGTGGAATATTATTCTGCCTTAAAAAGGAAGGAAATTCTGACATGTTAAAATGTGGATGGGGAGGGTGGGCGGGAGACACCAGAGGGAGGAGAACGGGGATATTTGTATATGTATGGCTGGTTCACTTTGTTATACAGCAGAAACTAACACCATTGTAGAGCAATTATACTCGAATAAAGATGTTAAAAAAAATGTGGATGAACCTTGAGGACATAAGCTCAGTGAAAACAGTCACAAAAAGACAAATACTGTATGATTCCACTTATATGAGGTACGTAGCATAGTCAAATTCATAGAGACAGAAAGTAGAATGATGGTTGTCAGGAGCTGAAGGGAAGGGAGATGGAGAGTTCTTAATTAATGGATAGAGTTTCAGTTTTGTGAATGAAAATGTTCTGGGGATTGGTTGCACAACCATGTGAATGAACATAACACTGCTGAACTGTACACTTTAATATGGTAAATTTTACATAATGTGTACTTTACCACAATTTAAAAAGAAAACTTCTGTATGATAAAAGTACAGTAAGCAAAGGTTAAAGGGCAGGTCGCAAAATGGAAGAAAACACTTGCAAATTAATAAAGAATTAATATTCATAATATATAAATAGCTTCTATTAATAAAACTATTCAAATTGAAGAATGTGTCTAGGACTTGAACAGGTAATTCGTAGGTGAAATAGGCAAAGATAATTCATTTATGAAATGTGAAATACGAAAGAAATACAAATTAAAAGTAGTATATTTTATCTACCATATTGCCAGGAATTAAAAAGAGTCATTAAGTGTGTAGCAAACCAAGCTTGTACATTTTTAGTGAAAATGTAAATTGATTATGCTTTTTTGAAAAGCAACTTGAAATTATCAAAATATAATACACTCAAATCCTTTGATTTTGCAATTCTACTTCCAGGAATCTAGCCTGAAGAGGTATTTGCACATATGCAGAATAGTATCTGCTCGAAGACAGTTATTACAGCATTATTTGTAAGAGCAAAAATTTTGGGGGAAAAACCTAAATGTCCACTAACAGGGAAATAGTTAAATTATGATAGTGTGGAATATTGGGGGGTTTCTTTTTTAATTTATTTTTGGCTGCGTTGGGTCTTCATTGCTGCGCACGGGCTTTCCGTAGTTGCGGTGAGCGGGGGCTACTCTTCCTTGCGGTGCGCAGGCTTCTCATTGCAGTGGCTTCTCTTTTTGCAGAACACGGGCTCTAGGCACTCGGGCTTCAGTAGTTGTGGCACGCGGGCTCTGTAGTTGTGGCTCACGGGCTCTAGAGCCCAGGCTCAGTAGCTGTGTTGCACCGGCTTAGTTGCTCCGCGGCACGTGGGATCTTCCCGGACCCGGGCTCGAACCCGTGTCCCCTGCATTGGCAGGCAGATCTTTAATCACTGCGCCACCAGGGAAGTCCCTGGTTTTGTTTTTAATCTAGTTATATAGCTTTAAAGTGGAAAGCATGGACTTCCCTGGTCCAGGGAGGATGGGAGGGAGGCTCAAGAGGGAGGGGATATGGGGATATATGTATATGTATAGCTGATTCACTTAGTTGTACAACAGAAACTAACACAACGTTGTAAAACAATTATACTCCAATAAAGATATAAAAAACAATCTACAAAGTATGTAAGTGGCAAATAATACAAAACTTAGGTAAATAAAACCCAACTATATATGCACATATATGAATATCAGTTCATACAAACAACATGCAACTGGTACTCTTTAAATTGAATCAGTAGACTCTTAAAGAGAGCATAATCATGTATAATTTAAAAAAATTATACATGGTGAAAGTTATTTTAAAAATTAGAAACATGTGAAAAAGAGAAAGAAGCAGCAAAAAATAATTATCCACAGTTCGTCATCCAGACTCAGCAAGTGTCAGTCTCTTTCCTAGTTTCTTTTTTTTCTCTACAATTATTTTATATAGTGGAAATACTAGTCTTTCTGAATAGTCTGAATAAGAAGAATTTTCTGAAATAACTATTTAGGATAAATATAATTCATACCTTTTTTTTGTTCTTTAAACAGTTTTTTTCCACTAACAGAAGGTAATATGCATACCATTCAAAGTCTCTGTCCATTTTTGTCAAAAGAAGACAAGAAAGAATTCATTGCTCAATGTATACCTGCCCTTTTGGCCTGGACCAAGGAAGATGTTTGCAGTATTAATGGTTAGTTGCTTGGTAATAAATATTTCACTAATTATTGCTTGAGATGAAAGAAGTGTTTCTTAATATCTAAATCCAAATCTAGCAGAGATGAATTATAGTTAATTTTTTTCCTAGTTTATACTTTTGCTATATAACAAGTTGACTCAGTAGGACGAGTGTCATTGGAGAGTGGCTGTTACCATTTTGCAGGTCAGAAATGCTGCTGCCTTACGGGAAGATTCATAACCACAGATATCCTCTAATCATTTCTTTTCCATGTATAGCTTATTTTAGCTGTGCGTCATCTCTCCCTAGTCAACCAGTGATTGAACTTACAAAGGCAAAAGAGGGAACAGCTTTTGTTATGTTTTAAACTTTTCTGACATTCTGTACTCTATTAGTTCATTTGCTTATTAATTTAACAAGCACTTACTGACCCTGGCTATGTGGCAGTTCCTTTTGTAGAGAAGGTAGACATAAAGTTGTATGATAACTGACGTAGCAAAAAGATGTCATATGTGTGGAAGTGCAGAAAAGGAGTTTTCCACTTTGCTTTGAGGTGTTCTGGCTATTTCACAAAGAGAAATATTTCAACGGAGTGATGAAAGATAGTTTTCCGTATGGACACGACTGGGAAAGGTATTCCAGGTACACAAAAACATAGGAGAATGTAGATAGTTCATTTTGGTTGGCATTTAAGGTAGAAAGTTGGGGACAGAGCTGTTAGGGTTCACAAGAATATGGATTTTTGAAGAACAGATCATAAAGGCCTAGTTTTGTCAGTTATGGAGTTTGGACTTTAAGTGGTAGGAGGTAAGGAGCTATTGGCCCAAGTTAGATAGGAAGGTAGTAAGACTATCACATTTACGTTAGAAAGATTATTTTGACAACTGTGTGAAGGGTGAATGTGAGAGAAGAGAGATTAGGGGCAGAAGACTAGGTAGAGAGCTATGGGAATAATCATGAGAGATAAGAGAGCTTGAATCAAGGCACAGATGGAAAAGAGATGGAAATGAAAGATGCAGGAAGTAGAATTGATGGGGTTCTGTGATTATATTTCTGGATTGGGTATATGGAAGTACCTTTAGGCCTTATAGGAAACCCTATAGGAGACTTGAGTATTGGAAGGAGCATGGGGAAGGAGTATACAGGGAGCTAATGTTGAGTTTCAGACACATTAGGTTAAGGGGTCTTTGGAATAAATACTAAAATGGAGATTGTCAGTAAGCAATAGACTATTGGCTGGATGGAAATACTGCTTTCAAAGTTCATGTCATGTAGGTGATAGTATAACCTGTAAATGAGTATGAGCTTGTTCAGGGAGAGTGAAGAGTGAAAAGAACATCAAGGGAACACCAGTACATAGATTTAATAGGTATGTGGATGGAGGCACATTTGAGAATAAGGACTAAAGATAAAAAAAGATAAGCAAAAGCAGAGTTTTAGGTAATATTCATCACCCGTTAAATGCCACAGTTCAGCCATTGGCTTTGGCATTGTTGGAATGAATAGTGGTGAGAAAATGGGAGCAGATAGTCTGTTCTGCGTGTTTGGCAGAAAGGGACGTTGAAAGAGCTGAAAGCTGGAGATGAACACAAGGTCAAAGGGGAAATACATGTTGTGGGGACGGGGGGGGAATAGAAAATAGAGACGGAATAACTGATGATAGCTCCCACTGAGAAGGTGAGAGGGGAGGGCATGTAGGGCTGGATCTAGAGCAGTTAGAAGATACCAACCACGTATAGGTGAAGACAAGATAAGGAGAGGTGTAGGATGGACGCACATGTAGGTATAGAGGGGGTTGGGAACTTCATGGCTTCATGTCTCTTTAGGTCATTTAATAAGTAAAAACTGGATTGTAGATTTTAAGAAGGGTAGGGAAAGTTTGAAATAGTGGAAGAAGAATATGTCCATCAAAGAGCATAATGAAACAGAATTGCCTTGATAGCACAAAGGGCCAGCCGGTGTCAAAAATAAACTTTTGTGGCATTAAGCTTTACCGTTGAGCTCCCTTATGTAGTTAAACTGTGGGATTAGGTTGGGATTTGCAGTTCTGGAACAGGGATACAGTTGAACTTATTGTGCATGGAAGAGAGGATTACCTGATGGAGGTGTAGGTTATTTCTCCAGCACGGGTTATAACTGAAGGATGGCAGAGAGGGGGAAGGGGCAGGAGACAGGACCGCGGTGCCACACAATTATGTGCTGTTCGCACAGACCAGAGGTGCCCAGCTGTGCAGAGGCCAACAGGAAGGGGAATGTTTTTAAGATTTGACAGTCAATTTTGCTCTTCCAGCCAAAGTGACAAAACAGAATTAGCTAAGAAATGCTTTTCAGTTATTAGAAAATCAGTTGTTTCTGATTGAACTTGAGCCTCTTCTATTTTGTCAGGAAGATTTTTTAAAAAAATTCTTCCTCAGCCTTTAAAGGAAGATTACGTTGTTATTAATTAATTAATTTTTGCTTTTTTCCTTGGTTCCCATTTACCTGCAGGATAAAATCCTAAGTCCTTAGTTTGGCCTATAAGACATTTTACAATCTTACTGCAACTGATTTCTCCGGTTTTACCTCTTTTGCTTCCATCCTGGACCCTGACCACGCTAAATTCTCATGAATTTTGAACACTATACTTTCTTACAACTTTGTGCCTTAGCATTCCTTGGAGTGTCCCTTTTCTAGGCTTGCAGACTTTGATCTTTTGATAAATCCCAGTTCACACACCAACTTTAGGAAGCCTCTTCTGACTCAAATCTGATTTCCTGTTCTGGGCTCTCAGTTTGTGTCCATATTATATTCTAATTTGTTTTTAAGTCTGCCAATACTGCTAGATGAGTCCCTTCAGAGACTGGATTTTGTTCAGCTTTCTCTCCCCAGCATCTAACAGTGTACCTTGTATTCACTCATTTATTTGTTCTTCTTCATTTAGTCAGTCAAAATAAATGTCTCTGGATCTCAAGCATCATGCTAGGGGGACATAGGCTAGTGGTAAGTAAAACAGACAAGGTTCCTGCTTTCACGGAGCTTACTTTCTAATTAAGATAATAAATAAGTAAACATGTACAGCTAGGGAATAAGGTCAATAATATTTTAACAACCTTGTATGGTGATGGATGGTAACTGGTCTTACTGCAGTGGTGATCATTTTATAATGTATAAAAATATCAGAAAAGCTATGTTGTATACCTGAAACTAATATAACATTATTAATTTTAATAATAAAAAAGTAGAGCTCCTCCCCCCAAAATAAATAAATAAACAAACAAGTAAACATTAGTGCTATAAAGGCAACAAATAAGGGATATTAGAGAAATGAGGAGGTGCATACTTTGTATACTTGGGAATTTCAGTGTGGAGGCAGTATTTAAGCTGAGAGTTGAAGGATAAGGAGCAACCAGGGATACTAAAGAGTAGGGAACCCTTAAGAACTTTCCAGACATGGCAGATGCTTACTGAGTGAATGTATGAATTATGAAATAGGATGTTCTATCTTCCAACTTTATTTAACTTAGCACTCTATCTAGGGTTTGTTTGTTTTTTGAGAGGTAGGTATGCTGAATAAGTACTATACTTAAGAAAACAAAAAAGTAGCATAGGTTAGTTTAATGCACAGTATCATTTACTTGCTTCCCAGCTTCCCCTCCACACTTTCTTTTCTGCACTGGGTGTGGAGACAGGGTCCCTGCCCTGTGGAGTTTATAAGCTCATTTGTTGACTCTTTCATGTAAGCCCTAATTTTCAGGGTTCTTAACCTGGACACTTCTGAAGAAAGTTTTTAACCTATCTCAAAGTAGACTTTCTTTTTTGTAGTAGCAATACAATTTAAAACATTTTTAATTTTTTATTTTGCTTTAGGAGGTTTTGGACATCTCGCCATTTTCAATTCTTGTCTGCAAACCAAAAGCATAGATGATGGAGAGCTATTACATGGTATATTAAAAATTCTGATAACCTGGAAGAAAGATCATGAAGATATTTTTCTTTTCAGTTGGTAGGTAATACTTTATACAGTTTTTTTCCCTCTATTTATGATGTGGACTGAGATTATGTATCTTATAGTCACAGTTTTGTAGAGCAATAAGATGGTAGACATTTCAGTCAGTCTATTGTAAATATATGAGATTTAAATGTTTCCAATTGAATGTCTATGTAATTCTTCAGTGTTTTGTTTTGTTTTTGTCTTTATCACAGTAATCTGTCAGAAGTAAGTCCAGAGATACTCGGTGTAAATATAGAAATAATCCGGTTCCTTTCCCTATTTCTGAAATACTGCTCATCTCCTTTGGCAGAGAGTGAATGGGACTTCATCATGTGCTCCATGTTGGCTTGGTTGGAGGTAAATTAACCTGCTGGGTCATCACAGCTACTGGGTCTTCGTGCATATCTGTGTACCAGAACTATTCGCTAATCTTCTTCAAGTAATGATTGTAGTTAGCTCCTTTGCAAATGTTTAAACACTTTATAGATATGTTCCACACCAGCTACTACTTGACAGATCAGTAAAATGATTGAGGTTTAATGTCTGTCAAAATCATTCAGTAACAAATCTGCTAATTGCTTTTAAAATGTTCTCTCCGTTAGCTCATCCTGGTATAATATTTGCAGTACAGCCCATTAAGGTTTTATCTTTTCATGACAAGTTTTTAGGTCTTTTGGTTCTAATTAAATTATTTTTAAAATGTACTGTTTCAGTATTGCCAGAGTAATGCATTAAAGATTAAGCAAATTCAGAGGGAATTAGTGTTCTTTTTATGACCCAAAGCAACCAGATGTGTAATACTTATGGGCTGTCACATAGCAAGTCAGTCAGAGTTGAATTTGTCTGAATCTCTGCTTTGCCTGCTGTCAGCTGTGTGGCTTAGAGTATTAAAGTTTACCTAGTTGAACCTCAGTTTCCTTATTTTAGAATAGTTTAACAATACCCAATTACTAGGGCTCCTATAGGGATCCTGAGAAGATTATAAATGTGCTTTTAATGTACTCAACTTGGTAAATGGTAATTGATAATATTTTCTTTCATAGTTTTAGAAATAAAAAACATTTTAGAATAAATGGATTGATTCTACCGATAATTCCTAATATTTAGTTTTGAAACGAAGTTATTTTGATGTAAAATATATAAATGTCTTCTGAGACTATGCATTTCACCTGCTTCTTTTCAAATTTAGAGAAATGAAAGGGACTTTTCTTTATTGCCTTGATTTGTAGTATTCTAGAAGTCTGCTTACTTATTTAATTTTTGTTTCTTCAGACAACAAATGAGAATCAGACATTGTATTCTGTTCCACTTGTACAACTGTTTGCCTGTGTCAGCTGTGATTTGACCTGTGAACTCAGTGCTTTTTTTGATTCCACAACTCTGGATACCACTGGCAGTCTTCCTGTAAATCTAATCAGTGAATGGAAAGAATTTTTTTCTCCAGGCATCCACAGTTTGCTTTTACCTCTTTTGGTGACTGTTACAGGCAAGTGAAAAAGGGAATAATAGTGAGATTCATTGAAAATGACTTGTTGAAAAGTTAAAAAAAAAAAAAAACAACTCTGGATGTTTAAGTCACACAGTACAAAATAGTAAAAGAGCCAGAGAGAAAGCTTGGCATCTCAGAAGCATCGTATATGCTTCTGCTTTACAGACAAGAATTGAAAAATGGCAAGACGTCCGAAGACCATTGAAAATTAAAATAATACTAATTCAGATAACAAGAATAGATTTTTTTAACTCACATGTCTTTTTTTTTTTTTTTTTTAGGGATGAGATAATAGAAGTCATTAAATAGTTGAGATTATCTGAAATATATATTCAGTTCATGTTTCTAGTTAGGACTGCTTTAATGTTTGTCAAGTTTTTATTTCATTTTCTTAAGTAACATTTGGTTGTCTGTGAATGGGTCAAGCTGTATTACTCACTTTGTTTTGGGGTATGAATATTTCTTTCCTTTTTGTCATCAGGAGAAAGCAAAGATACATCTGAAACATCATTTCAGAATGCAATGCTGAAGCCCATGTGTGAAACATTAACTTATATCCCAAAGGATCAGCTATTGAGTCAAAAACTCCCTGCAAGATTGGTTGCTGGCCAAAAAACAAACTTGCCGGAGTATCTCCAGACTTTGTTAAATACATTAGCCCCATTACTCCTTTACAGAGCTCGGCCTGTGCAAATTGCTGTTTATCACATGCTATACAAGTAAGAATTCTTTCAATTGAATCAGTGTCGTGGTGTTCTAAAAAAATGGAATATATATTTAGCTTTAACTTTTAGTCATTAAAAAAAGTCACAGTTAAAACAACAACAGAGTAAGCTTGACTATGCATTTCAATAACAGGGATGCCAAGTTTTTGATCTTTTAGGTCACTGTTCTCCATGCACAGTTTACATTTAGATAGTCCTGGCCATAATGGGTTATTTCAGAAAAAACTCAGTAAAAATACTCATTACAGAATAAGTATTGGTCTTTTTGCTTTTAAGCATGATTTAACAATGAACCATTTAATATAATTTAAATATTCTAACTTCCAGATTGATGCCTGAATTCCCACAATATGATCAGGATAATCTAAAGTCATATGGAGATGAAGAAGAAGAACCAGCCTTGTAAGTTTTTTTTAATACAAAGCTTCTTTGACTTACGGGGTTATATCCCAATAAAGTCATTGTAAGTTGAAAATTGTGTTGAGTCAAAAATGCATTTGAGGGCTTCCCTGGTGGTGCAGTGGTTAAGGATCTGCCTGCCAATGCAGGGGACACGGGTTCCAGCCCTGGTCCGGGAAGATCCCACATGCCGTGGAGCAACTAAGCCCGTGCACCACAATTACTGAGCCTGCGCTCTAGAGTCCGTGAGTCACAACTACTGAGCCCGTGTGCCTGGAGCCCGTGCTCCCCAACAAGAGAAGCCACCGCAATGAGAAGCCCACGCACCGCAGCAAAGAGTAGCCCCCACTTGCCGCAACTAGAGGAAGCCCACGCGCAGCAACGAAGACCCAACACAGCCGAAAATAAATTAATTGATTAATTAATCTTAAAAAATTCATTTGACACCCCTAACCTACCGAACATCAGCTTAACCTCACCTACTCAGCCTCAGAACACTTTACATGAGCCCACAGTTGGGCACAATCATCTAACACGGGGACTTCCCTGGTGGCGCAGTGGTTAAGAACCCACCTGCCAATGCAGGGGACACGGATTCAAGCCCTCGTCCTGGAAGATCCCACATGCCGCGGAGCAACTAAGCCCGTGCGCCACAACTGCTGAAGCCCGCGCGCCTAGAGCCCGTGCTCCACGAGAGAAGCCACTGCAGTGAGAAACCTGCGCACCGCATCGAAGAGTGTCCCCCGCTCACTGCAACTAGAGAAAGCCCGCACGCAGCAACGAAGACCCAAGGCAGCCAAAAAAAAAAAAAATCATCTAACACAGAGCCATCTTATAAAGTGTTAAATATCTCATGTAATTTATTGGATACAGAAAGTGAAAAGCGGGTAAGAATGGTTGTGAGCGTATTGGTTGTTAACCCGTGTGATCGCGTGGCTGACTGGGAGCTGTAGTTCGCCACCACTGCCCAGCATCATAAGAGAGTAGTGTACTGCATATCGCCAGCCTGGGAAATGACCAAAATTCTTAGTATGGTTTCTATTGATTGCTTATTGCTTTCACACTATTGCAAAGTTGAAAAATTGTAAGTCAAACCATCGTAAGTTGGGGACCATCTGTAGTTTGCTTTATTAAATTCTCATAATCCATCATAATGACTTTAGAAGACTGAGGCAATACAAAAGCTCTAAATTTAGAGTATATGTTCCTTCAGATCTTGTAAGTTTATCTGTGAGATACAAATGAAATTTAGAGTTCACCCAAAGAGATAGTTACTCTCTCTTCTTAATTGTTCCTAAATCATTTTCAGTTTGCTACTGTTTAGTAAAACTGTCTTTGGCCACATGGGAGCTGTGGAAAGAGTATATCAATTCAAAAATCCATTGTGCACCCCTTTGTGCAAAGTATTAATTAAACATTGAGGGGAGAATACAGTGTTAGGTAAACAGTATTTTTCTTAAAGAGTTTATAATCTAATTTAGATGATATTACCCTATAATAGAAGACAGTGTATGACAAGTGCTAAGAAAAAGGATGATGTTAGAGGGACACAACTGCTGTGCCAGGAAGAGAAGACATTCTCGTGAGGAAGAGACATTTATGCTGGACATTTCAGATTAGGGAGCACTTTAGTAGGGCAGGGAAAAGTTGTGTGAACACCATGTGCAAAGGCATTGAGGCATGAGTGTTCAGGAAATGCTTGGGGAATATTGAGTAGTTGCCATTTAATGTATTTTTTAATTGTCTAGATCTTCTTCCACTGGAATATAAGCTCTGTGCAGGCAGACATTTTTGTCTCTTGTTCCTGACTGTATTCACAGACCCAGGTTTTTTGGCCTAAAACAGTCATAAATAGTGCTCATTTGTTGAATAAAAGTATAAATGAATATGTGTGGAGTAGGCAAGGAGGGTAGAGTGGAAGATGAAGCTGGAAGGGTAATGAAGGGCCTTCAAAATGACATTTTCTAGGAGTCGGGGCATTGTTTGGTAGAAGATGGGATACTACCAGCTGATTCTGGCAACAGTATAAAGCCTAAACTGTACGAAGAAGCAAGCAGAGGGGGACGCCATGCCAGAAGTTGTAGCAGTGCATGGAGGTTAGTGTAGAAAGTGGAGAGCTGTTGTTTGTAAAATCTAGTGACGGTTGGTATGGAATGGAAAAGTGTTGGTACATGAGATGGTGGTATTGAAGGTAAAAACTTAAGGGTAGAAGCTTAAAGAAGACTTATTTATGGACTGGTAGTAGGAAGCCACAAGGGAAGAAAGATCACAGAGGTGAAAGGAGAGAACCAAGCTAGAATGTCAGAGAGAAGAGAGTTTGACAGGAGATGCACGCAAGTATTTCACTTTTTGAGAATCTTATAAGCTCATCTGTAAGTGTTAATGAGTGCAGTACTTCCGTAAAGAAGAAAATTACTTCACATTGTCATGAATTAATGTGAATGTTAAAATTTACTTCATTGAAGAAACATAGAGTCTTATGATCTTTTTACCCTTTATAGGATGATAAAGGACCTGATAGAATTTGTTAGCCCTAATCATTCCCCTGACTAGCCAAGGGACTTCAGACTAATAATTTAGCTTCTCTGGGTATCTGATTTTTTTTTTCATCTATAAAACAGAAGGTTGAAATATATGTTTTCTAAAAGGGTCTTTCCTTTAAGTGCTAACTTCTAGAGTTCATATTTTATAGCATATTTTATATATTTATAAATATAAAAATTATATTTTAATTTTTTTATATTTATAAATATGGAAATGTAGGTATATATTTATATAATACTTTATGTCTTTCAAATTCTGTAACTGCCTCTATGTGAATTAGGGGTCAAAACTGAATCTATAAAGGGGGACTTTTAAAATGTTTTTTGGAAAATAAAGATTTTTTTTTAAATGCTTGAAATTCGTACGTGCTGTCAATTTGTTAAGGGACAAGTTATGAAGAAAATTGTGGTGCTTAATCATTGATTCTTAGGTCACCACCAGCAGCACTGATGTCTCTTCTTAGCACTCAAGAAGACTTACTAGAAAATGTTTTGGGATGTATTCCTGTTGGACAGATAGTTACTATTAAGCCACTGAGTGAAGACTTCTGCTATGTTCTGGGATACCTCCTCACTTGGAAATTAATACTTACTTTCTTCAAAGCTGCTGCATCTCAGGTAAATAAAATGAGACGACTTTTGGCAGTTCTGTCCTATATGTATTTCTCTGTTACTGTCCTAAACCCTTTTCTTCCCCTCCTTTTGGAAAAAAAGGAGAAATGCCTCACATTTTAATCTAATCTTATCTGGCTAATTTCAGACATTCTGCTAAATTTATTTCTCTCTCTGCTTCCTCATCCTCCTACAGGTTTTTACACACACACACACACACACGCGCACACACACACACACACAGTTTTTTTGCAAAAGTAATTAATCTCTGGAATGTGCTTAGATTATTTCTTTTTTTCTAACTGAATGTAGCCACCAAGTCCTTTTATTGCAGGAAACCAGATTTCTATAATTTAATTTTGTGCTACCACAGTAAAGAGTTTCAAAAGAATCGGATCTTGCTATTCTTTTTCCTTTGGTCAACTTCTGACTCTTGTGGAGATGTCAATTACTACATCATTGGAAATTGCCTTACTTGAAAATCAGTGTTCAGAGAAAGATCTGTGAAATACTACCTTATATAATTCAGACTATTATTGCTAAATATAGAAAATATCCTATTGTAATTATTTTGACCAAATTATTTTAGCAGGCACTAGGTGTCTCTGTTGTCTCATGTTTAAGAAGGAAGTTGGAGAAATCTACTCCATTTTTAAAAATTCTTTTGACAGATTCCCACTTTTAAAAAGATTAACACATTGATTGAATCAGTTTAATAAAGTAGGTGGCTTCTTTGACAGGTTAATACAAAAAGACTTAATTATTACATATTTAAAGTGTGACTAAACATCTTGGCATTCATTTCCAATGTAATTTTTTAGAATCCTTAAGTTATAATTTATGTTGCTAATAACCCATACCTTGGTATAAATATAGAAACATAAGCACTTTTTTAAGGGGAAAATCAAATCACAGAGGCAGCACTGATCTAGATGTTCAAATTATTTTATTTCTTTTCAGTCCTACCACTTATGTTTGTGATTTGAGCTAATTTTAATTCGCTGTATGATGTATTTCAAGAGCTCCTTGTTAAGCTTTTAAATTTGTTTCTTAAAATATTATTGGTCTCTAACTACAGCAAATTGAAGTTTTTATGTGTAAGAATTTCGTTCTCGTTATCGTATATTCAGAAATTAGGAATCTGGCCACGCCTCATCTTTCCCATTAGGCCAGAGTGGGGGAGGGGGAGGGGGCACAAAGCATTACAGCAGCATTTACTGAGCCTAGAAATTGAACTGAGCTGTCAACAGATAAACCAGCATAACCCAGTAAATAACACTAATTAGAGGAATCCTTAAAACAAACCGAAAAATTTTAAAAAACTTTGGTCCTTAATCTGAGTTGTTTTTAACGTTCTTCTTAAAACTAGTGAATCAGATTGCATTAGAAGCAAAGGTGTGTGTGTGTGCACGCACGCGCATGTGCACGCACCTGTATGTATGTTTTTTATAGTTTTGTTGAGATATATTTCACATATCATCAAATTTATTTAAAGTGTACAGCTTGGTGTTTCTAGTGTATTCACAGAATTGTGCACCTATCACCACTATCTAAATTTAGAATAGTTTCAACATCCTTCCACCCCCCAAAAAAATCCCTTACCTATCTGCAGTCACTTCCCATTTCCTTTCAAACTCCCCAGCCACTGGCAACCACTAATCTATTTTCTGTCTCTATGGATTTGCCTACTGTGGACCTTTCACATATGTGGCCTTTTGTGTCTGGCTTATTTCATATGGCATAATGTTTTCAAGATTCATTCGTAGTATAGCATGTATCGGTATGGCATTACTTTTTATGCTTAAATAATATTGCGTTGTATGACTATACCACATTTTGTTTATCCAGTCATCCAGTGGGCATTTAGGTTGTTTCCACTTTTTGCCTATTGTGAATAAAGCTGCTGTGAGCATTTGTGCATAAATTTTTTTGGTGTACATATATTTCTCATTTCTCTTGCGTTGTATACCTAGGAGTGTGATTGCTGGGTAATAGACATGTGTTTTTAAAAGCCCAATGCTATATGTATTAAGTTTTTTAAGAAATTCTACTTTGCTTCCAACTTTTTATTTTGAAAAATATTCGGATTTACAGAGAAGGTGGACAGCAGACATCATGATGCTTTACCAAAAGTATTTAAACATATGTCTCCTAAGAACAAGACATGTTTCAACATAAATGTAATATAAATATTACACTCAAATTTGATTTCAATGCAGTAATATTATCTAATTTGTATTTAAATTTTCCCAGTTGTCAGATGTCCTTTATAGTTTTATTTCCTTCTATATTGAGGTTTCAATCAAGGGTCATGTTTGCATTTGTCTGTCATATTTCTTTAGCTTATAATTCCTTTACTTTTCTTTGGTGTCATTCACCGGATCAGTTATTTTGTAGACTGTCTTCCAGTTTGGATTTGTCTGGCAGTTTCCTCAACATTAGATTCTGGTTGCTTTTCATCAAGAGTATTTACTGCACAGTGGTGATGTATTCTCAGTGCCTCACCTCAGGAGCACAGAATGTCATCTGTCCTTTTTATTGGTGATGTTAAGTTTGGTTACTTGGTAAAGGTAGTGTCCTCCAGATTTCTTCGTTGTAAAGGTTCTTTGATCATTTTTTTAAGAATCAGTTCCAAATACTATGGCTTGATCTTTGTATTTGACCATTCATAGTGTTCAGAAAATGGTATATTTGTACTATGAAGAAACATAGTGTAAGAAATAATTTTAAAACGGGTACAAATACCAAAGAGCTACAAGGTAAATGTTAATGAATGAAAACTACATTACTGAGGAACAAGTCTAAAGCACATGTCTCACATAGATACCTGTAGTACACCCAACGGTGCCAAATTTTCCTGTTTTTTAAAAAGAAACCAGAAAAAGAATCCATATTTTTTGTGAAATGTCCTGATTTATAAAACAACTAATGAGAAGACCCCAAGACGTTTTGAAATACTAGTTTGTGCTGTCATAAAGGGATGCTGAAATGTTTGATATAGCATGAGGTCAGCCATAAAAATGGGATTCGTTTTAAGCAGAATTTTGAAAGATTAGGGATTATGTTGCGGAAGGAACTTGTGGAAGATTTGGGAGGAGAGTGAGCAAATCGTCTCTGGGGAATGGTGAATAGATTTTTCTCAGCTCAGAGACTCCAAGTGGATGTGAACTTATCAACAGGGAGACAGTTTGAGAAAGATGTTAGAGGCATATGTCTGATAATGAGGGGATAGTGAAAACTTCTGCTAGTTTATGAGAAGCGGGAGCAGTGCCTTCAAATGACACAACTGGAAAGTAAAACTGTGGCATATATTTTATAGGACTCTTCCATGTCATTCTCAGTGTTCAAATGAATTCATTTTTGTATTGTGTTCTTGTACAGTCTGTTACACGTTAGTTTGTTCATATCTACTGATTTTCTTCGTTTAATTGGGTTTCCTAACAAAAATTGTTTACTCTCCACCAGCTTCGAGCTCTGTATTCAATGTACCTTCGAAAAACAAAAAGCTTGAATAAATTGCTCTATCACCTGTTCAGGCTTATGCCAGAAAATCCGACCTTTGCAGAGACAGCTGTTGAGCTCTCCAATAAGGACCCTAAAACATTCTTTACAGAAGAACTCCAGTTGGGTATTAGAGGTCAGTATGATGTGTGTTTGTGTTCTTTCTTAGAGACTAGGTTCAGATCAGGTTATCCTGAGGGCATGGAGAATAATCCCAGATGTGTGTCCTGGCTATGAGAGTGTTGAAGTGCCAGATTTTCCGTATTTCTCTAAATAGGACATATAATTAGATTTTGTGCATAAGGTTGTTAAGAATTTAATTAATTTTTGAAGTTTACTTTGTTGAGACTATTATCTTTTACTAAGTAAACAAGTATTTGTTACGCAGTATGTTTTGTAGGCCTGTAAATAAATAGTCTTCAGTTGGGGAAACAAAGATAAGTAAAATTTATTTTTCACTCCGGGAGCTCACATTTTAGCTGAAGGAATAGACATGCATGCATCTAGCTGGGCCGCAGTGTTCTAAGTGATTTCCTGAGAATAGGAATTTTTTAAATGCCTTGGAGATCTGAGGATGGGACTTTGTCTTGTGAGTACTGAGGTGGGATTCTAGAACTTTTGCATAACACATCAGTGAGCTCTGGGAAAAGTAAAGGAGGCCAGACTCTTTTTCATAATTTATAAGAAAAAGAATCTTTATAATTCTTCCTCCTCTTTGAAGTGTGTGTGTTTCACTGTATTTGTGATCTTTCATGTGAAATAAAGAGTGCTATTTCTAAGCAGATTTTTCAGTGTCATTCAGGATTTTCATTATTTTTACAATTCTGATTGTTCATTTTGAATGTGTGAGAAAAAGCTAATACTCGAGTTCTGGTTTCTTTGGTATGTTTGTTTTATGAGCACTAGTGTTAAGGAATTGAAAATGATTTTCTAAGAAAATACTAATATTAGTCTGTTATTCTATGTAAGAAATATATGTTACTAACTAAGAATTTGTTTTTTCCTCAGATACCTCAACTCTTCCATACCATATTCCACATTTGGCTTGTTCAGTCTATCACATGACATTAAAAGACTTGCCCGCCATGGTTAGGCTGTGGTGGAATAGTAGTGAGAAGCGTGTTTTCAATATTGTAGATAGATTTACAAGCAAGTATGTTAGCAGTGTTCTTTCTTTTCAAGAAATATCTTCTGTGCAAACAAG
The DNA here is from genome assembly GCF_951394435.1 of Stenella coeruleoalba. Lineage (NCBI taxonomy): Eukaryota > Metazoa > Chordata > Mammalia > Artiodactyla > Delphinidae > Stenella > Stenella coeruleoalba. The sequence continues at coordinate 128,791,570 of NC_137150.1, read as the reverse complement.
TACACAGCTATTTAATGGCATGACGGTTAGTATTGTCTTGGATTTTTTCTAGAAAAGTTGTTTCAGTATTGGTTATGTCTATCAGTTGTAGTGAGTATCATCACAATTGTAACTCTTGGTTCAGAATTTACAGAAATTGTCCACTTTATTTTCGGATTATTGGATATCAGATCTCAAATTAATGCATAGGTTAAAATGATGTTATAATTTTATTTACCCCCACCAAATAGTTTTTGGACATTCATTAGTTAATTCAAAGTATATATTGGAATGCTTACATATGCCAGGCACTGTGTGCCAGTCACCTGCAAAATGAACAGTTTAGAACGGTCAGATTCCTGTCCTGTAATAACATACAGTCTAATAAAGGGAAAAGAGCGATACTGATAATGGTTTTTTTGCATTGGAAACTGGAAAGTGGCACATTAAGAGGAATAATGCTCTGCGGTCAGAGTGGGAAAAGTTCATCTGGCTGAGGGGATTAGGTGAGACTTTATGGAGGAATTTTATTTTGAGATAGGCAGGATTTTCTTATGAGGAAAAGCATTTAATATAGAGAAAACAGTATGGTAAAAGCAAAAAGCTTGAAGATGGGAATGTAATTTCTGTGATGGCCTAAGAAATGATGAATAGCCCAGTATTCATATGGAGTAGGATTCATGAAGGTAAATAGAGAACAAACTGCTTCTATGATGAATTGGGGACATACTGGGAAAGGCCTCAAGTAACAGTCTAAAATATTTGGGCCTATGTAGCCACTGAAATTTTTCTTTTCTTTTTTTTTTTTTCCTTTGGCTGTGTCGCGTGACTTATGGACCTTAGTTCCCTAACCAGGGATTGAACCCGTGCCCTCAACAGTGAAAGTGTGGAGCCCTAACCACTGGACTGAAATTTTTCTTTTGGGGCAGTGACACTGTCAGAGTTATAATCTGTGAAATTTCTGTGACTGAAGTCTTATAACATGGGCTGTTGGCATGGAGCTTGGGTTCAGGTGAATAGTTAGGGAGACTTGTAATGTGTAGACATTATGAGGAGGGCCCGGGGAAGGCAGTATCAGTGAGAATAGTCCTTAAAGGGGGAGGGATGTGAGAAATTTTGTGGTGATTTATCCAAACTTGCGACTAGTTAATATCTGGAATGTGGTAGAAGGAGAATTTTAAGAAGATGCTACGGTTTTTAGCGTGGAAATAGGAAAGCCAGAGGAATAAATCTTTAAAGGATGATAATTTGTGTTTTATGTTGAGTTTGCAATGCTAGTAAGAAAATCAAGATCAGGTATAAATATTCTGGCAGTTGCTGGTTGGCTCTAAAGCTCAGGAGAATTCTGTGGTAGAGAAAGACTTGAAAAACATCTAAATAGAAGTGATATTTGATACGTTAGCTTTGGAAAAGAAAGAATAATTAATAATAACCCATTCTGTTATTGGTCTATGCAAAAACTATGATGTGACAAGCCTAATATACTAAAACATACTTTTTAATGAGTAGTGCATTTCTTTTTGAAACATCTTTGAATGTCATAACATCACTATAAAACATTTCAGGTATTTGAACCTATTTATTAAACATCTCATGTCAGATAAGTGAACACTGTTTACCTGTGTTTTGTTTGAATGAGGACTGGCTGCTAGCAGTCAACCTGTCAAGATGGTTTTTGAATGAAAGGGAAGAAAAGAAATTTGGCAAAAAAAATATTACCTTCCATGTGTTGCAGGTTAAAGCTCGAGCTACTACTCGAGAAGTCATGGCCACTTATACTATTGAAGATATAGTTATTGAACTTATAATACAGCTGCCTTCAAATTATCCATTGGGTTCAATAACAGTAGAAAGTGGGAAAAGAGTTGGAGTAGCTGTTCAGCAGTGGCGAAACTGGATGCTGCAGCTAAGCACTTACCTTACCCATCAAGTAAGTGTCTGTGTACACATTTGGCTTTCTAAACTAGAGAAAGATTGCTGATTTACTATTTGAAAGGGCAATAAAACAAAAATATATCTCTTCTGCTTAAGTAGAAATAGTTACTGTATTTTGTTAGATAAACAGATACATGCCTAAATGATTTGAATCTGCCAAGCTGGTGGGGTTTTTTTTGTTTTTTTCCCGCTGCTTTGGGTCTTCCTTGCTGCGCACGAGCTTTCTCTAGTTGCAGTGAGTGGGCGCTATTCTTTGTTGTGGTGCGTGGGCTTCTCATTGTGGTGGCTTCTCTTGTTTCGGAGCACGGGCTCTAGGTGCGTGGGCTTCAGTAGTTGCAGCACGTGGGCCCTAGAGCATGCAGGCTTCCATAGTTTGTGGCACATGGGCTCAGTATTTGTGGCACATGGGCTCAGTAGTTGTGGCATACGGGCTTAGCTGCTCTGCGGCATGTGGGATCTTCCCAGACCAGGGATCAAACCCATGTCCCCTGCATTGGCAGGTGGATTCTTAACCACTGTGCCACCAGGGAGGTCCCCTGCCAAGCTGTTTTAATTTTTCAGGCTCTACAGCTTTTTCTCTTCTGGTGTTTGAGAAGAATTGACTTCACTTCATTGACATTGTAGATGATACAGAACAATACATGGTATTAAAGTTTGAGAGGGAATCATTTTGTGAGACATGGGACAGATGAATGTCTTCTGAGCTACTTTACTTTAACATTTCAACTTTCCTTCTGTGGTTAGAGAAATCCCAGTACTTTCAAAGACCTTTGCCTTTTAAACAAATTGTAAGTTTCTAGTTTTGTTTGCACATTGTCATGTATCTCAGACATTCTACAGTAAAGAAAAATTATTTTAAAACAAGTATATTCACCAATATTGTAGAGCTGGAACAAATCAGCATTTGAGTAGGTGAGATAGTTAATTTCATCATTTTTAGTTAAAAGTTAGGAGAGCTGATCCAAATGATTTAATTATTTAAAAAGTTTCATCAAACAATAAGCTAAGACTATAAAACTTGAAAATTGGGGCAGGAGCCTTTCTTTCAAGTCTGCCTTTAATGTAGAAAAATTACATCTGGTTCCTAAAACCTGGGAGGTCATTTTAAAAACGAGTATTCTTAAAACTTAGAATCGTGAATATAGCCAAGCAGATTCTCTTCTCTCCAAATTATAATACAACTTTAAAATTTGTGAAACTGAATAAAAATAATACTGGTGGTCTTCAGTGTGTATTGACTTTATTTATCTATTTTTCTTGTTAACAGAATGGCAGTATTATGGAAGGCTTAGCATTATGGAAAAATAATGTAGACAAACGTTTTGAGGGTGTTGAAGATTGTATGATTTGTTTCTCAGTCATTCATGGTTTCAACTATTCTCTTCCCAAAAAAGCCTGTAGAACATGCAAGAAAAAGTTCCATTCAGCCTGCTTGGTAAGCTAAAGAGAAATTAACTTATTTATATCTTATATATAATATGTATATATGATATCTAACCTTGGAAAACAGTAGATGTTAAACTCTTAATTGTGGTTAATGGGAGACATATTAAAAATGATTTTTCAAAATTTGTGAAAGATAGTTAGTAATTTACTGAGACTGGTGGCATCAAAGCCCTTTAATAAGTGGATGTTTCTAAAATAGCTCTCGGCACTCAAAAAATAGATGGTCTTGTAAGATCTACACCGTAAAGGAGACTGAAAATATTGGAACTGAGAGCCATCTGGCATCAGAGCTTTTTGCTTTTTTTAAACAGCGTATTGGAAAGAAAGCCACCCTATGTTCAGTTCCTTCACAGGAGGTCTTCCTCACACATCTTCGTGGTTGTGTGCATGAGCCTAGGTGGAAAGCGTCACAGTGTGGCCTTTGGAAGGAATACTGAGTTGTGTTGATTTTGGGGATGAGCGGAGGGGAGCAAACATTTCAGTATTCTCCCTTGTCTTACTTTATCATTTGAAGGTAACTTTAGATGTGTATGTAAAATGGCAATTTTAAAAGTTTTTAACATTTAAATACACTTTTCTTTTTCAGTACAAATGGTTTACGTCTAGCAACAAATCCACTTGTCCTCTCTGTCGTGAGACCTTTTTCTGAGATTTTTTTCTTTTCCCCATTGGAATTGATCCCTGAAGTAAATCAAGCAAAGGCAGTGGATTTGGATTCATCTTGAAGTGTTGATGTGAGAAGGCCAGTGAGCATTCTTTCAAATAGGACCTTCTCTGGAAAATTATTTTGGTTAATGTAATGATCCTAAAATCAGGTTTACTTACCTTTAGATTGCTTTGTAAATGTTCGGAAACCTTTTCTTTTACATAAGAATATTACATACTGGAGAGAAAATATTTATATTAATAGTTTAATCTCTTTGTACATTTAAAAATAAACAGGGAAAAACCCTAAATTACAGAACTGGAATTTGTGAAAGCGTTCTACAACTGTATTATACTGATAAACCCATTCAGTTTGTTGATCTATGTTCTAGAACAGTCTGAGTGAGGTAAATGAATTGAGAGGGTTGATTTACATTTACAGATATTTTAAGACTTATTTATTAGTTATGACAACAAAATTAATTAGTATTCTGATATTTATAGATTATTTTAATGATAAAATGACATTAAGCTATTAATATAGCTTATCTTAAGCTATTTAAAGCATGCTCTGAAATCCTATATAAAAGAGTATAAACTGAACTTTAAGGTGCCTCCATTTGTAAAGGGTTATGAAATTCAGAAAATTAAATTCACAACACGGACCTTTTACTGTAGAAGAAGAATTTCCTTGTACTAGTGAAATTTGAATTGCAGACTTGTCAGTGAATTTATTACTCAGTTGGAATGAGTCTCCAGAGGGTGAGAATTTGAGAGAAACAGGAGTTAGATTATTTTATTCGTGAAGCAGAGTGGTAGTTATTCCTCTATCAAGAGCAAAGAAATAAATGAGTTATTTCTGAAACTTAAGTGGTGGAAAAAACAAAAAATATAAAAATGTAGTAGGAGCCTTTCAATTTTGTAAGCAAATTTTGCTATTCTTACGGGTCAAAGTTACACTAAATTAGAGAGTTGCGGGGAGGTGATTTTTTCTAGCCTTCCGAAGTACAAGTTAAGAATTTTAATACCAAGTAAAATTCAGTTTAACAGGCTGAAATGGGGTAGGTGAAAACCTGCCTTTTGCCACAGCACTATTGCCCTTAAAAATCGTGCCCAAAATATAAAAGTGTGGAAGTTTGGAACTTGGAATAATTTTATTGCAGTCTTCCATCACATGGGAAATATTAGCATCTTTACTAGCAAGGTTACTTGAAGAATCAGCTAATCATCTCTGTTGCAAATGTTTAATTGGCAAAAAGCAACTCATGTTAAATAAAATTACTGCTTACCATCAACTGGGTAAAATGGTTATTATTGAAATAGTATGAATGTGGTCAGAGTATCGTAGTGGAGAGTGAAGTATTACGTGTGAGTTAAAGATCTCGAGTTGTATTTGTAGACGCAGTGTCCGGCCCAGTTTTGTCTGTCTCCTAAATTTTTCTCTGTAGTATTTATTATCTTATAGTCTTGAGGCTCAAGGAGTCAGTAAGTGAAGTACAGATAGCAAAATGCTACTACCTCTTCTTAACCCCTTTCTTAAAATATTCTCTCTTTTTCTGTGTCTCTCTCTGACATGGTAAACCCAAAGGATTGTGTTACTCCTCTGTGAAAATTACACACTTTTCCTTTAAAAATTGTTTTATAGTAAGACTTTGTTTATAACTTTTCCAGGATTGGTGCATCTTGATTTCTGACCCAAACCCCAAGTAGAAAAGAAAAGGGAATAATGGAGCATTGTTTTTCCACATTATTATTTAGGGCATCAGGTTCTTGGTGAAACAGTATAATTAAGTGGGATACCTACTCTTCATACTTAGGACTCTTAGCACATTTCTTTGAGACTTGTAAATATAAATGTAAAGCTTGTTATTGTTTATATGCTAAAGAAAAAGCTTTCCAAAATAAGACTGAAATTCAGAATATCACATGAATTAAAGTTCATTTATATATCTTTGTTAACTCGAGAGCATCCCTTAAAATTCTAGCATAAGGACATTTTAAAATTGCATGAGATTCAAAGCTCATTAGGAAAATTATTAATTTAAAACCCTAATGTAAATTGCAAATTTTAGAATTTATTTTTAACTCATATTTATCACATGCTGTAATGTATGTACATAAGTTCTGTGGCTTAAAATAATTAATATTATTACTTGACAAGTTTTTGTGGTGTGAATACTTAATGTTATTATTTGACTGTTATACCATATGTGCCCATTAAAATTCTTTTTAATTGCAAAATACTTCAAATATACATAATAATAATAATATAAATGCCCTTGTACTCTTCATAAACTATTTTGCCATATATGCTTCTGATTTTTAAAGAAATAAAATGTTACTCTTTTGTACTCTTCCCTGAGGCCATCTCCTCCTTCCCTCCATAGAGCTAACCCACTATTCTGAAGTTGGTGTGACTCCTTTCTACTTAAGATTTTATACTTTACCATGTGTTTACATCCATAAATAATATATAGCAGCTTTTTAAAAGTTTATGATAGCCTATCACAAGTGCTCTTTTGTAATTTGCTTTCTCATTCAACATAACTGCTGTTTAGTATCATTATATCAGTTTGCTTACCATTTCCCTCACTAATGGTCATGTCAATTGTTACTGTTTGCCATTTTGAACCGTGCTGCAAGTGTACATTCTTGATAATATTTTCTCATGCAAATGAAATGTGCTAGATATTCTGGACATATGCACCCACATGGAATTTAAGGTGGTAGATACTCTATGATTTTAGATGTATGCTCTGTGACTTTAGATGTTGTCAAGTTGCTCTCCAAAGTGGTGTGCAAGTTTGCACTCCCAGTGGTAGCGTAAGAGAATTCTGGTTTTCCTAAGTCATCACTAAAACACTTAGTCTCACCACTTTTTTTTTTTTTTTTTTTTGTGGTATGCGGGCCTCTCACTGTTGCGGCCTCTCCCGCCGCGGAGCACAGGCTCCGGACGCGCAGGCCCATCGGTCATGGCTCACGGGCCCAGCCGGGCCCAGCCGCTCCGCGGCACGTGGGATCCTCCCGGACCGGGGCACGAACCCGCGTCCCCTGCATCGGCAGGCGGACTCCCAACCACTGCGCCACCAGGGAAGCCCTCACCACTTTTGAAGTTTTCCAGTCAGAGATGTGAGATAGTAGCTGTTTGTTTTAGTTTATATTTCCCTGGCTACCATGAATCTTAGCTTTATTCCATATATTTATTGGTCATTATTTTGTGAATATATTATCTATGTGCCTATTTTTCTCATGGATTTTATATATTATTATTTTGATCCTAATGCTGTATCTCTTACAGGGATTCTTCAAGTAGGTGCCTTGACTTTAACATGGTCTGTAGCTGTCTTTAATTATACAGAATTTTTCAGTTAAATTGATCATTCTTTTCCTTTATGCTTGAGCTTTTTCTGTGTTAGGTTTAAAAAATTGGTTCCTTCCCTGAGGCTTAAAAAAATTCTTTTATACATATTTTGTTCTAAAAGTTATGAATTTCGAAATATACCGAATTCACCTGAAACTAAATTTTGTGACTGTTGTAAGGTAGAAGTCCTGCCCCATATTGATAGCCAGTTTTCATAATATTATTTGTTAAATAGTCCACCCATTGCCCATTGACTCTGTAGTGCCTCCTCTCTTATATTACCGAATCTTGTATGTGTATTGGTTTCTGGCCTCTGTATTCTATTCCATTGGTCTATTTATCTGTGTTAATTCTACACAAATTTTTTTTAATTTAAAAAACTGCTTTATAATTAATCTTGAAGAGTAGGCGAGTAGTCTTTTACTCTTGCTCTCCTTTAAGACTTTTCTTGGATAGTCATATCCTCTGCATCCAAGAACTCCCTTTCCTTCTGCTTGTTTCCTATCATGGCCAATTTGTCCTTACTACAATGAGTTGTCTTATGGAAGATTTTGGCAGGTGTCCATCCTAGGTTTTATCTGGTGGAACTTAGGAGGCTCTTTGGGCTTCACCAGATTTTATACTTTAGGTTTTAAAGTCCAGTTATTCTGTTTGCTTGTTTGGTTTTCAAAAGTAGAGGCCAAAATTTTGTGTATTTATGGTGGAATCCTTGAACCTCTCCATGAATTTTTCTTTCTGTTTTGTAAAAGTTCCTTGCAAAAAGGACTTTGGACTGAGCAGAGTGTTTGGCATGTGGGTCAGCTATTTCCAATTAAAGTCTTTTTTTTTTTAATCTGTGGTTTTCTTTTTAAGGACAGCAAGTTCTTTGTGTAGCACCAAGGCATCAAATAATTTGTATATTTGTTGTCCAGATTTTATAGGGGTACCTGAGGAGGTTAAGAAACTTCAGTTTCCATGGCATTCCAAATTGATGTGCTATTTCAAAAAAGTGGCTACAGTATATCGATTTACTCTTTTATTTTTAGTAATGTGATGTACCCTATAGAAGACCATAAGTTGGACCACTTGAGCCTATCTGGTTAAGTCCTGGATACTATTATATAGCCAGATAACATTCATTCTTTAAGATAAGACCCATTAACGATCGACATCTGTAGGAACTTAGTAGTGGAGTATTCAAAATTTCTGTTCTGGGCACGGACTTCTTGAACTGCAGAATCATAATCGTGGGAATCTCTTTTATCAGCTAAAGTTAAGAGAGTTTCTGGATTTGAGAAGGCATACAGTTCTGGTGTACAGTTGATAAAATGAGAAGGAGAGGGCTTCCCTGGTGGCGCAGTGGTTGAGAGTCCGCCTGCCGATGCGGGAGACACGAGTTCGTGCCCCCGGTCCGGGAAGATCCCACATGCCGCGGAGCGGCTGGGCCCGTGAGCCATGGCCGCGCTGAGCCAGCGCGTCCAGAGCCTGTGCTCCGCAACGGGAGAGGCCACAACAGTGAGAGGCCAGCGTACCGCAAAAAAAAAAAAAAAAAGAGAGAAAGTGAAAATATACATTATATAGTATCATCAGATTTACTTTTGCATATTGATCTTTTACCCTGCAACCTTGCTGAATTTGTTTACTAGTTTTAATAGTGTGTGTGTATTCCTTAGAATTTTCTATATATAAGATCTTGTCATTGGCCGTAGAGACAGTTTTATTTCTTTTCCATTCTGGATGCCTTATTAGGCATCTGGCTAGAAACTCCAGTGTTGAATAGAAGTAGTGAGAGCAGATATCTTTTTTTTGTTCCTGTTCTTAGGGGGTAAGCTTTCACTCTTTCAGCATTGTGATGTTAGCTGTTATTGATAAAGTCAGATTTAAAGGTGAACTAAGTGCAAATTCTGAAGATACTTCAACTAATTACTCTAGGCTGCAGTTTCTCAGTGCAAGAGAAAGTAAGCTATTGTATCAAAGGATAGGCTGTAAGAGGCAACAAATTTTTGATGTATGTGATGCTGTTGAAAAACCATTAAAGCAGAGTTTCTCAACCTCACTACTGTTGGCATTTTGAGCTGCAAAATTCTTTGTTCTGGGGACTGTCCTGTGCATTGTAGGATGTTTAGCAGCATCCCTGGCCTCTGTTTACTAGATGCCAGTGCAGTATCCCAGTTATGAGAACCAAAGATGTCCAAACATTGCTAAATGTCACCTAGGTGATAAAATTGTCCCCAGTTGGCAACACTTACCTTAGAGCATGGACTAATCAGGCACCATTCAATAGAAATATAGTGTGAGCCACATATGGTATTTTAAGTTTTGCTAGTAGCCAAAAATGTAAGAATAGGTGAAATTTTAATAACACAATTTGTTTAACTTGGTATCCAAAATACTATTTCAACATATAATCAACTAAAAAGTTTAGATATTTTACATTCTTTTTTCATATTAAGTTTTTGAAATCCAGTGTACTTTAAATTTATAGCATTTCAATTTAGATAGGAAATTTTCATCAGAAATACTTTATCTGTATTTAGATGTCAGGAAATTTACTGTTAAAAAAGTAAATTCATATACCCAAGTTTTCTCCAAACACACTTAACAGTTTTCCAATAACTGGATCTATTTTGAAATTTTAATTAATAAAAATTAAATAAAAATTTGAAATTTAGTTCCTTAGTCACACTTACCACATTTCAAGTGATCATTAGCCACATGTGGCTAGTGGCTATTGTATTGGACAGTGCAGGCCTAAACTTACATGTACATAAAAAAAGAAAGGTTCTTGATAATCTAAGAAGAATCACTCTGGACTCAAACTCAGCTACAAACACTTTTACTTATGTCTTGAGAGCCTTTTGCCCGTAAAATTCTGGGATCATAGCTTATCCTTTGGTTAATTTTTGAATCACACATAGTGTAGTCATATGTCAAAATCAGCTATACTTTTGTCACATGTAGCATTTTCCAGAATTTTAAAAAATAATTCTGCAGTAAATTTTAACTGGCAGTTCCGTTTATTAAATGGTTGTACCATGAGGAAAGTACTATATTCTGATAATGGTCCTGAAATAATAGTTATAGATTATTGGACATTTCCATTATTTGAGTGGTTTTAATACTCTGATGGGTCTGATGTATTATGGTAATAGAATTATTAGTAGGTAAAGTTAGTAGTAGGTAAGTTACCCATATCAGTATATTGTTGTCCATCTGTATTTATAGATCTTACTCCTTAGGGGTCTAGAAGAAGGTCGGGGAATTGTTAAGTGCTAGTGTTTACTGGAGTAACATTACTAGAGAGGTTTTGGATAGTTGTCCTGTTTCTTAGCCATGACTGTACATTAATTCTTTTCCTAGCCTTTCTGCTTATGGTATTCCTAACCACAGCTGCCCATTTCTCATAGAACAGAAAACGTTTTGGCCTTATTTTTGTTTTGATTATCAGTTGCTTTATCTTGAAGGTCAGAAGTTTGTTTTGATTTCTAGATTTTTGAAATGTTTAACGACGTGTTGGAGATCATCTAAATTGGCATTTCTGAGCAAACCCATGCCTTGGGCAGTGAAAGCCCTGCGTCCTAACCACTGGACTGCCAGGGAATTTCTTTTTCAGACAGAAAAATTCAAGAAATGACCTTGAAAGGGTAAGCAAACAGGAAATGCACTACTAAGGCCATTTCAGATGCCTTTCCCTTAGGAAAAGTCTTAACAACTCAACGGCAACAACAAAAATTCAAAACTATGAACAAATAGACTTGTCCTTTTTTTTTTTTTTTTTTGAAAATGAAAAAAAAGAAAAAAAAAGGACAAGCCTGTCTGTCTTTACATTAGCTTTTTAGGATACTCCAGAATATTGTTTGAAATTTTTTCTGGGTTTGTTTTGGAGTCTGCTACTTATTCATCTTTTTTGTTTGTTCATAGTTTTGAATTTTTGTTGTTGCTGTTGAGTTGTTAAGACTTTTCCTAAGGGAAAGGCATCTGAAATGGCCTTGGTAGTGCATTTCCTGTTTGCTTACCCTTTCAAGGTCATTTCTTGAATTATGAAGAGCTGAGTTATTTAAACCATCACCTAATTTTTTGTGTTTTTTTATTGTCATTGTTTTTGCTGCTTTTAAGCTTTTTACCCTCATCTGAGGGGCTGACAATTAAGTGAACTGGTTGGTACAAACCTGGTAGTCCAGGACAATAAATATCAAACAAAATTCTGGGGCTTCCCTGGTGGCGCAGTGGTTGAGAATCTGCCTGCCAATGCAGGGGACACGGGTTTGAGCCCTGGTCTGGGAAGATCCCACATGCCGCGGAGCAACTAGGCCCGTGAGCCACAACTACTGAGCCTGCGTGTCTGGAGCCTGTGCTCCGCAAGAAGAGAGGCCGTGATAGTGAGAGGCCCGCGCACCGCAATGAAGAGTGGCCCCTGCTTGCCGCAACTAGAGAAAGCCCTCGCACAGAAACGAAGACCCAACACAGCCAAAAATAAATTAATTAAAAAAAAAATACGGGAGTCCATGTATTTAAAAAAAAAATTCTGAATTCTGCATAAATTTGTCTTCCTAAGGGTAAGAAAATTCTTGATTAAAGCTGTCAACTTGACTCTAGATCAAGGTTCAAATATCAGTTTGTTTAGATCTGCATTCTGGTCTAATAGTTTTGAAGGAATATATATAATGTAAATGATCTGTGTTAAGAAAACCTTTGAGGAAAGGATTACTTGTTTGGGAGGTAAAAGAAGGTGCAGAAGGATAGAAGGGGTTTTAGTGGATGGTAAAGCTACAGCTGGGTAGAGAGAAAGGTGCAAGCAGGATGGGTTTAGAAGGTTTGAATGGGAACAAACTGGTATTTCTTTCACAGAGGCTTTCTAAGAGTCATTGTTTCATTTTGAGGCCACAGCATACCAATCAAAAGTTGACTGTTGAATGCTTTAGGCTTTTTTCCCCCTAATTTCTCTAGAGCTCCTTTGAAATGTATTAATTTTGATATATCAGAAGTTCCCTATAATGGCTATTGTAATTCTAAGACATTTTTAGCAAAAAAATTTGCTTTTATCAAGTTAAGCACAAGAGTTAGGATTATAGTGAAAATTGTGCCAGGAGGAGGTTGTGTCTTTGACACAGACAAATCAGTGACAAACAAGAAAAAGGAACTATGTTCGTCGAGTGTGTTTGTTAATGATAGATGAGGTTCTTCAAGGAAGCAGAGGATAGGAAGGAGCCAAGTGATCAGTGACCCCAACAACTGATCCTGAAATACGGACTAAACAAAGTGAACTTCTTTCACAAATTGCCAGGTCTTGGGGAGAACTCTTAAGAGGATCTCACAGGGGACCCAAAGCAAAGTTTGACCCATCATTTTAACAGCCAGTTTTCATCAGTCTAATGAATCATTAGTCTTTAGGGCCAACTTGTGTTGATTTGGAGACTTAGTTTATGCCTCCATCTGTTCCCTATGAAGTCCTTCCTTATATGTTCAACAGACACAAGACAGTAAGGGACAAAATAAGAAAACATAAGACAAGAATTTGTATAAATAGATGAACAGGAAAGTGAAAGCAAACCAAGTAGTGGGTTTGATTATCATAAAGACGGAACTAAGTGTACTAAGTAACTTTATATGAAGATCTATTTGTTTAGAATTCTTAGATAAAATAAATTCAGCAATTAGAGCTCAGTGAACCCTAGTCAAAGTTCAGATTGTTTTTGAGAAACTCACCTGGCAACAGATGTGAGGACTATTGGAGTTTGGGACTCAAGAGGCCGCTGATCTTTCCTGTTGGTCCAGGGGTCCACTGGGATACTGCCAAGTGAGGTATTATAAATAATCTTGATGTGAGAATTGTCCAAGGAAGAGATCAAGATTACTACTTGATATCTGAAACAAAGCCTATATTAAGAAAGGGAGAGTTATGCTGGTTTGGCCCGTCATTTTGAGTAAATCCAGTTGCTAATTTTACATAAGGTTTTTGACTCGGGTATTGTTCTGGTGTTGTGTTGGTTACAGAGGTGGAGTGGGTTGATGTCACTCTTACAGTCATGGTTATTCTGGCCAGCTGGCTTTCCGAAGATTTAGTGATAAGTTTATTGTTGACTGGTTGACCTTCAAAAGTGTGAGACTGTCACTGAATGATTGGCTTGCAGAGGCAAGGTTGCTGAATCGAGTTATTGTTGATTACATAGATTTTGAATTGGTTCTAATTTACTTGTTACTGGCTGTAGAACAGTCTGTTATCAAGACTGGAGAGAGAGGCTTTTTTATTCTTAACAGGTTTGTTGGTTGTATAGTTATTTTTTAAATTAAGTGAAATCCACATAACATAAAATTAACCACTTTATTTTAGTGTTTTAAAGTTTAGTTTTCATTTTTGGCTGCGCCATGCGGCTTGTGGGATCTTAGTGTCCCAACCAGGGTTTGAACCCAGCCCCTCAGCAGTGAGAGCGTGGAGTTCTAACTACTGGACTGCCAGGGAATTCCCAAAATTAACCATTTTTAAGTGGACAGTGGGAATTCCCTGGCAGTACAGTGGTTCGGATGCAGCGCTTTCAGTGCTGTGGGCCTGGGTTTGATCCCTGGTCAGGGAACTAAGATCCTGCAGGCCTTGGGGCATGGCCAAAAAATAAAAAAATAAAATAAAGTGGACAGTTCAGTAGCACTTAGTACATTAAACAGTGACTTCCCAACCTCCCACCCTACCCCTAGTAACCACCAACCTGCTTTCTGTCTCTATGGATTTACCTTTTCTGGACATTTCATACAAATGGAATTGTATAACATGTGACCTGCTATGCCTGTCTTCTTTCACTTAGCATGTTTTTGAGGTTCCTCCACATTGTAGCATGTATCAGTACTTCATTCCTTTTTTATGGCTGAAAAACATTCCATAGCATGTATATACCACAATTGGCTTGTTATTCTTTTGTTGATAGACGTTTGGGTTGTTTTCACTTTTTCACTATTGTGAATAGTACTTCTTTGGACGTTCGTGTACAATTATTTTTATGAGTACTTGTCTTCAATTATTTTGGGTGTATACATAGAAGTAGAATTGCCGGTGATTCTGTGTTTAACTTTCTAAGGAAACACCAAACTGTTTTCCACAGCAGCTGCCACGTTTTACATTCCCACTCAGCCAGGTATGAGGGTTCCAGTTTCTTTACAGTCTCTCCCACACTTGTTATTTTGCATTTTTAAAAATTATATATAGCCATCCTAGTGGATATGTAATATTATTTCATTGTATTTTTTTTTTTTGCAGTATGCGGGACTCTCACTGTTGTGGCCTCTCCCGTTGCGGAGCACAGGCTCCGGACGCGGAGGCTCAGTGGCCATGGCTCACGGGCCCAGCCATTCCGCGGCATGTGGGATCTTCCCGGCCCGGGGCACGAACCCGTGTCCCCTGCATCGGCAGGCGGACTCTCAACCACTGTGCCACCAGGGAATCCCTCATTGTGGTTTTGATTTGAATTTCCCTAATGACTAATGATGTTGAGCATCTGTCTATTCATATACTTGTTGATTGTATATCTTCTTTGGAGAAATATCTATTCAAATCCTTTCCTCATTTTTAAATCAGGGTAAAGTTTTGTTTTTGTTGGTACTGAGTTGTTAAGACTTTTTAATATATTCTGGATACGAGACCAAGATCTAGCCTAGAAGGATGTTAATATTCTTTAATTTTGGGAGAAGTCCTTGAGAATTCAGTATTGATCAGGTTTGGCTCTGAGTGACAAAAAATTCAAAGTAAATATGGTTTACACAAGAAAGAAATTGATCTCTTTTGTAAATGCAATCTAGACATAGGCAGTTTGGGGACCTAGGTTTCTTATGTATGTATATGGACCTTGGCTTCTTACGTCTATATGTGGACCTAGGTTTCTTATGTATGAATATAGACCTAGGATTCTTATGTTGTTGCTCCACTATTCTCAATATGTGACTCCACTTCATGGTCCAAGGTGACTGCTCAAGCACCAGCCATTTTGGGTACTTTACACTCAGCACAAAGGAAGAAAGATGAAGCGGAGCATGCTCGCTTGCCTTAGGGACTGTCCTCATAAGTCGCACACAACACTTTTATTTATTTCTCATTGGAAAGAATTTGTTCTTATGTTCACCACTAGCTGCAAGAGAAGCTGGAAAATATAATCTTTATTCCAAGCAGCCACATATCCAGCTAAAAATCAAGAGTTCTATTGTTGAGGAAGATGGGGAGAACAGATATGGGAGGACAACTAACAGTGTCTCTTGTAGCTCCTCTGGTATTTGTGTAAGCACTGTTGTTGCATATGCCATTAAAATGTACAATCTTGGGCTTCCCTGGTGACACAGTGGTTGAGAGTCTGCCTGCCGATGCAGGGGACACGGGTTCATGACCTGGTCCGCGAAGGTCCCACATGCCGCAGAGCGGCTGGGCCTGTGAGCCGTGGCCGCTGAGCCTGCGCGTCCGGAGCCTGTGCTCCGCAACGGGTGAGGCCACAACGGTGAGGGGCCTGTGTACCACCAAAAAAAAAAAAAAAAAGTACAATCTTTTCTATCCAATTTAAGTCTTTGTTTTTTAATTGTAATATTTAGCTCATTTACATAATACAGTTGTGGATATATTTTATAATTAGTTTTCTGGTTGTCTCGTCTCTTGTTCCTTTGTCTCTCTTTTTCTGCCTTTTGGTTTAATGAATACTTATTTTCATTGCCTCCTATTGTCCTATTTTACATTATAAATAAAATCCATATTAGCTTATTATTTAAGGTCATCCTAGAGATTATAATGTTCATACTTGACTTAACAACATCTCATATATTAATACCTTTACCGCTTCCTGGACAATTCAAGGACCTTTATATAACTTCAGTACTATTGTTTTCTGTACTGCTATTTTCAAGTATTTTATTTTTCTTTATGTATTAAAACTAATAACGAGAATTCCCTGGTGGTCCAGTGGTTAGGACTTGGCGCTTTCACTGCCATGGCCCAGGTTTGATCCCTGGTTGGGAAACTAAGATCCTGCAAACTGCATGGCACAGCCAAAAAACAAAACATAAGATGTTATTGTTTTTTAAGTCTGTATATTAATTTATATGTGTCATCATTACTATTTGTATTGCTTTTCACTCTTTTCTGCATCTTTGGCAGTTCTTTTCTTTCATCACCTTGACAGTATCATTCATTTGTCTTTTGGAGTTCCATTGTTCTGTTGCAAAAAATCTGTAAGTGCTATTATTCGTTTTAAAGAAATGTCACCCTTGCCCCACCCTACCCCCAGCTGCTTTTAAGATTTTTCTCTTTGTTTTGTTTATGGTGTCAGATCTTTTCTGCTAGGAGTTGCAAATGTACTTGAATCTGCAATTTGATTTTTTTAGTCATTTTGGGACAATTCTTAGGCATGAATTCTTCAAATATCATGTTTGCTCTATTCTTCTTTCCACTCCTACTTAATTAGGACTTTCACAATGAACCATATGTGTCTTAGATTCTCTTCTGTTTTGTTGTTGTTTTATTCTTTTTCTTTTCATGTTCAGCCTGGATTTTTTTCTATTGACCTATCTTCTAATTCACCAGTCTTCTCTTCAGCTGTGTCTAATCTGCTGTTTAACTCATCTACTGAGTTCTTAATTTCAGTTGCATTATTTTTCAATTTTATAATATCTATTTAATTCTTTTATTGATTTGAACACTGCTAAAATTCTTCATCCTGTGTCTTTTCTTGAACATATTACAGTTACTTAGAAGTTATTTGGAAGCCCATGTTTGATAATTCTTAATGCCAGTTTCTCTTTTTCTCTTGATTTTCAATCATTTGTTGTTGCCTCCTGGTATGGTAGGTAATTCTTGCCTGAATGCCTGACATTGTACATGAAAAATTATTGAGATGGTGATATTAACTCTTGATGATGTTATCTTCTTTCACAAAGGATTTACTTTTTTGCTTCTAGCAGGCAGTTCGTATAAGAACAGATCAGTGTAAGAATTAGCTGGTTCAAAGCTGATCTTTGGCCCCCTTTTTTTTTTTAATTTTATTTTTTCTTTGGCTGCATTGGGTCTTCATTGCTGCATGTGGGCTTTCTCTAGTTGCGGCGAGTGGGGCTACTCTTCCTTGCAGTGCGCGGGCTTCTCATTGCGGTGGCTTCTCGTTGCAGAGCATGGGCTCTAGGCACGTGGGCTTCAGTAGTTACAGCATGCAGGCTCAGTAGTTGCGGTGCATGGGCTTCAGTAGTTGTGTGAGGGCTCAGTAGTTGTGGCTCGTGGGCTCTAGAGTACAGGCTTAGTAGTTGTGATGCATGGGCTTAGTTGCTCTGTGGCATGTGGGATCTTCCTGGGCCAGGGATCGAACCTGTGTCCCCTGTATTGGCAGGTGGATTCTCAACCACTGTGCCACCAGGGAAGTCCAATCTTCAGTCCTTTTGAGGGTTGGTATATTTACATTTCATCTAGCGCTCTTTTACCTTGGCTGATCCTGAACTCCAATTTTTATATCCCCACACCTCTAAGAATGCCTTAAACTCTACTTACCTTTTCAACCTCTGGGCTGCCACTTTCTGCTCAGCTTTTCCCACCTTTAGCTTTTCAGCCTTGGGCCCCTGCTTATGAATAGGCCGTTGCCTTAAGGGGAAAACAAATGCTAAATATCAGTCTCACTTCCATGCTTCCCTTCTGCACATGATCTGGATTCTTCAGGTCCTTACTGCCTTGGTGGCCCTGGTCTTTTCAAGCAGACCACAGAGATCTCCATCTTTATATCTGTATCTATAATTATATCTAATTTTTGGCTAGGGTAGTTGGCCTGATAAAAGTTAGTCTACTGTAGCCAAAAGCAGAAGTCCCCATAATCTGTTCCATGACAAAAACTCCTACTAGAGGAAAGCAGGTACCTAGATTATTCCTAGAATATCAACTCCATTCATTTTCTCCTCTCTCTTCTTTTAAGAACTTTATCGCCTTCATAGCAATACTCTATACATATGCAATATTTGGGTAGCTCTGCTTGAGCACGCTCTGGAACCCTTTACCCCTCTATGTCATGTCTCAGTCTATGTAGAGCTTTTATATACTTTCACCAACTCATGCTTGGATGGAGAGAGGCTGTGATGCAGAAGCACTGGCAAAGCCAGCTGCAGATTACACTTTCCGTTTTCATTTGATCTCAAACTAGAATCCGATCTGTCTTGGTTCAGGAACTTTCACTGTGTGTTTTACTTTGCATTTAGCTTAGTCTTTTCGCCTGGTGTAGACTCTATATCGATTTTAGTTCACAAAAGTGACTCACCCTGAGAGGCTGTATATATTCAGTTTGTTGCCGGGAAGAACATAGATATGCCAAGTCGATCCTTGAGTTAAACCTTTTTTTTTCTTTTTTTCCTCCCAAATGCTCACCAGTGTGAAAAGGCTTCCTGAATGATGGGTGCCTTTCACTGTCCACCTCCTCCATCTCTCCTTCAGATAAATTTATCAGTATAACTTGGGACAATATGCAGAAGTGGCTGCATTTTAATTCATAAGCAGAGACCCTCATTGATCCTACATTTACTCCTAAATCCGAGATACAGCAATTACCCTAATTTTACCTAAAACAGAATTTAACAAATAGAACACACCAAGACTTTTCAAGAGGTACTTGTACATGGAGAATTTTAAATGAATCTATTTTCATTTTCTCAACTCCCATGTACTCTCCAAAAATCGATCTTCCTGTTAATATACCTGTCTCAGACTGATTCTCTTTCCTGCCATCTCTTGGCATATTTGTCCTTCTGTTTACAGAATTAAGAAATAATTCTCACCCATCTATCTCTAATTTTACAGTGGCCAAGGTAGGGAAAACAGAACACCCCTGGGAGCCTAGAGAGGTAATTTTAAATATGTTGAGAAAGATGTTTGTAAGGGCTAACAAATCCTTTCTTGCAACTCAGTGGTTTTCAGTTGCTTACTTTTGATAAAATAAAAGCCTAATAGAGGGACTTCCCTGGCGGTCCAGTGGTTAGGACTCCGCACTTCCACAGCTGGGAGCATGGGTTTGACCCCTGGTCGGGGAACTAAGATCCTGCGTGCCGCCTAATAGAGCTGTCAGTCAATACATCATTAGAAATTATTTCATGTTTAGCATATTACTCAGAAAAATTTAATGAATGCAATGACATTGAGTAACAAAGACTGAGTTACTATAAAACTCCATTTTCATCTACTTATTGACATGAAGAGTTTTCTCAGTGATTTTATTTATAAATAGGAAAAATAGGGATAGAATTTATGTCAACTGCTATCTTAGTTATATATTTATAAGTAATTATAGTAATATATAGTTATAAGTAATATATATATATATATATATATCTGTGGAACTATGAACTAAAAAATATAAAACTACAAACCAGTCTCAACTCTCTAATAAGAGATGAATTTCCAGTAAGATTTAAAATATTTTATGCTTAATTACCTATAAAATTTTTAATGTTTATGTTTTTATTATTTGTGTTCTAATAGTTATTTAATAACAATCTAGAAAAATATTAATACCTATAGCTTAGTCACAGGAAATCAATATTTAAATTTTTAAATTTATATTCATATTTTTACTATACAGCAGTATTATAGGGGGATAAAGAAAATATTTTAAGCATTCCAAATATACTATAATTCTATAAGGGAAATGGAGTAAAAATACAGATCCAGTGAATGATGTTAAATGTCTGTTGAAGAGTTTTCTTGTATTATTTTATTGATGATGGGAATCAAATTGCTATAGCATTTAGATTCTATTAGGTATATTTAAGAGAATGATATAACAGTTTCTATTTTTAAAAATGCAAGTGTTTATAGTATGCCCCTGGAAATTATCTTATTTATACCTATTTAAACTTACGATGATAAACTTTAGTTATCAATTTTAAAATATGTGAAGTGGTACATACTTTCCCAAAATTTGTTTGGGAAATTCTGTTCTGGCAGATGGAAACAGAAAGGTTGGCAGCAGGTTCCCATACAAGTTAAACAGACCTACACAGACAGCACTTTATTGATAGTTTTAGAGACATTTTAAAATGTTTCTTAATTTTAGATTTGGTGCTAGAGAGTTTGTCAGGAATAGCATGTCACACTATCTTCCAGGTGAGCCAGTCAAGTCATGGTGCTAGAAATGTTGAAGAAACTTCTGTACTGCTTGGGTCAGATCTTTCAAAGGCTACATTGCTAAGATTCTAGCCGTTGCCTGAAAAAAGAGAGAAATCAAACAGAACTCTATGTAGTCAAAGCCTAATTCTTCCATAATAACAGAACAGACAGCTCTTACAAAGTGAAAAGTTTACATTTTCCTTTTTTTAAAAAATACATATTTATTAATTTATGTTAAATAACAATAGCAAATCCATCACCTGTTAATATAGAACTGGCATGTTTTTATGACAAATAATTATATTTTCCGAAATAAAATGTTTAGTGAGAGAGCAACACAGTTTTACAATTTTTGCAAATTTCTTTAATGTCTGACTTGTTAGAAGGCAGCTGGATTCTCATGTCTGCTTCTGCTTTCAATTGGCTGCCATCTGTTGTTTTGGTTGAAGTATATTTAAAAAAAAACAAAACAAAACTAGCCCCACACAGGTATGTAAAGGTTACATTTTCTACAAGCAAAAGAGTATACATTTTGACATGTCTTACTAGAAGTGAGTTTTTAGTTGTCACAAGATTACAATAAAGTAGTTACATTTTTTGGAAAGCACTTTCCTTAATTTAATACCCTTTCATGCCTGTGTAACTCAAGGTTTGTCATAATCTGCTTGACAGTAGTTCTGAGAACAGTCCTATAGAATTTCACATCTTCTTTCCTCATCTTAAGTCCTGAATGGATGGTGAGTTTAAGCAAATACTTTTCTACATCTAGTTAAATGACAAGGTTTTCTTTTTTCATTCTCTTTATCCTTGTGGTGATTACCTAAATAGATTTTCTAATCTTGAACCATCCTTGCATTCTTAGTATAAACTCTACTTGGTCATGATCAATACTATTATTACTAATAATATATTTGTGGATTTTAAAGATATTTTTTCAAAGTCTGCTTCTTTGTTCACAAACCACCCTATGATAATCTTTATTGTACTGTATTTATATTCATAAGTGAGATTAACCTATAATTTTCTTTCTTATATTGTTTCTGTTTGGTTTTGGTATCAATGATATACTAGTATATCAATGATATAATAGCTCATATTAAAAAAATGAGTTAGGGTTCTTGAGTGTTTGATAAAACTCACTTGTAAAGTCACCTGGGCCTGGTGCCTTTGTTTTGTGGAGTGGAGTGGGCAGATACTCAACTAACTTTCTTTAATGGTCATAGACTCTTTAAAATGTTCTATTTTTTCACAAGTTAGTAAGTTTTATTTTCTTAGGAAATTATTCATCTGTTTTTAAATGGATTGGTATAAAGTTATTCATGGTATTTTCTTATGATTTTTAGTATTTATACACTATTTGTATGATTTTTCATCCCTAATATTATTGATTTGTGCCTTATTTCTCTTTTTTCTTTTTTTTTTCTTTTTTTTTTTGTGGTATGCGGGCCTCTCACTGTTGTGGCCTCTCCCGTTGCAGAGCACAGGCTCCGGACGCGCAGGCTCCGGACACGCAGGCTCAGCGGCCATGGCTCACGGGCCCAGCCGCTCCGTGGCATGTGGGAGCCTCCCAGACCAGGGCACGAACCCGCGTCCCCTGCATCGGCAGGTGGACTCTCAACCACTGCGCCACCAGGGAAGCCCTCTCTTTTTTCTTGATCAACCTAACCAAAGATATATCTAGGTAATCTTTTCAGAGAACAGGTCTTTGTTTTGTTTAACCACTCAGATTCTTTTATGTTTCATTAATTTTTTTCTGTTATTTTGTTATACTTGTAATAGTTTATTCTTTTTGTAACTTCTTGAGTTATTCATTGATCTTCTATAGTTTTTGTTTTCTAATAGATGTATTTGAGAGATATATTTCTCTCTTTATATTACTTGAACCCTTTTCCACAAGTATTGATATGTGGTACTTTTTCATTTCATAATTTTCAATATGACTGTTAATTTGACTCAGTTATCTAAAAGTGAGAGTTTAAATTTTTTTTGTTGTTGTTTAAAAAATATACAAAGCATTTTGGCCTTCATTTTTATTTTCACTTTTTGAAATAAATTTCTATGTATACTTCATTGTGTTTATTATTTCTACTTTGTTGTGGTTACTGTTTTTCCCTTTGCATACTCTAATCCTTAGAAGTGAATCACTAAGACCAGCTCACACTCGAGGGGTTAAAAAGTAGACTCCACGTTTTGAAAGGAGGAGTGTCAAAGAATTTGTGGACATACTTTAAAATCCCCACAGTGGAGATAATGCACATACAGATTTTGGTGGAGCACAATGTTGTGCTAAAAACAGTGTTCTTTCTAATTTATCAAAGCTATGAAGCAGAAGTGAATTTGAAATTGGTTGCAGTGACTGTATTATTTATTATAACAACTAAAGTGTGATATACTGCCAAATAGCCCTGTAGTTAATTTACACACACATACACTTTACACTAACTGAACTATTAAACATTTAAGCTAATATTAAAACAAAAAATAAAAATTAATTTTAAAAATATGATATTTACAATACACTGTGGGAGCCATCCACCTACTTCAAAAATGTATAATTATTTTAAAGTGACTGCTCATAGACAATTGTTTTATTACATGCTACTGCAAAAAGTGCATTTATATATCACTCAGTCTGTGAAGCATGACTTTCCATTTAAATTAAGTGATTATTCTCAAGTAATTTCATTATTTTCTGTTCTCATTTTTATTTCACACATGAAAAGCAAAGCTATCATTGTTGATGTGTTGCAGTTAAATAATGTCAATATCATCAGCTATGTCAAAAGAAATCAGTTAAGTCAATGCCAAAATTGGTCCAAAAATTTTAAAATTCAATTCAAGGAACTGAATAAACCTCTTGGATATTCATTCCGTTGAAGATACAACCAACATCTGACAACATTGTGCATGTTACAAATTAAGTTAAAAAGCTCCACATTGAATAGAAAGCTGTTTGACGGTTTTATTAGTTATTACTGTGTAACAAATCACCCCAAACCTTAATTTAAAACAAACATTTATTTTCTAACACAATTTCTATGGGTCAGGAATTTGAGGCTGGCATAACTGGGTGGCTCTATTTTGGGGTCTGTCATGAAGCTGAGGTCAAGATGTTGGCTGTGGCTGCAGTTATCATCTGAAGGCTTGATCGGGGTCTGAGGATACTCTTCCAAATGATTCACTCACATGGCTGTGGGCAGGAGACTGTGGCCTCTCACCACTTAGGTGTCTTCAAGGGGTTGAGTTTTCTTACAAACATGGCATCTGAATTCCTCCAGAGAGAGTGACCCAAGACAGTAAGACAGAAGCTGTAATACCTTTTATGGCCAACTCTGAAAAGTCTACCTCATCACTTTTGGGCTCTCTAATACTTACACTCCTAGCTGTGGCATGTTTAGCCCCACTCTGCACTAGTGCCATGTTACACATGCCAGTCACTGTATCTTGTGCCCTCCATTTGAGCATACTTCACTAATGATTACTTGTACCTTAGATAGAATAGGTCTACCAGGTCATCAAGGACTGACTTAGCCCATCAACGTAGGTTATGCCTTCCTTCTGAAAGCAGAGGTTGGCACCATCAGCCAGTTCTCTGACTCTTGTGTAAACTGCTCTAGTGAGATGCTCAGCTAGCACTGAAGCAAGGGATGTAATGGCCACTGGTTCATGTTCTCTTCTTAGGTCCAGTGTCTGTATTCCTAGGGCCAGTTCAGGGTAAGCCCAGCCCTTGCCAGTGTAGGGGCCCCCTTTTCCTCTGCTGAGACAGGGGAGTTGCTCAGACTTCTACAACCATTACTGCACCTATGAAGGGGGATGGGCATCCCTTACCAAAGCCTCTATTCCTGTGGTTATCAATCCTGGCTCCATATTAGAGTCATGGGGAGTTTTAAAAATATACTGATATCCAGCTTTCATCCCTCAAGATTCTGATTTGATGGTGTATGGTGGGGCTCCTGGCATCATTATATTTTGAACTACATTCAGGCAATTATAGTCTGCAGTGAGGGTTAAGAAGCATTGATCGATTTTCTCCCTGGTTAACTCGAACAGGGGTTGTCAAACTTTCTGTAAAGGGCCAAGTAGTAAATATTTTAGGCTTTATGGGCAACTATTTAACTCTGCCAGTGTATCGCAAAAGCAAATGAATGAATGAAAAGCTGTGGTCCAATAAAACTTTATTTACAAAAGCAGGTAGTGGGCTAGATTTCACCTGTGGGCTGTATTTTGCCAGCCCTTGAACTAGATCAACACAACATGAATAGCACCCCAAAGCTGTTAACAGAAGCCTCTGTCAGTGCCACCAAACTTCAGGAGGCTCACTAATGTATTCTGAATTCTGGCAATGGTGAATGGTTAAATTTCACTGGTTGTCACCTGTTTGAAACCAGCTGGTTATCATAGCCCTAGCTGTAGTGTCTTGAATAGGATTGGACCTGTAGGACCTAACCTTTAACCAAAATCTCAACTATCACCCTATTGTGGCAGTTATGCTCAGGGGCTCTGAGCCAGAAGACCCAGTCTGTGGGACTCTTTTGTCACACGAGCTATGATATTCACTGCAGTGTCTCAGCAGAAGGCCCTGTGGACATGCAATCACTGTTCTTAGTCCCTGGTATCTCCCCCACTTGGCTGAAGATGCATGTTGGAAGATAAATCTTCATGGATCTCTTGTGTTTCTTCATGTCTTGAAATTAAGGCACTAACTTCCCTTTGTTCTGGATTATCTCTTCAAGAATATTTGTATAGGGCTTCCCTGGTGGCGCAGTGGTTAAGGATCTGCCTGCCAATGCAGGGGACATGGGTTCGAGCCCTGGTCCAGGAAGATCCCATATGCCATGGAACAATTAAGCCCGTGTGCCACAACTACTGAGCCTGCGCTCTAGAGCCCACAGCCACAACTACTGAGCCTGCGTGCCACAACTACTGAAGCCCGTATGCCTGGAGTCCATGTTCTGCAACAAGAGAAGCCACTGCAATGAGAAGCCCATGCACTGCAATGAAGAGTAGCCCCTGCTCACCGCAACTAGAGAAAGCCCGCGCGCAGCAACGAAGACCCAACGGAGCCAAAAATAAATAAATAAAATAAATAATTTTTTAAAATACATTTGTAGAGCGACAATCCTTTAGAAAATAGTGATAGTGTCTCTCTCCAAAGCAGAGAGAAGACATTTCTCAAAGAGCAGTTACTCTTACCGTCCAGTCTAATAAACACAGTGTCTCCACAGCAAAGGGAAGGCATGCTTAATGCCCACACGGAAAAATTGGGGTTCCCTTAAGTTCAGGGTTTCTCTTCTATAATGCAACCCACTGTGTATACTAGTTATCCTTCTGGGTCCATCCATGTTACTCCCATAGGACTCCAGGGCAAGGAGAAGCTGATGAAAATATGCTGATGCTCATATTAATTGATAAGCTGAGTAGTAAAGTTCTCTGTCTCTGATCGAGAAGCATTCTTTCTTCTGCCAACAGTGAGAGTGTGTCAGGTTAACCTGTTAGCTTACAAGTAGGGTAAAATCTCAGATCCTTTACATTTCTTGACAGTGCCATGTCCTGCAGTGTTTTCTGTGGAACCGCCATTAGTGCTGGCTTACTGGAGCCAATGGGCCTTCATACGGTAATTCACTCCCCAAAATGTTATGGCACGTTTGCAAAATTACTGTCATAGGACCCACAGCCAAGGGCTATAGGTTGGAAACAAGTCTCCCTGGTGACCTGTACTTCACACTCCTTTCCCACTCTTCACTTAAATCATGAGGTTTTTCTTACCAATTCTACTGCCTATGCCAATGAGCTAAGCCAATCTAGTTGGAGTTTATAGATCTGTGAGAATGACAGTGAAACTCAGCCTAAGTTGTTTTCACTTTGCCATTTGGAGCAAAAATCAAATTCATGGCCTAAAGATGAAATTAAAGGTATGACTATAAAATCCTTCACTAAGACCTCGGAAAGATCAAAGGTGGTGTCTTAGAGCATTTTCAGTCAGAATAAAGGCTCTTTAAATATTTTAAGGATGAGCCTCACAGATTCTCTTAAATAATAGGGCCTCTAGGAAGCTTAAGGGCATTAACCCTAAGATATCTCAACAGAAGCCCAAGGTAGAGCAGAGCTTATCTTGAAAAGATTTATGTGTGTGGCATATATCTAATCGAGTTAACCCCAAAATGATTTTCAGGAGAACTTAAAGTTTTAAAGAGAACTACATCAGTGGAAATACAACTTGGACTGAGACCATCCAAAATGAAAAGAGATTTTGGACCTCTAAACATCTATAAGCAGGGACCAGCCTGAGAAAACGACTCAGATGCAAACATGTGCTACCTTTATCTTGTGGTTTAACAACCCATGCAGGATATTGTAGTGAATACTGAAGCTTGAGGAAGTTCTAGGAAGTGGTCCATTTCATCTCTATGTAAAAATTAGTGGCATCCAAGTGTTCATATTTTTCATTTGTGACTTCTCTTTTTCATTATCAATATAATCAGAATTTCTCATTTTTCAGATATTTGTCCTTTGATATATTATTGTATCTTTCTTTTAAAATCAATTTTTGGGAATTCCCTGGCAGTCCAGTTGTTAGGACTCAGCGCTTTCACTGCCGAGGGCCTGGGTTCAATCCCTGGTCAGGGAACTAAGATCCCACAGGCTGCACAGTGCGGCCAAAATAAATTAATAAATAAAAATGAAGTCAATTTTTGCTCTCATCTATATCATATTGCCAATTTTCCTACTTTTTTAGAGAATTTATTCTAGCTTCTCAAATTGGATACCTAGTATATTAATTCTAAGCCTTTCTTCTTTTCTTTTATAAGCATTTAAGGCTGTACATTTCCTTCTAAGTTTTACTTCCGCTGAATTCCCTAAGTTCTGATGTTGAAATTTTCATATAATTCAGTCATTTAAAAAATGCCCATTATCACTTAATTTTGACCTATAAATTATTTAGAAGCATGTTTTAAATTTTGCAAATGTATGAAGAGTTTTAAAATTTATCTTCTTAGTGATTTATAACCTAATTACTTTATAATCAGAGAATATGAGCTATATGATACTGATTCTTTGATTATTACAGGGACTTGCTTTTGGCCTAATAGGTAATTATGTTTGTAAACATCCCATGTATGCTTATGTATTCTCTAATTGTTGGCTCCAGAGCTCTATTGTACGTTAGTCTATAAATCAAACATTTCTATTGTTCAAATCTACCTTTATGTTTTTTGTAAATCTTGATGTTGTGGTAATTGAGAGGGGATTTGAAATCTTCCTGTATGACTGATTAGTCAGCTTAAACTTGCATTTCTCTTTTTATTTTATATAGTATGAGGCTCTTTTACAGTTACATTCAAGTTTATAACTGTGAATATCTGCCTGTACACCTTTTATCATTCTTTAGTGTTCATTTCTATCCCTAGTAACGCTTGTAACTTATTGTCAGTGTATTAGCTTCCCAAAGCTGCTGTAACAAAATACCACACAGCTGGGTGGCTTAAAACAATAGAAATTTATTCTCTCAGAGTTCTGGAGGCTAGAAGTCTGAAGTCAAGGTGTCAGCAGGACCATGCTCCCCATGAGGGCTTTGGGGAAGAATGCTTTCTTGCCTCTTCCAGCTTCTGGTAGTTGGTGGCAATCCTTGACACTCCTTGGCTTGTAGACTCATCACTCCAATCTCTGCCTCATCTTCATGTGGTATTTTCCCTGTGCCTGTGTCTCTACATCCAAATATCCTTCTTCTTACAAAGACAACCATCACATTGGATTTAGGGCTCACCCTAGTCCAGTATGATGTCACCTTAATTACATCTGCAAAGACCCTATTTCCCAATAAGGTCACATTCACAGGTTCTGGATGGACGTGAATTTTGGGGGGAACACTATTCAACCCAGTATAGTCAACTATTAATGTAGCTATCTCAGCTTGTTGATTTGTCTAATATATCTTTTCCCATCCTTTTATTTCCAATCTTAAAATGTACTATACTTCAGGTAAGTCTCTTAGAATCACTGTATAATTGAAATTAAAAAATTATAACATTTTCTTTTAGCTAGTGAGTTTAATTCAATTACTTGGATAACTGAGATATTCTAAATTATATCTCATTACCTTGATTTACCCCCTTTTTTTGTCTTTTTTTTAGCTTAAAAAAATTTGTTTTTAATTAATTTATTTTATTTTTGGCTGTGTTGGGTCTTCGTTTCTGTGCGAGGGCTTTCTCTAGTTGTGGTGAGCGGGGGCCACTCTTCATCGCAGTGCACGGGCCTCTCACTGTCGCGGCCTCTCTTGTTGTGGAGCACAAGCTCCAGATGCGCAGGCTCAGTAGTTGTGGCTCATGGGCTTAGTTGTTCCGCGGCATGTGGGATCCTCCCAGACCAGGGCCCGAACCCGTGTCCCTGCATTGGCAGGCAGATTCTCAACCACTGCACCACCAGGGAAGCCCTATTTGTCTTTTTTTTTAATTGAGTCTTTTTGTTTTATAATTTTCTGTTTTTCTCTCCTGTTTCTAGTATTTTGGTGGTTACCCTTGAACTCTGACCATACTGTATTAGCTTCCTATGGCTGCTGGAACAAATTACCGTAACCTTAGTGGCTTAGAACAACAGGAACTTATTCTCTTGCAGTTCTGGTGGCCAGAAGTCTGAAATGGGGTTCTCTGGGCCAAAATCAAGGTGTCAGCAGGGTCTCACTCCCTTGGAAGGCTTTAGGAGAGGATCATTTCCTTGCCTTTTCTAGCTTCCAGGGCTGATTCCTTGCGATCCTTTAGTTCGTGGTCCCCTGTTCCACCTTCAAAGCCAGCAGCATCGTCATAATAAACTTCTCCTCTTTTGTATTAAAATATCCCTCTGCCTCTCTCTTTTGTTTTTCTTGTGGTACGCGGGCCTCTCACTGTTGTGGCCTCTCCCATTGTGGAGCACAGTCTCCGGATGCGCAGGCTCAGCGGCCATGGCTCAAGGGCCTAGCCGCTCTGCAGCATATAGGATCTTCCCAGACTGGGGCACGAACCCGTGTCCCCTGCATCAGCAGGCGGACTCTCAACCACTGTGCCACCAGGGAAGCCCCTGCCTCTCTCTTATAATACACTTGTGATTACACTTAGGGCCTACCTAGATAATCCGGGATAATCTTCCCATCTCAAAATCCTTAATCACTTCTGCCAAGTTCCTTTTGTTGTATAAAGTAACATTCAAAGGGTTCTAGGGGTTAGAATATAGATATCTTTGGGGACCATTATTCAGCCTACCACACATACATATTAAGTACTACTTTTACCTCCTGAACATTGCAAAGAATTTAGAACACTTTCACCCTAATCAAAATGCCCTACCTAATTTAACACAGCTGTTCAATATTTATTATTTCTATTTTCAAACCAATTAAATCACACTGTAATTACTAGTAGTATTTTATATAATGTTTGTTTGCATTTATGTACATCTTTCACATTTTATTTGCTATCAGTTATTTTTTCCATTTGAGACCCCTGGGATGTTTTTCCTTTTTTTCTGAAATACGTTTTTAGAAGTTCCTTTACTGTAGATCTCTTATTGGTAAACGCCTTCATTTTTACCTGTAAATGTTACTTTTTAAAACCTCACTTGTAAGAGTTTTGCTGGAAACACAATAGGTGGACCACCACTCTCAACATTTTGAAGATCTTACTCCACTGGCTTCTGGCTTCCACTGTAGCTGTTTAAGAATTCTGTTGTTGTTTCAATTATAGTTCTTTTATAGCAGGGGTTGGCAAACATATTAAAGGAACAAAGAGTAAATATTTTGTGGTTTGTGGGCCATATGGTTTCAATGGTAACTGTTGCAGTTACTCAATTCTGCCACTGAAGTCCAAAGCAGCCACAGGCAATGCAGAAATGAACCGGAGTGGCTGTGTCCTAACATTTTATTTACAAACACAGTTTGTCAACATCTGCTTTATAGTGATGTGTACCTTCCTTCTCTTTGATTGCTTTCTAAAATCTCTTTGTCTTTGGTGTTTTGCAATATCACTACTATATGTCTAGGTGTGGATTCTCCTTTATCCATTTTTTGCTTCCAGGATTCATCTTCTTTTTAATTAATTAATTAATTTATTCTTGGCTGTGTTGGGTCTTTGTTGCTGCGCAAGGGCTTTCTCTAGTTATGGCAAGCAGGGGCTACTCTTCGTTGCAATGCGTGGGCTTCTCATTGCGGTGGCTTCTCTTGTTGCGGAGCATGGGCTCTAGAATGCAGGCTTCAGTAGTTGTGGTGCATGGGCTCAGTAGTTGTGGTGCATGGGCTCAGTAGTTGAGGCTCACAGGCTCTAGAGTGCAGGCTCAGTTGTTGTGGCACATGGGCTTAGTTGCTCCACAGCATGTGGGATCTTCCCGGACCAGGGCCTGAATCTGGGCCCAAACCCATGTCCCCTGCATTGGCAGGGGGATTCTTAACCACTGTGCCACCAGGGAAGACCTATAATTTCTATCACTTTGAAAAATTTTGGCTATCAGCTCTTTAAACACTTTTTTTTCAGTTCGCCTACTCTTTCTCTTCTCTTTCTGGGAATTTGACTGCATATATACTGTCCTGCTTTATATTGTCCCACAGATCACTGAGGTTTTGTTCCTATATTTTCAGTGTTTTTTGTTTGGTTTTAAATCTCCCTTTTTGTATTTGGATCATGCTGTCACTGTTTTCTCATTCACTGATCTTTTCCTCTGCTAATCCCTTGTAGTGATAATTTTACTTCAGATATCATATTTTTGATCTTTAGAAGTTCCACTTAGTTCTTTTAAAATGTTTACTTCTCATTATATTCAAGTTTTTCTTTATATCTTTGTACTTATTCATAATATTTATAATAACTATCTTAAAGTCCTTGTTTAGTAGTTTATAATCTATCATTGTTGGGTCTGTTTCTACTGATTGATTTTCCCCTGGTTATGGTCTATATTTTCCTGATTTCTTCACATTGTTGCAGGAAAGAATCCAAGAGCGAGCCATAGTAAAGTGAAAGGTTTATACAGGGAGATACACACTCCAAAGACAGAGTGTGGTCCATCTCAGAAGATGAGAGAGGCCTCATCTTCTTTTTAAAAGGTCAGTTCAGGAAAAACATTAGCCATTACCTTTCCAAACAGTGTCTTTCTTACATTCTTTTTGGGATTCTTGTTTTGCTAGACCTTTGCATTCTATCCTCCATAATCATTATTTTTCTTCATGTTTTCTTTTTGTCTCTCAGAGCTACATTCTGTGAGTTTCTTTCAGTTCATTAACTCTCTTGTTAGCTATCTTTTTTACCCTCTCCACAGTAGCTTCTTTAAAAAAAAATTATTTTTGGCTGCATTGTGTTTTTGTTGCTGTGTGCGGGCTTTCTCTAGTTGCAGCGAGCAGGGGTTAAACTTCATTGCAGTGTATGGGCTTCTCATTGCGGTGGCTTCTCTTGTTGCGGAGTACAGGCTCTAGGCGCGCAGGCTTCAGTAGTTGCAGCACGTGGGCTTAGTTGCTCCATGGCATGTGGGATCTTCCCAGACCAGGGCTTGAACCCATGTCCCCTGCATTGGCAGGCAGATTCTTAACCATTGCACCACCAGGGAAGTCCCCATAGTGGCTTTTGATTTCAGGAATTCTATTTCTCATTTCTAAAAGTTGCCTTGAATTTCTTCTTTCCAAACAGTATCTTCTTGTGTGTCTCCTTCGTGACTATGTTAGCTCTAAATATTTCAAATATTCTATATAACAATTCCAGTATCTGCATTCCTGGGGTGACCAATTCTGAGTTAATTTTTTTCCCTCCGCTCTAATTGACTGTTTGCAGAATATGGGTATTTCCCTGGCTTTGGCTATTAGCTTGCTAGGGTTGCCATGACAAAATAACACAGGATGAATGGCTTAAACAGCAGACATTTATTTCCTCACTGTTCTGGAGTCTAGGAGTCCAAGATCAAGGTAGAAGCAGGTTGTTTTCTCCTCAGACCTCTTTCCTTGGCCTGAAGGTGGCCACCTTCTGTGTCCTCACATGGTCTTTCCTCTGTGTGCAAGCATTCCTGATGTTTTTTAATCTCCTTTCCTTAAAAGGACACCAGTCACACATGCATCCCAATGTTCACTGCAGCACTATTTACAATAGCCAGGTCATGGAAGCAAATGTCCTTCATCGACAGACGAATGGATGTCCATCGACAGACGAATGGATAAAGACGATGTGGTGCATACATACAATGGAATATTACTCAGCCATAAAAAGGAGCAAAATTGGGTCATTTGTAGAGACGTGGATGGACCTAGAGACTGTCATATGAGTGAAGTTAAGTCAGAAAAAGAAAAACAAATATCATATATTAACACATATATGTGGAATCTAGAAAAATGGTACAGATGAACCAGTTTGCAAGGCAGAAATAGAGACACAGATGTAGAGAACAAATGCATGGACACCAAAGGGGAAAGGGGGGGTGGGATGAATTGGGAAATTTGGATTGACATACATACACTAATATGTATAAAACAGATAACTAATGAGAACCTGCTGTATAGCACAGGGAACTCCACTTCACTGTACAGTAGAAACTAACAACATTGTAAAATAACTATACCCCAGTAAGAAAAAAAAAGAACACCAGATTGGATTAAGGCCCACCCTAATGGCCTTTTTATTTAACTACCTCTCTTAAGGCCCTATCTCTAAATACAGTCATATTCTGAGGTAAGAGGGGATTAGGGCTTCAACACATGCATTTGGTGGTGGTGACAGGGGTGGGGTAGCGGGGGAGACACAATTCAGTCTGCAACAGCTATGTATGTGAAGTCCTTGGTGTTTTATATAGCATTTCTATGTTTAGTTTCCTATGTTGATAGAAGTCCTCTATACTCATTTAAAAGTATTTCAAACATTATTTGAAAAAGTATTCAGGACCTCATTCCCCAAAACTATGACTAAGAGCCCACAATAAAATTCTAAGGTTAATTTTTTTTTCTCCTGGGATACAAGAGGTTATTTACTATAAGACTTCATTCAGATGGCACTGTTTCTGGGAATGGAAATTTATTTACAGATATCAGATTTAAGATAATACTAATTTTGACATTTTTGCTGCTGAAAGCAGCATAAGCAAAGAAAAAGACAGCTTTTGGAGTCAGATCTGTGTTTGAAATGTTGCCATACTGTTTTCACTCTTTACTACTGTGCTTCTTTGAACAAATTATTTAACCTTTCTGAACATCAAAGGTGGATAATTCTATTCTTTCTGTGGATTATCCAAAGGATTAAATGAGCATGCCATCTAAAGCAATAGTTCTAAAATTTGACAGGGTGACTAAAGAATGTTGAGAAGTACATTTTAAAAAATACAGTTTTTAGGTCTGGTCAGCAGAATATTCCATGGGTTTATGGTGGGGCTTAGGAATGCATAATCTTTAACTTCCTCAGGTGATTCTGAATGTAGCCAAATTAAAAAATTATAGATTGCTCTCACTCTGGTCCTACACAGTCCTGCTAATTGATTTTGATAAATACAGCTGACCCTTGAACAACACCAGGGTTAGGGCACTGACCCCCCTCACAGTCAAAAATCCACATATAACTCTACAGTCAGCCCTCCATGGCATCCATGGCTTTAACCAACCACTGATAGTGAAATACTGTAGTGTGTCTTTATTGAAAAAGATCTGTGTATAAGTGGACCCGTACAGTTCAAACCCATGTTGTTCAAGGGTCAACTGTATATTTTAAATGGTGGGGAAGTTACAGAAGAGGTTCCTAAATTTAGTAAAGGTAATTTGACATTTCTTGAAAGATACATGTGGGCTCTTAAAAATGTGATTAATTTGAGTGCTGGGTTTATTTACATACAACTCTCCGGGACCTAAGAAAAAAATAAAAGCAGTCTGCAATATATATGCAAGAAGAAAACAGAAATATATGATAGAGGATAAAAAGTAGGAAAAACGTGACCAAGGAGAAGAATGGAGGAAGAAGCCATTCTAAATAATAGAAAGAGAATGGAGACAATAAGTAAAGGTAAACTTAAAACATTTTAAATAAACGATTGTGTTTAATTACAGAATACACTATGATTGTACAAATGCCAACACAAAAGAATGAAAGTTCCTCTATTCCCACCTGTTATTTACCTTTTGAGAATTTCTTATACACACATACACACAAACTTTCTTTGTTAGTTTTTCAAAAATATACATATAGGTTAGTACTATTTTGCAACTTGATTTTTTTCACTACTCAGTAGCACATCATGAACCTCTTCTGGTTCAGTATATACAGAACTTACTTGTGTTTAATGGCTGGATATGTCACTCATGTTCAGTAACATGAACATACTGTAATTTATTTTACCAATCCCTTTGCTGATGGACATTTAGGTTAACTTCATTGCTTTGCCATTACAAGTAATGCTGAAATGAACATCCTCTTCATATACAAATATACATATATATATATATATATATATTTTGCGATACGCGGGCCTCTCACTGTTGTAGCCTCGTCCGTTGCAGAGCACAGGCTCCGGACGTGCAGGCTCAGAGGCCATGGTTCATGGGCCTAGCCGCTCCGCCGGCATGTGGGATCTTCCCGGACCGGGGCACGAACCCGTGTCCCCTGCATCGGCAGGCGGACTCTCAACCACTGCGCCACCAGGGAAGCCCTACAAATATAATTTATTATATATTCTCCACATATATGTAATATATAAAATTCAAATTATATATATATTATATATATTTACTTGCATTTGTGCAAATATTTCTGTAGGCCTGATTCCTGGGCAAAAGGAAATGCCTTACTCTTCTGCCTTTTTCTATATGACAAATTTCTGACTTTATTTGTTAACTAAGAAATGACTTCTGTTTCAAAATATGCCAAATGCATGCAGCTTTCAGTAGCACACACTATAGATTAGGACTTGGTGAACTTGAGGACTGAAAGGATTTCTTGGCCTGCTTGCCTGGAAAGTGCAGTGGTCCCTTGTAGACCTTTTGTCTTCATTATTTTCAAAATTTCTTCTAAAACGAAAATTAAAACAAAAGGTAAAATCCAATTAAATCATATGGTGAAGTACATATTATCACTAAACAGTTTAATAAGATGATAGACAGACTATTTACAAATTCTATTTATCTAAGAAAATAGCATATACCATGTAATTTCTATTGAAGTGAACTTGGACTTCAGACAGATGAGAGCACCTTGGATTTTCAGGGTGTTGCTGAGAATTCTAATCAGACTGAATAACTGCTTTGCAGTGGTAGCCTACTCTGGACTCAACAGAAACGTTAGTTATACTTACTATTACAGTAAATGATTCATTTTTTAGTTGCTTGGCTCTAATCTCTGCCCTATATCCTCCCTTTTGGATGAAAAATGCCAACAAGCGTGTGTGCAAATCATATACTGACATTGAAAAGTGGTAGTAAATGAAGTAGCTTATTTCTTTAAAGGTACTGAAAAAAGCAAGACCTTCTCTTTCTAAATAACTAACACTAAAAAGATGAAACCAAGAAACTGGGGTCACAAAAAACAAACCCTCAAAACCAAACAATCCGAAAACCCTAGTTAATTATGATGTGATTTGAGGGGCTGAGAATGTAACATATAAGATAATAATCAAACCTGAGATGTACAGAAAAGAGAAGAGAGATTATGGTCGATTTAGTTAACCAAGTAATCTGAAAACCAAGATATAAAAATCCTATCAGGAGATAACTTTCATGATAAAACTTCAGATGAACTAAAGAGTATGCAGCAGAACTGCCAAGACATGAAGACTAGAATATAGAGAGAAAATTCACAGAGTGAACTGAGGGTGAGGTGTTTTAAGAAGATTATAGATTCTGTATTTGAATATTAGTTGATAAATTAGGGAAAAAAATCTCCCTCACTCCAAAAAAGACAATACTCTTTAAAATCAGAAAAATCTACCTCTAAAAAATCTCTCTCCTCTTTCAACATGAATGTTATGTCTGTATTATCTGTTGTCAGTGATTACATTCATTAACATTCTGGGTTACTACCATCTTTAACATAATTAGCCTTGATTTCAGCAAAGTAAATGGTTAAAAGATAAACTGGTCTGTATTACCTGGATTGTTTTCTTTAATGGTGACTAAATAGAACAATCCTCTTGGTGAAAGGAGCTCTGGAGCCAGTGGAAACAATCTGTCCATGACTTCACGACCATTTCGGCCACCAGCCCAAGCTGCCTCTATCCCGTGACTCCTTACCTGTGACCAATTAGAAAGATTGTTCTGTTTTGACTTAAGTTACATTAAAAAAAACTGAATCTTTTTGACAAGTAACGTTCACCAAACAGTAATGTACTTTTTATTTTACTGCTGATGAGGAGGCAGCAGTAAAGCTGAATCTGAGCCCCATCATTTCCTAGCATGTGTGACCTTGCATAAACCTGTAATCTTTTTTTTCTTTTGCCCTTGGGATAAATCTTTGTGTGATTAGCAACATAAAGCTAAAGGTCCTAAATATCTGTCACCATTTCACATTTAATTATGGCAGCTGGCACTACAGGAGAAAACTCCCTTACAGAACCCTTCATGTCTCCAAATCTTATATAGATAAGTCTGTAATCTTGATGAATTAGTTTCCTCTCTTACCTGTAAAATTAGAAAAACAACAGTTTTATCTGTAAAATTAGGAAAATGGTAAAAAATTATTTTTGTCCTTTAGGAATAAATGAGGAAGTATATTTAAAGTTTGAGAACAGTGCTCTGTGCATAATAATGTGGTTTAATAATAGTTGATACTATTAATACAATGTTTAAATTCTTAATATAGAACAATTAGGAAGAAACTAAAAGGGAGAACTTGTATTATAAGAGATCTACTTTGCAGAAACAAAGTTTCAAAATGTCCCACTGTATCTGGCTGTCTTCTAGATTACTGAGAGTACTACAGCCCTTTTTCAGGAACCCACTTATTACATAAAAGTACATTGAAGCATTTTTTCCTACAATGATCTAATTATAGTATAGAAACAAAACCCATGAGTTTATATAGCATTAAAAATCTTTAGATGCTTAACACTGTATATTGTTTCTAAAACTTAAGAATACATCGAGAGATGAATGGATAAAGAAGATGTGGCACATATATACAATGGAATATTACTCAGCCATAAAAAGAAATGAAATTGAGTTATTTGTAGTGAGGTGGATGGACCTAGAGTCTGTCATACAGAGTGAAGTAAGTCAGAAAGAGAAAAATAAATACTGTATGCTAACACATATATATGGAATCTAAGAAAAAAAAAAAGTGGTCATGAAGAACTTAGGGTCAGGACAGGAATAAAGATGCAGACCTACTCGAGAATGGACTTGAGGACACGGGGAAGGGGACAAAGTGAGAGAGTGGTAGTGTATATATGGACATATATACACTACCAAATGTAAAATAGATAGCTAGTGGGAAGCAGTCACACAGCACAGGGGGATCAGCTAGGTGGTTTGTGACCACCTAGAGGGGTGGGATAGGGAGGGTGGGAGGGAGGGAGACGCAAGAGGGAAGAGATATGGGGATATATGTATATGTATAACTGATTCACTTTGTTATAAAGCAGAAACCAACACACCATTGTAAAGCAATTATACTCCAATAAAAATGTTAAAAAAAAGAATATCTTGATGAAATCACTCAAAAACTACTTAAACCCTAATACAATTATTTTCTTCCTAATCCCTTTAATGGTTTTTGTCCACATTTTAGTTTAAATTATTTACATACAATTATACATTCTGCTTTTATTCATTTATCATGGCATATATTTCCCCATTCAAAATAATTTCTTGGGAATTGCCTGGCGGTCCAGTGGTTAGGGCTCCACACTTCTGCTGCAGGGGGCATAGGTTTGATCCCTGGTTGGGGAACTAAGATCCCACAAGCCCGTAAAAATGAATTTCTTTATACCTATAACCATATACATGTACAATTAAGAGAAATATGTTCGTATACCTCCTTTTAAAAAAAAAACTGTACTTTTCCCTTTTCTGTTTTGCTTGTCTGCTACCCTCCCATCTTACATACACACACACACGTTTTTCTTTTTTGTCCGTGTTTTACAAAAAAAGGATTATATCTACATTCTTGCCTGTATCTTGCTTTTCTCAACAGTACCATATGGAAATCTCTTCATGTGATCAGGTATAGTTCAATTTCCTTTTTAATGGCTGCATAATATTTTATTGTGTTAGAGTATCATTTCTTATTTAGCTATTGATGGG
This sequence comes from Stenella coeruleoalba, assembly GCF_951394435.1. Lineage (NCBI taxonomy): Eukaryota > Metazoa > Chordata > Mammalia > Artiodactyla > Delphinidae > Stenella > Stenella coeruleoalba. Next base: position 128,752,921 of record NC_137150.1, on the reverse strand, counting down.
CATTCAGCATGTCCATTTGCTTAATTTTTTTGTATCTAATTTAAATTATTCTCATATTTATCATAAGCTCCTCAATATAATTTCCCACATAGTTAATAATACTAGGGAATTTATCAGTTCCTCTGCTTTTTTTGTCATGCCTTTCATCCTGGAGACTTCCCTTTTCTAACATTCCAAGAATTCCCTTTTTCTGGGGCCCATATCTTCCCGTTTCTTGGCTTACTCCCTTATTTTGGTGGAGCCCATTCTCTGGATGTTTCACAGGGTTAAGTTACCCATGGAAAGAGTGCATGGTGATGACAGCTTTTGCCAAGCCTGTCCCTTGTCACTTCTGTTTCAGTGTGGACTAGGAGCCCTCTGTGCTGGACCCTGTTTACACGTCCCCCAGGGATGCTCAGCCAGGTTTGTCTGCTTGCACTAGAGACCACCCTCCAGGAGGATCTCCTGGCGACAAGCACATTCTCACAGGCCATGGAGGGGAAGTTTTCATCTCTGGAAGGAGTCACGTTCGGTGGTCTGCTGACTGCCTACTACCTGGGCTTTGCTGTGCCTTCCCCTGATCCTTTATAAGTCACAGGTACAAACCAACAGTACCTAACCTCACGTTGAGGGATGTAATAGTAAGTATAGCCACAACTTTTTACAAACTCCTATTATTTGTATGTCTCCTGGATCTAACCTCTAAGTCTCTTAACTTTTACCTTCATTGTTTCCTTTTTTTTATCTTCATGCTCAATGCACTGAAATATTTTCATTTGGTTTCCATACCACTGATTCAGGTCTTGACAGAGACTACATTATCTTTAAATTCATTTCCTAATGTTTTACATAGTAAAACATATTTTCAGGCTCCAGAAAATCTTTGTTGTGCTGTATTTAACCCTGCTCTCCAGCTAATTGCTCAGCTAATGGAAATTATGACACTAGCTCTCTCTGTTGCAACTGTGACAAAGCCCAAGTCATTGCCCACACTCAATTACGTACATAATTACACACACAGCTTAGGAGTAGGAATGTGGGAGAAAGGAAGCCCATTCATCTCACCATGTTCCCAGAACCTCCTCCTCATTCACTAGTCTTCCCAGTAGTCTGTAGACCTGATAAACCATGATTTACTTAACTGTCTCTCTTCTGTTACATATATAGGTTCATATTACTTGTTATCATAAATAAAGGTGCACTAAACATATTTTTGTAAATTACAATTTATATTCTATTGTTAATCATTTTCCTAAATTAGATCTCAAAGACTGAGATTATTGGTCACGCTTGATATTTATTTCCATAGTGCTTTTCTAAAGAGTTTTATTAAGCTGCAGGGACTTCCCTGGTGGTGCAGTGATTAAGAATCCTCCTGCCAGTGCAGGGGAGACGGGTTCAATCCCTGGTCCGGGAAGTTCCCACATGCAGAGGAGCAACTAAGCCCGTGCGCCTCAACTACTGAGCCTGCGCTCTAGAGCCTGCAAGCCACAACTACTGAGCCCACATGCCACAACTACCGAAGCCCACGTGCCTTGAGCCCTTGCTCTGCAACGAGAAGCCACCACAATGAGAAGCCCGCGTACCACAACAAAGAGTAGCCCCCACTCGCCGCAACTAGAGAAAGCCCGCGTGCAGCAATGAAGACCCAACGCAGCCAAAAATAAATAAATTTATATATTAAAAAAAGTTTTATTAAGCTGCATTTCCCTCCACTGCTGTTCACCTTATGACAATGACTTTCCTTCTCACATGAGTTCATATGTCAGGGGAGCAACAACGTCTCAGTAGTAACAGCAGCAACATAGACCCTTCCCATCTTGGTAAAGGTGAATGTAATATTTATCAGCCTTGCCAGAGAGTGATCATCAAAGAATAAAATAGGTACAATAATTCAGAGGAAAGCTAGCTAGTCCATCACTAAACTTTTGTCTGCTTTGACCATTCTTTCTTTAAACTGGGAAATGGTTACTGCGGTTTTCCTCTTCATCACTGGAAATACTACAGCAATGCATGTCAGGGTTATAGCTTTTTCCTACCTGAGATGAGGACTGCTTTCCCCCACCCCCACTTCCTGACACCTGTGAAAGGAGGAAAGCTAAGGCTTTCAGAAATAATTCCTATGTGAATTTAAGGTGATTAAAAATATTTTTTTTTTGCAAATTTGTTATTCATGATAAAGGTACACACAGATACATGAATTTAAACACCATGGCTTGATTTGGATGGGATTTTAAAGAATAGATATGGACCACAGTTTGTATTTCCATTAGTTTCAGGTTCCTTTCCTATGTCTACCAATAGTATCCAATAATTGACAATTACAAGTAAAATGAGAGCAGTCTGTGTTATTAGCGGCTGACTGATGTCATATGATGAAGTATGTTTGACTTTTAGATAGAAAAAAGCTGAAAATATTAGTAATTAAATTTTGTTGTATGTCTTACCTCTTCAGGTGGAGTCACTACATAGGGAGGATTAAACACCAGAAGATCAACTTTTTCCTTCAATCTTGGTAGCAAGCCTTTGACCTAAAAAATGTTCAAAATAGTCAGAATTTTAAGCTGGACCCAGAAATAATAAATAAGTAGATGGATAGATAGATATCCATCTAATCAATCTTTAAATATACTCCTTCATGTTTTTAGAAAAAATGTGTTAGAGAGCCAAATTTAAGACAGAAATGGAGATAAATATCTTCACACTTTCATTCAGATAAAGATTATATGCATTTACCTAAAAATAGGGAAAATAAACTATTTATCAGAATGAACACTCTGCTCTTCAACAGCTCACATGTTTACATTCTGGGCTCACTTTTAGAAGACGGAGGCAAGCTCTCACATATTCTGCATAGATTTGTGCACAACTTTAAAGTTATAGCTGCTAACTTAAACATTTATTTTCTATAACCAAGGGAAATATTTTACAAGATGACAGAAAACATACATGAATGACAAAAATATCAGAAGACAGAATTTTGTTTTTCTTTCTACATCTTTAATTACTTGTATATGTATTGGCTAAAACAATTAGATATCAAAGAAACAAAGGACTAAAAATAGTGGGAAGAGACCTGAAAACATCAGTTGTTTGGCATTTTATAAATATTTGAACTGATACAACTTTCTATAGAATAAGAAAAATGTCTTTTTAAAGAAAGTATATTTAGGGCAAAATGTCATTTAAAGCATCCCTCTGATTGAATTAAATAACTAAGTATTTAAAAAATTATGTCTGATGATGTCATCCTATACCTTCGCAGGCACAGTAAAGTAAAAATGCTGTATCCGGATGAGTTCTCACCCCTAAAGCCATTTCCTTCAAATATTACTTCACACTGACTCTCACTCACGAATTCCAACACTGTTATTCTTCAAAGGTAATTTCTTTCTCTACTCATTTAAAAAGAGAACAGATAACTATTTTGTGGAACATAATTCAGGTGTATCTTCTGCAAGTAGAAAGGCGACTAGTTAATCTGCTGTTCTTTCTAGTAATAACATTGGTGAGGAAGTACATTTGAAATAACCAAAAGCTTTATTTTCAATTCCATAAAGAAATTAAGTTTCCCAATTGTAAAAAGAATTCAAAAATGTAATTTTCAGGAAATGCTGAGTAAGGAAATTAGAAAAGAATTTGCTGTGTAATTACTTATGATGGCCCTGAGGTACTATATACTAATAATCATTTCAGTACTGGACTTCAAATAAAGGAACAAATTGATACTAAAAAAATAGAAAATTACGGAGTTAAAAAGAAAATGGATTTAAATGAGAAGTCACTGTGGACTGGATATAAAATCTAATTACAGGCAACCCTCACTCATCCATATCTACCTTTTGAATAGTCTCACAGCACTAGAATAAACCCAAGAATTAAGAAGTAAGCAAAAAAGGCCTCTGACAGCAAGTTTTAAATCCATACAGCAAAAGGTACTCTGTGTGAGAAGCACTTATTCAGAATCCCTTAACTCTTAGTTTAAATACAAGTCTAACTAAATTAATTGTTTGGTATTCTAGCACAAAGCACATGAAAAGAGCCAGGAAAGTGCTATCAATGGGTAGCAGTGAAACATGACAACATAAAGCAAGTGAAAAGACAGACAAAGAGGAGAGAAAATAAAAACTCAAAATCACTGCAGGCTATAGCTACTTAATGTAAAGGCAGAAACACCTGAATAAACCTTAGTCATTATCACGTATAGTACAGAATAATAACTGATATTCATATTAATGACCCTGAATCACTAAAAGGTAAAATTATGTTCATTTTGTTTTAAGAATGTAAGGAAATGCATAAGACATATTTGAAAAAGGTTTTTTTCTAAAACTACAAAAGAAATACAATGAAAGTACTACTTTGTGAACAAACTCAGTTAACCAAAACAATGATTTTCTTTTATATGATAGCTGTGACACCCTATGTCCAGTGTTCTGAATACAAGCAAATGTAAAGAGTTTTGTAATCTGATCACAATACCTATGCTCATACCTATCTCTTCCTACCTTCTTTGCCACAAGTCAACACTCCGCATCATGGTCAGCTTTCGTTACTGAAAGAATGGATTCTGACAGCTTTAGAACTGACTACCACCAGTCATGTTATAAAACAGCTGTGAGACCTCTCAACTTTGATTCAGAAGATGTGGGCTTAAATTCTGGATTCATCACTTTATTAGTTATGTGACTTTCAAAAGTGTCCCTTACCTCTGTTAACAAAAATAGATATTCTGAATTTCTTGTATCTCTAAAGTTTTATTGTTCTATCAAAAAAAATATAATACTAATTATGGACACATTAAAGAAACAACTTTAAAAATTTAGGGACTTCCCTGGTGGCACAGTGGTTAAGAATCCGCCTGCCAATGCAGGGGAAATGGGTTTGATCCCTGGGTCCAGGAGGATCCCACATGCTGCGGAGCAACTAAGCTCGCAAGCCACAACTACTGAAACCCGCGTGCTCTAGGGCCCATGTGCTGCAACTACTGAAGCCCGCATGCCTAGAGCCCATGTACTGCAACAAGGGAAGCCACTGCAATGAGAAGCCTGTGCACCGCAACGAAGAGTAGCCCCCGCTCGCTGCAACTAGAGAAAGCCCGCGCACAGCAACAAAGACCCAACGCAGCCAAAAATTAGTAAATTAATTAAAAAATAAATAAAATAAAAATTTAAAGAGTAAAATCACCACATTGATTGAGTATCTTTCTTGATAGTCTAATTTTTAATAGCAGTAACAACTTCTAGTGGTATGTATAGAACTTCTTAGATCTTTGGCTTAATTCCTTCTAAGCTGCAAAATCATTTGTGAGTTTAAAAAAGAGAAAAGCTCAATACCCTTACCAGTACAAGAATAATACATGTCAAGAAGCATGGAAAGCATTTTATATTTCTTATGCCCACCTGTACATACTATTATGATTTTTGCTTATAAAAAGGCATTCACATTTATAACTGAAAAAAAGTTCAGAATCATCCAAATCTTACTAATATAATGTAAAATGTTTCAAAAACTGGAACTGAAAAACGTACGATGTGTAACTTAAAATGATGGTTCTGTAGTCATCATTTGTTGTTTTTACCTGCCCAGGACCCATTCTGCCTTTCATCTGATTACATGTCCTTGACTTTCATTGGGGAAACTCTACCTCCTCTCATTCTCAATCCAAGTGGCTTGGATTATCCCAACCGAGCTGCTGGAGTGGGACTATGACTCAGGCTCAAGCCAATCATGTGCATATTCCAATCCCCCTTGAGAGATAGGCGTATGACTAAAGCTGATATAAATGGCACTCATTCTGGGGCTTCTGCTAGAGTAACTGAATAGAAAGTGTTTCTTTCCCGGTGAAGTTGCTGAGAAACAAGATACATACATGCAAGCATCTTGTTACCATGAAGGGAACGACTGCTGAGGAATACAGCCACTAGAGAGAAGTTTACAGTTAAGAAAAAGATGCCTGTAACATCATTTGAGTTCCTGAAACTGTTCACTCTTTTTATTAAAGCCAGTTTGAGCATTCTTCTGACTGAAAGATACCTGATCTATACAGGCCAAGAGAAAGTTCCCTTGAATTGTGGAAAAGATGGATTATCTCAGTCAAGAATTTACTTTGTTCAGCGGGTTAAAAGTTAATTAATGACTCAAGTTTCTTTGACCTAAATCACCTTGACCTTAACTTACTTGAAAAGAAAATTAATTATTACAGTACTGGACAAGGACTAACAGCTTACCAAATCGGTAATTATTGGTTGAATGTGGACTTTGTTACAGCGTGCTGTCTCCAGGGTACATGCTGCTGCCTCAGGGTTGACATCAGTGCACCTATAAACAGAAAAAAACCAACTACATCCTGTGTCTACGGACAAAAATTCAAGGAATGCTCTACTCCTTTTACATAAAGTAGATCTATAAAAAAAATTGGAATGCTTTAATAATGGTGAATTAAAAAAAAGAACTCAGGGGCTTCCCTGGTGGCGCAGTGGTTGGGAGTCCGCCTGCCGATGCAGGGGACACGGGTTCGTGCCCCGGTCTGGGAAGATCCCACATGCCACGCAGCGGCTGGGCCCGTGAACCATGGCCACTGAGCCTGTGCGTCCAGAGCCTGTGCTCCGCAACGGGAGAGGCCACAACAGTGAGAGGCTCACGTACCGCAAAAAAAAAAATTGTTATATTGATATAATGTCCAAGAGTAGAAGAATACACTTACATGCACACATATCTGAAGGAATTTATTAAATTATGAATCCAGCAGGAGAATACTATGTAGCTACCAAAACTGAAATTTAAAAGGAAAATGCTCATCATACAATATTAAATGAAAAACATGGGAAATGAAAAAACAATAGAGGAAACACAGTTGGACCATGTGTGGTAAAATTTATAGGTGATTAAAAAAAATTATTTGGTTGCACCTGGTCTTAGTTGTGGCACGTGGGCTCCTTAGTTGCGGCAGGTGGGTTCCTTAGGTGTGGCATGCAAACTCTTAGTTGCGGCATGCAGGTGGGATCTAGTTCCCTGACCAGGGATCGAACACAGGCTCCCTACATTGGGAGCGTGGAGTTTTAAACACTGAACCACCAAGGTGATTTTTATTTTCTTCTTTATATTTTCTATATTCTCAAATATTCTAAAGAGAAATTTTATTAACTTCCAATTTTTTCTGATAATCAACTTATTTATCTGAAATAAGATTCATTTTTTATTCCAATAATTTAATAGAAAATTAAAATAATATATAATATGAAAAAAATTGAGAAGATGCTGAGCTGGTGCAGGCCCAGGCCGGCCTAGTACAAAGTTAAGGAGGTAGGGAGGAAGGTGGGGAAGCAGGAGGGAGGCAAACTGCCCTGCACAATGGTGAGGAGGCAGCTCAGAATGTGGTGGGTGTTATCAACGGCTGGCTTGACACTTTGGTGCGTACAATGTACTAAAAAAAACCAAAGGGAATTCTAAATCCTTCTAAACCAGCTGGTGAGGGAAGAGGGCAGGACAAGGATGGGGATGAGGGAACCAGTGTAGGCCTTCTGAAGGCCTCTGAGGGGAGGGGCTGGAATGTACTGTGTGGTTAGCAATGAGGTGGGAATGGATGGAAAAGGGCCAAAGTGAACTGTAACATGCAATGAAGGGATGGAAGAAAGACCCACGACTTGGCCAGCAAAGCTGGGGCAAAGGTCTCGGAAGGGGAGGAAGAGAGCGAGGAACTGGGTCCCAGTAGCTTGGGTGCAGTGGTTAAGAATCCACCTGCCAATGCAGGGGACACGGGTTTGACCCCTGGCCCAGGAAGATCCCACATGCCGTGTAGCAACTAAGCCCATGCACCACAACTACTGAGCCTGCTCTCTAGAGCCTGCAAGCCACAACTACTGAGGCTGCATGCCACAAATACTGAAGCCCACACTCCTAGAGCCTGTGCTCTGCAACGAGAAGCCACTGCAATGAGAAGCCCGCGTACCGCAAGAGTAGCCCCCACTCGCCACAACTAGAGAAAGCCCATGCGCAGCAACGAAGACCCAATGCAGCCAAAAATAAATAAATAAATTTTTAAAAAAAGATTCAAATTTAGAGATGACCTAAAATTATTATGCTTCTTATATAATTATGCAGTATGATGGAATGGTTTTGAACACGCAATTATAACTTTTAGGGAAGCATAACTTGCATCTGAATACTTACTACGCTTAAATAGACACTATCAGATACATATTATTTACTTACAAAAATGATTTAATTCAAGCAGTTATCTCCATAGTGAATCTCTTAGACCAAGATGTGGATGAATTTGTATACTTACATGTACAATGCTTGAGGACCTATCATAGAGGCTAGGAATGCAGATACCACTCCAGACCCTGACCCTACTTCAAGGCATATTTCCACTCTAAAAAAACAAAATAAAACAAGTATTAGTAGTGGTATTAAAATACACATCTCGGGGGGCTTCCCTGGTGGTGCAGTGGTTGAGAGTCCACCTGCCAATGCAGGGGACACGGGTTCGTGCCCCAGTCCGGGAAGATCCCACATGCCGCGGAGCGGCTAGGCCCATGAGCCATAGCCGCTGAGCCTGTGCGTCCGGAGCCTGTGCTGTGCAACGGGAGAGGCCACGACAGTGAGAGGCCCGCGTACCGGGAAAAAAAAAAAAAAAAATACACATCTCGGAAAATAACTCATGCTACTTTTATGTCTGTTTCTCCAGCATCATCCCTCACCTACAAATATATGGAAATATAAAAGAAATTTATAAATAAGCTGATTTCCAACAACCACTTTGTGCTTAATACTGCATAGTTCAAAACTGTTTGGGGGTATGTAATTTATTTTAAGTCTGTAAAATAGTAATATAACAGGTAGCTTTCAATTAATTTCTATAAAACATTACATAAACCATGGAATGTTAATTTAGGGTTGGAAATATTAATATGGAAGACATCAGCCCTTCCCACAAGGAGCTTCTAGTTTGGTATTTCCTAAAATGATAGGATATTATTACAATATTTATTTATGAAAAACATTTTCTCTGTCACTTTGAAGTAATTCATAAGTCCATCAGCATATCCCAGGGAAATAAAAGTTCCCCCATTCTACTGATAATAGATGTGGAGCAGCAAAGAAATTCCATATTTGTACAGCTCTACACTGAATTGGGAAAATATCTGAGTATCTGATCTTAGAATATTAATAATACTCCTAAGAATGCTATTGAATATAATAAATTCTTGATTCTACTGTATTTGTCCTTCCCTATAATCATATATATACATCAAAGGCACGAATTATCCCCATTACAGAAATAGGTTTGATGGGATATAGGGGCCTCTCTAGCACCTAACTTTCCAAACAACTATTCAAAAACAACAAACTCCAGGGGTTTCTCACTTTTGGAACCATTTCTACACATCTGACAAGCCTTTACTGTGCTGTAGGAAGGTCTGTTGAATCTTACCAGGCGGCTTCTACTTGAAAATAACTATTGTGGCCTCATAAATAATTAAAACTCCAAGACCAGAAATACCCAAGACTTTAAAACAAAATCAGTTCCTTTTACAGCACACTTTGCAAGGCACTTTGTGCTTGTAAATCTTTCTGTGATATCTTGATAGTAAAAGACAAGTTATAAAACAGTACTGTTCCATTCTATATTCCAGTAAATCCAAAAGTTCCATCGTTCACAATGAAAAACTAGTTTAATAATAGTTGGGGCATTTTACACGTGGAAAAATCTGACCAAGAGGGAAAAATAAACACAATATGGATCTTTGAAGCCTGACAACTCTGTTTCATCCTGAGAAAACCCATTTCAACTCTTGATCTTTACATAAATCTAATTATCCAAATTTCCTTCATTTAAAAAATGACAATGTAAGTATTCACTCTTTTTATATTATTAATTTAAAACTTATATGAGCACTTCAAAAAATCAATTTTAATACTTATTAGGAGCTAGGGTATATTCTATAGGCAGCTAGCTGCATGTAACTTTAAATTTTTTACAGTTAAATGAAAAATTCAGTACTAGTCACATCTCAAGTGCTCAGTAGTCACATGGGGCTAATGGCTGTTGCTAGATAGCTGAGTATGCTATTCAGTGGGTTTAAATACACTCCCCTACTCCAATATTTTACAACTTCATTTCCTTTTTGTGCCCTTCCATTGCTAGAGGATGCTTTTATGCACTGAGTAAATTAATGCCATGCGACACTGATATCTACTAAAAGTTGTAGTATTAAGACGCAGCGTTTTCAGAATGTTTTGCTTTTGAACGTGTTATAATATCGCTACTCTCAGGGGCTTAGGGTCCTCAGTTAACAGCTGATAGGAAAAGATACATCCCGGCGTGGTGAGGAAGCATGGAGCCCCTGAAACCAAAACACCACCTTGGCAACTGCGGACAGATCCCCGCTAAACTGACTACGTGTATCCACGGAAAAAATCCTCAGTTACGGTGTTCTGGTGTCAACTGTCGCCAAGTGGACCGACACCGCCTCCTCTCGGGGACGGCGGCGACAGTCCTTGCCTTGATCGCCCGCGGCCGCCTCCCCAGGACTCCCGAGCCCTCTCCCGCGGGGATCCTCGCCCTCCTCGCACCCCGTGAGTTCGGCTGCCGCCGCCTCGAGCGCGTCCAGCAGCAGAAATGTGTCCTCCGCGGGCTCGTACACGTCGCTGAAGGAGCCACGGCCCACATGCCTGTGCAATGGCGTAGGGAAACAAGGCGCCGCCATCTTTCGCTCCTCCGGCCCACGCTTATGCGCAATGCGCATGCGTACGTGCAAGGGCGCAGGCCCAGCAGTGGGGGCGGGGCACCGGGGGGCGGAGGGTCACCTCGCTTACAGGTTGTCAACAGATGCACCTGGAATGTCTAATTAGACGGTTATATAATCTGCAGCTACTAACATTTACTTTCTTCTTTAGAGTATTAAAATTTGTTTTATTTTGTGGACTAGCACCGGATAGAGGCAGCCTCTATTGTTTCTGATTAAGGGGAATGTTTTCTCTCTTCTACACTTAGAAGTTTCCTTCTATTCCTAGTTGGCAAAGATTTGAAAAAATACATAATGTAATGGTTACTAAATTTAACCTTTTTTTTTTCTTTTACATCCATTGAACTTTCAACGTTGAGCCTTAAGATTAAGATTTGTTTTCCTTATTTCATTTTTTAGTAGTGCAATATAGTACAGAAATTGCCTTTCTTATGTTGAATCATGAATGCTCTCTTTTTATAAACCTCACTCGAGCAAAACGATGCATTTTTCTTTTATTTAATACACTGTTAAATTTGAAATGCTAATGATCTAGCTCTGTTTTGTATCAGGGTTATGCTTCCTTAGGACATCGTTTCTGGAGCATTTGATAGAACTACCCATAAAACTGATTGGGCTTGGTGCTTTTAGTGGGTGGTTCTCTGGTGTTTGGGGGAATCTTCTATAGGTTATTAGACTATTCAGGTATTTGCATTCTTTTCGAGTCAGTTTTTGAAATTTCTTTCTCACTAAAATATTTAAATTTGAGAAATAAAAATACAAAGTACTTGGATAACATTTTTAAAAACCTTGAATATCCAACACCCAGAATTGACAATTGGTAGTATTTTCTCATGTTCCCTTAAAATAGTTCTAAAATATAAGAACTAAAATATTACAAGTGACGTGGGTGTTCTTTCTGTACTCACCTTCAGTTCCATTTTGTAATCCTCAATCCAAAATAATTTATTTCATGGATTTAGGATCCGTCTAACCCATGTTTTCATGCTTTTATTCATACATTCATAGACAACATCTGGTTTATGTGTTTTCATATTTGTGTAACTGGTGATAGGTTGGATGTATTGTTCTTCAAATTTCCTTTTCACTCAACATTATCTGAGATTTGTGTTTTGGTATGTAAAGTTAGTTTACTGCTCTTAATTGCCACATAGTTTTTTGGAAATTATAAAACAATTGCTACCTGGCATGGATAAATATCAATTGGTAAACATTTAGTTTTTTCCAGGTTTTCACTGTTATGAATGACACTGTAATCAACTTTCTTAAACATGGCTTTTTCTGGTCTTTTACAGAAATTTCCTGGGATTCAACCCAGAGTGGATCAGCAGGGTTGTAATGTGTACACATTTTAAAATTTACTTGACATTTTCAAATTTCAAAATTTCTCCCCAAGCTAATTGTACTTATTTATATTTCTGCCACCTCTTTGTGGCAGATTTTAATATTGTTAGATTTATTTTTTGTTTATTTTAAATTAAATTGTTCTAATTGGTAACTGAGGTTAGGCATGTGTTCATATTTTCATCATTTGAGTTTCTTCTTTTGTGAATTGTCTGTTCATTTTTGCATATTTTTCCTTTTTGGTTTTGTTTTTATTTTTACCGAGGTTGATAACATACATAGGCCAAATAATTCTACATGATTTATTATGAAAAAACAATCCACTCTAGCACCCCAGCACCCAACTTCTCATGTCTCATTTCCCAGGGGAGGCCATTTTCAACTTTTAGCTGTTTCTTTGGCCATCTATTCCCATCTTTCTGTATACCAAGCTTATAATGATATTACTTGATTTCTCAACTTTAGCATTATCTGTTGAGTTCCCATAGTAGGAGGTAAAGTTCTCATGATAGAAGGCAAGAATTTAATTCTTCTGCCTCAAATAAACAAATGTAATTGCCACTCCCTCTCTCCCCATGTTCTCAATATGATTATATCGTGATTTTTTTACATTATTTTTTTATATAAATGCTACTCAAAACAGATGTGTAATATACTAGTTACATTTGCTTTCTTGTACAACTTTTTGCTTTTCCTTAAAGTTAATAATTATCCAGTGTATTAGTTTCTTAGGCCTGTCATAACAAATTACTACAAACTAAGGGGTTTAAAAGAACAGAAATTTATTCTCCCGTAGTTTTGGAAGTGAGAAACTCAAAATCAAGTTGTTTGACAGGCCATGCTCTCCATGAAGCCTCTAGGTAAGAATCCTTCCTTGCCTCTCCTAACTTCTGGGGGTTACCAGCAATCCTTGACCTTCCTTGGCTTGTGGCAGTGTAGCGCCCATCTCTCCCTTAGTCTTCACGTGGCCTTCTTTCCTGTATGTCTTTGTATCTCCCAATCTTTCCTTATTAGGACACCAGTCATTAGATTTAGGGCCCTACCTATTCTAGTATGACCTCATTTTAACTTGATTATATTTGGAAAGATTCTATTTGCAAATAAGGGCATATACACAGAGGTGGGGGTGAGTGGATGGCTTAGGACCTCAGCATGTCTTTTGAGGGAATATGATTCAACCCACAACACCTAGTGATAAGTACTTTTTCACTTGCATAGTTTTCTGCATATCAAAGTTCAGCCTCAAAGTCTCTTCTAATTGTTTATCCTCTGCCTGCCCACCACCCCGCCCCACATATATTTAAAGACATTGAGAATACTGATTATTTCTATCTAATCTGTTTAGGCACCAGTATATGGCTCTGGGGTTCATTCCTTAGTTTTGCCTCTTCAGCTTCATTCTCAGGCTAATCCTCCTTTTGGTACCAGGATGGCTGCATCTTTACAGCTTCATGCCACCAAATTCAGTGGAAGAGCCTTTTTTTCCAGTTGCTTGCACAGAAGTCCTTGTCATTCGCTCTTTCTTACTGGCTCCGAATAGGTCATGTGCTAATGATTGACTTGATCCTGTGACCAGGTAGATGACATGAGCTCCCCCGCCTCTCTTGGGACGCAGAGGCGGGGGGGCCCAACACAACCAGAGAGCCAGAATGATCCACCAAGCAAAATTGTGGTACTGATATAGATGCTGGGCAAAAAACATGACCTGTCTACTACATGAAAGTTTTTCATATGTTTGGTAATTATTTGCCTTCAGTTTGTTATTGCATTTTGATTTTCAGTATTTTTTGCTATGCAGATATTTTAAAATATTTATTGAATCAACTTTTAAAGTTTCTGATTCTTGCATTGTGCTTAGTAATGTCTTTCCCACTCTCTGCACTTTGTTTTCTGGTTTTAAAGTATAGACTTCACTATATTAATTGGATCTACCTTATTAGTTAGGTCGTTAGATCTTCTAGAATCTTATTTTATATGTACTTGATTTTCTATGGCCTGAATGAAGTGATTTAATTGTTTATAATTGACGCAATCAAAAGTCTTTCATTATTAGCATGCTTCTGTCTACTTATATATTTTTTGGTAGTTTTTCATGATATACCAGTTGGGTCATTGATATTCATGATCAATATATCTTATCTGAGGATTATGTTTACTATAAAATGTCTTTGTCTTGCTTACTGCTTTTTGTTGTGAATTCAACCTTGCTTAAGATTAAGAACACAGCACTGCTTTCTTTTTGTTTCCATTTGCTTACTATGCCTTTGTCCTTTTTTCACTGTAATTTTTTCACCCTTAAACTTTGAAACACACACATGCGCACAAAGACATTATGTTCTCACGGTGTTCCCACTGATCAGCATCATATCCTCTCTTAATAAAGATAAAAAGTTTAGCATGTTTTCACTGGTTTCTCCTAATGTCTCCCAACCCCACTTCCCATGTTGGGATCACCTGAGAATTTAGATGATACTTTTGTTTTTTTAAAAACAGCTGACAGTGATTTTAATTTAATGACTCTACTGGCTCTCTGACCCACATATTTATAGTATCCCATGTTTTTTCCTAGGACTCATATTTAGCTGGAATACATCCTTTATTAATGATTACTGATGGTAATATCCCAAATATCTTTATTTTACTCTTCAACCTAAGAAGTAGTTTGTGTGTATAAGGAATTCTAGGTTGAGAATCACTTTCCCTTAGGATTTTGAAAATATTTCTCCGGTGTCTTCCTAACATCCAGTGCTGCTGATGAGATGTAGTGCCAATCTGAGTCTTATTCCTTTATGGAAAATTTAATTTTGGCCCTGGAAATGTATATTTTTGGTTTTCTGAAAGACTCAAGGTAGGAGATGCATATCCGTAAGTATATCTATCTGTGTGATGGTTAATTTTATGTGTCAGCTTGGTTGAGACATGGTGCCCAGAAACTTGGTCAAACTTTATTCTGGATGTTTCTGTGAGGGTGTTTTCAGATGAGATTAATATTTAAATCAGTTCACTTGTATTAAAGCAGATTGCTCTCCCCAATGTGGGTGGGCTGACACCCACTCAGTTGAAGGTCTGAGTAGAGTAAAAGACTGACCTCCCCAGAGCAAAAGGGAATTCTGCACCAGATAACCTTTGAATGTACACTACCACATCAGCTCTTCTGGGGTCTCCAGCTTGCTGGACCACCTTGCATATCTTGGGACTTGTCAGCCTCTGTAATTCTGCAAGACAATGCCTTGAAATAGAACTCTTGCTATATATACACATCCTGGTTCTGTTTCTCTGGAGAACACCAACTAATACTATATGTGTATATATACTTTTCATTTTGTTAAATACTTGGTGGACTCTTTCAATGTTATCAGTCTTTCTTCCATCAGTTTTGGGAAGTGTATTTCTATGTTTTCTTTGATTTTCCCTCTCCTTCATTCTCTGTTCTTGTCTCCTGGAAATCCAGTCATATAGATGGAGATACACCTAGGTGTCTTCAGGTCTTTTTATTTTTCTTCTTTCAATCTGTCTTAGATTGGGCTACCTGAAATGGACTCTGTGGTGTGTGTACAGGAAGTTTACTGCCAAAGTTCTCTAAGAAACAATATCTGTGAGGGGGAGAGAGGCAAGGTAGGGAAAAGGGAGAAGTTGAGCCATGATGCAGTTGCAACCAAGGCCTCAGCTGACCTTACATGGAGCTCTGGAGCTGGGATGACCCTTCAGATTGTTCCAAATTCTAGCAAGGGGACTTGTGTGCCTTTGGGGAAAGGACATATAACCTTGGGCAGGCAGTTCTCTTTCCTAAGGACAATTCCTGCAGAGAGACTTGGCTGTGAGCTGTCAGCAGCCAAAGGTGGTGGAGTGCCTTGGTCCCTAAGGGGGAATCTGGGTGACATACTACAGCACTCTCTACACCATCTCTGTCATTTTGAGGGAAATTTAGGCTTCCAGCTAATGTGTCCTCTCTTTAGTTGAACGTATTTTGCTTTTTGCCTTCTCTAGTGAGATTTTTATTTGGTAAGCCTTTTTCTTCCTAGTATAGGGTTTTAAAAAATTATAATCTTTTGTTTCATGGAGGCAATATCTATTCTCATCCCTTTGAGATTTACTTTTTTTTTGAAGTTTCCATTTGTTTGCTGTATAAATTCGAATTTGGTGAAGTTTCCTCTTTTCATTATGTTGTATGTTTCTCTTTCATGGTGTTTGTTTACCTCAGTTGTTTAATTTTCAGTTGCATGCTCATCTTTGTAGTTGATGTTCTGTTAGCCCACGTATGAAAGCAGTATGCATACCACAGTTAGCCTCCAGGGATTTTGAGAAGATGAGGTGTTGTGCTGCCAGGCAGGGCATACCAGTAACTTCTCTTAAGGAAGTGGAGCTCCCTGTTTCTCTTAAGCATGGCCTCTGGCCCAACACTCATACCCAATACTCCAGTCTGTGTCTGTTATCTACTCAACAGAGGGAGTTAGAGGGGAGTTAGAAATCGCCTGCCTACTGCTCTGATATTGATGGAATCAGCCACCCTGGTGGTTGCTCCAGGATTCCCTCCAACTCCTAGTGTCCACAACCTGTACACTTGGCATTCTCTAGTCACTCCTGACTTTCCTCTGACAGTCACATCCTTCCTGCTCCCTTTTTAGGATGAGTGGGACACTGTGTCACCTCACTCCCTGTATCCTTTCCATCTTCCTTATAGTAAGTCTTCCTGGATTACTGAGGCTGCAACCCTCAAAAACTACATTTTTTAGATTCCCCTGAAGCTCCAGTTTTAGATGTGATTTAAATCCCACCAATCATTTACAACCACGTAAGTTTTGGAAGGAAGAGTGGAACACTCTGATGTAGAGGCTGACTTCTTGCCTGTGTTATTTCTGCTGGCAAGCTGAGTTGTAGAGGAGTTTGATTTTTTTGCAACAACTGTGACAGGATTCTCAGTGTTAGGCCTCTAGCTTCATGGGTATCGAGAGGCAGAGCACAGTTCCTTCATTTGGCAGCTGTAGATGGGGGTATATGTGAGTTGAGTCTGCAGTTAGCAGCTGCAGCAGCTGATTCCTGATTCCATGGTTTCCTGACTGTGGCAGGGCCAGTAGCTCAGTTCTGTAATGTGCCTTTAGGAGGTGTTCCTGGAAGTTCAGCTCAGAGCTGATCTTTAAGCCTTTCAATGATTATAATACCCATTGGATATCATATTAAAAAAAATTCCTTTTAGCTTGAACTAACTGGAGTGGATCCTATGGTATGCAACAAAACCCTCACTGATACATGGGGATTCCCTGCATTTTCTGGTATGTTGTGATAATACCTTCTTATTTCAGAGATGTTTTACATTTGTTATTTTAAGGATATTTGGTCCCATCATTACTGGTGGTTTTGGTGGTATGGTAGTAAAATCAAATGCTTAGGCATTTTGATTTCATCTTCTTAGTGAGAATTCTTTTTTCTCAGTGGCAATGGAGTCTAATAGCATATTGCAACAAGGTATATTTCTACTCTTAAAAAGGCTTTGGTATAAGCCTCTTACATAAGAGAGAATATCTCCTCATTTTTTCTGGCAAGATATATTTAGCTGGTTCTTGTCTCATCTTAGCCTGGCTTGCATTTTAATAGAAACCACAAGTTGCAGCTGGCTCTCTTCATGATATCCAAGAGTGGAACCAACCTTGATTAGTTTACAAGTCTCCTCTTGGTGTAAGGGGGTTATGTAGATTATTTAAGTTAATTCCACTATAGTTTAGTAGTTAGTGAAATAACACACGAGTCGAAAATAGAACATTTTTAGTGCATCTTCAAGAATGACTCTAAATCTTTCCAACAAAAGAATTCTTTTCAAAAATTTTTGTTTGTTTGTTTTCATAAAGCATCAACATTTCAGGGTTGTTCACTACACTTAAAACACTATGACACAGACTGGGAGAAAATATTTGCAAAAGACACGTAAAGTACTGTTATCCAAGATATACAAAGAACTCTCAAAACTCAATGATAAGAAAACAAACAACCTAATTAAAAGCTGAGCAAAAATCTGAACAGACACCTCACCAAAGAAGACATACAGATTGTAAGTAAGTATAGTTAGGAAATCTCAAATTAAAATGATGAGGTATGAGTATACACCTATTAGAATGGCCAAAATCCAAAACACTGATAACACCAAATGCTGGTAAAGATGTGGAGCAATAAGAAGCTTCATATGTTGCTGGTGGGAACGCAAAATGGTACAGCTACTTTGGAAGACAGTTTTGTGGTTTCTTACAAAACTAAACATACTCTTACCATATGATCCAGCAATCATTGATATTTATCCAAAGGAATGGAGAACTTATATCCAAACAAAAGCAGCTTTATTCATAATCGCCCACATTTGGAAGCAACCAAGATGTCCTTCAGTAGGTGAGTGGATATATAAACTGTGATACGTTGCAGACAATGGAATATTATTCAGCTCTCGAAAGAAATGAACTATCAAGCCATGAAAAGACATGGAGGAAAATTAAATGTATATTTTGAAGGGAAAGAAGCCAAACTGAAAAGGTGATATATGGCATGATTCTAACTATATGACATTCTGGAAAAGGCAAAACTATAGAAACAGTAAAATATCAGTGGTTGCCAGGGTTTAGTGGGGAAGGAGGGTGAACAGACAGAGGCTAGAGGATTTTTAGGGCAGTGAAACTATTCTGTATGATACAAAATGGTGGATACATGGCATTATACATTCATCAAAGCCCATAGCATGTGCAACACTAAGACTGAAGCCGAATTGTAAACTATGGACTTTGGGTGATAATGTGTCAGTGAAGGTTCATCGATTGTAGCAAATATCTCGCTTTGGTGGGGGATGTTGATTGTGGGCAAGCAGTATGTGTGTAGGGGAAGGGGGTATATTTAAACTCTGTACTTTCCACTCAATTTTGCTGTGAATCTAAAACAGTTTTAAAAACATACTATGACACACTAAAATACATATATATATATATATTTGTTATTGGTTAGATTTAGAAGTATAATTTTAAATATTTTAATGAAAATTACAGTTAAATGTGGAGTCAAAGATAAGCATGTTTTAATTAATGAAATGCCTTCTATTATTATTACTATTATCATAATTATTATTGACTTAAAAATCCTCAGTAGACCTTATAAATTTAGTGATCAATGATGTTCATATTGAAAAATACATATATATATACTTGACAGAATTGGTTTTTGTTCTTCTGACATTGCTGTTGTTAATATTCTTATGCTATAAAAATCTCAGTTAAAAATGTTAAAAAGAATCTCTCCAATACTGCACAGCCAGCACAGTAAGCGGTATGGTTACCTGCCAATACAGCTCTTTTTGCATCAGCCAGTTGAACTGTTAAGATGGTTACTCATCCACTGGATAATTTCACAACCCTCTTCTTAAATTTGGTTGCTTTGGACACATTCTACCCTGGAAACAAAATCTAGGCTCCATAATACATTCAGAAATAGTAGACTCACGTCTCTTTTCCAGCTGGTCAGTACCAGGGTTGACACATTTACTTCTGCACCATAGGAACGGCTGCTAGAAAAGCTCAAGTATGCATTCAATTCCGTTACTTTGGCACAATGCAAAGTCACGTAGAAGAGGGAGACTCTCTCAGCCTCTCTATGTTGGAAAATTAATTCTTTTAACTGCTTTAAAAAATCTCTACATGTGCTCAGATCTTATGAACTTAGGATCAGCAATGACCTCATCACCTTCAGCTGGTCTAAAAATTATCTTTGGCTGCTGTGTACTTTATGAAATCTTGTTAATTATGACTGTTTTTCCTAGTTATAAGTCTTTCTGGGTAAATTTTTATAAAACATTCATTTTTATCACTTACATAACCACATAAAATATTTTCATTGGTGTCAAAATGTCATGTTATTGCCAAACAGATTCCATTTCAATTTCTAGAAATTATTGGAAAGTTAATATTCACATTTTAATGGCACCCTTGCTGTAGTCTTAAGTCATGTTTTATTGAAGTTCCCAACAGAAGTCATAATTACATTGTGTTTATACAGGATAAAGCACAGAAATAGACAACATTTCCAGTTAATCTCTGTGGTTAATGATTACCCTTTCCTTTTTTTGTAAAAAAAGACAAATCATGAATAAAATTCAGGGTCTTTTTGAAACTAAGTTTTCATGAAAATGATCATCATGGATACTCATCATTCACTTCTCTTTTCTGCACAGTGATATTTTAGTTTAGGAATCATAAACTGAATCTTTCCCCTGGCTTATGAAACTTTACCCCATCCATTTCTATTTAAAGTGAGGTTAGGTAAGAAAGTCATATTCCTACCTAGGCTTTTGGTTTCTCCGTAGAGATGTCAATTCAAGAAAACTCAATCTCGACATTGTTACTGAGTCCCAAACTCATACAGTTCACTGCATGACAAGCCAATAAATCTAGAGAAGAGTTCAGGAATAGCAGCTTTATTCAGAAAGCCATCAGTCTGAGAAGATGGTGGACTAGTGTCCCAAAGAACCATCTTACTTGAGTTAGAATTCAGGCTTCTTTTATAGTAAAAGTGAGGGGGTGTGACTGATTGTTGCAAACTTCTTGGTGCTGTAATTCTTTGTTCTTGCGGCTGTCCATGGTAGGTCTGGTCACAATGTTCCTAAATCAAGACAAATTATTCTTTGTTCTGCAACATGTTTTCTCTATATGAATGAAAAAGTGTTATACATTGTCCCCTACATATGAACCTTCAAGTTGTGAACTTGCAAAGATGCGAACCTGTGCTCCCATGTCCAATCACGTAAATTAGTTCACGTGTCTGGTGTACATTGTCACGTGTGTGCATCCTCTCCAAGTGGTTGTGCTTTTGTGTTCTTTACAGTACTGTGTAGAGTACAGTATCTTTATTTCAAGCCCAGGATGTGAGTGAGTGAAATTGCAGCTTGCCTTCCATCTCCTATTGCTGACAATCCTTCAGCTCTACCATCTCCCACCTCCTCTCCCTCCTCCAGTCAGTAACTCTTCTTGCCTGTTCACTCGATGCCAGCCCCTATATGCCAGCTGTTGTACTGTACTGCTGTACTTTTCAAGGTACTGTACTGTAAGATTAAAAATGTTTTCTTTATTTTTTTTGTTTGTTTTTTATGTATTATTTGTGTGTGAAGTATTATAAACCTATTACAGTACAGTACTATATAGCCGATTGTGTCAGTTGGGTACCTAGGCTAACTTTGTTGGACTTACAAACAAATTGGTCTTAATGAATGTGCTATCAGAATGGAACTCGTTCATATGTAGGGGACTTACTGTACCTTTAAAGATTAGAGCCTTGAGAATGAGCTATCCTGTATGTTTCAGGCTATAGGCAACTTTCTTTTACAAAAGGTGCAGAGACAGCATGACTAAGCACAGGCAACAGAGCACAAAGATTAGAGCTAAAGGAATACATCCAATATGGAGTCAGGTTTGTTCTTCTCTGTTACAACCTCATTTCAAGAATGTAATTGTTTAACTGCAAAGCTACACATTTTTTTCCTTTTTTTTGCAGTACGCGTGGCCTCTCACTGTTGTGGCCTCTCCCGTTGCGGAGCACAGGCTCTGGACGCACAGGCTCAATGGCCATGGCTCACGGGCCTAGACGCTCTGCGGCATGTGGGATCTTCCCAGACCGGGGCACGAACCCGTGTCCTTTGCATCGGCAGGCGGACTCTCAACCACTGCGCTACCAGGGAAGCCCAAAGCTCCACTTTTGGGTAGAAAACACCCTTTGGAGGTTGTACATTGAAGCCATGTTTAGAGATCTGGAGAAATGAGTTTTTAGCAGTAATCACATTTACTTTGTCCCCAGTCTGGAAGAAGTCCCCACGAGAGCTGGAGGATGACTAAAGGGCTGACTTTGATCATGGTTGCCAGAACCTGTACCATCACTCTGAGACTTTTCTCTGCCTGGATCTTGCACATCCCCTCCTATGGACCAAATTGTGGTGCCCCCTCCCCACAATTCTTAGGTAGAAGCCATAACCCCCAATGTGATGGTATTTGGAGGTGAGGCCTTTGGGAGATAATTGGGCTTAAATGAGGTCAGGAGAGGGCAGGCCTTCATGATGGGCTTAATGTCCTTGTAAGGAGAGACATCGGAGAGTTTGCTGTCTCTCTCTCTCCCTGCCATGTGAGTACCTCGTGAGAAGTCAGCCATCACAAGCCAGGAAAACGGCTCTCACCAGAACTCAACCATGCTGGCACCCTGATCTCAGACATTCAGCCTCCAAAACTGTGAGAAATATGTTGTTTAAGACTCTCGGTCAGTGATATTTTGTTATGGTAGCCCTAGCTTACTAATATGTCCTCCAAGGGTAAGATACTTGGAGCCAGAGCACACACAAAGGGTCTGGTGGGGAATTCAGGTGGTGTTCCAGGCAATTCAGGAACACATGTTTTACAATTTCAATTACTGCCTCTTTTAGTGTATAAATAGAACCTCAGAAGATGGTTAAGCTGAAGAGAGAGCCTTAAGAGGACAGCATTCCAGCAGGATCAATTAACAGTTTGTAAGTAAAATTATCATTTTTGCCTATACTGATTGCTAATGAAATTCTTAAAGTAGTTGTTATTCTTAAGAAAGTTGAACTGATAGTTTAAGTTATGGAATGTTCTGAGCTGGGCCCTATGCCTTCCTCATATTATTCTCATTAAATATTTGTTGATTTTATTAAAAATGTTTTCTACTTCATGGCATAAATTTAGCAAAGAATAGGAGGCCTATTCAGAAACTTTATTACATTCTTGTGAGAGAGTATACCTTTATGGCTCACTTATACTAGAAGTGGCACTAATTACTTGGGAATGTGAGTGAAAATTTTCCCTGGCAAATTTGGAAAAGCAGGTTAAAATAGCTCATATAGGGACTTCCCTGGTGGTGCTGTGGTTAAGAATCTGCCTGCCAATGCAGGGGACATGGGTTCGAGCCCTAGTCCGGGAAGATCCCACATGACACAGAGCAACTAAGCCTGTGTGCCACAACTACTGTGCCTGCATGCCACAACTATTGAAGGTCACGCGCCTAGAGCCCATGCTCCACAACAAGGGACACCACCGCGGTGAGAAGCCTGCACACTGCACTGAAGAGTAACCCCCGCTCACTGCAACTGGAGAAAGCCTGCGCATAGCAACGAAGACCCAGTGCAGCCAAAAAAAAAGAAAAAAAAAAAAAAAGCTCATATACACATGGAGAGTTTTTCTCTCCAGTCTTGACTCAGGCACTTATTATCTTGACTTTCTGTAAGTCATCAGAGCATAAATGTAAATTACTTCTGTTTTCCCCCAGTTTTACTGAGATGTAATTGCCATATAACATTGTATAATTTTAATGTGTACAACATCATAATCTGATATATGTGTATATTGGGAAATGATCACCACAATAAATGTAGTTAACATCCATCACCTCACATAGTCACACATTTTTTTTCTTGTGCTGAGAACTTTTAAAATCGACTCTCTTGGCAACTTCCAAATATACACTACAGCATTATTATCTATAGTCATCATGTTGTACATTACATCCCAGAACTTAAATGCCTGGCATTTGTCTTTAATAAGTAGGATTTGGCAGTTTTTAGAAGTAATTTAAGGTGGAAGTTTGCACCTTTTGACCTTTTGTACCTTTTAAATTGGGTGAAGGTGATCAAAAAGTACAAGCTTCCAGCTTAAGTTACTTCTAGAAATTGCCAAATCCTACTAATTAAAAACAAATGTCGAGCACATGTCTAATATTTATTGTACTACATATTTATGCTTTTGAAACATTGCTTGAAACAGCTATCTAGGACATAGCTAGTTTTTGTCACATGTAGATCTATGTCACAACTAAATGTGTTGTGACAGAATTTTCCCTGTAGGCCTGAGTTGCCTACATTCAATTGTGGTGGACAGAATAATGGTCCCCCAAAGATGTCAACATCCTAATCCCCAGAGCCTGTGACAATTTTAACTTACCTGGCAAAAGGGGACTTTACATATGTGATTAAATTAATGATCTTGCAATAGGGAGATTATCCAAGTGGACTTAATGTAATCATAAAGCTCCTTCTAAGAGGGAGGGAGCAGAGTCAGAGTACAGGTAGGAAATGTGGTGATGGATGTAGCAGTCAGATTGAGAGAGATTTGAAGATGCTGGTTTTGAAGATGGAAGAAGAGAACAAGCCAAGGAACATATGTGGCCTCTAGAAGCTGGGAATGGCCAAGAGATGGATTCTCCCCCGGAGCCTCCAGAAGGAAGGCTGCCAACCCACTTTAGACTTCTGATCTCCTGAATTATAAGATAATAGATTTGTGTTGTTTTAAGCCACTAAGTTTGTGGTAATTTGTTATAGCCGCAATAGGGAAATAATACATCAATTACCATTGATTTTATTTTCTTAGTGTGGTACAACTAATAATTAAAAGCAGTTTAAACTTTAGACCCTATTTCGAACCTCTAAAGACACAAGCATGGCGGATGTAAAAGACAGGCTAATCTAAAGTTCTAACATGTACTGGCCCCCAGTTGAAAGCTGGGGGAGATGGTAGTGGGTATAGTGTGCAGCCCTTTAATATCCAGCACCCTTAGACCTGCACCGTCTACCCACCTGGGGCTACTGAGCCCTGAAAATTCAGCCAGTGTGAAATGAAACGTGCTGCAAGTGTAAAATACACCATGAATTTTAAAGAAGACTGTAACATATTTCATTAATAATTTAAAAATATTGATCACATGTTGAAACATTACTGTTTTGAATATATTGGGTAAAATATAGTATTAAACTTCAATTTCTTTTTACTTCTTGATTGGGAAATGAAAACATTTTCATTACAAATATATGGGTGAGTCATATTTTTTTTTTTTTTTTTTTGGCGGTACGCGGGCCTCTCACTGTCGTGGCCTCTCCCGTTGTGGAGCACAGGCTCCGGACGTGCAGGCTCAGCGGCCATGGCTCACGGGCCCAGCCGCTCCGCAGCATGTGGGATCTTCCCGGACCGGGGCACGAACCTGCGTCCCCTGCATCGGCAGGCGGACTGTCAACCACTGCGCCACCAGGGAAGCCCGAGTCATATGTTTTTATTGGATAGTGCTGCTCTAAACAGATAATGCTATTAATGATGTAATTAACAAGATATAGATTATTTACATGCCAATTAATGTATTATTGAGTAATGAATATGCAAATGCAGTCGAGAGTTAATAGGTTTATTTATATACATTTAATGCATTTTACAATTAATATCTCCATTTTTTATAGTCACATCCTCCTAGAGTCTGATCTCCATAATCAGATTCGACATTTGGGATACATGCGCCTTTTTACCTGCAGGCAGTAAGGATAGTTTTGAATCGCTTAGATTTTTTTTTGTCTTCTCCCAAAGACCCCATGGACATCGCATCTTTCTTTTTCTGAAGAAATAGAATTTCTTTTGAAATCCAGTCAATGTTTCATAAAGGCATCTAGCCAGTGTAATTTCCTGGACCAGATTAATGTTTGTAGGATCAAGAAATCTTAGGAAACTAAACAGAATCTGTAAGCAATTATATTTTGGGTGATGATTACCTTAGAGTTCAGTGAAGAAAAAACTATATATGTGTGTGTTAAGAATATATATGTAATGTATATAAATACATATATTATGTATATATACATAATTATGCATAAAGAATACATGTGTTATGTGTTATGTATATGTGTTATGTATATATATATATCAGTATATGTGTTATGTGTTATGTAACACATGTGTTATATGTGTTATGTATATATATATATATCAGTACCTATATATTATGTAATATACATATATTATGTGTATATATACATTATATATACACACACATATTCCTAATACACATACATATATAGTTATATAAATGCAAAACCAAAGTGATGAATATTTGATAAAAGGCAAAGACTTTGCCTTCTGGGCACTCCATGACATTTTGGGGTGCCAAATATCACCTAGGACAAGATGTTCATGGTTTGACCCTCAACCTGAGCAAATCTATGTATTAAGGAAATTTATACAAACATTACAATTTCAATAATGAGTAAATGTTGTAAATGATTCTTAGTGGGTTGATTTCTCCTTAAATTACTTGGATAATCCTTCCCTACCTCCAGTTCTCCCCTGTATTTTATAGGGGCTACCACACCCAGTATCTCCTGCTTGGTGTGAGTATTGACCATCTAAAGCGGTCTGTAATGAAATGGTAACCTTTGAAGGGGTTTCCCCACTTTCTGATAATATTCCTGTGTACGCTTATCATTGTGGTATATGTTCAGGAAGTAGGGAAAGCTTTTCAAGGAATACTTGTATTGGATGGAAGTCAACTACCAGAAGCTAACATCCAACTGAAATTCTATTGGCAAAAGGTCTTGTTTCTTTCCCAGTGAAAAGTGGAATGTATATTTCTTGGCTTGCCAAGAGTACAAAAACATCTCATTCATTAAAAGAACTTAGCTTTCATGTTTTAAATAAATAATTCTCCTGATTTCTTAGATAACACACCAATTAAATATAAATGCACTTATGAAGAACCTGGTGCAAGGAGTTATCCCAAATAGCACTTCAAGTCTAAGTGCCCTTGGTTAACGTTGTCAAGGCATGAGGCTGAGTGAGGACACTGCAAGTTTACCTGCCTTGGGGCATTACTGAGACCAGCTGGCTCTCCTAGAGCCATAAAACTTTTTACTATTTTTTCTGCATATATTATGCCATGGAACTGTGTGACCTTCTGGGACTTCTGCTCCTTGTAGAAAGGCCGAACATTTTTGTTGGCTGAAGTGCAGGGTGAGAATTGCTCATCATCCTTGCAGAGCAACTGGAGACCTCTTTCGGGGTTCATTGGTTAACCTGCACTGGAGGGCAGTTAATGAGCCAATGAGGGAAATGTTAACATTAAATTAAAATATGTGAAGAAGGTTCCTATGAGCATCAGAAGAGCTAGATGCATTAGGGGCATTGAGAGTCAGAATTCAGGGAAAGAACAAAGTGTTTTGTTCTTTTCTAAGTCATGCAGAGCTCATTATTCTTGATGGAAATGAAATTTACAGGGCTGAGTGCCTTGAATAAGTCAGAGGCTGGAAACCCTTTGACTCAACTTTATTGGCCAAAAAATTTCTCTAAAGAGAAGCTTGCTTGACCTACTGTGAGAATATTTATTACTTTCATAAATAATCAATACACATATTTCTACATATAGTTTCATCACATTTGAAAAAACTTCTTATTGGTATAGAAGGTATAGATGAATTAAAACCAAATGCCCAAAATTTGCTCCCAGAGATTATGGAATTGGCCTTAGAAGAATGTGATCTTTGGGCTGATAGATAAAGCATGGTTTTAGATGTCTCTTCCTGGTATATCCTACTGAATTCTTAAGAATCTCAATGGTTATCATTGAGCCAGTCCGATCAGCCCAAAGAATGACAAGGCAGTATAAGGCAGCAAATTAATTAGGCCTTGAAATCAGCAAACCGGTTACCAAATCCCTGTTAATTTCTGTCTTATTTGACATAGCAGAATTTAGTAGTATAGAGTATAACAAAATAGTTTACTATTCTACCCAATAGACTTTATTCTACTAAATAGAATTCTATTCTACTAAATAGAATTTAGTAGTATATAGTATACTAAAATAATTGTGCAGAGTTTTATTCAGCTCTTTTGGTTGTAAAGACTAGAGAGTCATCTATTCCAATAATATAAAAAGTTTTAATGTAGCAGTACACATATATTGTTTAGAAAAATAGCCTCTCAGAAACCCAAGCACAGGGTTCACAGTAGAAGAATCTCTATAGAAAATGGAAGAGGAACTGGGAAATGATTTGGAACCTAACACAAGTCTGGGATTCTCAGAACAGATCCTGGGTCTGTTCATTTCGATCTGGGTGCCTAAGTTTTTTTTTGTCTCTGGCTCCCTCTGCCCAGATGGAGCACCCATGACTTTCATTTGCATTGTGAACGCATCTCCTTTCACAGGCTATGGAACTGGTGTGGTAATCTGCTGGGGGCTGCAATTCTGGTGTGGGTAAGTGGGGGCTGGGACCACAGTTGGTACCAGTGACCCAGGATGCACAGGACAGTTATGTGGGTATTGCCATGGCCATCGTCTGCCAAGGCCCAGGAACTGTCTAGGGAGCACAGCCATGGGGAAGAGGCTGTGGACCTTCAGCAGGCCCCACCTGCTTGGCCAGAACCGGCACCCCAGCTCCTGATGTATTTTGTTGGGTGTCCAACTTTAATATGAAGGCACCATGTGTCCATATGAAGATACTCTATATCCAGTACCTTCTCTATGGCTACCAAATGACCTACTTTTTCTGTATTTCACTACTCAGATTCCTAGAACAGGCATTCTGTTCTGGATAAGCATTTACTGGCCAGGCCATATTGTAGTCCAATGACAAGACTATGGATTGGCCAGCCATAGGACAGGTCTTTGCCCCAAACTTGGGTGGTAATTAAGGGACGATCCCTTTAGCAGGGAGAATGGGTGGATATCTTACTTTTGCTGGGGTTGTTGGTATAACTGGCACAATGACTGTTATGTCTGATGGTTCCTGGGAGATTGTTATGGTTGGATTTGATCTACATGCCATCCTGTTTTCTGATTACATTTCTCCACCATCACTGGGGCACAGGTGGAAATAAGGCAAAGGCCTTTATTTGAGAACACATCTTCTGAATGTCCATTCAGTGAAACTCAGAGACCGTCTCTAGGTAAGACTCAACTTTTTAAACTATTCACTTCACAAATGTAAAGCATAGAGGTTTTCCTACAGGGAAGTGACAGAGCAGAGCTAATCCTGGGCAAAAGGGTCAAGTGGGCAATGAAGTTTTGTTATCAGGAACCTTCTTTCTTCTCCAACCCAGAGCCATTTTATACCCCATTACATTAAAGGCAGCTGTAGCTTGGTAAGAAGAGGATGTGACTTAGAATCAGAAGATATGCTTAAATCGCACCTTTGACCCATATCCTGTGCCTTGGGTAAATAAACGAGCTTCTCTGAGCCTTAAATTCCTCATTGTAAAATGCAACCAGCATACAAGGTTGTTTTTTTCTACCGTGTGAAAGTGATGGGCATACGGTACATGATTGTTTAATAAATACTTTAAAAAATCAGAGGTCGAAGGGGCACCTAAGAGCTCTTATTTTATAGATGTGGGAACTGGGGTGCAGAGATGTTATTTCACTTGTTTAAGTTCAACCAGCTACTTAATTGCAATCAAAACTAGACCCCAGGTCTCCTGATTTCCCAGGCCAATGTGTTTGCAAATTCCCTCTAAGTTTCTCCACAATTCTCAAAACTTGCTCTTTAGAAAGACTGTGTAGGTGTGCAAAGTTATATCTTCTAGTTTCTTAAATGAACAAAACATATTTTTATAATTAGAGTAGAAATTCCCAAGGTTATTTTTTTTAAAAAAAAGAAAATATCTGATTCTTATTTACTGTGAAGAATGAATTAAAGTTAAATAAATTACTGTCCTAGGTGAACATGTGTTTAGTAACTCAAGTCTTAGAGAAGTGAAACTCCTTAACTAGGCATTCCTGGGCCTCCCTGGCCTCTTACAGTCACTCTGGCCACATGATTTCCTCCTGTGGCTCTAAGGCTGAGAGCAATGCCAAGCCTTCTAATTGACAGTCAGATGCTTCAGACTGAACGACCACAAAACCCAAGGTGATCTGGGCTCACCTGGCCGAAGTGTGCTCTGTGCCATGCATTCCTTTGTCTTGTGAGCAAAATGTGGCATGGTTCAGTGGAAACTTCGTGTAATCCTCTATATTTTCAATTACCAAGGAATTCTTTTAAGAAATGTTAAAGGACTAGATTCCAGAGTTTCTTAGCAGAATACAATTGGTTTGTCTATACATAATTGTTATTTTCTTTGTCCAGGAGTGCAAGATTTTCAAAGCATGTCTTTTTTCTTCCACTGATTATAATTTCCTCACAAACACCTATTGTCTATTTTGTGCAAAGCACCATGGGATATACAAAATGGTATTTGATACTCTCTTTCCTAAAGGAACCCATTTCCTTGTTGAGATAAGAGCAGAAGCTCCATGGGACCTTATCTGTCTTATTCACTGTTGGAGTTCAGTGCGTAGACCATTATCTGGCACAGAATAGACACTCAGGAAATATTTGTGGAATGCATGAACGAATATACCTATATCAAACGTTAATTATAGCTAATGCTTATGTAGCTAATATTTACGCCCACTAGTTTTCCAAGTACAATTGCTACTTCATTTGATCTTCACAACTCTATGAGGTAGGAACTATTAATACACCCATTTTGAGGATGGGGAAACTGAGGCTTAGAGAGATTAAGTAACTATGCCAAAGTTTCACACTGGTGATGCTGAGATTTATTTCAAAATCATCTGGCTCTGAAGTCTGTGTTCTTAACCACTATGCTCTGTTGCCCCTGCATGTTATGCTTCCTTAGGGCTAAAGACACTCCTTCCATGATTTTTAGAACTAAAATCAAGGAGTGTTGTATGGGTGAGGGATAAATCAGGAGCTTGGGATTAACATGCACACACATATCTATCTGTGTAAGATAGATAACCAACAAGGACCTGCTGTATGGCACAGGGAACTCTACTCAGTATTCTGTGGTAACCTACATGAGAAAAGAATTGAAAAAGAATGACTATATATATATGTATGACTGAATCACTTTGCTGTACATCTGAAACTAATACAACATTGTAAATCAACTATACTCCAAAAAAATTTTAAAAAATCAAAGGGTATTTATAATGGAATCACATATGCAGCATTAACAACAAGAAAGCTGGAAAGTTTTGTAGAGTAAGAAACAGATGTAGGACCAAAGCCTAAGGGGTAAGAAGGATTTAAACAGATGAGAAGTAGAATTCATCTCTCTTTGACTTCTAGGAGAAGATGACCTTGGAAATTCTCTTTATAATATGGTTATGTTATAATCTTATACAATATTATAGTATTATTTAAAAATTTTAACCAGTTTCATCATCTTAACTAGTTAGCGTGGGTGAGAATCCAGTCTTGTTCATCTTTCTATGCCCCCTTAGTGCTAGGTTGGGTCCCTTCCCATTGATTTGAAAGAAATTGAATTATCACTAGGTGGTAACTTGATGGGCTGGAGAAAGCTAGCTACACCAAAATACCCTTGCCAAATTTGAATTCTGATAAGCTTGCCTCTTTCATGCTTTTCTCCAACTCTTCTTTTTAAGAAATCCTCAGAAAAGAACACAAACACAATTACTCATATGAAATCATTTTTGACATCTTCAGAGATTTCTCTAGGTTCTGGCCCAAGTCTGACTGTTGTTCTCTTCTACCTACATTCTTCCTACACTTGAGGGATTTCAAAAAATGTGCTTAATGATTGGACCTTGTTTTAATTTTCTCTAACTTATTTATTTTCTCTTGAGGTTAAGAACATTTTGTAAATTTGCAAATACCAAAAGTATTTTGCACACATGTAATAAGTTTAAGAAAACAATCAGATCAGATTCAGAATATCTCCCCAAGGAAAGGAAGTGCACAAAATAGTCAAATGAGTAATTGAAAAACAAAGCAAGGGGACTAAAATATCTCCCCGAACTAGTTCCTAAGATATGCCTTTTTTCCATTATGAAACACTGACTAGTCTGCACTGTTTTTTTTAAAAAATATATATATATATTTATTTTTGGCTGCATTGTGTCTTCGTTGCTGTGCGTGGTCTTTCTCTAGTTGCAGCGAGCAGGGGCTACTCTGTTTCAGCGTGCAGGCTTCTCATTGCGGTGGCTTCTCTTGTTGCGTAGCATGGGCTCTAGGCACGTGGGCTTCAGTAGTTGTGGCACGCAGCCTCAGTAGTTGTGGTGCACGGGCTTAGTTGATCCGCGGCATGTGGGAATGTTCCCGCACCAGGGCTTGAACCCGTGTCCCCTGCATTGGCAGGTGGATTCTTAACCACTGCACCACCAGGGAAGTCCCTGCACTGTTTGTTTTTTGAAGTGAAACTTTGACGGGAAAATTCATAACTGAATCCATTGTGTATTTCACACTACCATTAATATTCTTTTTCTTGCCAGATATTTTGCTATGAACTTAGGCATTTGTCCTCGATATGTTTTCCAGCTTCTTCAGGTGTTCATTTTTCTTGTTGCCAATAAATATTCCACTAAATTTTCAAGGCACACTTCCTGAAAGGTAGGACTGGTTCACCATATCTCTGTAGAGACTAATAATAAAAGCATATTTTCTTTTGTTAATCCATAATGAATAACACAAGCTCCTGGTTTGAATTTTACTCCACTGAGTATGATCTCCTTAGTCCGAAGGTTTGATGTTGATAAACAAGTCAGTTTTGGAAATGCCTGGGATCTGAAGAAGAGTGGCAGGCTATGTATGACGTAACTGACAGGTTGATAAAATGACTGAAATTGCTAAATTGACAGAAGGACCAAAGTTGATAAATTGATAAATAAACATTTCTTGAGCACCGACTATATGCAAAGCCAACTTCAACTTGAGATGTGCTATCCATTAAACAGAGGTGAGGATGTAGGGGCTTGATGTACAGACCTCCTTAGTGATGTGTTTCCTGATTCCCTACCAGCAAATCACGGACAAGAATGAACTCTTCTCAGCTTGCTGTTCTAACTTACTTCAACTGGGCAAGAATTTGACTTCCACATGCAAATCAGTGGGTCTTTGTAACTGACACTTTAATGCATTCTGCACCACAACGGTGCCACCATGTACTACTTCTGGCTTACTTTGGAGTTCACACAAACTTTTTTCTTGGTCTGGATCTCATCTTGCAAAGGGCCACTCCCCATGTCTGCAAGATCTAATTATACCTATTTGCGTAAGTCAGGCTAAAACAAATACTGATAGTCTTATCATGAGTTCGTTCATTATGTCTGGGATTCAGGAGACTATAAAGAAACATGAATAATGGGAGTAGAAACAGTAGTAAAAAATAATAGTAAAAATTGGTAGGAATGGTAAAAGATGTAGTTAATGTTTACTGAATGCCTAACCCTGACATTATGCTAGTTTCTTTATGTGCAATAACTTCCTTTTACAGAAGAAGAAATTAAAACTCAGAGAGGCAAAATAACCTCTCCCAAAGCTCACACAGTCCCAGTGGTGGAGCTGGGAAATGCATTTTTATTTAAAGTTTAGCAAAACTCACCATCTGGGTGTGTTTTTTTAAGAGGGGAAGCTTGTGAATATCATTTCAATTTCCCACTTTCCATTGGATACATTGAGTTTTCTTCTCTGTGCTTAAAAGCTGTACATTCATAGGGAGGGTGGGAGGGAGGGCGACGCAAGAGGGAAGAGATATGGGGATATATGTATATGTATAACTGATTCACTTTGTTACAAAGCAGAAACTAACACACCACTTCCAAAAAAATGGAAGCAGTGAGAGAAAGAAAGAAAATGCAGGGAAAGCAGTTCTGTTTTCCCAGCTTCTGTTTATTGATTCCAATTTCTGGCTCAAGGATCATCAGTCTCTGAAGCCCCAAGGATCCCCTTTCAGGAATTGTTCAGTATTTCTGGGTGCTCCTGGCAAGCTTATTGCACAGACAAGGATAATTGGAGAAAAGTTGGGAAAATGGAAATTGGTAAAGGGAAGGAATAATCAATAAAAGAGATAAAGGAGAGAGAAATAAAGGAAGGCAGTACGCTGAGGAGAAAGAGATTGGAAAGTAGTATTTTGCGGAAAGTAGCATGTGATGACCCCACCTCAGAAATGCAGATTACTTCATTAAAAACAGCACTGTCATATTAAATTATATTATGAAAAAAGGGCATTTCAGGTTGTTGAATTATGAGAAGTACAAATGGTTTAACTCTTAAGGGCATGGCTTGGATGAGAATCCACCCTCTTCCTAGCTCTGGTACCTTAACTTCTTTAAACTGTCATTTCCTCATTTGTGAAATGAGTGTCATAATAGTAGCTACATCCGTTGGTATTCTTGGGATTAAATAAAATATTCATAGTTAAAATCCTGGGGACTTCCCTGGTTGTCCAGTGGTTAAGAATTCACCTTCCAATGCAGGGAACTCGGGTTCGATCCCTAGTCTGGGAGCTAAGATCCCACATGCCATGAGGCAACTAAGCCATGTGCCGCAACTACTGAGCCCACGCTACACTGGAACCCACACACTACAACTAGAGAGAAGCCCGCATGCCACAACAAAAGATCCCACGTGCTGCAACTAAGACCCGACACAGCCAAAAAAAAAAAAAAAAAAAAAAATCCTGGCACATCGTAAGTACTCAGTAAGTGTTACGTACTTTATTATTATTGTTATAGTGATTATTATTGGCATACTAGGTTAGTAATAGAGAATTATAAGCCTCAAATTTTAATTCAGTCCTAACTAGAAATTATAACTCAATCTAGCAGCTATGTGTCAGTTAGTTTAATGAATCAATTAGTTTAATGTATGAAATCTAAATTATATCTATCTGTATCTAGTTTCTTTTTATAATAACATTGAATTTTCTTTTTCAAGTCTGTTTGCTAAGAATGGAAAAGAGCTTCCCTATAATAGAAAGAAGTTTTGTTTAATAGTTTTAAAGACCAATAATTTCTAAGTTTGTGAACTTCTGACTTTAAATGTGGTTGTAGAATGTAACCTGTGTGTTTATCATCATGGTTTGTTATGTGGCGTTGCATATGTTGGTTAAAGTAAATTATATTTATTAGAATGTGTTTGTTATAGGAGTTACATTTATCCACCAAACCTTATAATATACATGCCAGCACTATAATCCTTAGCTCACTATCCATCATTTCTCATTTGAATCTGTGACTTCATTAGAACATCAGTGACCTTTGTCTCTACAGGCATATTTGTGATAAACTTAATTATTCTAACAGATTTAATTGACAAAATAAATGCAAGACTTTCTCTGTCATTAGAAACACAGAATTCTAGAAAGAACATTATGTCTTTAGGAGATGTCTTCCAGGAAAGACAAATCTGTAAAAATTCTTCATGTCATCAGAGTTTATACTATTATTCTGGAGTGGGAGGTTATTATTCCTATTTTGCCAAAGAGTACAAGGGGATCAGTAGCTTCATGAAGGCCAATAGCTACTCTCTGGTGTGACCAAGACCATAATCGGAATCATCTGTTACAAATTCTCCTTCTAGTCCATAACATTACTGTACAAATTGAAATACTTAAGTGACACCAAAAAAACAAATAAATCTTAAATCAGATGTAAACTCTTTAAATAGTCTCTGGATACGAGAGCTACTTAGAAACTAACAAAAATTATTTTCTTTATTGGATGGAATGCTAATAAGTCATTTTGGTTGTGAAAATTCATTAAAGTCTCTATGTGAACAGCATTAAAAGTGTACTACCTATTAAAAGTTACCTATTTGCTTATTTTGCCCCCCATTTTCAGAAATGAGCTTTGGCATTTCAACAAAATTAATGACCAACTCATTTTAGGTCACCAATTCCTTGCAGTTGACTATTATTCCCCAGAAATTTCCCTGAGCCAAGTCTTATAGCCAAAGTAATTCTTCAACAAAAAAGTCATAATTGTGAGTAGGCATAATAACTCCAAAAATTTACATGAAATAGATGGAGCTGCCAATGTTCAACAAATAAACAGGATAAATGAATGGTTTATATGTAAAAGAGTAAATGAATAAGAAATAGTACACTCACATTTTCATCTGCCAAAAATAATCGACTTTGGTTGTTTTGGGTAATGTCAATTATTGAAATAATTAAGGGAATATGGAGAAATCCAGAGACTAAAATATTGAATGACCAATCATTGTGTAAATGTCTATTCTGTATATGACATTTCCATAGATTCTGTGGCAGATAAAAACAAGTGTAAGGCACAGCTGCTGTTTCCAAAGACTTCACAATTTGATTTGCAAAACAATATTTGATACAGAAATAACAGAACTTTAGAGCATGAATCAAATACAGCAAGTTTTATAACTGAAAGACATCTTAGAGATCACCTACCTAATCTTCATTGTTAAAAAAGCAATTTAGTGAAAACTTAAAATGATTCAGCTCCTTATATTTGTAACTGACATGACAGGCTCACTCCTTTTATATGTTTTATTTTCTCCCTTCATACTGAATGCTATGGTGTCAGTTGACCATATGAATTAAAACACAAATTCAATGAATAATTCATTGACTTATGAATAAAAATTGAGTTTTCAATTCATATATTGAAATTCTGACTCACAAGGCAAAGGTGTCAGGAGGTGGGGCTTTTGGGAGGTGATTAACTCATGAGGGTGGAGTCCTCATGAAGGGGATGAGTGCCCTTATAAAAGATCTCAACCTTAGAGATCTCTTAACCTGAAGTTCATGTACTTCTAGAGATCTGGTGACCATCTGAATGTCCAAGAGGGCATTTTCTTCTAGAGAAAGAGTGTCTAGCTTTGTTCAGTTTCTCCCTGATGCCTGTTATCCTCCAGAAGTTAAGGACCCTTTATTTCCCTAAAGCCTGGTGATAGAGGCTTATTGCAACCCAGTGTTGCAACCCAATAGAATAAAGTGGAACCTCAGTATACCTTTTTTCAAAAGCTAAAGTTCAAAGAGTTCATTTATTAATACATTAAAAACAAACAAACATTGAGGAAAAGGATAGATAGCAGTAGGGCTTTTGGGGACATGGTGACATGAATTTGGTTCCTTTTCTCTCTACAAGGAGACACTGTGGGGGATAAGAGGCTGAGGTTTCCACACTCAGGCCTAGGGGGCCAGAGGATGCTTCTCCTTCCAATACTCATGAGAGTCCAGCCATTCAGAATTCTCCACACCATGACTGGGGTCCCAGTGAACTGTCAAAGATAAAGAACAACAAATCTAAGGTTCTCATAAGTGAGAGAGAAAAAAATATCAGGAGGAAAACCTAGAGCACAAATTCAGCAGAAGCGAATTGTTGGAAGAGCAGAAGAATAATTAAATTAAAAAAGGAAATGTGCTTAAGAGCAGCAGATAAAAGGCTTCTTTGAACTTGACAACATGATTTCTGAAATAAACAATTCAGTAGATGAGTTGAAGATAAGGATGGTTGTTGTGGATGTTTGAATTGGTCAGCTGATGATCAGCTGAAAGGACTCTCTCAAAGCACAAATGAAAGCCCTAATTGAAAATGTAGGCAACCTGGATATATAATTTGAGGATCACTATCATGGAAACAATCAACATTCCTAAAGGGAAAAAAGAGCAGATGGAAGAAAAGCATAATTAAACAAATACTAGTAAAATATTTATCTGAAATAAATAAAGTCTTGAGACTGTCAGTCGTAAGGACTGCCCAAATTACAGGCTTTACTGATGAGAAAAGACACAATTACTGATAAAGAGAGAGACACATATACTGATAAAGTCCTCCCAACTTTAATAATGAAGAGAATATTATAATGTTCTAGGCAGGAGGAACAAACAATCAGCCAAAGCAAATATCCAGGAAGCACTGGACAAATGACATCCTTTATTTATATTTCAAATTAATTTACTGAATGCTGATAGATAGTGGAGTAGCACCAATCAAAGAGTTGCAACCCAAAGTATTCTCAAATAAGATATCATTGGCCTGTCAGAGTGAAAGAAATATATGTGAGCATAAACAAGAATTCAGAGAGTATATCAACCATACACCTCTTTAAGAAAAGTACTTGTGGAAATCCTCTAACTGAACAACAAATGAACCACAACAGAAGTCTTAAGATGGAGAAAATATAGCGGCAAGGTAACAGTGGTGAGCAGCAGTAAATGTCTTTTTCCTTCCTTCCTCCCTTCCTTCCTTCCTCTCTCCCTCCCTCCCTCCCTCCCTCCCTCCCTTCCTTCCTTCCTTCCTCCTTCCCTCCCTCCCTCCCTCCCTTGTTTCCCTCTATACATCTACCTGAATAAGAATATGATAGCTCAAAATGTGATCCATATGTACCATGCAAGGTCTTTGAAACAGGAAGAATAAGCTTTAAGTAAATTTCCTTTCTTTTTTTTAAACCACTTTATTGTGTATACACATTTAATGTATAAAACTTGATGAGTTTGGAGATACATACTTGTGAAACCATCACCGTAAAGAATACCATAAATACATCCATCACTTCCAAAAGTTTCCTCCTGCCCCCTTTATTTATTTTTATTTTTTATTTTTGTGATAAGGACACTTAGCCTCTTAGTAAGGTTTCAAGTAGAGAATACAGTATTGTTAACTATAGACACAATGATGTACAGAAGATCTCTAGGATTTATTCATCTTGCATAAGTGAAACTTTGTATGCTTTGACCAGTACCTTCTTGTTTTCCCCTCCCCCCAGCACCTAGTGCCACCCTCTGCACTCAGCTTTTATGAGTTTGACTATTTGAAATTCCTCCTGTAAGTGGGATCATGTAGTATTTTTTCTTCTGTGTCTGGCTTATTTCACTTAGCATAACGTCCTCCAAGTTCACCATGGTGTTATGTGTGATAGGATTTCCTTCTTCTTTTTTTATTTTTTATAAATTTATTTATTTTATTTTATTTATTTTATTTTTGGGTGTGTTGGGTCTTCGTGGCTGCGTGCGGGCTTTCTCTAGTTTTGGCAAATGGGGCTACATTGCGGTGCACATGTGTCTCATTGCAGTGGCTTCTTTTATTGCAGAGCACGGGCTCTAGGTGTGTGGGCTTCAGTAGTTGTGGCACTCGGGCTCTAGAGTGCAGTCTTAGTAGCTGTGGTGCACAGGCTTAGTTGCTCCATGGCATGTGGTATCTTCCTGGACCAGGGATCGAACCCGTGTGCCCTGCATTGGCAGGTGGATTCTTAATCACTGCGCCACCAGGGAAGTCCCAGATTTCCTTCTTTTTAAGGTGGAATAACATCCCATTGTGTGTATATACATTTCTTTGTCTATTCATCTGTTGATGACATGCAGGTTGTTTCCATGTCTTGGCGATTGTGAATAATGCTGCAATGAACATGGAAATGCAGATATCTCTTTGAGATCCTGATTTCAATTCTTTTGGATATATGCCCAGACATGAGATTGCTGAAGCAAATTTATTTCTATTTTTAACTTTTTGAGGAACTGCCATACTGTTTTTCCATAGTGGCTATATCAATTTAAATTCCCACCAACAACATAAAAAAATTTCCTTTTCTCCATATCCTCACGAATACTTGTTATCATTTCTTTTATTGATAATAGCCATCCTAACATGTGTGAGGTGATATCTCATAGTGGTTGTGATTTGTATTTCTCTGATGATCAGTGACGTCGAGAACATTTTCATATACACATTGACCATTTGTATGTCTTCTTTGGAGAAATGACTATTCAGGTCATTTGTCCATTTTTAAATTGGATTTTTTGAGGGGTTTTTGTTTGTTTTGTTTTTTGCTATTTTGTGCTTTGAGTTCCTTATACATTATGGATATTAACCCTTTATCTATAAGATTTGCAAATATTTCCTTCCATCCTATAGATTGCCTTTTCACTTTGTGGATTGTTTCCTTTGCTGTGTAGAAGTTTTTAAATTTGAAATTTCTAGTATGTATGACACTAACTCAGAAAGACCTAGGAGTTTGGGACTGTGGAGAACAGTGGGAAGTAGAAGCACTCCAAGGTTCTCACTGGAGGCAGAGGGTGCAGGAGGAGAGGAGTGAGGGGAATGAAGATATTCTATGGGCCTCATCTTATCAGGGTTGAGAAGGAAGTAGAGATGAGCTAGAGCATCCTGGTGGGGGAAAAGAGCAGTTAGGGACATCATTGACAGAGAGCATAGACTGGGGTAAAAATAACACTTAGTTATATGCTATTTACAAGAAAATAAAACCTCATTTAGGCAGTGTTAATGGCTAAAATTGAAGACTGAACAAAGAGATATGAGACAAATTCAAATAAAAGGAAAGGAGTGTGTGGTGGAAATTTGCAGCTGTTTTGTGGTCCAGTTGCAAGAAGATAAGAACAAAGATAGAGGGTCTTAATAGTGGGATTACAGGCTGAGTTGTGTCAGCGTGACCTGTAAAACAAGAGTCTGTTACTGTCTAAAAGTCAAAACCAACCACAATACCTGACACAATCTGAAAAGTTTTTAATGAGCATCTGACCATTCAAGAACACTGTTTCTAGAACATATATAGCTTTGTGACATGAATGCAGGCTAAAGAGTATAAAGACTTAACATCGACAGTATCTCATAGAATCCTTTTTCCAAAAGGAGAGCGTTCTTTGGCCATTCTTTACAAAACCCAGAACATCTATTTTCTGACACAAGTACAATTTATTTTATGCAACAAATGGCAATATTAATGACAGACAAGGTCAAATTTAAAATTAAATGCATGGAAGAAGTACATTATGTAATAATGTTTATGAAGAGTATATTACACCAAATAACATAGCAGCTAACTATACAAAGTAAAATATTTTAGTAATAAAGGCAAAATTTGAAAAAAATAAAATTATTTGGAAGACAAAATATTCATCTTACATACTGGGACAACTCTAGTTAAAAACAGAAAAAGGACATAGAAAGAATGATACAATCAATAAACTTTATTTAATAGATGTGTATTAAACCTTACATACTTCTAAGGGAGAATAAATATTTTTCACATATTTACAGAACATTTACAAAGTAGATCTTGCTCTTGTACTGTACTTGGTCTCAGAAAACTTCAATAACTTTATTTTTTAAAATTTTTAATTATTTATTTTGTAGTGAAACAAGAAAAGTGTTTATTAGGAGGAAAAAGAGTATGTGTGAATAGGCACACACTGGCAGACTCAGAGAGAGAGTCGCACAGTTGTGGTAGTTTAAATCACTTATATGGGGCATTTCTTCTGGGTTTCCTTTGGCCAATCCTGAGTTCGTATTTGGTTTATCTCAGGGTCCTCCCCTGTGTGCATGGGAGCATCTCCTAGCCAAGATGGATTCTAGTGAAGAGGCCTATGGGTAGGTTGACATCACTTACTATGGGGTGGTGCCTCTTCCCTTTTGACCTCTGAGGAGCCTTTCTGTGCATGTGTAGTTGGGAAGGTCTTCTTGACCTTGAGAATGAGGACTATGTGGTCTCTTTATCTCTTATCTGGGCAGGGCTCAACTTCTCCTCCCTCCTGCTATTGTCTTTGTCTTGGAGTATCTGTCCCCAGGGGACAACTCCAGCTGCTCAGCCTGGGGCCCATCCATCTCCTGCCTCAAATCCCCCTGACAGATGTAGACAGACGCAAGAAATATTTATTGGGAAGATGAAGGCTGAAGGTCTGTCTTCTGTAGCTTCTTTAGGCTGGCATGGGCCTCATAGACCCTACCTAGCTGGGGTCATGGAGCTATCACCCTATCTCATTAAGGGGCCCCAGGGTGACTTCCATTGTTAGCTCATCAGTATCTGCTGTGGGGAGTGGCTGGAAGTTTTTAAAGTTCAATACTTTTATTTTATTTATTTATATTTTTGGCCACACTGTGTGGCATGTGGGATCTTAGTTCCCTGACCAGGGATTGAACCCGTGCCCCCCGAAGTGGAAGTTTGGAGTCGTAATCACTGGACAGCCAGGGAAGTCCCTAAACTTCAATAATTTTAAAGTAGAAATTTTGTAGTTCAAAATCCCTGATCAAATTCAATAAAATTGAAAAACAATTATAAAAAGTTGGCTTAAAATTTCAGTTTCTTTGGAAATTGAAAAGTATACTTCTAGATAATCTTTGGATCAAATAAAATATTAAAAGTGAAATTACAGACTGTGTTGAAAACAGTGTAAAGGAGAACATTTCATATCTAAACCTTTGAAAGCTATCAAAATCTGTAATCAGGAAGATTTTTACTTTCTTTCTTTCTTTCTTTTTTTTAAAGGGCTTCAAATACTTGGCTTTTTATTTATTTATTTATTTTTGGCTGTGTTTGGTCTTCATTTCTGTGCGAGGGCTTTCTCTAGTTGTGGCAAGCGGGGGCCACTCTTCATCGCGGTGCACAGGCCTCTCACTATTGCGGCCTCTCTTGTTGGGAGCACAGGCTCCAGATGCACAGGCTCAGTAGTTGTGGCTCACAGGCCTAGTTGCTCCGCGGCATGTGGGATCTTCCCAGACCAGGGCTCGAACCTGTGTCCCCTGCATTAGCAGGCAGATTCTCAACCACTATGCCACCAGGGAAGCCCAGATTTTTACTTTTAATGCTATCATTATTAAAGGAGAAAACAAAACAGATGAAAATAATAACTCCACTTAAGAAATTAGAAAGAGAAGTCCAAAGTAAACCAAAAGATATAAGTTATAAGAAATGAAATCTAAAATTAATGAATAACAAATAAAAAATTAGAAAAAAGAAAAACAAATCCAAAAGAAAATTTAAAAATACCCATAAAATAGATGAGCACCTTATAGCACTGATTAAGGAAGTTAGAAAAGGAGTAAATATTAAGAACAAGAAAAGAAACATAAACACATATAGAGAGAAATTTAAAATAATTATAATATAAAAATGTAGAGAAAAACAAATACCATATGCTAACACATATACATGGAGTCTAAAAAAAAAAAAGGTTCTGATGAACGTAGGGGCAGGACAGGAATAAAGACGCAGACATAGAGAATGGACTTGAGGACATGGGGAGGGGGATGGGTAAGCTGAGACGAAGTGAGAGAATAGCACTGACATATATACACTACCAAATGTAAAATAGATAGCTAGTGGGAAGCAGCCATAGCACAGGGAGATCAGCTCAGTGCTTTGTGACCACCTAGAGGGGTGGGATAGGGAGGGTGGGAAGGAGACACAAGAGGGAGGGGATATGGGGATATATGTATATGTAGCTGATTCACTTTGTTATACAGCAGAAACTAACACAACATTGTAAAGTAATTATACTCCAATAAAGATGTTAAATAAAAAACAAAACAAACAAATGTATGCACTCTAGAGTAATAAATTCGAAAAACCTAGAAAAAAATAAAGGATTTCCTAACAAAATAAAAGTTAACAAAACTGACCTAAGATTGGATTAAATTTTAAAGGTAATATAGGAAAGATGATTATAACTTTAACATTGAG
Source organism: Stenella coeruleoalba (assembly GCF_951394435.1). Taxonomy (NCBI): domain Eukaryota; kingdom Metazoa; phylum Chordata; class Mammalia; order Artiodactyla; family Delphinidae; genus Stenella; species Stenella coeruleoalba. The sequence goes on along the minus strand of NC_137150.1, from coordinate 128,709,823 downwards.
AAAGGCACCATGATCAGACGTTTTCATAACAGATTTAGCTAATCTTTAAAAAGTAGATAACTGCAGTATTATTTGAACAGTTGAAGGAAGTCTTTCAAATCCACTTTTTCAAACCAAAATTACTTTAAAATTAACTTGCTAAAGATGGCCAACCAAAAAACCCATAGATCACTAAGTAGTGTAGAGGGTAATTCTTTTTCTTTTTTTTTTTTTTAAATTTTTTGCCACACTGCGAGGCATGTGGGATCTCAGTTCCCCAACCAGGGATTGAACCCTCGCCCCCTGCATTGGAAGGCAGAATCTTAACCACTGGACCACCAGGGAAGTCTGAGGGTAATTCTTAATAAATTTTACCAAACAGTATCTGCAATGCATTTTACAGAGCAGATTCCCCATCCCAGATTTTCAGGAGTTCTTCAGTATCAGGAAATCTATCAACATAATCTATTATATCAACACATTGAAGAAAAAAATGAAATTTTATCAATAGATGCTTAAAAGACATTTGATAGAAATCATTAGTTACTTCTAATAAAATTATTAAGGAAGATAGATGATGAAATAAGAAAATATAAACCACTCAGCAAATGCTTTAAATTTTAAAACACAAAAACTATTTTAATTAAATTAGTTACTAGATAGAGATATCCATTATCACCATCATACTTAACATTATCTTGGAGGTGCTAGTGGATATAGAAGGTAAGAAACTAAAATAAATGATATATTGAGAGTTCCCTGGTGGTCCAGTGGTGAGGACTCAGCACTTTCACTGGCGTGGGCCTGGGTTCAATCCTTGTTCGGAGAAATAAGATCCTGCAAGCCATGCAGCGCAGCCAAAATGAAAAAAAAAATGATATGAACTTTGAAAAAAGTAATAAAATGATTTTTTTTTTTTCGGTACGCCTCTCACTGCTGTGGCCTCTCCCGCTGCGGAGCACAGGCTCCGGACGCGTAGGCTCAGCGGCCATGGCTCACGGGCCCAGCCACTCCGCGGCATGTGGGATCTTCCCAGACCGGGGCACGAACCCGTGTCGCCTGCACCAGCAGGCGGACTCTCAACCACTGCACCACCAGGGAAGTCCAAGTGATCTCTTTTTGATGATGATATTGTATACCTAGAAAATTCAAGATGCCCTAGTAAATATCACCAGATTTAAAAAGAAGAACTTGGTGAGGGCATGGATACAAGATAAATTTTTTTTAAAGCAATAATTTTCAAAATGTACTTTAACAAAATACTTAGAAACAGAAATGGGAAAGACTTCCTATTTACAGTCATTGAAAAATGTAAAATACTTAAGAATTAACTGAATAAGAGACAAATTTTTTCTGTAAGGGAAATGATAAAACCTTACTGAAACAAATTAAGTAAGATTTGAACAATGGAAAGCATACCTGTGGAACAGGAGTACTTAATAACACAAACATCAAATACATACACCTAATAAATGTGTAAGCATAATGCACTAAAATAAGAATTGGTGTTTTTTGGGAGGATCATTCGTCAAAGAAGGTTAAAGTCCATATTGAAGAACAGATGCACCAGAATAGCTAAGAAAATATGCAAGGGAGATTTGTGAGAGCTCTTATCTTACTGGTATTAACATGTATAATAAAGCTACTGCACCTCAGTCATGTGGTATTGGTAAAAGAATAGAAGAAACAATGAAGAAGTAGAGTCCAGTGTAGATGATAGTTGAATATATTTCTAAAGTGGTAGATCATTTTAGTGAGAAATCAGTCAATTATTTAACAAATGATGTTTAGACAACAGACTACCCATCTGGAAGAAAAGTATGTCCCTATCTTATTCTACATTTAAATTTAAATTCCAATGGCTGAAAAGCTTACCTGGTCAAAGTAAAATTGCAAAAGTCATGTAAGATGACCTAAAAACTGAATGTGTAAAATCTATGCACTGAGGAGCTATAGAAATCCAGAAGCTATAAAAAGAGAGACATGTTTAAATTTATAAAAGCTAAGAACCTTGATATGACAAAAGATACCATAAAAAATAACAGATGAACATTCAATTTAGAATAAAATATTTGTAACTGATTTGTCCAAACAGCTAAATATTTGACAAAAAGAGAAACAACCCAACTGAAAAATGGACAAAGAGTAGTGAATCCAAATGGCCAATACATTTATAAAAAGATTCTCAAATTCATTATTAGCAAACAAAGTTCAAATAAAAGTAAAAATAAAATGTCATTTTACACCAGACTGACAGGAATGGAGGAGAACTTTGATAACTATTACTGGTGGTGATTTAGGGAAAGGATTACTCTCATGGTCATGGCTGGTAGAAATATGAGGTGTTATAGGTTTGGAGAAATCCATCTGCCAACATCTATTAAATTAAAAAAAATATGTATGCTTTTTTTGCCCAGTCCATGGACTCTGTTCCACAGAAAGAAATGCATCAGTGTGTAAGGCTTTATGTTGTAGTGGCAAAAACCTCATTAGAAATAATGCATTAGTGTTATATCTCTTGACCTATAGTATTTTCCACAAGGTATTTAAATTTTTTAAAAATTTATATTGAAGTATAGTTGATTAACAATGTTGTGTTACTTTCAGGTGTACAGCAGATTGATTCAGTTATACATATACATGTATCTATTCTTTTTCAAATTCTTTTCCCACTTAGGTTATTACAGAGTACTGAGCAGAGTTCCCTGTGCTATACAGTAGGTCCTTTTTTGTTTTCTATTTTAAATATAGCAGTGTGTACATGTCATTCCCCAATTCCCAATGTATCTCTCCCCCTCCACCCTTCTCTCCCTGGTAACCATGAGTTTGTTCTCTAAATCTGTGAATCTATTTCTGTATTGTAAATAAGTTCGTTTGTATCATTTTTTTTTGTAGATTCCACATCTAAGTGATATCACATGATATTTTTCTTTCTCTATCTGACTTACTTCACTTAGTATGATAATCTCCAGGTCCATCCATGTTGCTGCAAATGGCATTATTTCATTCTTTTTAATGGCTGAGTAATATTCCATTTTATATATGTACCACATCTTTATCCATTCATCTGTCCATGGACATTTAGGTTGCTTCCATGTGTTGGCTATTGTAAACAGCGCTGCAATGAACATTGGGATGCATGTATCTTTTTGAGCCATGTTTTTCTCTGGATATATATATATATATATTTTTAAAAATATTTATTTATTTATTTATTTGGCTGTGCTGGGTCTTTAATTGAGGCATGTGGGATCTTCAGTTGCGGCATGTGGGATCTAGGTCCCTGACTAGGTATTGAACCCAGGCTCCCTGCATTGGAAGCATTGAGTCTTAACCACTGGACCACCAGGGAAGTCCCTGAATATATTTCTGAGTGAGGAGAGCAAGGTATAGAAGTTATACGATCCCCTTTTGTAAAATAACAATGCTCATATATGTAGACATATTTACATGTACATTTCTGTATAGGATTATATGGTCAGGGATTATATGGAAGGTTAAGCTAATGTGAGGAGTGAAGAGAAAGGCAATAGGTAGCTAGAGAAAACTATCCCTTTTTCAGAGAATGAATACCAGCCATGGTTAAGGTTATTTAAAATTGCATAATATTGACTATGAATAAAATTCCCAATGAGGAACTTAAAAAATTAAAGCCTGTCAAATCAACTGTTTTGGAAGATATAGACTTTGTGATATTTGTGAATGAATATGTACCATGTATATGTATGTATATATATATATATAATTTTTTTGTCATGTTTATTTATAGTCTCACATTTTTGTAAGTAGGTGTTATACCATACCATATTATGTTAAACCATAAATAAACAATAGATTTTTAAAACCTTTTTTTCAAAAACAGTCATGCCTATAACACCCTAAATAGTGCATATGAACATACATTTTATGTTTTATTTTTAATAGCTGATAGAAAAATAAAAATAAGAAATTTACAATTTTTTTTTTTTGGCCGTGCCACATGGCTTGTGGGATCTTAGTTCGCTGACCAGGGATTGAACCTGGGCCATGACAGTGAAAGCTCCAAGTCCTAACCACTGGACCATCAAGGATTAATCTCCAAAATTTACAAGCAGCTCATGCAGCTCAATAACAAAGAAACAAACAACCCAATCCAAAAATGGGCAGAAGACCTAAACAGACATTTCTCCAAAGAAGATATACAGATTGCCAACAAACACATGAAAAAATGCTCAACATCATTAATCATTAGAGAAATGCAAGTCAGAACTACAATGAGATATCATCTCACACCGGTCAGACTGGCCATCATCAAAAAATCTAGAAACAATAAATACTGGAGAGGGTGTGGAGAAAAGGGAACCCTCTTGCACTGCTGGTGGGAATATGAATTGGTACAGCCACTATGGAGAACAGAATGGAGGTTCCTTAAAAAACTACAAATAGAACTACCATACGACCCAGCAATCCCAAGGAATTTACTCTTGATATTAGAAGACACTCTGTTTCAGACAAATAAAATAAGTTTGTTTGCTTCATGTTCTTTTACTTCCGATGTTTGGAAAATTCTCTATTGGGAATTAAAATGGGACAATAGAATGCTTTTCAAGGAATATGAAGAATGAAAGCAAGGAATTTCCTAGGGCAAAAGTATCCTGCCAGCATCAACTTTGGAAGATCTTCTATGGAAGAAAAATTAAGGATGTTCTTTTGCTGTCTGTCCACTAATTATTTAAGGTATGTAAGAAATCAGCAGAGTTTCACCTCAGAGAGGTTTCACCACTTAGATCTGGCAATTCTCAAATTCATATTCCAATTTCAGAAGTACTTTTAACTCAAGTTTTGGACTAAGGTATGGGATGGAGAATTTCTCTTTATATTCATATAGCATCAAGTTAAAATCTTGGGTCGGGGAGGGAAGGACTGGGAATGTGGGATTAGCAGATGTAAACTATTATATATAGGATGGATAAACAACAAGGTCCTACTGTATAGCACAGGGAACTATATTCAATATCCTGTGATAAACCATAATGGAAAAGAATATTAAAAAAAGAATGTCAAAAGAATACATCTTAGAGTATATTGGCAGAAAGGTGGCAGGGTATTTATAATAAATATATCCATGTGAGTTTGTAACATCAACTAGTAGTTTCCTTTTTCTTTTATAAATTTATTTATTTATTTATTTTTGGCTGCATTGGGTCCTCGTTGCTGCGCGTGGGCTTTCTCTAGTTGTGGCGAGCGGGGGCTACTCTTTGTTGAGGTGCACGGGCTTCTCACTGAGGTTGTTTCTCTTGTTGTGGAGCACAGGATCTAGGCGCGTGGGCTTCAGTAGTTGTGGCACGTGGGCTCAGTAGTTATGGCTTGCAGGCTCTAGGGGGCAGGCTCAGTAGTTGTGGTGCACGGGCTTAGTTGCTCTGCAGCATGTGGGATCTTCCCGGACCCGGGCTCAAACCCGTGTCCCCTGCATTGGCAGGAGGATTCTTAACCACTGTGCCACCAGGGGAATCCTAGCAACTAGTACTTTCAACCCTAGCAGTGCATTAGAATCACCTTCAAGTACTTATTAAAAATGGGAATCCTTGTTAAAAATACACACACACACAAAAAGTCAAAATCTTGTCAAGCCTCTTTTGAGGTAGTGTGACATAGGTATAGATGTCTTCCTCCTCACCTGTAACTCCTCATGATAGGAATGAAAAATGTAGGTACTGATACATTTTTCTTTAATAAATGCCATGAATTTATGCTCAGCAGCACTGAATTTCAAAGAAGCATGTATTGCCAATTTCAACTACTAAAGAATAATCTGCAGGAGAACCAGCATAAGTCTTCTACAAAATTCAAGTATCAATAACCATCTCTGGAGCAGGTGACCTAAAGCCAATTTTGAAAAGGAAATTAAAATATGTAAACATTGGAAATATACCCAATTCACTCATAGGTTAAATGCAAATTCAGATTATAATAAAATGTCATTAGTATTCTCCTACTAATTTGGCATTGAAAAGTGCATCTTGACAAAGGTATTGAAAAACAAAGACTCTCATGTTTTGCTGGTGGTTAAACTCGCTCAACTTTTTAAGAAAGTAGTTGGCAATATCCATAGTAATTGAAAATACACAGAATATTCAACCCAAAATTCACTCTTCTGAGAGTTTTCTACAGATAAGCTCTCACATGTATGCACAAGGATGCTCATTATAATATTGTTTTTTAGGTAGCAAAATATTGGAAACACCTTGAATATCTGTCAGTAGGAACCTAGTTAAATAAATTATGGTATATCCATAAAATAGAATATTATACATCACTTGTAGAAGAATGTGGCAGATATAAATGTGTCAATATAGAAATATCTTCAAAAATATTTTAAAGGAGAAAATCAACATGTGTATGGTGTACTTATATTTGTGAAAAAGTAGAACATGCACGCAAGTCATATGCACATTATATATAAATGTGTATACATAAGTATATGTATTTGTGTCTGTCTGTGGCTGTATAAAAGCATACTTCAGAGATATTGTGGGTTTGGTTCCAGACCCCTGCAATAAAGAAAATATAGCAATAAAGAGAGTGGCAAATTTTTTGTTTCCCAGTGCATATAAAAGTTACGTTTGCACTGTAGTCCATTAAGTGTGCAATAGCATTATGTCTAAGAAAACGATGTGTATACATTAACTAAAAATACTTTGCTAAAAAATGCTAACCATCATCTGAGGCTTCAGTGAGTTGTAGTTGTAACATCAAAATCACTGATCACAGATCACTATAACACAGATAATAATATAATATAATAATAATGAAAAAGTTTGAAACATTGTGAGAATGACTAAAATGTGACACAGACACAAAGTGAGCAAATGTTGGAAAAAAGGTGCTGATAGACTTGCATGAAGCAGGGTTGCGTTCAATTTGTAAAAAACGCAGTATCGGGCTTCCCTGGTGGCACAGTGGTTGAGAGTCCCCCTGCCGATGCAGGGGACACGGGTTCATGACCCTGTCCGGGAAGATCCCACATGCCACTGAGTGGCTGGGCCCGTGAGCCATAGCCGCTGAGCCCGCGCGTCCGGAGCCTGTGCTCCGCAACGGGAGAGGCCACAACAGTGAGAGGCCCGCGTACCGCAAAAAAAACCCCAACCAACCAACCAACCAAAAAACCCTCTCAGTATCTGTAAAGCACAGTAAATCGAAGCACGATAAAACGAGGTATGCCTGTATACGTAGAATAACTACGTATACATAGATTCTCTCTTTATCTGTCTCTATCTATACCCATCTCTATATCTATCTATCTATCTATCTATCTATCTATCCATCTATCTATCATTTATCTACCTAAACTGATACTAGAGTTTATCCCAGGGAAGGAGAACTGAGAAACTGGAGGACATGGACGGGTTTAATTGTATATTCCTTTATACTAGTAGAATTAAAAAAAAAAGGAAGCATTTATTTAGTATATTCCAGATTTTGTTCTAAGCACTTTATACCCATTTTATGGATGAGGAAGCTGAATCCCAGTAAAGCAATACGCTTTTTTCCATAACCACTAGGTAATAGAGCCAGGGTTTGAATCCAGGCAGTCTAATTTCAGAACCTATGCTCTTACCTAAACGTGTGTATATGGCCTCTTTCCACAAATTAAAAAGAAAAAAATAAAGTTAAAAACAACCTCACCGAGTTAGAAATTTCAAAATAATGGAGCCAAGAAAGAGGTATAATTAAATTTGTACTTGTTTAATTGGGAAATGATTTCTTTTTGATTATCCTGTTGGGATGAACCTGGTAAATCATTCTCAGTCTTGGACAAGTTGTAAGAGTCAGTTAGAAAAATCTAGAAATTATGTAACTGCCATTTCTGGAATATGTCACATCCATCTGTTTATATGTCTCTGCTGCAGTTATAAGTAGCAGCCTTTGGGCACCATGCTCCCAAGAACTGAAAAGATTTGATGTGTGCCATGTCTCTGGGGTTTGTGTTTGCTTGAGGTGGTGTGAACTAATCTATCAGCTCATGGGCAAAGCTGATTCCAACAGTTAGTGGTTTCATTTCTTCCTGATCAAAGTATAAGTGGCTTTCTTTCTTCCTGATCAGACACCCTTTTACATAGAGCAAGGATGTTAAGGCAGGATCATGAGACAGAAAATATTACCAGTTGGAAAGAGCCAGAGGACTTAGGGCTAAAAGACCAATTTTAAAGCTTGGATGATTATATGACTTTGGACAAGTCACTTAACTTTTCTGAGTCTCAGTTTGCTATCTGTAAAAGAAAAATGCTAGTGCCTACTGCAGAGGTTGTTAGGAACAGATGAGATAACTCCTTAAAGTAACTAGCTCAATACCTAGCATGTGATCAGTGCCTACATAAAGTGTTCAGCTCAATACCTATTAAATGGTGGATACTCAAAATATATGAGCTGAATCTGAATTTCAGTTCCTTGTGAGCAGGCACACAATTCAGTCGTTGCTTGAATGTATGAATCAATGAATGAATGATTATGATTAACATAATCTTCTGCATGTAGTGTAACACCTGTATGTTGAATCTTCTAATGATGGAAAAGTGAGTCAGATCAAAGATCCAGAGTGTGAATACCTGTCACCCAGGTGTGAAAACCGGAGAGTTAATGGTTCTTAGGTGGAGCAGGATGTTTTGAGAGAGTTTTAACTCTGAGTATAGTATATAGTTTAGAACAATCTTCTTAATTAATATCATAGTACAGGTTCTTTGGTGTAATAGAATCTGCCCTCAATTCAGTGATTCTTTTGTGAGTTTATTACTATTATTACATTGTGTTCAAAAGAGCTCAAGTGTCCCAAAGCTTTTGCTTCCGGCTCTTATTACTAATTATTCCCATCAGTGGTAAGTGAGACTTGCAGAGTTAGAAAGGAAAAAGAGCAGGGAGACTCCAGGTATTGGGAACACACTCAAGACAACTGATTGTCATTTCCTCTCTTAACCTAGCCTTGTGATCGTATCACCTTTGGCTGAAACCACATCCTGCAACATGACTGTGCCTCTTTGTACTTGTTCCAGAATGTTTGTCCTATAATGTGAGATTTTGTGCCCCTTCCAGGGAAGGATACTTAAGTCCAGCCCTGATAATAAGGCAAAGTGACTCCAGGGAGAAATGCCCAGTGTCTGTGCCTTGCTATGTGAGGTTTATGCTGAAGAACTGAAAATCAAAGGCCTTAAGCACAATAATTTGTGCTTTTAGAGTCTGAAAGAGCTGCATAATATATGAACCTTCTAAAAAAGAAATCGTGTAGTTAATAAATTCCCCCTAGCAATTTGCTAATAAATTAAGCCCTATTCCCCCTGCAAAAAATTTTTTTTAAAGTAAACATTTATACAATGCCGATTGCATTAAAAAAGAAGAATCTGAATTAAACAGTGTTTTTTTGTTTTCCATTAACTTGTGCCCAAACACTGAAAATGACATAGAATACCTACAGCCATGGACATGAGTCTGACAATACTTGGCATGTAGATGTCAGGGACCAATTACTATTTGAAAGGTGATACTGTTCTTTTCTGTAACTTTAAGTTATCAACCTGCTGCTGTTTGTGTAGCCATGACATCATGTTGTATCCCTTCTGTCCCCACAACTTGATGTCTATTAATATACTGAATACCAGTGGTTATTGGCTCGTGGACCCATAAGTTGCATCCAAAAGAAATCAGAGTAGAAGACAATACACATTTTCAAAGGTTTTTTTTTTTTTTTCCATTGATGGATGGAATATTTGTTTTTCCCTTCCTTCTGCCTTCTTCTCTCACCCCTTTCTATCTTCTACCCACCCATTAAAAAATATTTTGAAGATATTTTCTCCTATAATTGTGTGGATGTACCATACCCAGGATTCTTGGTTTCAAATACAGAAGTTGACTCTGGTTAACTTAGGTTTTAAAAGAAGAATTTAATAGACCTACATGGAGGACCACCCTCTGGCAAGAATTCAGGGAGGCAAAGTCTGGCTTAGACCTTGGCGGAGGAAAGGCCTACTCTCTGGCTGGGAGCAGGCAGATCTTCTGCTCGTAGGCTTTTCCATACTGGGAGGTGGGACTCTGCCAGCCACCTGTCCAGGGATTTCCTCCAAATGAGCAGAAAATTTCATTTTCAATGTCCAGTAACTTCTCAATTTGGAAGAAAAACAAAACAAAACCCTTAAGCTTCCATTTTTTCCCCCAAATGTATTGTTTAGAACTAGCATGGCTATTGTGAGCGTTCACCTAGTAGGTTGTAGAGCCTAGTAGGTGTTAGAGCCACCTACATCCTTTACTTCTTAGTGGTACATTAAACGTGAAAGCAGCACATTCAATGTCTGATGAGGGCCTGTTTCCTGGTTTGCAGATGGCCACCTTCTCACTGTATCCTTACATGGAAGAGAGAGAGAGAGCAAGTTTGCATGTGTTTCTTCTTATAAAGGCACTAAACCCATCATGTGGGCTCTACCTTCATGACCTAATCACCTCCTAAAGGCTTCACCTCCTAATACCATCACATTGGGCATTAGGGCTTCAACATATGAATTTGGGGGAGACACAAGCATGAATATCCATAGCACCTCGGATCTGGCATATAGATGCCACTTAATAACTATTTGTTGAATGAGTGATTGCATGAGTGAGTAATCTCATGTCTACCTGGCGTTCTTTCCAAGATTATCTGGGAGATTTTCAATCTTCTTGTCTGCTCTGAACTCTCACTAGGGCTCTGTGAGGGCGTCTTCCTTGGGTCCCTCTGTTGCAATTTATCAGACGAATGGCTCGTCCAGGAGGAACATACTTGCATTTTTTTAAAGAGATTGGTTTTTTTCCTTGAGGTGGACCATTTTTAGTCTTTATTGAATTTGTTACAATATTGCTTCTGTTTTATGTTTTGGTTTTTTGGCCCCGAGGCATGTGGGATCTTAGCTCCCTGACCAGGGATCTAACTGGCACCCTCTGCATTGGAAGGTGAAGCCTTAACCACTGGACCACCAGGGAAGTCCCCATACTTGCATTTTGAAGACCTTGGTTATATCAATTTCTTCTCAATCCATGAAAAATCAGCATACTGGGGCACTCTTCTTCCTCATCCATTTAGGCTGAAGTTCATCACCATAGTGACTATTTTAAGTATGACTGAGGAGATTATTTCCATGTATGCAGCATTTAGCAAGGTTTACTTGGTCACTGGAAAGATGGGTTAGTTCAGCATTGGCTTGTGGATTCTTTATGCTGGTTTTGGTACTTTCCTTAGTGATGATCCTTGTTACAGTTGGAAAATTTTCTGTTGTCAATTTATTTTTATACAGTTTGTGGATGACCTTCACGAAGAACAACTTAAAAATCTATTGTTACTCGTAGGATGTGCTGTTGTCCATAGTGGCCTCGTGCTCGCCATTCTGATGGAATGTTAATTAATATTCAGTCCTGGAGAGATTTGAATGGCTCTGGCATGCTAGCTGATTGCACTAAGGATCTTAGGTAAAATCACTTTTCAACCAGAGAGACTCTTTTCCTAGATTTAAATATTCTTTCATGTTTCAGTCATCTTGAACTGTGTTTACTTAGCTAAATTTTTTTTTTTTTTATGGTGGGGACCCAAAATAACACGGGATACCTGCCAATATTTACAAAAATTTTTCCCTATTGGAGTGTGTGTGCACATATCAGGGCCCTTTAAGGTTATACTTACAGTGGGATCTTAAGTGTGTGTGATGATTGTCAAAAGGCAGTGAGAGTGACTTCCATCTATGGGGTGTCTGGATTATTCTGTTTGTGCTGAACTTTTCCCCTTTCATGAGTTTAGAAAAAGTGAAGGCCTGTGGAGTCATTTAATGTTTTTTGACCATTTAAAGCAAATGCATTTCAACATTTATAGACTACTTTCCTGGGTGCCCTTTTTCCCTCTCTTGAAGGCCGTGGGCTGAAATGACCATCCTTGTTCTGTGCCTCTATCTCCAGCTGGCCTCTTCTCTTCCTACCTGTGCCTTCCTTTCCTATGGCTGCAGCCATCTGACCAAGAGATGGAGGTGGACCTGGGCTCCAGTCTCCTGAGATCAACTGTCCTAGGACCAAGGAATTACCCAGGCCTTGGCCTTTCAGTGCTAAAATCAGGAAAGTCCTGGGCAACAAGGATGGTTGGTCTCCATACTTTTATTCTTGTTAGGGGATCTTTAAGAATTCCTAATCAATAGCTTCACTGACTGGACATTAAGTCTGTGACCTTGCATTGTTGCCCCGGAACTGAATTTTGCCTTGATCTAAGGTTGAGGAGCCACCTTGCACCTACATCTAGTAGAAAGGTCTTGGTCATACTTCTTTATAATGGAGGTCCTCTTGTCATTATCTGTCTAGTACTCCAGGTCCTTATAGCCTGGGTCCTGCCATGTTAGCCTTGGCCCCCAGGCTACATCTCTACCTAATGTGGTCTGCTTCTAGCTCTTTGGTGCCAAGACACCATCTATACTGCCTGTTACCTATGCTCAACTTGAAGTCTACCTAGCACCTCTAGTACTCGTTCTCAAAGTATGATCTTGCATCCCATCTATACATTAGCATCACATAGGAACTTTTAGAAATGCAAATTCTCAGGCTCCATGATCCTTAAAGCATGGCTACTTCCACTTTTGATAGAGACTGTCCAGTTTTGTCCAGGACTGAGTGGTTTACTGGGTATGGGACTTTCAGTACTAAAACTGGGAAAGCTCTGGGAAAACTGGACAGGTGAAAACCTTAACTGAGTAAGCCCATTAGTTCACTCAATGCTATTGACTTATGGGGACAGTAAAACAGGGAAATAAAAAGATTATCAAACCTTCAGGATATCCCCTCATTTACAAACAAAAGAAAGAATGCCAAAAGAAAGACAGTCTATTATGGGATATGCATGTGCAAAATGTATATTTGAATAATTTTCAGAATTGAATAGGTTCATTTCAACCAGCACTGTTTAAAGACTATTTTTTTTAAAAAAAACTTTTCTTGGAAGCAAACTCAGTGGAGTCAGGTTTTTAGAATGAACTTGCTGTGTAATCTCGGGCAAAGTACTGATCTTCTGCTTTATTTGTATTGGGGACAGTAATAAATTCTTCTTCTAATTACATTACAAGGGATGAATTGAGGATAAATGAGATTAAGTAGTGTCTATAAAAATACTCTATTTCTTAGATGGATGCTGTATAAGTATTTCATTTTATTAACGGTAATAAACCCATACACAGACACTTTCCAAAGAGAACATAATGTCTCTTACAAGATATGAGAAGAAACTAAAGGTAGCACCCGCCTTCCCCAGATGGGAGTCATTTCTCTCTCTTGTGAATTCCTGTAAGGCTTACTGTCCAGGCTTCTTCTCAGCCTTGACTGCGTACGGGAATCACTCCAAGAGCTCTTAAAAAACAAAAACAAAAACAAACACAAACTGATTCCAGGAACCCTCTTCCCTCCAGAGGGCCTGATTTAATCCATCTGCTGTGGTACTACGTCTTTGGGTGGTTTTGTTTGTTTGTTTTAAATTTTAGAGTTTTATTTATTTTTTTATAGAGCAGATTCTTATTAGTTATCCATTTTATACATATTAGTGTATATATGTCAAACCCAATCTCCCAATTTCCCAGTTCACCACACCACCCCTTGGGTGGTTTTAAATTCACCAGGTGATTCAAATATTTAGCCAGATTTGAGAGTCATGGGCCTAGAATAGTTTTCAAACATTAGTCATAAGAATCACTGGGGAGCATGTTAGAAATACAAAATTAGCCTCCCCCTCAGTCTGGTTAAGTAGATCTAGGGTAGGATTCAGCAATCTGCTTAGTATATAAACTTGTCTGAGAGTTCTGATGGAGCTGGTTGGAGATCTGGTCATTTTTAGAAACTTTTAACTGGATGTTTATTTATTTTTTTGCACAACATGGGACACATGGTTAGTAGAGTGTCTAATACATTACAGGTATTTAATAAATGTGTGCTGAATGAGGCTTGCTGATTTGTATCCATCGAGTGACATTGATTTTCAGCTCTTAGATTTTCAGCACTGGGCCTCAGGACTTGGGGCTACTTTTTAAATGATCTGTGCCTCAGTTAAGCTTGACACAGATGAGGTAATGTAAGCGCTTAATACACATCTCCACAATGTCGAGAACCTTGCCGAGCTGGAGAATGCCCCGGCAGTAGAAAGATAACCCCACACTGCTCTTCACCTTGAAACTCAGCCTTGTATTCTGGTTTCTGAAACGGTTCAGTGGAAACAGAGATCCGATGTCCAACTCAAACTTTAAAAAAGTACCAGCCAACAGAAATTAGCAAAGCCCACTGTCGTATCCAAATCAATGATTTTATTCCATTATGTTTTCCTCTTAGAACCCCATTTCTGAGCCTGCATTCAGCAAACAACAATCACCTAGTCTGCTAAGTGTTATCACGGCCTCAGAAAAAAAAGTCCCAGAGCACTTTGAACTTTGCTGTTGAAAAATCACAACAGAGAAGCAAAGCCTGATATAAAATGGTCAAAAGCCTTTGGATATAAAATTTTGGAACTGGCAGTTTAACAAGGCCCACCCTGCATGCAGCAAAAGGCTGAAAGTCCAAGACAAGCAAAGGCCTGTAGCGGTCGCTTAACAGAATTAGCCCTGCTGCCCTGTTCACATTACACTGCATTTGTCAAGCTGGATAGCCATCTCTTTCTTCCTGGAAGAACCAACTTTTTTTTTTTTAAGTTGACTTTTGTTTTCTGAGCCATGCCAACATTCCAGCCACATGAGAAAGCCTGAAGAGATCTAAACCCCAAATTCAAAGTACTGTTTGTACTACAAACATGTTACAGTTGTCATTGAACAGTACACAAACACATTAGGAGGAGGGAATGGAAACTGAATGGACATTAATTTCTGGGGTTAGCTGCCCAGGTGGAATGCTATATTTCAGAGGGCCCATCCAGATGGTAACAGCCTTCCCTAAAGTCTAATTCAAGTCACCATAGGACAAAGTTTGTGGATACTAATTACAGCAGCTCAGCTAGATAATTAAATCAAACATTCAGTAACAATTGAGGACAGAATCCAGCTGGAGTTCTTTAGTTCTTTCATAGCAAAACTAGTCTACCGACAATTAAGAGGGCCCAGGGATATATTTACATATATAAAAGTGTGTTGTAACCACTTCTATGGTGTGGCTCATTTGAAGGAAATAAACTAGAGAAATTCTTCACATATTTCATTCCACAAATGTTCTATAAAATTCCTGCTGTAATCGGTCCCTTAAATATTCTTTTTTTTACAACATAGGCCAAGAAACCCAGCATTTTTAAAGAAAATGGCTATTTCACATGATTTGTGATTTAAATTATGTGTTTCTTAATATTGTCAGTAGGACTTAAAACACAAATTGCCAAATGTTTAAAATAACTTTACCTTATTCTCTGCTTAATTTGGATTGATACCATTAGGTAAATTTGTAACTTCTAAGGAAAATAAGGAAGACCTTATTTCCTTTCCTTCTCTTTTTTTTTTTTTTTTTTTTTTTTTTTTTTTGCGGTACGCGGGCCTCTCACTGTTGTGGCGTCTCCCGTTGCGGAGCACAGGCTCCGGACGCGCAGGCTCAGCGGCCATGGCTCATGGGCCCAGCCGCTCCGCGGCATGTGGGATCTTCCCGGACTGGGGCACGAACCCGTGTCCCCTGCATCAGCAGGTGGACTCTCAACCACTGCGCCACAAGGGAAGCCCGACCAGGTTTTTTTAAAGCTAATAAACTGTACAGTTTTTATTCGGTTCAGATGGCACGTTTTGACTCCACAACATAAAAGACTATGTGTATCCTTACGTCATGCGTACCCAATAATACCCATCTAGTTTTACTTGAGGCTTTTCTGTACCCTGTTATTTGTTGACTCTCTCTCAAGCAACTACCAGAGCTTCAAGAATTCCCAGTTTTGGTGGGAAGCAGCAGCATAGCACAGGGAGATCTGCTCGGTGTTTTGCTATGACCTAGAAGGGTGGGATAGGGCGGATGGGAGGGAGACTCAAGAGGGAGGGGATATGGGGATATATATATGCATATGGCTGATTCGCCTTGTTGTGCAACAGAAACTAACACGGTATTGTGAAGCAATTATACTTCAATAAAGGTCTATTAAAAAAAAAAGAATTCCCAGTTTCTTCAAATATTCACCAACTGAGGGTAATGAAAACATTAAAGGCTGATTATAGATAACCCACAGTTCTTAGGTTTGGAAATGGTAAAGAAAAGACAGATAAGGAGGAACATTTAAAACAAAACTACAGGGCTTCCCTGGTGGCGCAGTGGTTGAGAGTCTGCCTGCCGATGCAGCGGACGTAGGTTCATGACCCGGTCTGGGAAGATCCCACGTGCCACGGAGCGGCTAGGCCTGTGATCCATGGCTGCTGAGCCTGCACGTCCGGAACCTGTGCTCTGCAACGGGAGAGGCCACAACAGTGAGAGGCCCGTGTACCGCAAAAAAAAGAAAAAAAGAAAAAACAACAACAAATATAGGTGAGAATTTGACATACCGAAAAGCAACTTTTAAATCAGCAAGAACATGCCTCTGTAGTTCTATTACTTTTGGCATTAAGAAATGAATCCTAGAGCTCTTCTCTGAGGTCCTACCCACTGAGGAGGTTGTGAAAACAATAGTTCTTTGCCTCAAGATTGTGGTGACCAGTGGCAAAGCTAAGCTGAAGCTACCAGACCTTTACACTACGTCCTCTGGGCTGTGATGAAGCTCTTGAGGGGTTCTGGGGAAGATAAAGTGAGGTCCGGCTGCAGCTAGCCCACCATGAAAATTTCTCTGCACAACTGTCCCAAAGTTTGGATCACTGAGAATTCCTAAGGAGAGTGAGGAAAAAGAAGAGGAAGAAGGGAAAACCAGAAGGTTGTTTGGAGTGGGGAGGGTCTCAGGCTCTGTCTAGACATCATTCTATATTCCTGTCCAGAAGTGCACATGGTTGGTCCCCAAGAGAGGCTTATATTATTTTATTTATGCAGCAATTTTACGTGGTGGTATCAATTTCACTTTAACAATGGACAAACCATAGTTCTGGGAAGGTAAGTATGGTGACTAAGCTCACACAGCTAATAAATGGGAAGCTGGGACTTAAACACTATACTTTTGTCCAATGCACTGTCCATCTCCCAAAACATAGAGCCAAGGAATGGAAGGGGCAATTAAGGAAGGTCATTGCTCTCTGTTCCTCTCATAGGCCCATTTTCTTCACTCCATCAGACATGTATTAGTAGCTACTTGGTGCAATTAGTAATCTTAGTAAGGCCCCTTATTTCTCTTCTTTAATTACTCCCTCAAGGTATATATTTCTCAAAAATGAATACTTATGAAATGAACCATTTCAAACTTATGTTTTTCAAGTGAAGTCTAGAGTTAATAAGTATCTAAACATTACTCCCAAACAAGAGATGTGCACTTTTTCTTTCTCCCTCTTTGATTAACCCCATACGTACCTAACATGTTGAGGTTTCTTGTAATTTTGGTTATAAATGGTTATTAAATTTTAAAAAGTCAATGATTTTTGAAATAGCTACTGTTTTCTTTGTTGTCTACAATGTATTGTATTCCAAAGCTTCCTCTTTTTATATTTACTTTAAAAAATTTTTGGAGTAAATCTTGAAAAATTATTTCAGAAAGGATGAACAATTAAGTTTTCTGAGTTCTTCTGTATCTAAAAATATCTTTCTATTGTGTTTGCACTTGAAATTTGGCTGACATAGAATTCTAGGTTCAACTCTTAATTTTTCTTAGAATTTTGAGCATAGTATTCCAGCATTTTCTCACACCCAGTGTTGCTGGGTCTGAGAAATGACAGATAGGTAGTAATCTAATTCTCATTCCTTAGTTGATAACCTTTTCCACTTCTCTGGAAGTGCTTAGGATTTTCATTTTATCACTGGAGTTCTGAAGTTTCATGTGGATGTGATTTACTGTTGTTCATTCATTCATTCTCATAGGCACTTGATGGACCCTGTGAATGAAAAGATGCATATGTTTCTTCATCTCTGGGGAAGTTTCTTCAATAACTTCTATGTCGTCTCCTTTTTTCTGTGATCTCTGTTTTTGCTCTGGGATACCTATCAGACAGCCGCTGAAACTTCTGGATCTGTCCTCCAAGTCTTCTTCTCTTCCTTCATGCCTTCTGTCTCATTTTTCTTTTACACAGCATTTTGGGAGACTTGCTCAGCTTGAGCTTCCAGCTCGCCAATTCATTCTTCAGCTATGTCCATTCTACTTAGATAACTTAAAAAAATTCAACAATAACATTTTAAATTTCTAAACCCTTTAGTTTGTTTTTCTTTTTGGCTATATCCTCTGATTTCTGAGAATATCACTATTGTATTAATTTGCTAGGGCTGCCACGACAAAGCCATAGACATGGTGGCTTAAACAATAGAAATTTATTTTCTCATAGTTCTGGAGACTGGAAGTCCAAGATCAAGGTGCTGAGCAAGGTTAGTTTCCTCTGAGGCTTCTCTCCTTCACTTGCAGATGTCCATCCTCTTGCTGCCTCTTCAAATGGTCTTTCCTCTGTGTATGCACATATCTGCTTTCCCTTATGTGTCCTAATCTCTACTTATATAAGGACTCTAGTTTTGGATTAGGGACCACCCAATAACCTCATTTTAACTTAATTACTTTTTTAAAGGCTCTATCTCCAAGTATTCTATACAATCACATTCTGAGTTACTAGGGGGTTAGGGTTTCAAGATATAAATTTTGGGGGAATTCAGCCCTTAATGACTATATACAATTTTTACTTAAAGACATTTCCCTCACCTTGTTCTATTAATTCTCTTTTCTCAGATGTTAGTTAATCAGTTAGTTGGATTTGGTGCCATTCTTTAGTGGTATTGCTTTAACTCAAATGTTCAGTAATTTTTAGTTGTTTTCTTATCTTTGTCCTTGTTACTTGTATGAAGATGCTGATTGTAGTAACTGTAGATCACCTTTAATGATAGCATGGGAAGGGTGGAATGCTCTGCTGGATGAGAGGTAAGGAGGTTCCCTGCTCCTCCTTGGGTCAGTTTCTTTTATTTTTTTATTAGAGTGTAGTTGATTTACAATGTTGTGTTAGGTTCAGGTGTACAGCAAAGTGAATCCGTTATACATATACATATATCCACTCAGAATATTGAGTAGAGTTCCCTGTGCTATACAGTAGGTTCTTATTAGTTATCCATTTTATATATAGTATTGTATATGTTAATCCTAATCTCCCAATTTATCCCTCTCCCCGCCTTTTGCCCCAGTAACCAGAAGTTTGTTTTCTACATCTGTGACTCTATTTCTGCTTTGTAAATAAGTTCATTTGTACCATTTAAAAAAATTCCACATATAAGCGATATCATATGCTATTTGTCTTTCTCTGACTTACTTCACTCAGTATGACAATTACTAGGTCCATCCATGTTGCTGCAGATGGCATTGTTTCATTCTTTTTTATGGCTAATATTCCACTGTATATATGTATCACGTCTTCTTTATCTGTTCCTCTGTCGATGGATACCGCCTGGGTCTTGGACCCTGGAGCGGACATCAGTGCTTTACCTCAGTTCCCAATGTTTCTCCTGGCAGCTGTTTAGCAGGATGTGGGAGGGACTAACCAGTTTAGCATCTTCAAAGCTGCCTTCAGACTCTTCCCTATTATTTTATCTGTTGACTGTGGAACTCCCAGAACTGCATGCCACCTTCTTCTGCATGTGTTTCACACTGAGGCTTTTTTCAGTTTTGTGACTCTGCAGATATGATTCTGTCTGTTTGCCACCTTTTAGAGATTCCTTAGAAATGTCTTTAGATGGCACACTTTCTTTTCTTCTAACATGTGGTGAATTTATTGTCTTCTATTTTTAATTGATTTGCTTTTCATGAAATTTGGGGTAAGAGTGATAATATGTATAATTGCTTCTAAATTTTTACATTATTATCAAGTAAATCTGGAAATGCCATTATATTATCATTCAGTATCAGTAGATATTCAAATATGTTAAAAATGCCCTCAATCCCTCTGGCTAGATCACAAATAGTTGTTGTCTAATCCCAACAATCTCCATTTCTATCCTCCTAGAACATTTTTACTCCTTCCATTTTTCTCACGTCTTTTCTAAAACGTCTTCAACAGCCATGTAAAACCATAAAACATCTTGACCTTAGGATTTACCTACCTTTTTGATGAACTATATCGTTAAAAAAATCACTATTGACCTGTTGAGAGGAAAAAGATTTAAGGAACAGATGGATTTTGTTTTGGATATGTTGTGTTTGAAGTGACTAAGTGATATATACATAGGAACATTGAGCAGCCATTTGGAGATACAGTAGAAAACTTTTCAAGCTCCAGCTTACTGCTCCATTTATTCAAGGAAATCCTACTATATAAGTATTATTATATTATGTACCAGAGATACAAAGATTAGCAAAGCATGATACTTACATTCAAGTAGCTGAAAATCTAGTGAGAATTTCTATAAAAGAAGTGTGTACAATGGATACAGAGAGTGAGTGGAATAGTGAGGACAAGCCAATCCCAAATCACTACCCACTCTGTAGATTCTCTTTGGGTTGGAATATGCCAAAGTTAAGTACTGTACACACTTTTGTTTTTGTATGTGCTTGGCTGGCTAACTGGGGCACTGTTCAGTGTGTATTGTACAACCTATCCTTTTCATGTTAGGGGCTTAATCTTGGGTTTAGTGAAAGTCTCTCCACACCATTCCTCCTCCACCTCTTCACCCACAACAATGCACAAACTGTTATTCAAACTCTGGAAAAGTGGCTCTTTGGAAGATGAGGTGTGGTTTTCAAGGGGGAGCAGAAGGCTCAGCAGAACATAGACTAGGGAAGAAGGAACACCCAGTTGAGTCTCTGGAGGGAAATCATCACAATGAGAATACGGTGGGGGGAATGAGTCTTGATTTCTTGGGAATGGTTTTATTTATGGGTTGTCAAGAGAAGAAAGGTGTGCTGGATGTTGTTTATTGGCTTTCAACAACATCCTTGCCCTTCTAAGCTCCATCCTGCCTTATAGGGCTGAAATGTTAAAAATTATATACAATGGAATATTACTCAGCCATAAAAAGAAGCGAAATTGAGCTATTTGTAATGAGGTGGATGGACCTAGAGTCTGTCATACAGAGTGAAGTAAGTCAGAAAGAGAAAGACAAATACCGTATGCTCACACATATATATGGAATTTAAGAAAAAAAATGTCATGAAGAACCTAGGGGTAAGACAGGAATAAAGACACAGACCTACTAGAGAATGGACTTGAGGACATGGGGAGGGGGAAGGGTAAGCTGTGACAAAGTGAGAGAGTGGCATGGACATATATATACTACCAAATGTAAAATACATAGCTAGTGGGAAGCAGCGCATAGCACAGGGAGATCAGCTCGGTGCTTTGTGACCGCCTGGAGGGGTGGGATAGGGAGGGTGGGAGGGAGGGAGACGCAAGAGGGAAGAGATATGGGGACATATGTATATGTATAACTGATTCACTTTGTTATAAAGCAGAAACTAACACATCATTGTAAAGCAATTATACTCCAATAAAGATGTAAAAAAAAAATTATATTTACCAGTTTACCTTGTCAGCAGGTTGTAGTCTAGAGTTCTCCAATGTGAGGCTCATGTGTGAATTTGGAGAAGTAGGAAAGAAGGAGGAGCTGTTGATCTTTGGTTGTCGTGACAGGCAGGTGACTGAGCGTCAGCAGAGGATGGAGGTAAGATTTTGCAAAAGGCTACTGGGTGTCCTGAGAATTACTCACTCTGATGCTTGTGGAAATTTCTTGGGATTCCTGCCCTTTAAGACATAAATTATTTCTTGAAATACCCAGAATGGCTTCTGTTTTCCTGACTGAACCCTGACTGACTAAAGGGAAATGACTGCTGCCTGAACTGGCATGAAAGTTGCGTGTACAATTTGGGGAGCCTAAGTAATTGTCACTTACACAGATGGTTTCCCCAAGAACCAGAGGCATGGATGCTACTGAATAGATAGGACTGAATTTCTGGCAGGGCAGGGCCTGGCACTGGCACTGGGCTAAAGGGACTCTCAGTTTTTCCCATGGCCACAGGGGATCCAGACATTCAGACTTTTTGGGCTTTTTCATATCCATGTGCCTTGTAGACCATGAAACTATGTGGGAGATCAAGGTAATGAGAGAATGCAAGGGAATTTATACTCAGATATTGATAATCCTCCAAGGTTTGTATCAATGGTTACTTATTCCTTGAGGCATTTCCCTGAGTTATTTCAGACTTATTTTTGTATTTCAAAAATGAAACTCCTTTTAGATGCACTCATGATAGGTCCAACTCCTTATGAATTCTGTCTGTAATTAGCAGCCTTACAATGAGTTTTCAGCATAATATATTGGAGTATTTTAAGAAAAGTGTTATGAATTGGGAAATTGGGATTGACATATATACACTAATATGTATAAAATGGATAACTAATAAGAACCAGCTGTATAAAAAAATAAATTTCTAAAATTCAAAAAAAAAAAAAGAAAAATGTTAGAAAGACTTTTTTCCTGAACAATTATATCCACTGTAGCAGAAAGTGCTTCCCCATTTTACAATATTGAATGGATATTAGGCTTGCATTAGGTCTTCTTTTCATTTTTAAAAAATATCTTTATTGGAGTATAACTGCTTTACAATGGTGTGTTAGTTTCTGCTTTATAACAAAGTGAATCAGTTATACATATACATATATCTCCATATCTATTCCCTCTTGCGTCTCCCTCCCTCCCACCCTTCTAGGTGGTCACAAAGCACCGAGCTGATCTCCCTGTGCTATGTGGCTCCTTCCCACTAGCTATCTATTTCATATTTGGTAGTGTATATATATCCATGCCACTCTCTCACTTTGTCCCAGCTTACTCTTTCCTCTCCCCGTGACCTCAAGTCCATTCTCTACATCTGCATCTTTATTCCCGTCTTGCCCCTAAGTTTTTTTTTTTTTTTAGATTCCATATATATGTGTTAGCATACGGTATTTGTTTTTCTCTTTCTGACTTACTTCACTCTGTATGACAGACTCTTCATCCATCCACCTCACTACAGATAACTCAATTTTGTTTCTTTTCATGGCTGAGTAATATTCCATTGTGTATATGTGCCACATCTTCTTTATCCATTCATCTGTTGATGGACACTTAGGTTGCTTCCATATCCTGGCTATTGTAAATAGAGCTGCAATGAACATTGTGGTACATGACTCTTTTTGAACTATGGTTTTCTCAGGGTATTTGCCCAGGAGTGGGATTGCTGAGTCATATGGTAGTTCTTTTTTTAGTTTTTTAAGGAACCTCCATACCGTTCTCCATAGTTGCTGTAAAACTTACATTCGCACTAACAGTGCAAGAGGGTTCCCTTTTCTCCACACCCTCACCAGCATTTATTGTTTGTAGATTTTTTGATGATGGCCATTCTGACTGGTGCGAAGTGATACCTCATTGTAGTTTTGATTTGCTTTTCTCTAATGATTAGTGATGTTGAGCATCCTTTCATGTGTTTGTTGGCAATCTGTATATCTTCTTTGGAGAAATGTCTATTTAGGTCTTCTGCCCACTTTTGGATCGGATTGTTTGTTTTTTTGATATTGAGTTGCATGAGCTGCTTGTAAATTTTGGAAATTAATCCTTTGTCAGTTGCTTCATTGCAAATATTTTCTCCCATCCTGAGGGTTATGTTTTCGTATTGTTTATGGTTTCCTTTGCTGTGTAAAAACTTTTAAGTTTCATTAGGTTCCATTTGTTTATTATTTTTTTTAAATTTCCCTTTCTCTAGGAGGTGGGTCAGAAAGGATATTGCTGTGATTTATGTCATAGAGTGTTCTGCCTATGTTTTCCTCTAAGAGTTTGATAGTGTATGGCCTTACATTTAGGTCTTTAATCCATTTTGAGTTTATTTTTGTGTTTGGTGTTAAGGAGTGTTCTAATTTCATTCTTTTATATGTAGTTGTCCAGTTTTCCCAGCATCACTTCTTGAAGAAGTATACTGTCATTTGAAACCTTCTGTCATTAGGTTCTAGTACTCCTCACAGCAGTCTGATTTGGTCTCTGTTTCTACCTTTGAAACATATTTTGTGAATCTCTCCTTTGGTACCCTTATTTACTCTATTCCTGTATCCTGCCTACCATTAATCTGAACACTACCTTTTCTTCAAAGGCCAGTTCAGATGTCTTGTTCTCCAAAAACATTTCTTCAGTTCACATTACTTATCAGCGATCCCTTCCACCTTTTGAAGTCACAAATTACATGTCACTTCTATAGGAGTACTGTCCATTACATTAGGACAATTCATCCAGGACAGAATCTTATTCTACTTTATTACCATACTAGGAAGAGAGTACATAAACATTTGATGAATAAAAAAAAAACAACAACAAAAAACATTCAGCCACAACCTCAGTGATGCTTCTGTAATTGATTATTTTTGGTACACGAGTGGTCTGCATAAATGGTTATAATGATCTTGAGACACTTAGAATATATCGTTCAGCTGCAGGGACACTGGTATGCACCAAAGTAAAGCAAAATAACCTCATTATTAACCCAACAGTGGAGCTGGCTCTTGATTCCAAACAGGCAGTAGTATAATGGCTCTTGCTGTCACTAACCATTTTGGGAAACCATCATATGAGCAGAGACTGTCGTTCCCTACAAGGATTCAGATAAGTGGTGGTTGTCACCTTCCTTCCAGGATTCGAGAAGTCAACATGCCTGTTTTCAGCTAGAAAGTGATTAGAGGTCAAGAGAATTTGGAATTATCACCATGGAAGAAGCCCACATGGTGCCAACAGTAACGTGATGGTATCGTGTGTGGGAACGGTGAGCTCAAGTGTTGAGAAACGTGAGCTGGGTAGAAATACAACTACTAAGAGGTAATTTCAGTTTCATAATTTTTTTAGGTTGAGATATATTTTTTCATAATGTTTTAATATCTAGTGAAGTAATACACATACAGCAAAGAAAAACAGGAAGGTACATGAATGCACAGGGAGAGGCACAGTCCCTGCACACCTCAATTCCCTCCCCAACTCTTTAACTTTCTGTTTTGAGTTCAGGTTGTTACCACCAAAATGCTCATTCAAAGCCTATTCTGCTACTTCTTTCATCTTAAAATAATTTTCACACAGTTTCTAGTAATCCTCTGATTTGAAATTTTAAAATTTAGGTCACCTGAACCAACTCCCTCTCTTCTCTCTAACCTCTTCCCAATTTTAGACAGTCCTTCTGTCAGTTACAGTGTAAATATGTCATATAATTAAGTGCACATTTTTAAAAATCAGATTTATATTTCTTGTCATCTCTATTTCTACACTCACTCTCCAAGAGCTGTTAACTGGGCCTTTGTTAGGGGAGATAATGTTTATTTTATATTCTGTACCATAATTATGTTTTGTCTACTTTGATTGTAGGTTGATTTAAGAGTTCAAAACAGTACAGTTCCTTAACAAAACTATGATAAAGTAAATGTTATTTGTCCAAAGCCAAAAAAAAAAAATGACAGTTTTAATCTGTTGTCCTTGAGTGCTTTAAAAATAACATCTTGGCAAACATTAAAAATAACATTTTCATAATTAAAACTATTAAATTCAAATCAGTTAAAATACATTTAGGTAAAAGACTAAGGTCAGAAGGAAGAAGTAGAGCCATCTCTGAAGATAACAGGATTGTTCACATAGATAATCTTAAGGAATCTATAAACTAACCATTAGAATACATAAGTAAATTTATCAAGTTCACAGGATACAATGTTAATGTTAGCAAATCAATTTTATTCATATATAAGAATAGCAGTAAATAATCGGAAAGTGAAATAAAAACAATTTACAATAACACCAAAAAGCATAACATATTGAACAACTAA
Source organism: Stenella coeruleoalba (assembly GCF_951394435.1). Taxonomy (NCBI): domain Eukaryota; kingdom Metazoa; phylum Chordata; class Mammalia; order Artiodactyla; family Delphinidae; genus Stenella; species Stenella coeruleoalba. Next base: position 128,683,964 of record NC_137150.1, on the reverse strand, counting down.
CTGTTGTTCAATTTGTTTGCCAACAAATCAGATAACCTAGATGAAATGGACAAACGCCTAGAAACACAAAACCTACCAGGAATGAATCATGAGGAAATAGAAAATGTGAATAAATCTATAACCAATAAGGAGATTAAAAATGTAATAAAAACCTCCCAACAAAGAAAAACCTTGGATCTTATGGCTTCACTGGTGAATTTTACCCAATATTTAAAAAATAGTTAACATCAATTCTCCTCAAACTCTTCCAAAAAATTGAAGAGGAGGGAACACTTCTTAACCCATTCTGTGAGGCCAACATTACTCTGATATCAAAGCCAGAAAAAGATGCTACAAGAAAACTACAGAGCAGTATCCCTTATGAACATTGATTCAAAAATCCTCAACAAAATACTAGCAAACCAAGTTTAGCACCACATTAGAAAGATCACACACCATGACCAATGGGATTTATTCCTTGAATGCAAAGATGGCTTAACATATGAAAATCAAGCAGTCTCTTACACCACATTAACAGAATTAAGCAAAGAAATACATTATCATCTTAATTGAGGTAGAAAAAGCATTTGACAACATTCAACACCGTTTCATGAGAAAAACATTTAACAAAATAGAAATAGAGGATAACTACTTCAATATGATAAAAGCCATATATGAAAAATGCACAGTAAATATACTGTAAATACCAATGTTTTATAAGATCAATGTTGTAAAACTGAAAGCTTTTCTTTCAAGCTCAGGAACAAGGTAAGGATGACTGCTTTCATCATTTCTATTCAACGTGGTACTGGAAGTCACAGCCAGAGCAATTAGGCAAGAAAAAGAAATAAAAGTCAAGCAACTCAGAGAGAAGAAATAAAATGATCTGTTTGTAGATGATATGATCTTATATGTAGAAAACCCTAAAGAGTGACCAAAAAAATGTAATAACTAATAAAATAATTCAATAAATTTATTGGATACAAAATAAACATACAAAAATCTGTTGTGTTTTTATACAATAACAGTGAACAATCCCCAAGGGAAATTAGGAAAACAATGCCATTTACAAAAGGATCACAATAATAAAATATGTAGAAATAAACATAACTAAGGAGGGGTGCAAGCCTCTAAGATAGCCCCATCCACCAGAGGGCAGAGAGCAGAAGCAAGAAGAACTACAATCCTGCAGCCTGTGGAACAAAAACCACATTCACAGAGAGATAGACAAGATGAAAAGGCAGAAGGCTATGTACCAGATGAAGGAACAAGATAAAACTCCAGAAAAACAACAAAATGAAGTGGACATAGGCAACCTTCTAGAAAAAGAATTTAGAATAATGATAGTGAAGATGATCCAGTACCTCATAAAAAGAATGGAGGAAAAGATCAAGAAGATGCAAGAAATGTTTAACAAAGACCTAGAATAATTAAAGAACAAAAACCTAGAAGAATTAAAGAACAAACAAACAGAGATGAACAATACAATAATGGAAATGAAAAACACACTAGAAGAAATCAATAGCAGAATAACTGAGGCAGAAGAATGGATAAGTGACCTGGAAGACAGAATGCTGAAATTCACAGCCATGGAACAGAATAAGGAAAAAAAGAAAAAAAAAAAAAGAAAACAAATGAAGACCTCTGGGAAAATTAAGTGCAACAACATTTGCATTATAGGCATCCCAGAAGGAGAAGAGAGAGAGAAAGGACCTAAGAAAATATTTGAAGAGACTGTAGTGGAAAACTTCCCTAACATAGGAAAGGAAATAGCCACCGAAGTGCAGGAAACACAAGAGTCCCAGGCAGGATAAACCCAATGAGAAACATGCCGAGACACACAGTAATCAAATGGACAAAAATTAAAGACAAAGAAAAATTATTGAAAGCAACAAGGGAAAAATGACAAATAACATACAAGGGAGCTCCCATAAGGTTAACAGCTGATTTCTCAGCAGAAACTCTACAAGCCAGAAGGGAGTGCCATGATATATTTAAAGTGATGAAAGGGAACAACCTACAACCAAGATTACTCTATCTGGTAAGGATCTCATGCAGATTTGACAGAAAAATCAAAAACTTTACAGACAAGCAAAAGCTAAGAGAATTTAGCACCACCAAACCAGCTCTACAACAAATGCTAAAGGAACTTCTCTAAGTGGGAAACACAAGAGAAGAAAAGGGCCTACAAAAACAAATGAATAACAATTAAGAAAATGGTAATAGGAACATACATATCGATAATTACCTTAAACGTGAATGGATTAAATGCTCCAACCAAAAGACACAGGCTCGCTGAATGGATACAAAAACAAGACACATATATATGCTGTCTACAAGAGGCCCACTTCAGACCTAGGGACACATACAGACTGAAAGTGAGGGGTTGGAAAAAGATATTCCATGCAAATGGAAATCAAAAGAAAGCTGGAGTACGAATACTCATATCTGATAAAGTAGACTTTAAAATAAAGAATGTTACAAGAGACAATGAAGGACACTACATAATGATCAAGAGATCAATCCAAGAAGAAGATATAACAATTATAAATATATTTGCACCCAACATAGGAGCACATCAACACATAAGGCAACTGCCAACAGTTATAAAAAAGGAAATCAACAGTAACACAATAATAGTGGGGGACTTTAACACCTCACTTACACCAATGGACAGATCATCCAAACAGAAAATTAATAAGGAAACATAAGGTTTTAATGACATGACAGACCAGCTAGATTTAATTGATATTTATAGGACATTCCATCCAAAAACAGATTAAACTTTCTTCTCAAGTGCAAATGGAACATTCTCCAGGATAGATCACATCTTGTATCACAAATCAAGCCTTGGTATATTTAAGAAAATTGAAATCATATCAAGCTTCTTTTCTGACACAATGCTATGAGATTAGAAATCAGTTACAGGGAAAAAAAGGTAAAAAACACAAACACATGGAGGCTAAACAATACAGAACTAAATAACCAAGAGATCACTGAAGAAATCAAAGAGAAAATAAAAAAATACCTAGAGACAAATGATAATGAAAACACGATGATCCAAAACCTATGAGATGCAGCAAAATCAGTTCTAAGAGGGAAGTTTATAGCAATACAAGCCTATCTCAAGAAAGAAGAAAAATCTCAAGTAAACAAATTAACCATAGAGCTAAAGGAACTAGAGAAAGAAGAAAAAAAAAAAAAACCCCAAAGTTAGTGGAAGAAAATAAATCATAAAAATCAGATCAGAAATAAATGAAAAAGAAATGAAGGAAATGATAGCAAAGATCAATAAAACTAAAAGCTGGTTCTTTGAGAAGATAAACAAAATTGATAAACCATTAGCCAGACTCATCAAGAAAAAAGGGGAGAAGACTCAAATCAATAGAATTAGAAATGAAAAAGGAGAAGTAACAACTGACACTGCAGAAATACAAAAGATCATGAGAGATTACTACAAGCAACTTTATGCCAGTAAAATGGACAACCTGTAAGAAATGGACCAATTATTAAAAAGGTATAACCTTCCAAGACTGAACCAGGAAGAAATAGAAAATATGAATAGACCAATCACAAGTAATGAAATTGAAACTGTGATAAAAAATCTTCCAACAAACAAAAGCCCAGGACCACAGGGTTTCACAGGTGAATTCTACCAAACATTTAGAGAAGAGCTAACACCTATCCTTCTCAAACTCTTCCAAAAAAATGCAGAGGGAGGAACACTTCCAAACTCATTCTATGGGGTCATCTTCACCGTGATAAAAAAACCAGACAAAGACACTACAAAAAAAGAAAATTACAGACCAATAAAACTGATGACTATAGATGCAAAAATCCTCAACAAAATACTAGCAAACCGAATCCAATAACACATAAAAAGGATCATACACCATGATCAAGTGGGATTTATCCCAGGGATGCAAGGATTCTTCAGTATAAGCAAATCAATCAAGGTGATACACCATATTAACAAATTGAAGAGTAAAAAGCATATGATCATCTCAATAGATGCAGAAAAATCTTTTGTCAAAATTCAACACGGATTTATGATAAAAACTCTCCGGAGAGTGGGAATAGAGGGAATCCACCTCAACATAATTAAGAGCATATATGACAAATCCACTGCACACATAATTCTCAATGGTGAAAAACTGAAAGCATTTCCTCTAAGATCAGGAACAAGACAAGGATGTCCACTATTGCCACAGTTATTCAACAGTTTTGGAAGTCATAGCCACAGCAATCAGAGAAGAAAAAGAAATAACAGGAATACAAATTGGAAAAGAAAAAGTAAAATTGTCACTGTTTGCAGATGACATAATCCTATACACAGAGAATCCTAAAGATACCACCAAAAAACTACTAGAGCTCATCAATGAATTTGGTAAAGTTGCAGGATACAAGATTAATGCACAGAAATCTCTTGCATTCCTATACACTAATGATGAAAAATCTTAAGAGAAATTAAGGAAACACTCCCATTTACCATTGCAACAAAAAGAATACAATACCTAGGAATAAACCTACCTAGGAAGACAAAAGACCTGTATGCAGAGAACTATAAGACACTGATGAAAGAAATTAAAGACGATACAAACAGATGGAGAGATATACCATGTTCTTGGATTGGAAGAATCAATATTGTGAAAATGACTATACTACCCAAAGCAATTTACAGATTCAATGCAATCCCTATCAAATTACCAATGGCACTTTTTACAGAACTAGAACAAAAAATCTTAACAGTTGTATAGAGACATAAAAGACCCTGAATAGCCAAAGCAGTCTTGAGGGAAGAAAACAGAGCTGGAGGAATCAGACGCCCTGACTCAGACTATACTACAAAGCTATAGTAATCAAGACAATATGGTACTGGCACGAAAACAGAAATATAGATCAACGTAATAGGATAGAAAGCCCAGAGATAAACCCAAGCACCTATGGTCAACTAAGCTATGACAAAGGAGGCAAGGATATTCAATGGAGGAAAGACAGTCTCTTCAATAAGTAGTGCTGGGTAAACTGGACAGCTACATCTAAAAGAATGAAATTAAAACCCTCCCTAACACCATACACAAAAATAAACTCAAAATGGATTAGAGACCTAAATGTAAGACTGGACACTATAAAACTCTTAAAGAACACTCTGTGACATAAATCACAGCAAGATCTGTTTTGATCCACCTCCTAGAGAAATAGAAATAAAAACAAAAATAAACAAATGGGACCTAATGAAACTTAAAAGCTTTTGCAAAACAAAGGAAACTACAAACAAGACGAAAAGACAACCTCATAATGGGAGAAAATATTTGCAAGTGAATCAGTGGACAAAGGATTAATCTCAAAAATATATAAACAGCTCATGCAGCTCAATATTAAAAAAATAAACAACCCAATCAAAAAATAGACAGAAGATCTAAATAGACATTTCTCAAAAGAAGATATACAGATGGCCAAAAAGCACATGAAAATCTGCTCAACATCACTAATTATTAGAGAAATGCAAATCAAAACTACGATGAGGTATCACCTCATATCAGTTAGAATGGGCATCATCAGAAAATCTACAAACAACAAATGCTGGAGAGGGTGTGGAGAAAAAGGAACACTCTTGCACTGTTGGTGGGAATGTAAATTGATACAACCAGTATGGAAGTCCCTCAAAAAACTAAAAATAGAACTACCTTATGACCCAGCAATCCCACCACTGGGCATATACCCAGAGAAAACCATAATTCAAAAAGACACATGCACCCCAATGTTCATTGCAGCACGATTTACAATAGCCAGGTCATGGAAGCAACCTAAATGCCCATCGACAGATGAATGGATAAAGAAGATATTGTACATATATACAATGGAATATTACTCAGCCATAAAAAGGAACAAAATTGGGTCATTTGTAGAGACGTGGATGGATCTAGAGACTGTCATACAGAGTGGTGTAAGTCAGAAAGAGAAAAACAAATGTTGTATATTAACGCATATATGTGGAACCTAGAAAAATGGTACAGATGAACCGGTTTGCAGGGCAGAAATAGAGACACAGATGTAGAGAACAAACGTATGGACAGCAAAGGGGGAAAGTGGCAGGGAGCGGGGGGGCTTGGTGTTGTGATGAATTGGGTAATTGGGATTGACATGTATACACTAATATGTATAAAATGGATAACTAATAAGAATCTGCTGTATAAAAACATAAATAAAATAAAATTCAAAAATTCAAAAAAAAATAATATAGAACATTTCAGGAGTATTCGCCATTTCCATATCGAACTATCAATCATTTACAAGCATCCCAATCATGTTGATTCGTAAAATACATTAAAAGAAGCCCAATGTTCAGTAAATACCAACTGAATTTGAGACCTACTTTTGGGAACTTAGAGGCTGATCAAGAAGGAAGTTTCATTTAGGATTTTGTAATGTTTAAGTATTTGACCAAAATAAGTTACCCTCAAGTGGTATTGAAGGTTTACTTGAAATGTGATAAAAATATACATATATATATATATATATATATATATACATATATATATATATATATATATATATATATATATATAAAATAAACCTGATTTAGGAAATGATGAACAGTTTGGTTAAAGGTTGGTGGTTACCTTGGATGTGAAAGATAATATTAAAGACTCTTCCATATAAACTTTAGACAAAGTTTTGGGGTTTTTTAGTTTTTAAATTTTTTATTGAAGTATATTTAATTTACAGAGTTGTGTTAGTTTCAGGTATACAGCAAAGTGATCCAGTTACACACACACACACACACACACACACACACACACACACACACACACACACATTCTTTTTCAGGTTCTTTTCCATTATAGGTTATTAGGTAAAGTGTTATTTTTTGGGAGCATAATTAGTACTTTATTTCACTTTTTCCTTTACATTGATGATTTTTAAATTGGGATTTGCTTTTTGAAGATTAAAAATTATAGTGTTACAGTTTACACAGTTCCACAAGAGAGCTCTAATTACTTGTCATTGCCCTGAAAGAATTCCTGCATCTCTTTTTTTTTTTTTTTTTTTTGGTCTTTTCTTTTCTTCTTTTTGACCATGCTGTGCAGTGTGTGGGAACTTAGTTCCCCGACCAGGGATAGAACCCAGGCCCTCAGCAGTGAGAACTCGGAGTTAGACAAAGTTTTCTTTTAAGTGATTTAAATTTTTTTCTATTTTATTTATTTATATTTTTGGTTTACCCTGAGTTTTGTTGTGGCCCCTAAATATTCCCTAGGCCATTGTTTGGTCCTTCTGAAATTTCCAGGTTGAAAAATGTATCTTTTTCCCAGTAGAGCTGTGGAGTTGGTAAACTGCCTTGGAAGTCAAGATAGTGTTGTTTTATGCACTCCTTGCAGAAATCACCACCAACAATCTGTGGACACTAACTCTTCATCAAGGCCAATGCCATCCTCACTGTCGAATGCACATGGTGCCCCTGTCCTGAAGGGGCACAGGAAGGACAGGAGGTGAGCGATGGTGTCAGGCAAGGGAGTCAGCTAGGAAGAGGCTTTCATGATAAGTTTTAAAAAGAAAAAGAGGAACTTAGAGACTTAAAAATCCAATTCTGAATATTAAAGAGTTTGGGAGAAATGACTTGAGTGAGAGCTAAAAGCTTGAAAGAGACACAAGAAAATAAAAGCCAACTTCATAAGACTGAAGAAAAATGGCTAGTGTAAGGCAGGATGTGATGGGTGGCAGATAAAAAGGCACTGCCTGATAGTCAAGGTAAAATAAGGGATTCTGTGATGTGTGGGTGCAGAAGGAACTACTGAAAGCCTTCAAGGAGCATTTGGACCTCATATAGACAACCAAGAGTTCTGTTGACTTCTATCTGTGTTCTTTTTTTTTTTGCGGTACGCGGGCCTCTCACTGTTGTGGCCTCTCCCGTTGCAGAGCACGGGCTCCGGACGCGCAGGCTCAGCGGCCATGGCTCACGGGCCCAGTCGCTCCACGGCATGTGGGATTCTCCCAGACCAGGGCACGAACCCGTGTCCCCTACATCGGCAGGCGGACTCTCAACCACTGCGCCACCAGGTAAGCCCTTCTATCTGTGTTTTTAACCTGATTGATGCCCAGCAAACATTTCCCAGCCCCCATTCTTCGTGGCTTTCTGCCTGGAGCACCATGAACCCTGCCTTCTCTTAGGCTTAGTTTCTGCCAACAGCCAGTCCAGAGGATCACTCACCAAGGAAAGCGAGCCTGTTTTTCTGGAAACCATCTGGAGCATTCCAAAACCATTCTTCTGCTCTCCCAGCTTGAGTTGCCTCCTCTTTGCTCATCAAGCCGCAGCTTCCCAATGCCAGAGCTTCTCTGCACACTTGGGATAGAGAGGTTCTTGAGTGTGTAAACCTCAGGGCACGGTTTTGGGTGAGGTGTTAAAAACCACCATCTCAATCCCTCTTGACCCTTCCTGGATGAAATCCCAAAACAATCACAATATAAACAGAATGCTTAGTCCTACTTTTTTCACTTGGTAGCTCTGTGACTGTGGGCAATTTAATTGACCTCTCTGGGACTCGGTTTCCTCATCCTTAAAATGGGGATAATAAAAGTACCTACCTCGTAGAGTTGCTGTGAGAATAAGGTGAGATACTGTATGTTCAGCAGTTACTTTACAGGTAGACAGAATGCTAATAACTGGACAGATGGGACCAATTATTCTTATTCATTTATTTTCATTGCTGTATCAGCAATAAATTTTGGAACTTTGGAATGTAGATGGGAACTAAAATAAGGGGACTGGTGTCATTTTTCCTTTTGATCTCACTCTTTGCTTTTGGGGGGCCTGGACAGGAAAACAATGGCAGTGGCAGAGTGATGGCAGTCATAGCAGCAATAGTAATAGCTGATTTTTGTGGATGGCTTTGTGCCAGGGACTGTGCTGAGGACACAAATCTCCATCACATCTCTCATTGCCACTGCTCTTATAGCTAGAGGTGCAGCTGGTCCTGGAGCCAGTGTATCTCTTCCAGCAAAAGGCTGCCTAGTCTCTCACCCAGTGAGTTGAGATGCTTGAGCTTTTCCTTAGAGAATCATTTAAGATGCTTTGCCTAACTGCTGGACCCCTAACTTGAGTGCTGTCCTAAGATTGTAAACGCTGAACTAGAAGTTCCAAATTCCATGGCGTCTCCCGAGAAATGGAAGAGCAAGGTGGCATGACCAAGAACCTGGGTTCCAAGACCCAGATCCCTTCATTCAGAGTAATTCATTTTGGTCTATTTTCTGCATTGATACCCCCCACCCCCTGACCTCATTTGTAAAGCTTTTTAGACAAAAGGCTCATAATTTTCAAAAAAAAACTGTGAAAGCCACTGCACTAAACTTGGTCTCCTTATGTAAAATGACAGTTCTAAACTCTCTGCAGTATTGTGATAACCAACTCGGTGTTGAATTCTTGAAGGTTTGAAAAGCCCTATGAGGTTTTCAAAGGTGTTTTTAATGTAGAAAACATCATTTTTAGGTATCATCTCATTTCTATGTTGGTAGCTTTATTTATACAAAACTGGACGGCTTGATTTTGATCAAGTATAAAGTTGTGCATGCCCAGATTTGGAATATTCTCTTGTGAGTCTCCTTCTTTTGTGGTTCAGTGATGAGAAAGCCCAGTTTCAATCAAATAACCTGACACTCATTTTTCTTGATTCTTCAAGTGATAGTATTTTCCAAGAACACTTGAGTTTAGCAGTGTACCCTCTGAGATTCACATCATAGCTTTGTCCATTGCGTTTTATGCATAGCATGCCGTGGTTATGTACAATCGTATTTTCCAAGACAGGGAAACTCCTCATGGTTGTATTCATTGGTCCAGACCTACAATTGGTTGGGAAATCACAACACTATCACCATGTATGAGTTATCTGCCTCTTGCTTTCAAGCAGGCCCCTTTGTTTTAAAGCAGTGGCACTTATATAAACACCAGACTTACGCATCTTATGCTTACTTACATGTGAAATTCTCAAACTACACAATCTTGGATTGCTCAGTGTTGTGACAGACAAACCAATGCAAGCACTAAAAAAGTCTAGATAAAACAAAGCTATAATAGAATCTTTTTTGAAATTTGGTAGAGGCAGGGAGAGGACCTGGAAGGTCTGTGTTCGGGACCCAGAACTTACTCTATGTGTCTCTTCATTTGGGTGGTCCTGATCTGTACCGTTGATAGTAAAACTGTAATCACATAGTAAAACTGACAAAAATGTTCTGAGCACATGGGGTACATTCTAAACATTCATTAATCAACTGAACAGATGGGGGCATTTCCTAGTAGGAAATATTAGGTTTCTTTAAAGAAGTCTGATCACAGCTTTCACTTAGTTCCCTCAGTGTTTCAGTCAGGAATCTCCAGAGAAGCAGAATAAATAGGATATATATAGACAGAGAGATTTATTTTCAGGAACTGACTCATGCAATTATGAGAGCTGGAAAGTCCAAAAGATATAGGGCAAGCCAGCAGGCTGGAAATTCAGGTAAGAGTTGACATTGTAGTCTTGAGTCCAAAATAGGGCAGGCTAGACAGGCTAGAAACTTAAGTAGGCTTTCTATGTTGCAATTGTGAGTTAAAATTCCTTCTTCTTGGGACTTCCCTGGCGGCACAGTGGTTAGGACTCCTCGCTTCCACTGCTGGGGGCACAGGTTCGATCCCTGGCTGGGGCACGAAGATCCTGCATGCCGCATGGTGTGGCCAAAGTAAAATAAAATTCCTTCTTCTCCAGGAAACTTCAGTCTTTTTCTTAAGGCCTTCAACTGATTGTGTAAGGTCCGCACACACTATGGAGGATAATATGCTTTTCTCAAAGTCCACTGACTGTAAATGTTAATCACATCTAAAACCTACTTTCACAGCAATGTCTAGACTGATGTTTGACCCGACAACTGGGGACCATAGAGTAGCCAAGTTGACACATAGGATAAACAATTACACTCATTATTCTCTTTCTACTTTCTACTGCTATGAGTCAGCGTCTACCAGAAAAAAAATCTTTACACAAATCTGCTCACACTGTACTTTTATGTCCTTAACTGAAGCTATCAGGACATTAAGACAAAAAGATTGTCCTTATTGGCATGGATTTTTCTTTCTTGCTAGATGTTGTTATGGGTCATGGGGTTGATCTTAATAATTAAAGCAGTAAGATATGAGCACAAGAAGAAACAAACCCATAGAAGTGACTAGAAAGTCTCAAAATAAACTCAAATTAACCTCCAAAAATATATTAATTTGCTGAAGAGGTCATGGCACTTGATTGACCGGTAGATCATAAACCAGTAACCCTATCCAAACATTTTATCGCTCAGAACACTTGATAATTAGGAGTTAGAGAGATACTGATAGAATGATTCCACTACCTTGCTCAGCTGTGACCACATTACGTGACACATTTCCTTCATCTTTACATACTTGATAAGGGAAGAGGTGGAAAGATAACCAACATTCACTGAGTGCCTGTTATGCCACATGCCCTATTCTAGGTACTTTACATACTGCATGTAATTCATGTTTCTCAAACTACTCTGTATATTTAGTGACAACCAGGGTTGGGGCCCAGGAATCTGTGTTTTTAATGAAATTTATTCTTGGTTCCAATGATGTAAAAAGATTGTCATTGTTCTCATCTTGCAAAAGCAAGAAAATTGAAGCACCAAGAAATTAAACAATTTGTTAGGACACCCAACTGACACAAGGTAGAGCTATGTGTTCAGTCTCAAGGAAGTTGGCTTCAAAGCCAACTTCATCCCTAGGTGATGCCACGGGCCAGTGAAACTCTATTTGCACTCTGTGCTTGCAACAGTGGTTTCACTGCCATGTCCATAGCAGCTCTAGCTCCCCGATGCCTTTTTTTTCTTCCCATCACCTGCCTCTAGGACCCAGCATCATAGAGTCTCTTGAATTATACTATTGATTATTATATGATAAGATTTTGCTCAGTAGCTTGAGCAAAAAGATGAACTAATGAGTTCCATATCATATTTCTTAATAATCTCTAGCCATACCTCTATAAGGGAAAAAAAGTTTGGGAATTACAACTAGCCATTTCTAATCAACAAAGCTTGTCAAGACTTTGGAGGCTTCCATCAGCTGAGGTGTTTCTCAAACAAAACACGGTCCCAAGTCCTAGAATCTTTCAGCTCGTTAATGTCTCCATGGACGCTTCTACATGACTTTACATTGTTTTATTTAAAATTTCTGCTTCCTTACCTCTGAAAATAGTGTATTTAGAGGTGCTACATGCTTTAAAAGTGTACAACTGTGAAAAATGACATGACGCCGAAACAAGCAAAACCTCTGGCAGAAAGTTGAAATTGAGGAGACCCAAGATCTCAGCCAGTACATAGTGTTTCTGCCTACTCCAAATCTTCAGCAGTTTTGTGAGCTCTTTTCCCTCATTTTTTTTTTTTGAGTACATACATCAATATGTACTGTGGCATAGTGTCTGGATTTCCAAAAATCCAGAAACATGAGTCAGCTCTTTGACTATTTTCTACAAATTTGGTAAAGTACTGTATTCACGGAATCCAAGTGTGTTTTTCAGGAATTACATCCCTGTGCCTCCACACTGAGAGTCCTGATCAGTGTGTGATGTTCTGAAGTGTTCTGCATTTACTTTCTAAGGGCAATGTTGTCAGGATAGATAATTATTCAGAACAGGTGAATAATGCAATGGTTTAATACATTTAATATTCCTGTTAATGTAAAATGTCATATACAATCATATATAATATGGTTCCAACTTAAGAATATCCTTTTAACTCTGTAAGACTGGTAGAAATCCTTGTAGGAGCATGTTATGAGTTGAACTGTGTATCCTCAAGAAAGATATGTTGACATCCTAACTCCAGGTAACTCAGAATGAATACGACTTTATTTAGAAATAGGGTCATTGAAGACATAGTTAGTTAGGTTAAGATGAGATCACACTGGAGTAGGGTGGAACTGTAGTCCAATATGACTAGTGTCCTTATAAAAAAGAGAAACTCAGACATAGACACAGACATGCACAAACAGAAGATTCTGTGAAGAGACATATGGGGAGAAGACGGCCATGTGAAGATGGAAGCAAAGATTCAAATTATATGGTCACCAGACAAATAACGCCTGAGACCATGGGAAACTAGGAAGAGACAAGGAGGGATCTTCCCCCAGATGGTGCAGAAGGAGCATGGCCCTGTCATCTCCTGGATTTGAGACTTCTAACCTCCAGAACCATGACACAATACATTTCTGTTGTTCTAGGCCACCCAGTTTGTGGTACTTCATTATGGTAGCCTTAGGAAGCTAATACAAAGCCTTTGCTGGTATTTGCAGCTGTGACTGCCAGAAAATGTGTGAGGAGGCCAGAACTAAACTGAGGTCCCTGATTAAGTAAACTTATCCAGCTCAGGGCTCTAAACGTCATTTGCATCTAAGATTTCCAAAGGTAGTGTCTATATTCATGACTTCTCCCCGAGCTACAGGATCAAATCTCCAACTGCTCACTGGATAGATTTCTAAATGACATCTCAAAACTAGCATGACCAAAGCAGGACATTGAATTTGATGCCCACCCAAACTTCCTCTAGTCTACCCTATCTAAGTGAATGACACCACCATCTAAGTTATTCAAGCTCAAATCAAGAATCTTCTTCCTTCTTCCCTGCCACCATAAACAATCCATCTGTGTGTCATCTAAGTTCTACCTCCAAAATGAATTCCAAGTCAGTAGATTTTACTACAAATCTACTTCTCAGACTTCCTCTAAGATGTAGATTTGTAATAAAAGAATGAAAATATTTTTTAAAAAAGAATTAATTAAAAATGCCATTGGGAATTTGATACGGATTGCATTGAAAGTGTAGATTGCTTTGAGACATCTGGACATCTTAACAATACTAGGTCTTACAATCAATGAACACAGGATGTCTTTCCATTTATTTGTGTCTTCTTTAATTTCTTTCAGCAACATTTTATAGCTTTCAGTGTACAAGTTTTTACCTCCTTTGTTATGTTTTTGTTGAATTTTATTTTATTTTTTATACAGCAGTTCTTATTAGTTATCCATTTTATACATATTAGTGTATATATGTCAATCTCAATCTCCCAATTCATCACACCACCAAACCCCCTGCCACTTTCCCCCCTTGGTGTCCATATGTTTGTTCTCTACATCTGTGTCTCTATTTCTGCCCTGTAAACTGGTTCATCTGTACCATTTTTCTAGGTTCCACATATATGCGTTAATATACAACATTTGTTTTTCTCCTTCTGACTTACTTCACTCTGTATGACAGTCTCTAGATCCATCCATGTCTCTACAAATGATACAATTTTGTTCCTTTTTATGACTGAGTAATATTCCATTGTATATATGTACAATATCTTCTTTATCCATTCGTCTGTCGATGGGCATTTAGGTTGCTTCCATGACCTGGCTATTGTAAATCGTGCTGCAATGAACATTGGGGTGCATGTGTCTTTTTGAATTATGGTTTTCTTTTGGTATATGCCCAGTGGTGGGATTGCTGGGTCATATGGTAATTCTATTTTTGTTTTTTTAAGGAACCTCCATACTGTTCTCCATAGTGGTTGTATCAATTTACATTCCCACCAACAGTGCAAGAGGGTTCCCTTTTCTCCACACCCTCTCCGGCATTTGTTGTTTGTAGATTTTCTGATGATGCCCATTCTAACTGATGTGAGGTGATACCTCACTGTAGTTTTGATTTGCATTTATCTAATAATTAGTGATGTTGAGTAGCTTTTCATGTGCTTCTTGACCATCTATATATCTACTTTGGAGAAATGTCTATTTAGGTATTCTGCCCATTTTTTGATTGGGTTGTTTGTTTTTTAAATATTGAGCTGCATGAACTGTTTATATATTTTGGAGATTGATCCTTTGTCGGTTGATTCACTTTCAAACATTTTCTCCCATTCTGAGGGTTGTCTTTTTGTCTTGTTTGTAGTTTCCTTTGCTTTGCAAACGCTTTTAAGTTTCATTAGGTCCCATTTGTTTATTTTTGTTTTTATTTCCATTTCTCTAGGAGGTGGATCATAAAAGATCTTTCTGTGATTTATGTCAAAGAATGTTCTTCCTATGTTTTCCTCTAAGAGTTTTATAGTGTCCAGTCTTACATTTAGGTCTCTAATACAATTTGAGTTTATATTTGTGTATGGTGTTAGGGAGGGTTTTAATTTCATTCTTTTACATGTAGCTGTCCAGTTTTCCTGGCACCACGTATTGAAGAGACTGTCTTTTCTCCACTGTATATACTTGCCTCCTTTGTCATAGCTTAGTTGACCATAGGTGCATGGGCTTATCTCTGGGCATTCTATCCTGTTCCATTGATATATATTTCTGTTTTCGTGCCAGTACCATATTGTCTTGATTACTGTAGTTTTGTAGTATAGTCTGAAGTCAGGGAGTCTGATTCCTCCAGTTCCGTTTTTTCCCTCAAGACTGCTTTGGCTATTCAGTATAATTTGTGTCTTCATACAAATTTTAAGATTTTTTGTTCCAGTTCTGTAAAAAATGCCATTGGTAATTTGATAGGGATTGCATTGAATGTGTAAATTGCTTTGGGTAGTATAGTCATTTTCACAATATTGATTCTTTCAATCCAAGAACATGGTATATCTCTCCATCTGTTTGTATCATCTTTAATTTCTTTCATCAGTGTCTTATAGTTCTCTGCATACAGGTCTTTTGTCTCCTTGGTAGGTTTATTCCTAGGTATTTTATTCTTTTTGTTGCAATGGTAAATGGAAGTGTTTCCTTAATTTCTATTTCAGATTTTTCATCATTAGTGTATAGGAATGCAAGAGATTTCTGTGCATTAATTTTGTATCCTCCAACTCTAACAAATTCATTGATGAGCACTAGTAGTTTTCTGGTGGCATCTTTAGATTAATCTATACCATTTTTCTAGGATCCACCTATATGTGTTAATCCTGAATCTTTAGGATTCTCTATGTATAAGATCATGTCATCTGCAAACAGTGACAGTGTTACTGTTTCTTTTCCAATTTGTATTCCTTTTATTACTTTTCCTTCTCTGATTGCCGTGGCTAGGACTTCCAAAACTATGTTGAATAACAGTGGTGATAGTGGACATCCCTGTCTTGTTCCTGATCATAGAGGAAATGCTTTCGGTTTTCTACCGTTGAGAATGATGTGTACTGTGGGTTTGTCGTATATGGCTATTATTATGTTGAGGTAGGTTTCCTCTATGCCCACTTTCTGGAGAGTTTTTATCATATATGGGTGTTGAATTTTGTCAAAAGGTTTTTATGAATCTATTGAGATGATCATATGCTTTTTACTCTTCAATTTGTTAATATGGTGTATCACATTGATTGATTTGCATATACCAAAGAATCCTTGCAAAACTGGGATAAATCCCACTTCATCATGGTGTATGATCCTTTTAATGTGTGGTTGGATTCTGTTTGCTAGTATTTTTGCATCTATAGTCATCAGTGATATTGGTCTGTAATTTTTTTTTTGTATTATCTTTGTCTGGTTTTGGTATCAGGGTGATGGTGGCCGCATAGAATGAGTTTGGGAGTATTCCTTCCTCTGCAATTTTTTGGAATAGTTTGAGATGGATGGGTGTTAGCTCTTCTCTAAAAGTTTGATAGAATTCACCAGTGAAGCCATCTGGTCCTGGACTTTTTTTTTGCGGGAAGATTTTAAATCACAGTTTCAATTTCATTACTTGTGATTGGTCTGTTCATATTTTCTATTTCTTCCTGCTTCAGTCTTGGAAGGTTATACCTTTCTAAGAATTCGTCCATTTCTTCCAGGTTGTCCATTTTATTGACATAGAGTTGCCTGTAGTAGTGTCTTAGGATGCTTTGTGTTTCTGCGGTGTCTGTTGTAACTTCTCCTCTTTCATTTCTAATTTTATTGATTTGAATCCTCTCCCTCTTTTTCTTGATGAGTCTGGCTAATGGTTTATCAATTTTGTTTATCCTCTCAAAGAACCAGCTTTTAGTTTTATTGATCTTTGCTATTTTTTCTTTGTTTCTATTTCATTTATTTCTGCTCTGATTTTTATAATTTCTTTCCTTCTACCTACTTTGGGTATTGTTTGTTCTTCTTCTCTAGTTCCTCAGGTGTAAGGTTGATTGTTTATTTGAGATTTTTCTTGTTTCTTAAGGTAGGCCTGTATTGCTATAAACTTTCCTCTTAGAACTGCTCTTGCTGCATCCCATAGGTTTTGAATCATTGTGTTTTCATTGTAATTTGTCTCTGGGTATTTTTTGATTTCCTCTTTGATTTCTTCAGTGATCTCTTGGTTATTTAGTAATGTACTGTTTAGCCTCCATGTGTTTGTGTTTTTATGTTTTTTTCCCCTTTAATTGATTTCTAATCTCATAGCGCTGTGGTCAGAAGAGTTGGTTGATATGATTTTAATTTTCTTATATTAACTGAGGTTTGGTTTGTGACCCTAGATGTGATCTATCCTGGAGAATGTTCCATGGGCACTTGAGAAGAAAGTTTAATCTGCTGTTTTTGGATGGAATGTCCTATAAATATCAAATAAATCTAGCTGGTCTATTGTGTCATTAAAAGCCTTTGATTCCTTATTAATTTTCTGTTTGGATGATCTGTCCATTGGTGTAAGTGAGGTGTTAAAATCCCCCACTTTTATTGTGTTGCTGTTGATTTCCTTTTTTATAACTGTTAACAGTTGCCTTATGTGTTGTGGTGCTCTTATGTTGGGTGCAAATATATTTATAATTGTTGTATCTTCCTCTTGGATTGATCCCTTGATCATTATGTAGTGTTCTTCCTTGTCTCTTGTAACATTCTTTATTTTAAAGTCTACTTTATGTGATATGAGTATTGCTACTCCAGCTTTCTTTTGATTTCCATTTGCATGGATTATCTTTTTCCATCCCCTAACTTTCAGTCTGTATGTGTCCCTAGGTCTGAAGTGGGCCTCTTGTAAACAGCATATATATGGGTCTTGTTTTTGTATCCATTCAGTGAGTCTGTGTCTTTTGGTTGGAGCATTTAATCCATTCACGTTTAAGGTAATTATCGATATGTATGTTTCTATTACCATTTTCTTAATTGTTATTCATTTGTTTTTGCAGGTCCTTTTCAACTCTTGTGTTTCCCACTTAGAGAAGTTCCTTTAGCATTTGTTGTAGAGCTGGTTTGGTGGTGCTAAATTCTCTTAACTTTTGCTTGTCTGTAAAGCTTTTGATTTCTCCATCAAATCTGAACTAGATCCTTGCCAGGTAGAGTAATCTTGGTTGTAGGTTCTTCCCTTTCATCACTTTAAATATATCATGGCACTCCCTTCTGGCTTATAGAGTTTCTGCTGAGAAATCAGCTGTTAACCTTATGGGAGCTCCCTGTATGTTATTTGTCATTTTTCCCTTGTTGCTTTCAATAATTTTTCTTTGTCTTTAATTTTTGTCCATTTGATTACTGTGTGTCTCGTCATGTTTCTCATTGGGTTTATCCTGCCTGGGACTCTCTGCACTTCCTGGACTTTGGTGGCTATTTCCTTTCCCATGTTAGGGAAGTTTTCCACTACAATCTCTTCAAATATTTTCTCACGTCCTTTCTCTCTCTCTTCTCCTTCTGGGACCCAAATAATGCAAATGTTGTTGCATTTAATGTTGTCCCAGAGGTCTCTTAGGTTGTCTTCATTTCTTTTCATTCTTTTTTCTTAATTCTGTTCCACAGCAGTGAATTCCACCATTCTGTCTTCCAGGTCACTTATCCATTCTTCTTCCTCAGTTATTCTGCTATTGAAGCCTTCTAGCTTATTTTTCATTTCAGTTATTGTATTGTTCATCTCTTTTTATTTGTTCTTTAATTCTTCCACTTTTTTTTTCTTTAATTCTTCTAGGTCTTTGTTAAACATCTCTTGCATCTTCTTGATCTTTGCCTCCATTCTTTTTTTGAGGTCCTGGATCATATTCACTATCATTATTCTAAGTTCTTTTTCTAGAAGGTTGCCTACCTCCACTTCATTTAGTTGTTTTTCTGAGGTTTTATCTTTTTCCTTCATCTGGTACATAGCCCTCTGACCTTTCATCTGTCTATCTCTCTGTAAATGTGGTTTTTGTTCCACAGGCTGCAGGATTGTAGTTCTTCTTGCTTCTGCTGTCTGCCCTCTAGTGGATGAAGCTATCTAAGAGGCTTGTGCACGTTTCCTGATGGGAGGTACTGGTGGTGGGTAGAGCTGGCTGTTGCTCTGGTGGGCAGAGCTCAGTAAAGCTTTAATCCACTTGTCTGCTGATGGGTGGGGCTTGGTTCCCTCCCTGTTGGTTGTTTGACCTGAGGTGACCCAACACTGGAACCTACCCACTAATGGCGGACTCTGGTAGGGCTCACGCCAAGGAGTACTTCCCAGATCTTCTGCTGCCAGTGTCCTTGTCCTCATGGTGAGCCACAGCTACCCCCCGCCTCTCCAGTAGACCCTCCAACACTAGCAAGTAGGTGTGGTTCAGTCTCCTATGGGGTCACTGCTCCTTCCCCTGGGTCACTACTTTGTGTGAGCACTCCAAGAGTGGATTCTCTGTTTCCCCCAGTCCTGTTGAAGTCCTGCTGTTGATCCGATTTTGAATCCTAAGGTAGAAGTTGAGTGGTGGCCCTAGACATGATCATGGCATGTTCATGGAGAGAGGAAGGAGTCTCCACTTCCCAAACCTATTAGCAATTGCTGCATGTTCTTCACTCACTGCGCCAAGGAGGAACCTTCCACTGCAAGGGATAGTGGGACATCCATGTTAGTCGGTAAGCATCTGGGAGAAATCCAGCATGCACACCCACAATGTCCGGCCAAGCGAGCCTCTCCTCCAGTCGGACCCACAGGTTGCTGAACTGCTGGATCCGCTGCTTCTGCTACAGCTGCCTCTGCTTCTTCCAGAACTTTCATCGTGCCTTGCCTGGCAGGTCAGCACTTCTGGGTAGAGACACGTGGAGTGGTGATAGTTAGGGTCCTGCAGACCTAGCTTCTGGTACCAGAGTTGTTCTATATTGTTTTCCCCCAAATCCTTCTCTTTTTTTCTGTACCTTTTACGTGTTCATTCAGTAAACACTTGCTGAGTGCTTTATTAGAGGATGATCCCCATGCTAGGTGTTGCAGATGTAAAGATGAAGAGACACAGTCCCTGGCTTTAATAAACCTCTAGAAGAGTCAGTTGGAACTGGAGAGGGGAGGCTCTTAGCCAATAGTCAGTAGATGAGAAAACCTTTTATTTGAGGTATATATTAGGCAGTGTTTTGCCATCAGCCAGGCTCTGGAAGAGAAGGACCTTTCTTATGATTACTTATTATATAATGGGGGTGGGGGAAGTTCCTCAACCATTCTGAGCTTTAGATTTCTCATCTATTACATCAATAATTATCGTGGATTTATAAATTAGAGCCACCGTTATCTGAATAAACCTCTTGCTCTCTTCCATCTTTCTCAGTGTATCTAAAAATTTTGAAAACAACATAGATGAAGAATAATGGAATGAATTCAAGAAGGACAGAACTCTTATCTCCTAGGGGCGGTGCTCATTCTTTGCCAAAATGCTCCAAGGACACTATAGGATAGTTCAATATTTCATGTAGTGTTATGTTTGGATATGCTTATGCAGAAAAATGGCAGAACTTAACTCTTTGACACATCAAAGTGCTACAGAACCAGGTGTGGCCCTCAATGACACCTATTATTAGACACTTGGGCTCCAGAATTCTATCAGCACATTTAATGGAACCATTTTGTGAGCAGACCACAGAATCTGCACTTCTTACTTGAATCATATTACATGGAACCTCTCATGCCCTAGAGGAAAAATAGCCTTCATTGAATCAAACATCAAACAGAGGCACTTAGTGGCTAATCCCATGGTTCTTCAGTGCTTACTTATCAACTCCGTAGTCAGTGAATAATTTAAAACAGACTTCTTCATGCATTATTCAGTAAAACCAAACCTGTAATACAATGTGTGGATACCACATTTCCTGAAGGGAATTTGATGCCTTTGATTATTTGTACATTTCCTTCCCCCAGATTCCCAAATATTCAGTTACAAGATTATCCACTGATCTGAATGACAGCTTTATTAATGTGCCAGTTCAATTGTATTGACATTGTTGTTTTCTGTGTTCACATACCTTCCAAATACCTCACATCATGGGGAGTTCATGAACATTCCTGTTGAATTTACAATGTTGTCCCAACTGGACCTGACACGTGAGTTATTCTGATTATACATCTCTATATTTAGGCAAAAGTCTTGTTGCTTCACTTTCCCTCTTAGGAAAGAGAATTTTAGTTGACAAATCTTACAGCTTCAGTATTTTTAGTGGAGTACTTCTGAAATGGAAATTTTGATATCCAAAATACTTTTGGAAATAATGGCTAGGCAGTGAAGTATTCATGCTACTGATTGGATAGCATTCTGTAATATTGTAGGCTGATGAATTTACATGTATTGTGTTTAAAGGTGGCTCTTTCTGGAAGCCAGTCCCAGGTTTGGGTGAGGGCTCCCCAATCCAATTGGGCAAATGTTCATGAAAGTTTATTCTCTGCTTTACTCTTTTTGCCTTGACTTCTGTTGGAGCAAATCATTAAGTCATTTCTAATTCTATGTGTTGTTGGCCAAAAGGTAATACTTCACCTGGAGGGGCATCTCCAAGTCAAGCTCACACGCTCTCCTGTGTAAACAACAAACAAACAAAAAGAGCTTTAGGTACCTAGGTCATTTCCAAACATGTTAATTTTGTTTCCTGGAAAAGTATACTGAAGAGGAAGGAAGAGTAGCTATATTAGTTTCTGGCTGCTAGAACAAATGACCACAAACTGGGTGTCTTAAAAGAGCAGAGATTTTTTTTCTCTCACAGTTCTGGAGGCTAGAAGTTTGAAGTCAAGGTGTCAGCAGGGCCACATTCCCTCTAAAGGTTCTAGTGGGGAATTCCCTGGTGGTTCAGTGGTTAAGACTCCGTGCTTCCACTTCAGGGGTCATGGGTTCGATCCCTGGTCGGGGTAAAAAGATCCCACATGCTGTGCAGCACGGCCGAAAAACCCAAAGGAAAAAAAAAAAAAAACCAAAACAACCAAAAAAGGCTCTAGTGAAGATTCCTTCCTTGCCTGTTCCAGCTTCTGGTGGCTTCAGGCGTTCCTTGGCTTGTGGCTGCATCATTACCTCCAATCTCTGCCTCTGTCTTCACATGACCAGTTCCTCCTTCTTCCTGTATCTTCTCTTCTTTTTTGTGTGTATCTTACAAGGTCATTGAATTTTGGGCCCACTTGGATAATTCAGGATGATCTCATCTGAGGATCCTAACTTAATTACATCTGGGGAAACCTTTTTTCTTTTTTAACATCTTTATTGGAGTATAATTGCTTTACAATGTTGTGTTAGTTTCTGCTTTATAACAAAGTGAATCAGCTATACATATACATACATCCCCATATCTCCTCCCTCTTGTGTCTCCCTCCCACCCTCCCTATCCCACCCCTCTAGGTGGTCACAAAGCAATGAGCTGATCTCCCTGTGCTATGTGGCTGCTTCCCACTAGCTAGCTCTTTTACAGTTGGTAGTACATATAAATCCATGCCACTCTCTCACTTCGTACCAGCTTACCCTTCCCTCTTCCCATGTCCTCAAATCCATTCTGTACGTCTGCGTCTTTATTCCTGTCCTGCCCCTAGGTTCTTCAGAACCACTTTTTTTTTTAAATTCCATATATATGTGTTAGCATACGGTATTTATTTTTCTCTTTCTGACTTACTTCACTCTGTATGACAGACTCTAGGTACATCCACCTCACTATAAATAACTCAGTTTTGTTTCTTTTTATGGCTGAGTAATATTCCATGGTATATATGTGCCACATCTTCTTTATCCATTCATCCATTCATCTGTTGATGGACACTTTTGTTGCTTCCATGTCCTGGCTATTGTAAATACAGCTGCAATGAACATTGTGGTACATGACTCTTTTTGAATTATGGTTTTCTCAGGGTATATGCCCAAGAGTGGAATTGCTGGGTCATATGGTAGTTCTATTTTTAGTTTTTTAAGGAACCTCCATACTGTTCTCCATAGTAGCTGTATCAATTTACATTCCCAACAACAGTGCAAGTGGGTTCCCTTTTCAGCACACCCTCTCCAGCATTTATTGTTTGTAGATTTTTTTTTTTTTTTTTTTTTTTTTGCGCTACGTGGGCCCTCACTGTTGTGGTCTCTCCCGTTGCGGAGCACAGGCTCCGGACACAGGCCCAGCGGCCATGGCTCACGGGCCCAGCCGCTCTGCGGCATGTGGGATCTTCCTGGACTGGGGCACAAACCCGTGTCCCCTGCATCGGCAGGCGGACTCTCAACCACTGCGCCACCAGGGAAGCCCTGTTTGTAGATTTTTTGATGATGGGCATTCTGACTGGTGTGAGGTGATACTTCATTGTAGTTTTGACATGCATTTCTCAAATGGTTAGTGATGTTGAGCATCCTTTCATGTGTTTGTTGACAATCTGTGTATCTTCTTGGGAGAAATGTCTATTTAGGTCTTCTGCCCATTTTTGGATTGAGTTTGTTTTATTGATATTGAGCTGCATGAGCTGCTTATAAATTTTGGAGATTAATCCTTTGTCAGTTGCTTCATTTGCATATATTTTCTCCCATTCTGAGGGTTGTCTTTTGGTCTTGTTTATGGTTTCCTTTGCTGTGCAAAAGCTTTTAAGTTTCATTAGGTCCCATGTGTTTAGTTTTGTTTTTATTTCCCTCTCTCCAGGAGGTGGGTTAAAAAAGATCTTGCTGTGATTTATGTCATAGAGCCTTCTGCCCATGTTTTCCTCTAAGAGTTTTATAGTGTCTGGCCTTACATTTAGGTCTTTAATCCATTTTGAGTTTATTTTGGTGTATGGTGTTAGGGAGTGCTCTAATTTCATTCTTTTACATGTAGCTGTCCAGTTTTCCCAACACCACTTATTGAAGAGGCTATCCTTTCTCCATTGTATATTCTTGCCTCCTTTATCAAAGATAAGGTGGCCATATGTGTGTAGGTTTATCTCTGGGCTTTCTATCCTGTTCCATTGAGCTATATGTCTGTTTTTGTGCCAGTACCATACTGTCTTGATTACTGTAGCTTTGTAGTGTAGTCTGAAGTCAGGGAGCCTGATTCCTCCATCTTTGTTTTTCTTTCTCAAGATTGCTTTGGCTATTCGGGGTCTTTTGTGTTTCCTTACAAATTGTGAAATATTTTGTTCTAATTATGTGAAAAATGCCCTTGGTAGTTTGATAGGGATTGCATTGAATCTGTAGATTGCTTTGGTAGTATAGTCATTTTCACAATGTTGATTCTTCCAATCCAAGAAACTGGTATATCTCTCCATCTGTTTGTATCA
This sequence comes from Stenella coeruleoalba, assembly GCF_951394435.1. Taxonomy (NCBI): domain Eukaryota; kingdom Metazoa; phylum Chordata; class Mammalia; order Artiodactyla; family Delphinidae; genus Stenella; species Stenella coeruleoalba. The sequence goes on along the minus strand of NC_137150.1, from coordinate 128,659,622 downwards.
TCTTCAATAGAGACATTTTTTCTAAATAAGATCACATTCACAGATTCTGGGAATTAGGATGTGAACATGTCTTTCCAGGGTCTGCTGTTCAAACCACACTATAAGTCAAGGTTTTATTGCTAGCCATTTCACTTGGGATGTACATAAACCATTTAATAACCACCATTTGTTTCATCTTATCAGTCACATAACCTCTCAATTCAGTGAAAAACGCTCTTATTTGACAGAGTGAAGAAGTTGGTTTTCCTTTACAAGTACAGTTCAATATCAGTAATTTATCCTGGAGATATTTACACACACAGCTTGAAAATAGCAAAGCTACTTTTACCAACAGGTGCATATTGTTTTAGGCAGATGAGTTATTGAAATTGACCAGCCACTCCCCCAGGAGCTTTGTTAAAAGTTGAGAAGCCTGGTATTTGCAATTCACTGGAAGTCACCACTAGATGGCAGTCTTGGCTCATTAGAGAGCATCAAGCTTGCCTAATAGTTTCTCCAGGAAGTTATTGCACTGAGACCACCACTTCCTAAGGCAGTTTTTGCTTCCCTTTAAATATAACACAGTTAAAATACTAATATACATGTGAATAAATTTATTTTTTAAAATTTATTTATTTATTTATGTTTTATTTTTGGCTTCATTGGGTCTTCATTGCAGCGAACGGGAGCTACTCCTCGTTGTGGTGCACGGCCTTCTCACTGTGGTGGCTTCTCTTGTTGCGGAGCATGGGTTCTAGGTGTACAGGCTCAGTAGTGGTGGTGCATGGGCTTAGTTGCTCCGAAGCATGTGGGAATCTTCCCGGACCAGGGCTTGAACCCGTGTCCCCTGCATTGGCAGGCAGATTCTTAACCACTGCGCCAATCAGGGAAGTCTATGAATAAATTTATACTCCATAGAAAGAGAAATGAGACACTGAATTAAAAGAAAAATGCGAGGAGAACAGCAATCTCAGGCATTTGGAGAAAACATCTTCAAGTTTTCTTTATTTTGGGCTAAAGCTGTAATCATAAATCCAGTTTGCTTTACACATACTCCCTGTTTTTTGGTGCCATGGTTCTCCACTTTGGCTGCACACTGGAATTCTCTGGGGAGTTTGAAAAGTTACTGATGCCTGGGTGCTACATGAGAGATTCTGATTTGCCTGAGCTTTGGGAGCAAAGGCTGAAAAGATCCAGAGAGAGATAAAAAGCAGCAAGGTTTATGGAGAGGCATAGGGAAATGTGTTCTGGAGTAAACATACATAGTGAGGTAGAGAAAAGATGCAGTACTGAAGGGAAGAAGGCTGAGAAGGTAGAAGCCGACACAGGAGGAATAGCCATGTTACCCTAGCGACAGAGGTTTGATATCAGCTGTTGTTGAGTGGGACCATCTTGTGATTTGGAATTGACATTTCTCTTACTGCCCCAGGTGTCCATCTAATGAGCCCTCATGACTTGAGACAACCGGTGAGACTCTGTTTCTTGCGACCACAAGAGCAGAGGCACAGAAGATCTTCCACTGGGTAGGATGTGAACTCCCTGAGCTTTTCCCTATTTTGTCTCGTCCCTCGTATGTGGGTGCTCAGGGGACTTGAACACAGTGGATCTGGCTCATCTTCCTCCTGTTGATTAATGCTACCGGGTGACTGACTCATGGTCAACTCAGGCACCAATAGATCCAGAACCACTAGAGCAGTGGTTCCAAGCTCTGCCCCTGTCTGCCCCAAATTGAGATTTCCTAAAAGTACTTTTGTGTTTCTTTTAAACATTAACTTTTATAAGTTTATGTCAAATAGAGCATCATAAGAGTAATCTCGTCGGAAGAGGAAACATAGATTGCTCAACTTCCCCTTCTGCCCCTCACCCTTTCTGGGGAATTATATCATTTGTGTGACCACCAGTTGGGAACACAGTGCAGGAGATGAATAGTTCTCAGCCAAGGAAGGACAGTGCTCCAGAGTCTCAGAAATGGAGGCTGGGTTTTTATTCATTCTTTGTCTAGAGCAAAGTAATATGCACGCTCTTCTTGGGCAAAGAGGAGAATCAGAGTATATGCCAGTCATTCTCAGCCTTGAATACATGATAAGATTCCTTAAAAAAAAAACAAAACGATGTCTGATTCTAGTTACACAGATTTTGATTTAATGGGTGTGCGATGTGGCCTGGAAATCAGAATTTTAAAAAAGTCTCTGAGGTTATACTAATGTGCAGACAAGACTGAGAACATTTGGTGTGCACACTCTTCCTAACCCACACAATGACAGCTATCATTCTCTTTTCTTCTTTTTTAAAAAATTTTAATTGAAATATAGTTGATTTACAATGCTGTGTTGGTTTCTGGTATACAGCAAAGTGATTCATATATATCTATATCTATATTCTTTTCCATTATGGTTTGTTACAAGATATTGAATATAGTTCCCTGAGCTATATAATAGGACCTTGTTGTTTATCTATTTTATATGTAGTACTTTGTACCTGCTAATCCCAAACTCCTAATTTATTCCTCCCAGCCCCCTTTCCCCTTTGGTAATGATGTTTGTTTTCTATGACTGTGAGTCTGTTACTGTTTTGTAAATATGTTCATTTGTATCATATTTTAGATTCCACATATAAGTGATATTATATGATATTTGCCTTTGTCTGATTTACTTCACTTAATATGGTAATCTCTAGTTCCATACACATAGCTGCAAATTACATTATTTCATTCTTTTTCATGGCTGAGCAGTATTCCGTTGTATATATGTACCACATCTTCTTTATCCATTCATCTGTCGATGGACATTTAGGTTGCATCTATGTCTTGGCTATTGTAAATAGTACAGCTATCATTTTCTACATCCAACCAACACTCACAGATAGGAATGCTATTTAGACAGAGGAATTTCTTTTACCTTATTTTCAAAATGTTCTTTAGAAAGAACAAAAATGCATTTAGAACGTACACATATACAATGTCCCTTAGATTATTTCCAGAATACACTTAGAGTTTATTTTTTCTTTCATTAATATTTCTTCCTAAAGTTAGAGGGAAGATAGAGAAATATTTATTGATTTAATGAGTATTTATCTATCACCCACTCTGTGCCCAGCACTGTTCTATCAGCTACTCATGCTGTGATTTTTTGCACCACCGATGGTGTCATCTTATGCTCTGTTTTCCATGGTTAACGATAGATGGAAACTGCTGTACTCAGAACAGTCGCACAATGTCCAAAACAAAGAATCAGTAAAACACCTGAACTTCAGTATCCCCTATGGTGGTCCACAGGGTGCTTGACAAGTATGGGTTCACTGACTTAAGTTCTCTCTGAATAATACAAAACATTTTAAGCAACAGTAAACACCCTCCCAAACCTAATCACATAGCATTTTGATGTTCCATGGAACTGGGAGAATGGTTTGGAAAAATGTTCTTAGTTTATTGCAGGTGTTTATCATCAAAATGGAATCACATTTCCAAGTTTTTATTTTGAAACCTGGTATTCAAAAAGATTTCAGAGATGTTTTCTGGTGTAGTTCATTGCTTCACATTACCAAAATTCATTTACACTTCTGTAAACGTATTTTGTTATAAAGTGATTAGCCAGAGTGTTTGTAAAATGGTCAAGCTTGTTAAGTCATCAAGGAAGCAAATACCAAGTTAAAAACTTAGTTAACTAAGTTAAAGTGAACTCACAAGGTATTGGGTTGGCAGTGCTATGTTGGTGTTTAACCTTTATAGCATTAGGCCAATATTTCTTAATAATAATAATAGTAATAAAATCCTTGTAGAGGTACTGTTGTAGTCTTCTGTGGGTAGGGTATCAGTGAAGCCCTTGTCTATGAGTGGTTAGTTAATGATTTTAGTCTGGTCTGGGTCCAAACTCCTTTTTATACATGCTCACGAGCTATCATCCACTAGCCCTAAGCAGAACCTTCTCTGTTTTAGCTCACATTTAGTCACGTCGGGTTTACAGACCTGCCAGTCTAGAGGCTGTTGCAAACATATGCAGACTTGCTGTTGCTTAAAGAGTCTCTCCAATTATTCATTTCATCCGTATGTTGGCTGATTTGTGCCAAACTTTAAGTAGGAATTGACCCTTTAGTAGCAAGAAAGAATGTACTCTAGAAACAAACTCACAGACATAGAGAACAGACTTGTGGTTGCCAAGGGGGAGGGTGGGGGGGGAGGGATGGAGTGGGAGTTTGGAGTTAGCAGATGTAAACTATTTTATATAAGATGGATAGACAACAAAGTCCTACTGTACAACACAGGGAACTATATTCAATATCCTGTGATAAACCATATGGAAAAGAATATGAAAAATGTATATATATATATATATATATATATATATATATATAAAACTGAGTCACTTTGCTGTACAGCAGAATTAACACAACATTGTACATTAACTAGATTTCAATAAAAAGAGAAATAATTCACTCTAGAAGGAACTACTTACACCTACCCCCATGCATTGTGAACAATGTAGATTTTACTGATGCATTTGTAGAGGAAAAGGAGGAGGATTTTACACTTCAGGAAAATGTCCATAACATTTCATACATGTCCCTTCCTTGTGTCCTTTCTCTCAAGCCCCTCAAACCTCTGCCAAGTGGCTTGTCTTCCTGCCCTCACCTAGCTAGCACTAATCTTCCCAGCTTTACCCTGGGCATCCATATCTCTCCCTTTCATGTGAAGAGCAATTTAGTCTTAGCACCTCACAGCTAAACCCTCACCCTCAAAACCTTATAGAGCAGGAGAGCAGTAAAAACAAAAGTCTCCTATCACCAGGGTTGCCATATTTAGCAAATAATACTCCTGCCAATGTGGCATGGGACATGATTACATTAAAAATGTATTCGATATTTGTCTGAAATTCAAATTTAGCTGGATGTTTTGTTTTACCTGGCAACCCTAACTGTAGCCTTCAGAGCTTTTCTGATCTTTCACCACTCAGTATTCTTCTGGAGTTAAAAGCTGACCAAATTAGGAGCTTGGGATTAACATACACACAGTACTATATATATAATAGATAACCAACAAGGACCTACTGTATAGCACAGGGAGTTCTACTCAATATTCTGTAATAATCTATATGGGAAAAGAATCTGAAAAAAATGAATATACGTATATGAATAACTGAATCACTATACTATACACCTGAAACTAACAAAACATTGTAAATCAACTATACTCCAAGAAGATTAAAAAAAAAAAAAGCTGTTGAGTGTCATGAAAATTTGCCCTGAGCTACAGTTTTGCTTTTTGATAGTTCCAAGTTTAGTACACAGGAGTTATGGTTTTATATCTTTTTGGCCCCTCGTCAAACTCTGCTGAAAATCATCAATGTCCAGCCTGACCTGGCTCTTTTAAGAAATGGGAACATGCAGCAATGAATATTCCTCTGTACATGGACTGAGGCCCATCTCTACTAAGCCGCGGACACCAGTGGGACCCATCTTCCTGCTCTGCTTGACCACATCCTTCTGATTTTCGGCATATGTTTGAATAGATCGAATGATAACAAACTGTTAAATGCAAAATTTAGTGGGATAACCCTGGGTGTCTTATCTATAGACATTCAAGAGCTGGATGTTAGATATCGATTTTTTTTTTTTTTTTTTTTTTTTTTTTGCGGTACGCGGGCCTCTCACTGTTGTGGCCTCTCCCGTTGCGGAGCACGGGCTCCGGACGCGCAGGCTCAGCGGCCATGGCTCACGGGCCCAGCCGCTCCGCGGCATGTGGGATCCTCCCAGACCGGGGCATGAACCCGTGTCCCCTGCATCAGCAGGCGGACTCTCAACCACTGCGCCACCAGGGAAGCCCAGATATCAATTTTGAACTCATTTCTTCAGTGTTTAGAATTGGATATCTGGTAGAACGTAGACAAAAAGTTTAAACATATCTTGTGGGGCTGCATCTGCATCTGGAATTATCTGTGGAATTGGAAACTGTAAGCATTAGACATGGCAACTTATTTCTCAGACTTTTGTTCAGACATTTGGCAGGGCAGCAAGAAAAAGCTTGAGTGTAAGTTTTCATAAAACTTTCTTGCAAAAGAGGGCTTTTGGTTCAGGTCTCATTAACTGATACTCTGTAAAATTCTTATGAGGGCTTGACATAAACATATTCACAATCACTAAGTTAAATTATGTTATCAATTACTATTTTTAAGGTGTGGATATAAGAGGCACAGAAATTGGGATCTAGGCATGCTCTGAATTTCTGCAAGGATCCTATTGATTGGGTTTTGGAAGTAACGACATTTAAGTTGATCAATTAGAAAGTCAATTTTAGTTAAAGGCAGTGGATATTTGGCCAATGTGTAAAATCCCAGCAACAAGTAGATATTTAGATTCTTACCAAAATGAATCAAGAAGTTGTCTTTCACAAATCAACACAAGGAATCCTTTTGTCTATATGCTGATAAGCTGTGATTAATCACAAAAGGAAATCAAAGTATGCTTTCATAGCCATGTGGCAGAACCATAACTTGGTCTTGGGGTAAAGGGCTGGCGGGCTGTTTCCCACAAGGCTGGTAGGATGGCATCATTGCCTTGGTAGATGTCATGTTTGGTCTGGCCTCTGTCTTAGAGGCTCTTAAATTGGATTTTGGCAGAACACTGAGAGCTGATCCATCTCTCATGAGCAGACTTGTTAAATAAGCTCACGAGACAGAGGAATAAAATCAGAATGTCTCTGCCTACAGCTCCAGCTGCATCTCCAGGCCTCTCCCCCATTGTTCCTTCTGTTCCAGTGACAGGAGTTTTCCTTTAGTTCTTAAATGTTCTATGCTCTTTACTTCCTATCAATTTATTTGTATGTGGTTCCCTTTTCCAAGGATGTTGATTTCTGCTATAAACACCCCCCATCTCTCTTTCTCTGTCTCTCTGTCTCTCTGTCTCTCTGTCTCTCTGTCTCTCTCTCTCACACACACACACACACACACACACGAGCTTGGGTAACCTCTTCTCACCCTCTAACTTTTCAGGTTTAATCTTAAACTTACTTCCTTAGGGAAACCTTCATGGATACATTACCCCTGCCCCCTCACCCCTGTCCCAGGTTGTGTTAGGTCTCCCTGCGCCATAACTCTTCTCATGCATGGCATTTATTGTCCTTATAATTGTTTATTCAGTGTCTACCTCCCCTGCTAGGTGGTAATGTCCACGCGGGCAAACATGATCTAACCCTGATGACAGCATTGTGACTACGGAATTCCTGTGGTGCCTTTCCTCCAGAGTCCTCTATGCCCCTTGGCAGGTTTGGGAACTCAGATCTCACTTCTGTGAGATGAATATTTTGGCCATCAGTGGGCATCTATCTCAGTGAGTCTCAAGAAAGATCAACATTTTGTTTCTTGTTCAAATGTGCTCGTTGAACAATTTCTGCTCATGCCCAAGCAGAGAGAGGAAGTAGCAGCTGGCATCAGGACTTAAGTTCCTGATTATCTGCCAAATTATAGACTCTGGGGGTGAATGGTATCTAACATAGGTGCCCCCTGTCCTGGGCTGGCTCAGGTCTGAGCAGCATGACACATGCCTGCTAACGTGATTGAGCATTGTTACACCATAAACCAACTGGCCATCTGATTTTTTTTCATTAAAAATTTTTTAAAATTTTATTTTTAATACAAGTTTTAAAGGTTACACTTCGTTTACATTTATTACCAAAAATTGGCTGTATTCTCCATATTGTACAATATATCCTTGCAGCTTATTATTTTTTTATTTTTATTTATTTATTTATTTTTTTGTGGTACGCGGGCCTCTCACTGTTGTGGCCTCTCCCGTCGAGGAGCACAGGCTCCGGACGCGCAGGCTCAGCGGCCATGGCTCACGAGCCCAGCCGCTCCGCGGCATGTGGGATCTTCCCGGACCGGGGCACGAACCCGTGTCCCCAACATCGGCAGGCGGACTCCTAACCACTGTGCCACCAGGGAAGCCCCCTTGCAGCTTATTTTGTACCTAATAGTTGGTACCTCTTACTTCTCTACCCTTATATTGCCCCTCCCCCCTCCCCTCTCTCCACTGGTAACTACTAGTTTGTTCTCTTTATCTGTGGGTCTGCTTCTTTTATTGTTAGCGTCAGTACTTTGTTGTATATTTTAGATTTCACATATAAGGGATATCATACAGTATCTGTCTTTCTCTGTTTGACTTATTTCACTTAGCATAATGCCCTCCAACTCCATCCATGTTGCAGCAAATGGCAAAATTTCATTCTTTTTTATGGCTGAGTAGTCTATGCATCTATTGATGGACACCTAGGTTGCTTCCATATCTTGGCAATTGAACACTGGGGTGTATGTATCTTCAAATTACTGTTTTTGTTTTTTCAGATATATACCCAGGAGTGGAATTGCTGGGGCATATGGTAGTTCTATTTTTAGTTTTTTGAGAAGCCTCCATACTGTTTTCCAGAGTGGCTGCACCAATTTACATTCCCTCCAGCAGTGTAGCAGTTTCTCCACATCCTCGACAATATTTGTTATTTGTAGACATTTTTGATGATAGCCATTCTGACAAGTATAAAGTGGTATCTCATTATGGTTTTGATTTGCATTTCCCTGATGATGAGCGATGCTGGCCATCTGATTAGGAAAAAAAAATTCTTAGGGGACCTTTTCAAAGACTTCCCTTTAACACCTTTATTTTTAAGTAACTTCCTTATAGTGCCTCTTCTTTCTAGGATGAGAAACCTTTGTTTTGAAAATCAAGTTAATGTCAAAAGGTTTGTTTTGGTGAGGATGGAATAAGACAAAGCAGATCTCGCAGACTTCATTCTGGCTTTGTGGGGAGCTAGAAGGACCACTAGATGAAAGTAGACAAGTTCTGCCACTGATGGCCTGGTCTTGTCTGGATCAGTTTCCTCTTCAACATGGTTTCTACAGTTCATTCTCATTTGAAGTTTTTCATTTAGTATAGTGGGAAGAGCATGTGCTATGAAGGAGTCCAGGGTTCTTGAAATCCCAGCTCTACTGTTAATGTATATATGGCCATAGACAAGTGACCTCAACATCTGAGCCTCAACATCTGAACCTCACTTCTGTAAAATGGGATAATGTTGGCACTCACTTAACAGTTTTTGTGAGGCTTAGATGAGAAAGATAATCCATGAGAAGTCTTAAGCGTAGTTTCTTCATACGAGAAGCACTCATTAAATTGTTACTCATATTTGTAAAATGGGATCAGTGATGTCTTCTACTGGGGTTGTTATTGGGATCAGATAAGAAAGTACATGTAGACGCTAAGCTTCACGTCTGGCCATGTACCTTCCAATAAAAGTAAGTTCTCTTCCCTTCTTGTCCCACTTCCACTTCAGACAATGATATATATTCCTGGAAAGTAGAATGGGCCTCCTTCTTGCTTAAGATAGTTCCAAGAACACAAAACATTTTCTTCTTTTCAAAATTACTTTTCTTCCTTCCATCGAAACTGGTAAGTGATCATTATTGCCCAGATGTTTTAATGACAAGCCTGTAACCCATACCCTATGATTTTACCCCATTTCTTCATCCTTTCCACTCTCGTATATTCCTTGTAGTGATTTTGGTCTTGAGTGATTCTGAGTTATTTTATTTGTGGGTCTCACCTACGTTATTAAGATCTCCCAAATCCCAAAGACAGTGATGGCTATTCTGATTTTTGCCTCTCTCTTCTGTCATCTAGTTAGGTGGGTGCTCCTCAATTTTTAAACACGCTACAGGGACTTCCCTGGTGGCGCAGTGGTTAAGAGTCCACCTGCCAATGCAGGGGACACCCAGTACAGGGTTCGAGCCCTGGTCTGGGAAGATCCCACATGCTGAGGAGCAACTGATCCCGTGTGCCGCAACTACTGAGCCTGCGCTCTAGAGCCCGTGCTCTGCCACAACTACGGAAGCCCGCGTGCCTAGAGCCCGTGCTCTGCAACAAGAGAAGCCACTGCAGAGAGAAGCCTGTGCACTGCAATGAAGAGTAACCCCTGCTCGCCACAACTAGAGAAAGCCCAGGCGCAGCAACGAAGAACCAACGCAGCCAAAAAATAAATAAAGAAACTAAAAAAATAAACATGCTACATTTTGAAATTTCTTTGATTGCTTTAATTAAAAAATGACACTGACAATTCATTTGGTTGTTAATTTGATTCCCTTTAAGCAGAATAAATTTGAATTCTGGGCCCCCTAGAGAAGTTCCAGATCAACCTCCTCCTTATGTTTCATTAATTGGAAAATGAAGAGCTTTATAGTACAAAAGCTTCTTTTATTATCATGGGTCTTTTAGTAGAGGACTAGCACTGATATTATTTACATCTGTATCTGTGACAGCAAAGATGTTACTTGCAAGTTTTTTATTTACTCAGGTATATTTGTTTTGATTGAATATTGTTTCTCCTAATAAGTTTCATTACCAAAAGCCACTGCCAGTTTATAGTGTATTTTCCAAGAGAGGTTTTGTTTTCACTTTTTATAGAATTTGAGTTCTTATTTTCTAAAAGGAAGTTATAGGGAATACCCTGGCAGTCCAGTGGTTAGGAGTCTGTGCTTCCACTGCAGGGGGCATGGGTTCGATCCCTGGTTAGGGATCTAAGGTCCCACATGCTGCATGACGCGGCCAAAAAAAAAAAAATTATAGTCATTCCTTCCCTTCTCCCACATTTGTTGTTGTGTTCATTCCTCTCTCTAAAGACTTTTAGGGTCATGACTCTGGCCTCCAGGAATCCCACTAAGATTGACTGTGGTCCCATATGGATTCATTCTTTGATTCTGACACCGTGCTCCCTTCACTCAGAGCAGCTTCCTGTTGCAAATAGAAAGAAATCTGGTCATCTTGGAATAGACTGTAGTCGACGGCTCTCTGAACAGCTTTCCTCTACTTCTTTGCTTATGTAAGTCTGTAGACATACTTGCTCTCCAGTAAAGTTCTGTTCTTCTCAACCGCCTCATGACAATAATTTTTAAAAGATTAGATCACTGGCTTTTTCAAATTCCACCTGGGAAAGATTTTTTTCTAATATTATGCTGTTCCCCATCCAAAAATAAATGGATGCAGCATCAAGAGAAGTCTAAACAAAAGAACTATCTACATTTTCATTTTATATGTTTTTCTTTAGGTAATTCAAGCTTCTATCAACAATTGAAAGGCTTATGAGATGTTCTTTTTTTTCAGCTTTTTTGAGTTATATTTGACAAATGAACTCACAAGATATTTAAAGTATACAATGTGATAATTTAATATATGTATACATCATGAAAAGATTGCCCCCACTGAGTTAATTAACACATCTATTACCTTACATATTTCCTTTGTTTTTTTTTTTTTTGGCAATAACATTTCAGTTCTATTCTCTTAGCAAATTTCAAACATACAATACAGTGCTATCAACTATAGTCACCATGTTGTATATTAGATCCTCAGAACTTTGCATCTTATAATTGAAAGTTTTGTAACCTTTTACCAATCTCTCCCTATTTCCCCCACCCCTCAGTCCCTGGTAATCAGGTTTTTTTCTTCTTTTTAATTTTTGAATTTTATTTTATTTATTTATTTTATACAGCAAGTTCTTATTAGTCATCCATTTTATACACATCAGTGTATACATGTCAATCCCAATCTCCCAATTCATCACAACCCCCCCAGCCCCCCGCTGCTTTCCCCCCTTGGTGTCCATACGTTTGTTCTCTACATCTGTGTCTCAATTTCTGCCCTGCAAACCGGTTCATCTGTACCATTTTTCTAGGTTCCACATATATGCATAATATACGATATTTATTTTTCTCTTTCTGAGTTTTCTACTCTTTGTTTCTATGAATTTGCCTTCTTTTTTTCTGGCTGCACCGCATGGCTTTGTGGGATTTTATTTCCCCAACCAGGGATGGAGACTGGGCCCTCAGCAACTAGAGCATGGAGTCCTAACCTCTGGACTGCCAGGAAAGTCCTGTGCTGCTCTTTTGTTAAAATAACCATTATCTTCACAGAAAGATTTTGAAAATTAATTTTGATAATATCATCAGTTTTTCTTACATCAAAGTAATGTGTATCTGGCAACAGAGAACATCAGTATTTCTGTAAAATTACAGTTATATAAAGGGATATTAGATTAATTTTATCTTTTTGTATTTTATTTTATTTATTTATTGACATATAGTTGATTTACAATATTATATTAGTTACAGATGTACAACATAGTGATTCAATATTTTTATAGATTATACTCCATTTAAAATTATTATATTTAAAATTATTATTATTATAATGGTTATATTTCCCTATACTGTACAATATATCCTTGTTGCTTATCTATTTTATGCATAGTAGCTTGTGTGTCTTCATTCCATAACCCTATCTTCCTCTTCTCTCTTTCCCCCTCCTTACTGGTAACCACTAGTTTGTTCTCTGTATCTGTGAGTCTGTTTCTCTTTTGTTATACACATTTGTTGTTTTATTTTTGATTCCATGTTATAAGTAATAACATGGAGTATTTGCCTTTATCTGTCTGACTTACTTCACTAAGCATAAGACTCCCTAGGTTCATCCATGTTTTTGCAATCGGCAGAATTTTACAGTTTAAAAAAAAGATACAGTTCCCTGTGCTATACAGTAGGTCCTTGTTGTTTATTTTACATATAGTAGTATATGTTTGTTAATTCCAAACTTCTAATTTATCCTCCTCCCCTCTTTCCCCTTTAGTAACCGTAAGTTTGTTTTCTATGTCTGTGAGTCTATTTCTGTTTTGTTAATATGTTCATTTGTATTGTTTTGCTGAAGGCAGAATTTCGTTCTTTTTTGTGGCTGAGTAGTATTTCATTGTATATATATACCACATCTTATTTATTTATTTATTCATCTGTTGATAGGCACTTAGGTTGCTTCCATATCTTAGTTATTGTAAGTAATGCTGCTATGAATATTGGGGTGCATGTATATTTTTGAATTAGTGCTTTTGTTTTCTTAGGATATATACCCAGCAGTGAAATTCTGGATCATGTGGTAATTCCATTTTTAGTTTTTTGAGGAACTTCAATACTGTTTTCCATAGTGACTACACCAATTTACATTCCCATCAACAATATACAACAATGTACATGTTCCCTTTTCTCCACATCCTTGTCAATGTTTGTTATTTGTAGGCTTTTTGATAATAGCCATTCTGACAGATGTGATGTGATACCTCATTGTGGTTTTGAATTGAGTTCATCTGATTAGTCATGTTGAGCATCTTTTCATGTACCTGTTAGCCATCTGCATGTCTTTTTGGAAAAATGTGTATACAGGTCATCTGCCTATTTATTCATTGGGTTGTTTGTTTTTATGATATTGAGTTGTATGAGCTATTTATATATTTGGAACCCTTTTATCAGTCATATCATTTGCAAATATTTTCTCCCATTCAGTAGGTTGTCTTATAGAAAAGATAGATATCAATTATATTTCACTAAATTTTTTTTGAAGTTTTCTTGTGAATTTTTTATAAATTAAGGATATTAAACTTTTTTCTATCACTTGTATGACAATTATTACCTAAGTTTTTTCAAACTATTAATTTCTCCTTTTATGACATGCAAAAATTTAATTTTTCATTTAAGTATCCACATTTTCCTTTTGGATAGGGATAAGTTAATGTGGTTTAGTGAAAGCACAATGTAATGCATTTATTATATTATATATATTAAATATATTAAACTAAATGCATGTATATATATATAAAATAAGGTATTGACTCATGCAATTTTGGAGGCTGAGTAGTCCCATGATCTGCCATCTCAAGCTGGAGACTCAGGAAAGCAGATGGTATAATGCAAAGCCCTGAGAACCACAGAGCCAATGGTATAGATTCCAGTCTGGGTCTGAAGGCCTGAGAACCAGAACTGCTGAGGGAAGAAAAAGATTCATGTCCTAGTTTAAGTAATCAGGAAGAGAAAGAGAATTCAAACTTCTGGCTTTTTGTTCTATCCAGGCCCTCAATGGATTAGATGATGTCCACCCATATTTTTTTTTCGAACATAAAACAACTTTTAAATTTATTACTTTACACTTAAAGCATAAAGTATAGTATGCCATAAATAACATGAAAGGAAAATATAAAATTACAAAACACTCAAACACAAACAAAGACGGGGAAAGGAAAGTAAATTTTAAGTGGGGGAGCAGATCGATGGTGTACATCAGGAGTTGACAGCGATGGTAGCTGCAGAGCTGGCTCTGCCCATGGGGCTGGTGGATTTCTGAAAGAGCTCTGGGTCTCCTGCAAGAGCCTGAACAGGCTCTCCCTGTGGGGGAGGAGGGGTGGTCGTTGTGGTGGTGGTGAATTTTGATCTGGCTTTGAAGCTCCTGCAGGACCTGGTGCAGGCTCTCCCTCCTGTGGTAGTAAGTCATCATCTGCATGTGGGTCTCCTGCAGGAGCCAGTGCCAGTTCTCCTTGAAGGGGTGATGCCCATCCATATTGGGGAAGGCCATCTGCTTGGCTCAGCTCACTAATTCAAATATAATCTCTTCTGGAAACATCTTCATAGACACACCCAGAAAAAAATGTTTAATGAGTTATCTAGGTATCTCTTGGTCTAGTCAAGTTGACACATAAAATTAACCATCACAAGGTCCATTTCTTTGGCCTAAAATGCTTATAAATGTTGAGCATCAAACACATGTATCTTGGACCAAGATATTTGGGAAATATTTTGATCATAGATATTTTCCTAATGTTATATATAAATTATGATATGCATATACCTTGATTATTAGATGCAGTTCAGTTCTCTATGTGTCAAGTAAAATAATTGAAATAAAGAAGAAAAATCACCAAAGGAATAAAGTCACTCTCAATTGAGACTACATTGCAAAGATTAAGACTATTCAATTTTTAAAAGTCAGAAGGGAGAATGATTAGGATGTGATAAACACAGATATTGATGTTTGAGCACCCTTTATATTTTGAATAAGGTAGTTTTTGTATTGAGAATCTTAGGTGATCTGAATGGAACCGTACAGTAAAGCAGCAGTCCCCAACATTTTTGGCACCAAGGACTGGTTTCATGGAAGACAATTTTTCCATGGACCAGGGTGGGGGATGGTTTTGGGATGATTCAAGCACATTACATTTATTGTGCACTTTATTTCTATTATTATTACATTGTAATATATGATGAAATAATTATACAACTCACCATAATGCAGCATCAGTGGGAGCCCTGACCTTGTTTTCCTGCAACTAGATGGTCCCATCTGGGGGTGATGGGAGACAGTGACACCTGAAGTGTGTTGCTTATGTCTAGTCTACTCCGTAAGATGTAGCTTAATTGTCACTTGCCACTCACTGATTTTGTTTTGATATGAGTCTGCAAGCAATTGGTTTATTACGGTCTCTGTGCAGTCAAACCTCTCTGCTAATGATTATCTGTATTTGCAGCTGCTCCCCAGCACTAGCATCACTGCCCCAGCTCCACCTCAGATCATCAGGCATTAGATTCTCATAAGGAGCGCGCAACCTAGATTCCTCACATGTGCTGTTCAAAGTAGGGTTCGAGCTCCCATGAGAATCTGATGTTGCCACTGATCTGACAGGAGGCAGAGCTCGGGTGGTAATGTGAGTGGTGGGGAGCGGCTGTAAATACAGATGAAGTTTTGTTCGCTTGCCTGCTGTTCACCTCCTGCTGTGCAGCCCTGTTCCTAACAGGACACAGACGGGTACCACTGGGGACCCTTGCAGTAAAGGATTAACTTAGCAGGTTGTCCACACCCTGTACATTCCAAAGAGAGGTTGACCTCTGCCTTGTCCTTGGATGGTAACTTCTAGCCCTTGGAGTATCTTGCTTGATAAGAGCATCTTTGTTCCTCTGGAAGATGTATTAGCTCAACCTCTAGAGGGACGGGAGACTGAAGGTCAGCCCAGTGAGCAGTCAGACTGGACACAAAGGCTCAGGTGAGCTTCCCTGTTTGGTAATACTCTGTGCTTGTTGTCATACATTGCTGCTGGGAGAATTAAGCTGTCCACGTAAATCTACTGCAAGAGGACAACTGGATGCTTATACCTAGTTTCTCCTGGAGTTTACCTTTCTCCAGTGCTGATTTTAATCTGAATCCTCTTGATATATGATAAAGCATAATTGTGAGCATAACAGTTTTTTTGAGTTGTGTCATTCTAATGAATCACTGAGGACCTCTGAACACAGAAACATACCTTGAAAACTCTAGCATGGCTTCATGAGTGGCCACATGTTCCATCTAAATGATGAAGGTGATCTTAGGGCTGGATAAATAGGTTGCAAGGCCCTAAAGTTAAAATAAATAGGGAATTCATCTTTAAGTAAAGGTCAATCAGTGGAAGGGGGCTTTAAATTATAAATTATGAAATTTTTCTTTAATATCTGCTAAACTGGCCTTCAGTGAACATAACCTGTGTTCTTTGAGATAGGGCCTTGGGGAAAAAAACCCTGAAAAATGAGCATAATAAAAGTTGTATTAGTAGAAGTTATTTAGGAACCAGAGAGTGAAAGGACCATGCTTTCGGGAAACTCTGAAGATCCATAAACATGATGATAAACTGCCTGCTGTGTCAGTGAAAAGCCTCGACTGCAGGTAAGTGTAGCCTGTCTGGAGGTCCTGCTGATGGATGAGTGACGTCCTCAAGCAGTGATGTCACAGTCACAGCTCAGGAGCAATATTGAGAGTGGATCAAGAGCCAGAGCAGCAGGGGCAGATAAAGGTCACCAAGAGGGGAGGATGCTGTCAAACAGCCACAGAAGAATGGTAATGGTGGCCTAGAGGAATTCCTGAGTCCCCCAGGATCCTTCCAGGGAGTTGGGACTCGAGGGATTTGAACAATTAACTTCTTTGTTGCATAGACATAGAGTACTTGACTCACTACTTACTATTTTAGTGAGTAAAACCTTAGTTCACTAAGTATTACTGTTATCTTTTTGAACCTCAAGGTTTGAAAGGGCTTTAAAAGTTTTCTAGTCAGTCTTCCAAAGTTACCCAAGCAGAAACCAGTGAGGGTCCCAAGCTTGTCAACTAAAGATTAGCCATGTAGTGTATTGGCAAGTTGCAGGCAAGCCCATGTGAAGAGGATGAAAAGATAAGCTATAGACTGGGAGAAGACATTTGCAAACCGCATATCCAACAATGGCTTGTATCTTCGAGTTTTGAGAATATTAAAATTCTCAAAACTCAACTAAATTCAAGTTAAAAAAATCCAATTAGAAAATGGCAAAAGACATGAATATTTTAGTGAGGAAGACATACAGATGACAAATGAGCACATGAAAAGATATTCAACATTAGTAACCATCCAGAAACACAAATTAAAACCACAATGAGATATCAGTACCTACTTATCAGAACGACACCACCAAATGCTGGTGAGGATGCAGAGAGACTGAACCATTCATATGTTGCTGGTGGGAGTGGCAAATTGTATTGTGGGAATGTCAAACTTCTGAGAAATTTGGCAGTTTCTTATAAAACAAAACCTGTAATTACCATATGACTTAGAAATTACACTTTCAGGCACTTATTGCAGAGAAATGAAATCATATTCATATGAAAATGTTTATAGTTTTAATTGTAATAACCTAAAACTGAAATCTGTCCACTTGTCCTTAACAGGTGAATGATTAAACAAAATGTGGTCCATCCATACCAAGAAATACTATTCAGTAACAAAAAGGAACAGACTGTTGCTACGCATGACAACTTGGACAAATCTCCAGGAAATTATGCTGAGTGAAAAAAGCCAATCCCCCAAAGTTGCATACTGTATGATTTCACTTACACAGGCAGACCTCAGAGATATTGTGGGTTTGGTTCCAGACCACAGCAATAAAGTGAATATCACAATACAGTGAGTCACATGAATTTTTAGAAAGTTATGTGTACACTATAATGTAGTCTATTAAGTATGCAATAGCATTATATATAAAAATGTACATACCTTAATTAAAATATTGCTAAAAAATGCTAACCATCATCTGAGTCTTCAACAAGTCATGGCAGTAATGTCAAAGATCACTGATCACAGATCACCATAACAAATATAATAATAACAAAAAAGTTTGAAATATTGTGAGAATTACCAAAATGTGACACAGAGACATGAAGTGAGCAAATGCCGTTGGAAAAATGGTGCCGATAGACTTGCTTGACACAGGGTTGCCACAAAATTTAATTTGTAGAAAACAGTATCAATGAAGCAAAACAAAGTTAGGCACATAAAATGAGGTATGCCTATATAGTATTTTGAAATTAACAACATTTTAGAAATGGAGGACAGACTAGTGTTTGCCAAGGGCTGGGGATGTGAGGCGGAGGGCAGGGTAAGGGAGGTGAGCGTGGTTACATAAAGATGATATGAGAGATCCTTGTGGTGTCAAAGCTGTTCAGTATCTTGAGTGTGGTTGTATATATGACTACAGAGGTGATAAAACGATATAGAACTACACATACACATATTCACACACGAGTACAAATAAAACTGGGGAAGTCTGAATAAGACAGGTGGATTGTGTCAGTGTTAATACCTGGTTGTGCTATTTTACTGTAAGTTTGCAAAATGTTTTCATTGAGGAAAAATGGACAAAGTGTACAAAATATCTCTCTGTATTATTTTTTATAACTATATACATTTATAATTATCTCAATAAAAATTTCAGTTAAAAAAAGTTCATCTTTATTCCCACTGATTTGAGATTCTAACTCTGTAATGTATTACATTTCCTATGTATTTGTGCCTATTCCTACACATTCTATTTTATTCTTCTACTAATTAGTCTTATGTCTAGACAACATGAAGATTTTGAACTTGCTGTTTCTGAAAGATGGCTGATCTCTACAGAGAAATTTTGAAGACTCATCACATCACTACCGGAGGAAGATTGTTTCAAAAAATGGCTCCAATCATCTGTTTCATTCTACCTGCCCTTTTCTTCTCTCATCAAGAGGTGGTGTCTCTTTCTCTTCTCTTTGTGTCAGTACCAGCCTTGTGACTTGCATTGGCCAATAGAATGGTGGAAATCATGCTGTGTGATTTCTAGTCCAAGGCCTTAAGAGGTCTTGCAGCCTCCTTTTTGCCTTGTTGGAGACAAGTCACATGTGAAAGGGATCAAGATAGACTACTGAATTATGAGAGGCCAGATGGAGACAAAGTGGTTCCAGCCTTCCATCCATTTTTGCTGAAGCCCAGATGTATGAGTGATGCCATCTTGAACTTTACAGTTCAGCCCAGTCACCAACTGAATGTAGTACCAGCTGAGTCCAGGTAAGGTAAGCAGAAGAACCACTTAGTCAATCTATAAAATTATGACAATAAAGAGTATTCTTTTAAGCCAATAAGTTATGCAACAATAGATATTTTATATATGTAAATATAAAAGACATAATTAATAGGCAAAGGTGAAAAGTCATTTTCAATTAAATTAATCTGTATTGAATACCTACTATGTGGCCAGCCAGAACACAGGCAATTTAAGAGACACATTAAATGAGATAATATATGTGAAGAATGTGTTTTAGGTAGTAAAGAACTTTTCACATCTAAGGTCATTTGCACTGGCATCACTTGTAGTAGCAGGACCAGTTAAGGGAAAATAAGGATGGAAGAGGAGTGGAGATGGAATAAAGGAAAAGATAGAGACAGGGAGATGGGAGAAGGTCAGAGCAGAGAGCAAATGGTGCAAAATTATTATGAAAAATGGTGAGGAGTGGGGAAAGAAGAGAAACTAGGAGAAGAAAAGAATGAGAAATGTGAGAAAATATTGAGGAGGAGAGGAGGACAGCTGCAGATAAAAAACAGGGGAAGGTGCTGAGATGAGCTTGGCAAAAGAGATAAACTACATTTCTCACATCTTGCATTTGTTTTGTGGATTTCAGAAAAAGTGTGTTTTGCCTTTTGAAAATTTTATATTCAAGAAAATTATATGAAATCTAGAAATTTAGGACTATTCTTTTGTACTATTGAAATCATTTTCAAACATTACAATTTTTTACTTATTTTTTAATTGAGATATGTTATATTAGTTTCAGGTGTACAACATAAGATTCAATATTTGTGTAAGTTGCAAAATGATCACCATAATAAGTCTAGTTAACATCCATCCCTGCACATTGTTACAAAATTTTTTTTTGTGATTAGAACTTTTAAGATCCACTCTTTTAGCAACTTTCAAATATACAATACGATATTATTAATTATAGTCACCATGCTGTACATTACTTCTTTAGGACTTATTTATTTTATAACTAGAAGTTTGTACCTTCTGACCACCTTCACCCATTTCATCCACCACCACCCCTACCTCTGGCAACCATTGATCTGTTCTCTGTATAAAATTTATTTTTTAAAATAAAGGTTCTCATGGGATTTTGGAAGCCTCGTCCACAAGTAAAAATGCTATTTAGAATTTGGAAATTTGCTTTGGAATTTTAATGGTGTTTTATAAATGCAAAAGTCTCATTAATTTTGGTGAGTAAATAAATGAATTCACTGGCTAGGCTTTGGAAAACCTCTTTGAAATCAAACACTGTTTGGTGACCTTTTCTTTCATCACTGGGAGGTCAAGTTTGGTTTGTACTCTAATAGAAAAGTCCTTCGTTTGTAACCAGTCTCCTTCCCCTGCCAAATGTGTTCTTTAATTCTGTTGCGACAGTTATTTGCCTACCCTAAGCCATCCCATCTCCTTTCCCTTGAGGCTTGATTTTGTCCTGGTGTCACCTTCTCATGAGTGCAGGATAGGTGACAGTCTCTATGGACCCCAGGGAGTGAATTATGCTTGGTTTAAGGCAATCATAATAAATTCATTCCCTTCACAGGTATTGATTTAGGGATGGGCGTGTGACTAAATCTAACCAATAAGACTTTATTAGACGTCAATTGGGGAGCCTCTGGAAATTTCCTCTCACTAAAAATAATTAAGACACAGGCGGAAACTCCCCTCCTCTTCTCTACATATTGCTGTGTTTAAAGCTGCCATCTGATGCTGCTGCAGCCATATTTTGACTGTAAAGGGTGTCACGTGACATACTGAGGATGACAAAACTAAAATATAGAAAGCACCAGGGGCTTTGATATTATTTATCCACTGAATTAAAGAACGCTGCCTTGCCCTATCACAAGTTTTCTTACTGTTTGAGCTACTTCAAATTGTGTATTCTATGACTTGCATCAACAACATTCTAACAGATATACCTAATGCTTACAGAAAACCAAAGAAGCACATTTTAGTGAAAAATATTCAATAATAAACAGAATAACCACAGTCCACAGTCCTTTGCCTACTCTTTCTACACTTGTGTGAGTTTCTCCCAGAATAGGGTTATACACAGCAACCTTGGGTATAATGGGCAATTATTCTTTGAACTGCATCTCATTATGTCCCTACTGTGAGGTGGGCTGAGGCAGCTGAACACTGCTGTGGAAGGTAAGCCCCTGGCTCTAGCCAGAGTTGCAGGGTTAACAATGCAAATGAATAAAGAAAATGTGGTGTATAAACACACACACACACACACACACACACACTGGAATACTACTCGGCCATAAAAAAGAATAAATTTTGCCATTTGTAGCAACATGGATGGACTTGGAGGGTATTATGCTAAGTGAAATAAGTAAGAGAAAGACAAATACTGTATGATATTACATATGTAGAATCTAAAAAATATAACAAACTAGTGGATATAACAAAAAAGAAGCAGACTCACAGATATAGAGAAAAAACTAGTGGTTACCAGTGGACAGTGTAGGGAGGGGGAATATAAGGTTAGGGGATTAAGAAGTACAAACTACTATGTATAAAATAAGCTATAAGGATATATGGTACAACATGGGGAATATAGCCAACATTTTAAAATAACTATAAATGGAGTATAAACTTTAAAAATCGTGAATCACTCTGTTGTACACCTGTAACTTATATAATATTGTACATCAACAATACTTCAATAAAAATAAATAAATAAAATGTCATAAAATTAAAAATGCAAATGATAAGGAACACTTGGGAATTTGCTCTGATTTCTTCTTCTACAAAAATAATCTCATAGCATCTGAAAGATTTGTATGACTCTCGATATTTGTAAGCAGAATCCCAGCCACAAATTGCAGCCTGGGGGTGGTTTTCTTGATCTACAATATCAGGTTTCCGGTCATAGAAAAACAAACATCAAACCAGATTGGTGAGGCCTCGGCTTTGAGGGAGACGTGGTGGAGAGGCTGGTGCAAACTTGGTACAGTATGGCAACTGGGATTTCCCAGAGATGGTCACTGTCTCTGGATACATGCCTGCAATTACTCTTGCCTTGCATGGTTGGTGACCTTAGTCTGAATTATTTACATGATCCCAACAGCACAATGTATATTTTGAAATGCAATTACTAAAGTAGTCCCTGTCTTTGCTGAAAAACAAACTCTTCTTTCTCACCCAGGGCATATTCTGGATGAACATTTTCTGTTAAAACAATCTTTTAGATTTTTGAATATTAAAAGTTTGAATCTTCTATTAATATGCCCCTCATTTCTTTATAGGAGTTCAGTTCTATATCCTTATTGAACTCTGTAATTCTAGTTGCTAAAGATGCCTAGTATGTACTATGGGCTCAAACATCATTTGTTGATAATAAATGAGGGAGTTACTGAGTGAGAGAACAAGTGGGCGAGTTTGAAACAAAGCATTTATAGAACAGTTTACCTTAATTAATTATTAGCTAGCTTGCCCGCAAGCACCTGAAGTCAGGCCAAATTGCCATTGCATTATTCACCCACTTGGACTTGTATCTGGTGCGATTCCAATCTGAGACAGCATGCATCAGAAAATGTTTTGCTTATCTCCTGGCACTTACTGGAACTCAAAATTAAGACAAGAGAAGAGAAGGCACTAGAAGTATTTGTCCTAACTGATTGAAGTTTGGGTTTCATAATTATTGAAATGCACAAACTGCTTCAAACACATGAAGAGAACAAGCTGAAAAACAATTTCTATCAGATCAAACCCGTACAGTTCAATTTCATGTAATCTAACCTTTGTTGGATGCTTACTAATTCCAGGCACCTTATCAGTTTCCTGGGATGCAAAATGTGTAAGATCCTGTCTGTTCCACTGAAGATATTTAAACTCAGGAAGACAGATGTAGGCAAGTAACTATAACATAAAGCAAAATGATCATTATAAAATGCTGAGTGAAGATAGATGCATTGTCTTTGGAGCAAAGAGGAAGGTTTGGTTAATGCTGATGAAGAATTAGGAACAGTTTCATGGATGAAAGTGGTATCTGAATTAGGTCTTGAATGATAAGGAGAATTTGCGGAAGGGGATAAAAGGACATCCCAGGCTCAAAGAATTATATGAGCAAAATTTCCCAAGACATTATAATTTAGAAAGATATTAAATTAGGTCATAATTATAACTCATTCCAGATTTTTTCCTTTGACATGAAGCTGTTAAGAACAGCTTATTCTAAGGTATAAATAACCTCTACCCAGAATTGGATAAAATCTGGAATGATTTTTTAAAAACTGACATAATGATTAATAATTCTTATGGTGTTAAGACACTCTAACGGGCTATCATAACCAGAGACCAGTCAGGAAACATTTTAAACAAGCTGAATTTGCCCCATAAGAATATTTTAAAGGCCAATTAAAATATTTTCTTCAGTCGATAGAGTGCTTTCAAAGTTTACCTGTAAATCCTGTAATGGAAACAAAGATGTTCTCGACTGCAGTTGCCTTATGGTCTATCCTTTTCTGATGTTTAGGGCTTGTTTAATAAGGCATGGTTGGGACATATGTTTTATTACCGAAGTCTCTTGGATTTATCTTCTGACTAATTGGGCTTTGATTTCAGAACCACAGAGCAATGCATATTCTCCATATTGTCTTTTCTGTTCCTGCAAACCCCAGAGTACACGCTGTTTGAGTGTGATGGAAATTATTTCACTTTCTCTTTTTTTCTTTAATTAATAGTAATCTTTTATTTATTTATTTATTTATTTATTTATTTTTGGCTGTGTTGGGTCTTCGTTTCTGTGCGAGGGCTTTTTCTTTAGTTGCGGCAAGCGGGGGCCACTCTTCATCACAGTGCGCAAGTCTTTCACTGTCACGGACTCTCTTGCTGCGGAGCACAGGCTCCAGACGTGCAGGCTCAGTAGTTGTGGCTCACAGGCCTAGTTGCTCCGCAACTAGGGCTCGAACCCGTGTCCCCTGCATTAGCAGGCAGATTCTCAACCACTGCGCCACCAGGGAAGCCCCACTTTCTCTCGATTTATGGTTGGTGGAGAGTATTTGAGACTGGCATCAGGTTACAGGCTTTTTTTTTTCCTCTTTCAACACTTCCCATTGCAACAGCATGCTCTAGGGTAACAACTCTCCCCACCCCCAAAAGCTTTCCTGGGATTAGATTCCCGGAAGAACCAGTCCTGAAATTGACGGGTGTGGAAGTGACAGACAGTTGGCCTGCTGGGTCACTGTTCCCAAAATAGTGCCCTCAGAACATTTTGTTCCAAGCCTCATTCCCCATCCTCTTCCCTTTGCCTGAAAAGAGCTAAAACTGAACAGGTGAGAGAAACAGAAGAAGAGCCTGAAGGGAAGGGAATAAGGCACTTAAGGAGACTGGGTGACCATGGGATGTAGGGAAGAGGGAAAGTTCCCTCTTCCCTACATCCCAAAGGGTTTTTTCCTGTCAACTCTGAGCTCAGTGGCCCACTGAGGAGTAGGATATGGAGGAGGGATTGTGGAATGCACAAGAGTGGAAGAGCTGTCCCCAAACTCTGCCTCTTGTAGAATCCCTTGTAAGCTGGACAAGCCTTCTTCAACAACAGAAAACCTTGCTGCAGGCATGGCAAATAAAAATCACTCATTTAGAGCAGGGGTCCCCAACTTCCGGGGGGTTGAGTGGGGGACAAGCGACCGAAGCTTCATCTGTATTTAGAGCTGCTCCCCATCACTCGCATGACTGCCTGAGCTCTGCCTCCTGTCAGATCAGTGGCCGCATTAGATTCTCATAGGAGCTCGAACCCTACTGTGAACTGCGCATGTGAGGGATCTAGGCTGCGTGCTCCTTATGAGAATCTAATGCCTGATGATCTGAGATGGAGCTGGGGCGGTGATGCTGGCGCTGGGGAGCGGCTACAAATACAGATTATCATTAGCAGAGAGGTTTGACTGCACAGAGACCGTAATAAACCAATTGCTTGCAGACTCATATCAAAGCCCTATCAGTGAGTGAAAACAAGCTCAGGGCTCCCACTGATTCTACATTATGGTGACTTGTATAATCATTTCATTACATATTACAATGTAATAGTAGAAATAAATTGCACAATAAATGTAATGTGCTTGAATCATCCTGAAACCATCCCCTGGCCCCCTGGGTCCGTGGAAAAATTGTCTTCCACGAAACTGGCCCCTGGTGCCAGAAAGGTTGGGGACTACTGATTTAGAGTATACTCTAAAGATAAGTTCAGTGCTCAGACAGTAGTTACTCTTGCCTTAGAAGTACTGCCCCATGGTGCCCAGCATGCTGGATGATAATTTTGATTCATCCAAATTTAATTATTATTCAACCCATTAGCCCAAAGGCAGAGGATATTTAGTCCAAATGTGACCCTTGTATGCAATTCATTTAGTGAAAACCATTGCTCACACAAGAAGTCTACGTAGAAATTATCCTGAATCAGAAAACTTTACAGCTCTGATTTTTTGTCCTTGGAACTGGACAGCTGTAACTTGAGCAGAATAATTTTAGTATGTGCAGACTTTTTCCACATAGGACAAGAGAGCCTTAGTTCATGGATTTTGTGGAGAAATCTTCAGTTCACTTGGTCTCTTGTTTGAATCATTAGCGCCAAGTGAGAGAGAATGGGAATTTATTTCAATGGGAAATATTTAAATTAGGAAGGGATTAAAAAATATCTACAATTATTTTGTAGCATCTCCAAAGGAACTCACAACCTCACTTTAATGATATGCTAGGAAATTTCCATCTGGAATAGAAAACACTATGGAGTCCAAATATGGGTGTCCTAGTGCCCACATGTGGTGCTATTTGGAGCCAAACCTCATGCTTTGTTTTACTTTGTTAAATGTCCTAGTAGATCCTGACCTTCATTTTGGGGAAAAAACCAGGAGAACTTGGATATGTTACTGAGCTAAAATGTAACTTCAAATATTATGTTAGCTAACTCCAGCCCAGAATAAAACTTTTGCAACTTTTCAATTTTTCCTAAATATTTTCACATCACCAAGGAGGCAATGCCAGAAACTTCAGGTCAGAGATTGGGTCTTGTTTTGGAACTTGGGGGTCCAAGATGGGCTTTAGATAATTGACCTCTGGAGGCATATCATACCTGTTAGTGGACCAGTCAGGATCCTTGCCAGTGTATAAAATGCAACTGGATCTTACAGCAATGGCGCTCACTCTGTCAAGAAATTAGTGGGGGAAGGAACATGGCCCACCAGCTTTGGTACCTATTAAATGTACCAATGTACATTGGTTGTGCTCTAGAAGAGACTTAAGACTGAGGCTGCATCTTCCCTTCCCCTCTACCCCCACGTAGGAGTGGGTGGTAGGCTGAACATGAGAAGGATACTTCTCGTATGAAAGATGGAAAAAGAGAGAGCAAGGCCCAAGTACCTCTGAGCTAGGAAGTGGGTGTAGTTGGATGATCTTTTGCTTCCATCAATCTCCAAAGCATCCCACACACCCATCGAAGCTTGGTGCATGGGTAACAGAGTGAAACACAGGGAAAGAGAAGTACCTGCTATTTCAGTAGGGGAATGCCACATGGGAAATGTAATCTAAGGGGAGGTCACCTCTATCTGTGAAAGGACCCTGTCCCTTGGAGATACAATGAGAGACAGATTCTCTTCTTCCCTTTTTCCACACTTTACTGACACCCTGATAGCTTACTCCTCATCCATAAAGGAAGCGTATGGAACAGACAAAAGACAAGCATGTTGGAGGCTGGGTGAATAAAAAGGAGGACACTGGGCAGGGCACATAAAGGGAGATGAAGGGCCTGAGGGTCCCTGGGAGAGATCATCCCCACCAGCTTGAGACAGGTGGCCATGGGGGGAAGTCTCGTGAGCCAATACCAAAGAATCCGTGTATGTCAAGGAGTAGGGAAGGATAAATTCAAGAAAGGAAAGAAGCCACTTCTGAGCCCTTGAACTATTGCATATGTACCAGCATTTGTACCAGCATTAGAAGATATGATTTGAATATGTAGCAATGCCTATTTTATATGCTTTTCTAGGCTCTCTGTGTGGTTACAACAGATTACAATAAAGTCATTTCATGATGAATTTTACAACCCCTTTCTTTCATTGTTGAAAGCATGACAACAATTAGCACTATATCATGGCTTTTGTCAGTTCTTTGACAACAACCTTTATTTAATCAGATAGGTTTACATGCAGGCTGAAGTCCTGAGTTCTCCTTACTTCTGGTCACTTCATGCTAATTTCACCGAATTTTCAAGAACATGATGCTTTTTTAAATCTCATGCCTTTGTTTCAAATCATGGCTCTTTAACTTGTCATTGTTCACACTTCCAGCTTTTTCTAATTTTTCCTGAAGCTCAAGTGTGAGGAAAATAGAACTCAATGCATTGATATTTCCTTTTGTTTGGAGGTTGATTCTTACCCACATCAGGCATAACGGGACTTTTCTACTTCTTCAGATCTGGCCATTGTCAGCGTTCCTTTTATCACCCACCCAAGAAGTTATGGTGGAAATCTTTTTGGTCAGTTTGACAGACCCCACATTCACTATAATGGGTTTTTGAATGGCAACACAACAAATTCAACAATTTGCAAATCTCAAGGTTTATTTATTAGAACTTATTCAAGATAAACAGCACAATCCTTAGGACTAAGAACCTATAAAAGTCAACACAAAATTCTAGTTAGCACGTTAATTATCTATTGCTGGCTAATAATATTACCACAAATTTAACAGCTTAAAACAACATGGACTTATTATTTCACAATTGTTATAGGTCAGGAATCTGGCATGGCTTAGCTGGGTCTTCTAGTCCTCTGTTTACAAGGCTGCCATAAAAGTGTCAGCTGGGGCTGCAGGCTCATCTGAGGCTTCACTGGGGAAGGATTCACTTCCAAGTTGGTGTGGTTGTTGATAGAACTCAGTTCTTTGTGACATGTTGCTGGCTGTTGGCTGAAGGTTCCCTCCAGCTCCTCGGCACATGGGTCTTCGCAACATAAGTACTTGCTTCCTCAAAGGCAGCCAGCGCAAGAGGTTCCCTACAAGACAGATGTTATAATCTTATGTAATGTAATCACATATATCCCACCATCTTTGTCATGTTATATTGGCAAGGCCCGGGCCCCACCCACACTCAAGGGGAGGAGATCACACTATGCATTGAATCCCAGAAGGATACTATGATTGTCAGGTGGACCATGAAAACCAGCTTAGAGTCTCTCTGCCAGTTAGCAACACTTAACAATGAATAATACTCATGGCCGGAATGAGAAGTAAATGTAGCAGTCATTGCACACTCACGCTTTGCCAAAGCACATGGGGGAAGAACGTGGAATTATCATATTACCTGATCCTCAGCTACTCGGGAATGGCCCACCTGGAATGGTGAGCCTGTCCCCTCTGTTCCTTGATGGTCACAACCTATAAGAGACGGCATCTATTTGTATCTGCAAGTACTTCTAGGAAGGGCAATTTTGACTGGGGAATCAGCTGCCCTCTGCATTCTCCCCTAGCAGGTAAATGCAGAGCCCAATTGGCAGACTCCCAATGGGACTCATTTCTTTATCTTTTAAAGGACTTGTGTAGGGGACTTCCCTGGTGGGGCAGTGGTTAAGACTCTGCCTGCCAATACAGGGGACACAGGTTCGTGCCCTGGCCCGGGAAGATCCCACATACGGCGGAGCAACTAAGCCAGTGAGCCACAACTACGGAGCCCACGTGCCACAACTTCTGAGGCCCATGCGCCTACAGCCCGTGCCCTGCAACAAGAAAATCCACCGCAATGAGAATTCCGTGCACTGCAACAAAGAGTAGCCCCTGCTCACCGCAACTAGACAAAGCCCACGTGGAGCAACAAAGACCCAAAACAGCCAAAAATAAAAAATAAATAAATAGAATAAAAATTAAAAAAAAAAATAAAGGACTTGTGTGTTATTTGTGCATGTCCTGATAGAAGATAGATGTGTTAGAGGTTAAAATAGGTTCCATTGTTGCTTCTCTTTCTGTCCCTTACATTTCTTATTTATTGCAATGGGCTTTCCTGATATGATCTTCTTTTACTACCTGTTGGGCCTCTGCACAAATATTTCCTGCTCAAGTTCCCTCTTGCTCTTAGAAGCTTCAGCCTTACTTTAGAAGTTTTCTATTTAAAGTTAACTTGCTCTAAACTCTTTTCCACACAGTACACATGCATACACAACAACTTGCAAATATGGTGTGTCCTTCTGACATAACTCCCAGGTTTGCATCTTGGGCTACGTGCTGGGTATTTCTGGGTGGCTGTCTTGGGTTAGAGCCTTTCAGTAGCAGATTCTAAAACAAGGATTTGAGTATAAGTAGTTTATTTGGGAGATGATTCAAGGAAATAGCAGCAGGGAGTGGGGAGGTGAAACAGGAAAGAAAAGAAAACTATCAAAGGGTGTGATATCAAACAGGTTACTGCTGTGTGTGGCAGAAGTTCAGTTCTGTCAGGTGACACTCTAGAACTTGCTTCCAGAGTTGTTGCCCTTGCTCTCACTCCCAGGGCAAGGGAACAGGGATTCTTCAGTCATTGGTTGAGGACTGCCTTTGAGGTGTATTAACTCCCTCTCATTTTTGGTGTGTTCCATGTGGTCTAAATGGGCTACAATGGCCGGCAATCACCTTAGGGAGAGAGAGGTTGGTGCTTGTAGTTGAAAGCCATTGGTTTAGAAGCACCTGTCACATCTGCTTAACTGTTTCTCAGTTTGTCCCCTGAAAAGAACATGGTCATTCTCATCACCTTATTTCTTTCTATGTCAACATAGCTCCCCCTCTTAATGCCTCTGTCTGTCAAGCATCACTACTCCTTGGTTATTGAGGCTTGAGCTTACTGGATTATTTTCACTTTTCCAATGAGGAAGCTGCGGCTCAGAAAGTTCAAGTGACTTGCCTAGAGATGGAAAGGGGCCGATGCACCTTTGCTTGCAGAAGCTCTGACTCTGAGAAAGTCCATGACCTAATCTAAGGCAACAGGGGTCATACTCTTCTGTGGCATTTCTCTCTGGGCTTCCTGTTCGTGAACTTCCTTTTTCCCCCAAGCTGAAATTGGTGCACTAGCTCTCTCTAATTACATAGATGGTTTAATCATTCTTCTAAATCTTTGCTGTGCTACGAATTCCAATTCATACTGGAACCTCAGAACAAGCACATGCCTTCTTTAGATCTTATTTTTCTCACTCAGTGTATTTTGGGGACACTTTAAACCCTAACAATCTGAGACAGGTGACAGAGGACTTGCTTTTTATAGTGGGCTAGATACAAAGGAAAAAATCAGCATTACTTATTTTTCAGATAGACTGTGGTTTGTACAACCTTCATAGGTCAAGCAGAAAATATTGTAGACCTTTCCAAATATTCAAGGGCATGTTCTTTGTCTTCTTGTGCAAAGACTTAAAAGTGTGACAGGAATAGCTACTCATGTGACTAACTAGGGCCATAGCAGTAAAGGCTTGTGAAGCGTAATGTACTAGAGATAGCATCTCCATGACAGAAGCTGCATTCCTTTCTTCTTGCGTGAGTTCCCAAAGGTTGTCAGCAAGCTGAGGGCAACATTTTCTCTTAGGACAAGCTAAGATATTCAATTTTACCCCAGAGCAGGTATCAAATGATCTGGGAGTGTAAGGAATACACAATGTAGAGATTTTATTTCTAATGAGAAGACACTGGAAACACATTTGGAAGTCTATCATGATGTTTCTTTTCCTACCTCAGTCTAGTGGTGTCATTGGGTTGAATTCTCCGTGGTTTGGTTTCAAACTCTTTTCATTCCCATCTTCGTCTCTTTCCAATTTGCCACCTCATTTTATGGTCTACATCTCTCCTTCCAAGTTCTTGCTCCTTTTTATCTTCTTGATTCCTCATCTTTGTTTTTTTCTTTTTAATTGAAATATAGTTGATTTACAATGTTGTGTTAGTTTCAGGTGTACAGCAAAGTGATTCAGTTATATATATTCTTTTTCATATTCTTTTTCATTATAGGTTATTACAAGATATTGAATATTGCTCCCTGTGCTATTCAGTAGGTCCTTGTTGTTTATCTACTTTACATATAGAAGTTTGTTTCCTCATCTTTTACTGTAATCTTTGATACAATGAGATGACTCTTCCTTCTAAAGGAGGGGTTGTAAACTTCAACCCCTGAGCCAAATCCTGCTCACCACCTGTTTTTGTAATTAAAGTTTATCAGTCTACAGATAGGCCCACTTGTTTACGTGTTACCTACTTCTGCTTTCATGTGTTATCACATGTTACCATGGCAAGCTCAGCTGTTGCAGCAGAGATCCTATGAGCTATGGAGCCTAAAATATGTACTCTCTGGTCCTTTATAGAAAAGGTTTGCTGACGCCAGAAGGTTATAAAACTTTGCATATCATGGGGTGGGAATTTCTCATAATTGGCTCCAGAATGTAGTATAAAGCTTAATTAAGGCTTCAGTCTACTTCTCTTGCCTTCAAGAAAGAAAAAGAAAAAAAAAAGGCAGGTCAAGATGGCAGAGTAGAAGGACATGCTCTCACTTCCTCTTGTGAGAACACTGGAATTACAACTAACTGCTGAACAGTCATCAACAGGAAGACACTGGAACTCACCAAAAACTATACCTCACATCCAAAGACAAAGGAGAAGCCACAATGAGGTGGTAGGAGGGGCACAATCACAATAAAATCAAATCCCATAATTGCTGGGTGGGTGACTCACAAACTGGAGAACACTTATAGCACGGAAGTCCACCCACTGGAGTGAAGGTTCTGAGCCCCACGTCAGGCTTCCCAACCTGGGGGTCTGGCAATGGGAGAAGGAATTCCTAGAGAATCAGACTTTGAAGACTAGCAGGATTTGATTGCAGGACTTTGACAGGACTGGGGGAAACAGAAACTCCACTCTTGGAGGGCACACACAAAGTAGTGTGAGCATCGGGACCGAGGGGAAGGAGCACTGACCCCAAGGAAGACTGAACCAGACCTACCTGCTAGTGTTGGAGGGTCTCCTGAAAAGGTGGGTCTGGCTGTGTCTCATCGTGAGGACAAGGACGCTGGCAGCAGAAGTTCTGGGAGGTACTACTTGGTGTGAGCCCTACAAGAGTCCACCATTAACCCCAACAAAGAGCCCAGGTAGACTCCAGTGTTGGGTTGCCTCAGGTCAAACAACCAACAGGGAAGGACCGCAGCCCCACCCATTGGCAGACAAGCAGATTAAAGTTTTACTGAGCTCTGCCCACTAGAGCAACAGCCAGCTCTACCCACCACCAGTCCCTCCCATCAGGAAACGTGCACAAGCCTCTTAGATAGCCTCATCCACTAGAGGGCAGACAGCAGAAGCAAGAAGAACTACAATCCTACAGCCTATGGAACAAAAACCATATTCACAGAAAGATAGACAAGATGAAAAAGCAGAGGGCTATGTACCAGATGAAGGAACAAGATAAAACCCCAGATAAACAACTAAATGAAGTGGAGATAGGCAACCTTCCAAAAAAAATAAATACAAGCTTTAAATGACACAATAGATCAGCTAGATTTAACTGATATTTATAGGACATTCCATCCAAAAACAGTAGATTACACTTTCTTCTCAAATGTGCACAGAACTTCTTCAGGATAGATCACATCTTGGGTCATAAATCAAGCCTCAGTAAATTTAAGAAAATTGACACCATATCAAGCATCTTTTATGACTACAATGCTATGAGATTAGAAATCAATTACAGGGAAAAAACTTAAAAAACACAAACACATGGAGGCTAAACAATACGCTACTAAATAACCAAGAGATCACTGAAGAAGTCAAAGAGAAAATCAAAAAATACCTAGAGACAAAT
Organism: Stenella coeruleoalba; assembly: GCF_951394435.1. Taxonomy (NCBI): domain Eukaryota; kingdom Metazoa; phylum Chordata; class Mammalia; order Artiodactyla; family Delphinidae; genus Stenella; species Stenella coeruleoalba. The sequence continues at coordinate 128,626,631 of NC_137150.1, read as the reverse complement.
GATAATGAAAATATGACGATCCAAAACTTATGGGATGCAGCAAAAGCAGTTCTCAGAGGGAAGTTTATAGCAATACAAGCCTACCTCAAGAAACAAGAAACATCTCAAATAAACAATCTAACCTTACACCTAAAGGAACTAGAGAAAGAAGAACAAACAAAACCAAAAGGTAGCAGAAGGAAAGAAATCATAAAGATCAGAGCAGAAGTAAATGAAATAGAAACAAAGAAAAAATAGCAAAGAGCAATAAAAGTAAAAGCTGGTTCTTTGAGAAGATAAACAAAATTGATAAACCATTAGCCAGACTCATCAAGAAAAAGAGGGAGAGGACTCAATAAAATTAGAAATGAAAAAGGAGAAGTTACAACAGACACCACAGAAATACAAGCATCCAAGAGACGACTACAACAGCTCTATGTCAATAAAATGGACAACCTGGAAGAAATGGACGAATTCTTAGAAAGGTATAACCTTCCAAGACTGAAGCAGGAAGAAATAGAAAATATGAATAGACCAATCACAAGTAATGAAATTGCAACTGTGATTTAAAATCTTCCAACAAACAGAAGTCCAGGACCAGATCGCTTCACGGGTGAATTCTATCAAACATTTAGAGAATAGCTAACACCCATCCTTCTCAAACTCTTCCAAAAAATTGCAGAGGAAGGAACCCTCTCAAACTCATTCTATGAGGCCACTATCACCCTGATACCAAAACCAGACAAAGGTACTACAAAAAAAAAAATTACAGACCAATATCACTGATGACTATAGATGCAAAAATCCTCAACAAAATACTAGCAAACAGAATCCAAAAACACATCAAAAGGATCATACACCATGATCAAGTGGGATTTATCCCAGGGAGGCAAGGATTCTTCAATATATGCAAATCAATCAATGTGACACACCATATTAACAAATGGAAGAATAAAAACCATGTGATCATCTCAATAGATGCAGAAAAAGCCTTTGACAAAATTCAACACCGATTAATGATAAAAACTCTCCAGAAAGTGGGCATAGAGGGAACTTACCTCAACACAATAAAGGCCATATATGACAAACCCACAGCAAACATCATTCCCAATGGTGAAAAACTGAAAACATTTCCTCTAAGACCAGGAACAAGACAAAGATGTCCACTCTCACCACTATTATTCAACATAGTTTTGGAAGTCCTAGTCATGGCAATCAGAGAAGAAAAAGAAATAAAAGGAATACAAATTGGAAGAGAAGAAGTAAAACTGTCACTGTTTGCAGATGACATGATACTATACATAGAGAATCCTAAAGATGCCACCAGAAAACTACTAGACCTAATCAATGAATTTGGTAAAGTTGCAGGATACAAAATTAATGCACAGAAATCTCTTGCATTCCTTTATACTAATGATGAAATATATGAAAGAGAAATTAATGAAACCCTCCCATTTACCATTGCAACAAAAAGAATACAATACCTAGGAAAAAACCTACCTAGAGAGACAAAAGACTTGTCTGCAGAAAACTATAAGACTGATGAAAGATGTTAAAGATGATACCAACAGATGGAGAGATATACCATTGTTCTTGGTTTGGAAGAATCAATATTGTGAAAATGACCATACTACCCAAAGTAATCATGAGATTCAATGCAATCCATATCAAATTACCAATGGCATTTTTTACAGAACTAGAACAAAAAAATTTTAAAATTTGTATGGAGACACAAAAGACCCTGAATAGCCAAAGCAGTCTTGAGGGAAAAAAGCAGAGTTGGAGGAATCAGACTCCCTGACTTCAGACTATACTACAAAGCTACAGTAATCAAGACAGTATGGTACTGGCACAAAAACAGAAATATAGATCAATGGAACAAGATAGAAAGTCCAGAGATAAACTCACACACCTGTGGTCAACTGATGTATGACAAAAGAGGCAAGTATATACAATGGAGAAAAGACAGTCTCTTCAATAAATGGTGCTGGGAAAACTGGATAGCTACATCTAAAAGAATGAAATTAGAACACTACCTAACACCATACACAAAAATAAACTCAAAATGGATTAGAGACCTAAATGTAAGACTGAACACTATAAAATTATTAGAGGAAAATATAGGAGGAACACTCTTTGACATAAATCACAGCAAGATCTTTTTTGATCCACATCCTAGAGAGAGGGAAATAAAAACAAAAATAAACAAATGGGACATAATGAAACTTAAAAGCTTTTACACAGCAAAGGAAACCATAAACCAGATGAAAAGACAACCCACAGAATGGGAGAAGATATTTGCAGATGAATCAATTGACCAAGGATTAATCTCCAAAATATATAAACAGCTCATGCAGCTCAACATTAAAAAAGAAAAAAAAAAACAATACAAAACCAGGCAGAAGGTCTAAAGAGACATTTCTCCAAACAAGACATACAGATGGTCAAGAAGCATATGAAAAGCTGCTCAACATCACTAATTATGAGAGAAATGCTAATCAAAACTACAATGAGGTATCACCTCACACCAGTTAGAATAGGCATCATCAGAAAATCTACAAACAACAAATGCTGGAGAGGGTGTGGAGAAAAGAGAACCCTCTTGCACTGTTGGTGGGAATGTAAATCGATAGAACCACTATGGAGAACAGTATGGAGGTTCTTTAAAAAACTAAAAATAGAACTACCGTATGACCCAGCAATCCCACTACTGGGCATATACCCAGCGAAAACCATAATTCAAAAAGGCACATGCACCCCAATGTTCACTGCAGCAGTATTTACAATAGCCAGGTCATAGAATCAATCTAAATGCTGACAGATGAATGGATAAAGAAGATGTGGTACATATATATATAATGGAATATTACTCAGCCATAAAAAGGAACAAAATTGGGTCATTTGTAGAGATGTGGATGGATCTAGAGATTGTCCTACAGAGTGAAGTAAGTCAGAAAGAGAAAAACAAATATCGTATATTATGCATGTATGTGGAACCTAGAAAAATGGTACAGATTAACCAGTTTGCAGGGAAGAAATTGAGACACAGATGTAGAGAACAAACATATGGACACCAAGGGGGGAAAGCGGCATGGTGTTGGAGTGGTGGTGTGATGAATTGGGGGACTGGGATTGACATGTAGACACTGATGTGTATAAAATGGATGACTAATACGAACCTGCTGTATAAAAAACAAAAACAAACAAACAAACTAAAACCTCAAAGGCCTCAAGATGGCAGCCGCAGAGTGCAGGACCCATCTGAGCACAGAGCCCCATGCAAATGCACAGGTTGTGTCCAGGAAGCTGGCCTTGATCCTGGGACTTTGGAGCGCAAAACAAAATCACAGGTCACCTATTCATAGATGATGACTGTTGCAGTTTGAAAACTGGCTATGCCACACTTCTCAGTTGAGTACCTGGAGTAAGCATGCAGCCAAATTTGACAGCCATTGAGAGAGGCCCCACCAGGAGTGCATGCTTCTCCGACTTGGCATGACTTGCTGCACTGTGCACTTTCTGGATCTAAAGAGCATGTCTGGATCCACAAGCCATTCGGCTCTAACCTCCTTCCAGCTCTCCCCAGTACATGCGAATTATTTTTAGGTGGCCTGTGGTGGAGAGGTTTGGCTTGTAATTTTCATGCCTGAGCTTTGGGTTTCACAGGAAATGGTTGAAAGAATTTAATATTGACACAATGCAACACACACGTATTAACAAGGGCATATTGGTTTTGTTCTTGTTGACTAACCATTAAGAAATTCTATTCTTAGTCTTTTTCTCTTCTCCCTGCTCCTTATCAATTCAATCTTCTCCACCTTCACAATTCTCTCATTTGCCAGTTTCTGAGCCTCTCACTGACACACGAATTTCCTTTTCCTCATCTGCTGTCAACCCCTCTGGTTCTCTATGATGAATGAATTCTTGTTGTTGCCAACTTCCTTTCAGTATTTTCCAAACTCTTTTCTTCTTTGCTCTGATCAGATTCTCCTCTGAAATTTTAGACCTGGAATCTAAGTACTGACTTTCTCCATTTGTCCCTCTGAGCTGATAACACAATGCAACTCATATTTAATCATTGCTCTTGCCTTCCCTGTCCCTGTCATTTCCTTCATTTTCTAGACCTTCTCTTCAATCTTCCATCTTCACTGGATGGCTAAAGTATCAAGAAATAAGTGACCGGCCAGTCTGAATGCCCTAGTTTATTCACCTTTTGTCTTTGTTGTACTTACCCTCCCAACTTCTTAGAAACTTACTTAGTCTATATGTCCAACACTCCCATACTGTTCAGAGCAAAAGCATCCACTAGACCCTCCTGCCTTAAGTTAAAAAAAACTGAGCACATGGTATATGCAAGATTTACCTGCATTGGAAGGTGCCATGAGGAAGAGATTGGAAGTTAAAACACGTAGTGGTTTGGGCTTCCCTGGTGGCGCAGTGGTTGAGAGTCTGCCTGCTGATGCAGGGGACATGGTTTCGTGCCCCAGTCCGGGAGGATACCACATGCCACGGAGCGGCTGGGCCCGTGAGCCATGGCCACTGAGCCTGCGCGTCCGGAGCCTGTGCTCGGCAACGGGAGAGGCCACAGCAGTGAGAGGCCCGCGTACCACAAAAAACAGAAAAACAAAGAAAACAAACAAACAAAAAACACATAGTGGTTTAATCACCAGGTGGTTCTAATGGCAAAGGTCAGCTTCGTTATGGTGTTAGGTGGTCCCAGGGTGGGCAGGTAACCAGCTCATAGGAAATGCATGATTGAACAATACATTTGTTGCTCGGAATAATTAGGTAAAACACTATGGGCATTGGTAATGAATCAAATGCCAAATTTGCCTTGTGTCCTCTTGAGTTATGGACAATATTCCTGTAAACTGTGCCAATGATCAGAATTTACTTGATTTCTTTTTCTTTTTTAATATCTTAATTGGAGTATAATTGCTTTACAATGGTGTGTTAGTTTCTGCTTTATAACAAAGAGAATCAGCTATACATATACATATATCCCCATATCTCCTCTCTCTTGTGTCTCCCTCCCATCCTCTCTATCCGACCCCTCTAGGTGGTCACAAAGCACCTAGCTGATCTCACTGTGCTATGTGGCTGCTTCCCACTAGCTATCGATTTTACATTTGGTAGTGTATATATGTCCATGCCACTCTCTCACTTAATCCCAGCTTACCCTTCCCCATCCCCGTGTCTTCAAGTCCACTCTCTACATCTGTGTCTTTATTCTTGTCCGGCCCCTAGGTTCTTCATAACCATTTTTTTTCTTTTTAGATTCCATAGATATGTGTTAGCATACGGTATTTGTTTTTCTCTTTCTGAATTACTTCATTCTGTATGGCAGACTCTAGGTCCATCAACCTCACTACAAATAACTCAATTTCGTTTCTTTTTATAGCTGAGTAATATTCCATTGTATATATGTACCACATCTTTTTTATCCATTCATCTGTCGATGGGCACTTAGGTTGCTTCCATGTCTTGGCTATTCTAAATAGAGCTGCAATGAACATTTTGGTACATGACTCTTTTTGGATTATGGCTTTCTCAGGGTATATGCCCAGGAGTGGGATTGCTGGGTCATATGGTAGTTCTATTTTTAGTTTTTAAGGAACCTCCATACTGTCCTCCATAGTGGCTGTATCAATTTACATTCCAACCAACAGTGCAGAGGGTTCTCTTTTCTCTACACCTTCTCCAGCATTTATTGTTTCTAGATTTTTGATGATGGCCATTCTGACTGGTGTGAGGTGATACCTCATTGTAGTTTTGATTTGCATTTCTCAAATGATTAGTGATGTTGAGCATCCTTTCATGTGTTTGTTGGCAATCTGTGTATCTTCTTTGGAGAAATGTCTATTTAGGTCTTCTGCCCATTTTTGGATTGTGTTGTTTGTGTTTCTGATATTGAACTGCATGAGCTGCTTGTAAATTTTGGAGTTTAATCCTTTGTCAGTTGCTTCATTTGCAAATATTTCCCCCCCATTCTGAGGGTTGTCTTTTCATCTTGTTTATGTTTTCCTTGGCTGTGCAAAAGCTTTTAAGTTTCATTAGGTCCCATTTGTTTATTTTTGTTCTTATTACCATTTTTCTAGGAGGTGAGTTAAAAAGGATCTTGCTGTGATTTATGTCACAGAGTGTTCTGCCTATGTTTTTCTCTAAGAGTTTTATAGTGCCTGGCCTTACATTTAGGTCTTTAATCCATTTTGAGTTTATTTTTGTGTATGGGGTTAGGTAATGTTCTAATTTCATTCTTTTAGCTGTACAGTTTTCCTAGCACACTTATTAAAGGGGTTGTCTTTTCTCCATTGTATATTCCTGCCTCCTTTATCAAAAATAAGGTGACCATATGTGTGTGGGTTTATCTCTGGGTTTTCTATACTGTTCCACTGATCTATATATCTGTTTTTGTGCCAGTACCACACTGTCTTGATTACTGTAGCTTTGTAGTATAGTCTGAAGCCAGGGAGCCTGCTTCCTCAAGCCCCATTTTTCTTTCTCAAGATTGCTTTGGCTATTCGGGGTCTTTTGTGTTTCTATACAAATTGTGAAATTTTTTGTTCTAGTTCTGTGAAAAATGCCACTGACAGTTTGATAGGGATTGCAGTGAATCTGTAGATTGCTTTGGGTAGTATAGTCATTTTCACAATGTTGATTCTTCTCATCCAAGAATATGGTATATCTGTCCATCTGTTGGTATCATCTTTAATTTCTTTCATCAGTGTCTTATAGTTTTATGAATACAGGTCTTTTTTCTCCTTAGGTAAGTTTAGTCCTACTTATTTTATTCTTTTTGTTGAGGTGGTAAACGGGAGTGTTTTCTTAATTTGTCTTTCAGGTTTTTAAGCATTATTGTATACGTGTGTAAGCGATTTCTGTGCATTAATTTTGTATCTTGGTACTTTACCAAATTCATTTATTAGCTCTAGTAGTTTTCTATTCATCTCTTTAGGATTCTCTATGTATAGGATTATGTCATCTGCAAACAGTGACAGTTTTACTTCTTTTCCGATTTGGATTGCTTTTATTTCTTTTTCTTCTCTGATTGCTGTGGCTAAAACTTTCAAAACTATGTTGAATAATAGTGGACATAAGAGTGGACATCCTTGTCTTTTTCTTTATCTTAGAGGAAATGGTTTCAGTTTTTCACCATTGAGGACGATGTTGGCTGTGGGTTTGTCATATATGGCCTTTATTATTTTGAAGTACGTTCCCTCTGCGCCTACTTTCTGCAGGGTTTTTTATCATAAATGGGTGTTGAAATTTGTCAAAAGCTTTTTCTGCATCTATTGAGAGGATTGTATGGATTTTCTCCTTCAGTTTGTTATTATGGTGTATCACATTGATTGATTTGTGTATATTGCAGAATCCTTGCATTCCTGGGATATTCCCCAGTTGATCATGGTGTATGATCCTTTTTTTTTTTTTTTTTTTTGTGGTATGCGGGCCTCTCACCATTGTGACCTCTCTCATTGCGGAGCACAGAAGCCGGACGTGCAGGCTCAGCGGCCATGGCTCACAGGCCTAACTGCTCTGTGGCATGTGGGATCTTCCCGGACCAGGGCATGAACCCGTGTCCCCTGCATTGGCAGGCGGACTCTCAACCACTGTGCCACCAGGGAAGCCCTATGATCCTTTTAATGTGCTTTTGGATTCTGTTTGCTAGTATTTTGTTGAGGATTTTTGCATCTATGTTCATCAGTGATATTGGCCTGTAGTTTTCTTTCTTTGTGGCATCTTTGTCTGGTTTTGGTATCAGAGTGATGGTGGCCTCATAGAATGAGTTTGGTAGTGTTCCTCCCTCTGTTATATTTTGGAAGGGTTTGAGAAGGATAGGTGTTAGCTCATCTCTAAATGTTTGATAGAATTTGCCTGTGAAGCCATCTGGTCCTGGGCTTTTGTTTGTTGGAAGATTTTAAATCACAGTCTCAATTTCAGTGCTTGTGATTGGTCTGTCCATATTTTCTATTTCTTCCTGGTTCAGTCTCGGAAGGTTGTGCTTTTCTAAGAGTTTGTCCATTTCTTCCAATTTGAATGTTTTATTGGCATATAGTTACTTGTAGTTATTTCTCATCATGAATTTCTGCAGGGTCAGTTGTTACTTCTCCTTTTTCATTTCTAATTCTATCGATTTGTCTTCTCTTTTTTCTTGATGAGTCTAGGTATTGGTTAATCAATTTTGTTTATCCTCTAAAAGAACCAGCTTTTAGTTTTTATTGATCTTAGCTATTGTTTCCTTCATCTCTTTTACATTTATTTCTGATCTGATCTTTATGACGTCTTTCCTTCTGCTAACCTCGGTTTTTTTTTTGTTGTTGTTCTTCCTGCTCTAATTGCTTTAGTTGTAAGGTTACATTGTTTATTTGAGATGTTTCTTGTTTCTTGAGGTAAGATTGTATTGCTATAAACTTCCCTCTTAGAACTGCCTTTGCTGCATCCCATAGGTTTTGGGTCATCTTGTTTTCATTGTCATTTATTTCTAGGTATTTTTGGATTTCCTCTTTGATTTCTTCAGTGACCTCTCAGTTATTTAGTAGTGTGTTGTTTCGCCTCCCTACGTTTGTATTTTTTTTTTGTGGTACACGGGCCTCTCACTACCGTGGCCTCTCCCATTGCGGAGCACAGCCTCCGGACGTGCAGGCTCAGCGGCCATGGCTCATGGGCCCAGCCGCTCCGTGGCATGCGGGATCCTCCCGGACCGGGGCACATACCCACGTCCCCTGCATTGGCAGGCGGACTCCCAACCACTGCGCCACCAGGGAAGCCCCGTTTGCATTTTTTTAAATAGTTTTTTTCCTGTAATTGTTATCCAGTCACAGTGTTGTCATTGGAAAAGATATTTGATATGATTTCAATTTTCTTAAATTTACCAAGGCTTGATTTGTGACCCAAGATATGATCTATCCTGGAGAATATTCCATGAATACTTGAGAAGAATGTGTATCCTGTATTTTTTTTGGATGGAATGCCCTATATATATCAATTAAGTCCATCTTATTTAATGTATCATTTAAAGCATGTGTTTCCTTATTTATTTTCATTTTGGATGATCTCTCCAATGGTGAATTTGGGGTGTTAAAATCTCCTACTATGATTGTCTATTTCCCCTTTTATGGCTGTTAGTATTTGATTTATATATTGAGGTGCTCCTATATTGGGTGCATAAATATACAATTGTTATATCTTCTTGTTAGATTGATCCCTTGATCATTATGTAGTGTCCTTCTTTGTCTCTTGTAATAATCTTTATTTTAAAGTCTATTTTGTCTGATATGAGAATTGCTACTCCAGCTTTCTTTTGATTTCCATTTGCATGAAATATTTTTTTCCATCGCCTCACTTTTAGTGTGTATGTGTCCCTGGGTCTGAAGTGGGTCTCTTGTAGACAATATATATATGGGTATTGTTTTTGTATCCATTCAGCCAGTCTATGCCTTTTGTTTGGAGCATTTAATCCATTTACATTTAAGGTAGTTGTTGATATGTAAGTTCCTATTATCATTTTCTTAACTGTTTTGGGTTTGTTACTGTAGGTCTTTTCTTCCTCTTGTGGTTCCTGCCTAGAGAAGTTCCTTTAGCATTTGTTGTAAAGCTGGTTTGGTGGTGCTGAATTCTCTTAGCTTTTGCTTGTGTGTAAAGCTTTTGATTTCTCCATCAAATCTGAAAGAGATCCTTGCTGGGTAGAGTAATCTTGGTTGTAGATTTTTTCCTTTCATCACTTAAATATGTCCTGCCACTCCCTTCTGGCTTTCAGAGTTTCTGCTGAAAGATCAGCTGTTAACCTTATGGGGATTCCCTTTTATGTTATTTGTTGTTTTTCCCTTGCTGCTTTTAATTTTTTTTCTTTGTATTTAATTTTTGATAGTTTGATTAATATGTGTCTTGGCGTGTTTCTCCTTGGATTTATCCTATATGGGACTTTCTGTACTTCCTCGACTTGATTGACAATTTCCTTTCTCGTATTAGGGAATTTTTCAACTGTAATCTCTTCAAATATTTTCTCAGTCCCTTTCTTTTTCTCTTCTTCTTCTGCAACCCCTAGAATTCAAATGTTGGTGCATTTAACGTTGTCCCAGACGTCTCTGAGACTGTCCTCAATTCTTTTCATTCTTTTTTCTTTATTCTGCTCTGCAGTATTTATTTCCACTATTTTATCTTCCATGTCACTTATCCATTGTTCTGCCTCAGTTATTCTGCTATTGATTCCTCCTAGAGAATTTTTAATTTCATTTATTGTGTTGTTCATCATTGTTTGTTTGTTCTTTAGTTCTTCTATGTCCTTTTTAAACTTTTCTTGTATTTTCTCCATTCTATTTCCAAGATTTTGGATCATCTTTAATATCATTTCTCTGAATTCTTTTTTAGGTATGCTGCCTATTTCCTGTTCGTTTGTTTGGTCTGCTGGGTCTTTACCTTGCTCCTTCATCTGCTGTGTATTTCTCTGTCTTCACATTTTGTTTAACTTACTGTGTCTGTGGTCTCCTTTTTGTAGGCTGCAGTTTTGTAGTTCCCATTGTTTTTGGTGTCTGCCCCCAGTGGCTAATGTTGGTTCAGTTGGTTGTGTTAGGCTTCCTGGTGGAGGGGGTTGGTGCCTCTGTTCTGGTGGATGAGGCTGGATCTTGTCTTTCTGATGGGCAGGACTGCATCTGGTGGTGTGTTTTAGGGTATCTGTGACCTTATTATGATTCTAGGCAGCCTCTCTGCTAACGGGTGGGGTTGTGTTCCTGTCTTGCTATTTGTTTGGCATAGCGTGTCCAGCACTGTAGCTTGCGGTCGTTGAGTGGATCTTGGTCTTAGCGTTGAGTTGGAGACCTCTGGGAGAGCTTTCACCATTTGATATTACATGGAGCCAGGAGGTCTCTGGTGGACTAATATCCTGAACTCGGCACTCCCACCTCAGAGGTACAGGCCTGGCACCTGGCCAGAGTACCAAAACCCTGTCAACCACATGGCTCAGAAGAAATGGGAGAATAAAAGAAAGAATAAAATAAAATAAAGTTATTAAAATAAAAAAAAAGTAAAAATTAAAAAATTAAAAAAAATAATACAAAAGAAAGTAGAGAGCAACCAAACCAAAAAACATATCCACCAATGATGGATGTTTTTTTAGCAACAAGTGCTAAAAAAGTATACTAACCACCACCACCCCCTGCCAAAATGGACAAACAGAACCCTAAGGCAAATGGTGAAAACGAAGCTATACAGAAAAAATCACACAAAGTCCACCACCTCAAATTTGAGATGTTTTGTTTTCTATTCCAGTATTCTAGAGATGCAGGGTACCTCAAGTTGATTGTGGAGCTTTAATCCACTGCTCCTGAGGCTACTGGGAGAAATTTCCCTTTCTTTTCTTTGTTTGCATAGCTCCTGGGGTTCAGCTTTGGATTTGGCCCTGCCTCTGCTTGTAGGTCACCTGAGGGCTCTGTTCTTCACTCAGACAGGATGGGGTTAGCATCGCAGCTGATTAGCGGGGAGGGAGGGGTACGGAATGCCGTGCGAGCCTGATGTAGTAGAAGCCAGCATGACGTTGCAATAGCCGGAGGTGCGCCATGTGTTCTTCTGGGGAAATTGTTCCTGGATCACAGGACCCTGGCAGTTGTGGGCTGCATAGGCTCCCAGGAGGGGCAGTGTGGATAGTGACCCATGCTTGCACACAGGCTTCTTGGTGGCTACAGCAGCAGCCTTAGTGTCTCATGCCCATCTCTGGTGTCCGCACTGATAGCCACGCCTCGCGCCCATCTCTGGAGCTCGTTTAGGTGGTGCTCGGAATTCCTCTTCTCGTGTGCCCCCAAACAGTGGTCTCTTGCCTCTTAGGCAGTTCCAGACTTTTTCCTGGACTCCCTCCCAGCTAGCTGTGGTGCACTAGCCCCCTTCAGGCTGTGTTCACGCAGCCAACCCCAGTCCTCAACCAGTCCCCACCTGCACCAGCAGGTGAGCAGACAAGCCACTCGGGCTGGTGAGTGCTGGTTGGCACCGATCCTCTCTGAGGGAATCTCTCTGCTTTGCCCTCTGCACCCCTGTTGCTGCATTCTCCTCCGTGACTCCAAAGCTTCCCCCCACCCTCCACCCATCCCCCGTCTCAGCCAGTGAAGGGCTTCCTAGTGTGTGGAAATCTTTCCTCCTTCACAGCTCCCTCCCTGAGGTGCTGGCCCCATCCCTATTCTTTTGTCCCCGTTTATTCTTTTTTCTTTTGACCTACCCAGGTACGTGGGGAGTTTCTTGCCTTTTGGGAGGTCTGAGGTCTTCTGCCAGTGTTCAGTAGTTGTTCTGTAGGAGTTGTTCCACATGTAGATGTATTTCTGATGTATTTGTTGGGGGGAAGGTGATCTCCACTTCTTACTCCTCCACCATCTTGAAGATCTTGACCTGTTATGGCCTACTTAATTTCAGTTGCTACAATTCAGGCCTTAGAAATGTAAGAATTGGACTTACACATTTATTTTAATATTTGGTTCAATGATATTTTTTTGCTAGAACATATCATTTGTTTTCTTTCTATCACTTTCTTTCTTAGTCATCTTAATCCATTAATAGATGGACCAATCCTTTCTTCATAAAGAAATTTAAGCAGTGCCATTTCTTCACAAAGAAAGGTCATTGCTCTGGGAAGAACATTGCTCTTATTTCAGTCTTACTAGCTAATTGCCAGCCATGACTTTCATCATCTCATATGTGTATAGACACAGGGTACTGAGTCACTGATTGTGGATTGACTATGTAATTGTCCTTCATAGTGACATCTATCTGGTGTTGTCAAAACTTGGCAATCCACTCTCTTCATAAACCCTAGGTGGTTCTCTATCATTTTACAGGTAAAAATAAAGGTAATTCCTAGGCAAATCTCTGACCACCCAAGATATTTTACTTCTTGGGTTTACTCCCCTGAACTCCATGGTAGAAACATGGTTGAAACCATGAGTCGCAGCTTTTTGGTAAATCTCTTAGGGGTGTGAGATACCTAAACTAAAATTCAGGACCAAGTGCATTTGGGCTGCTGAAAAAGAAAGAATGACTGTGAGGCAAAGTACCTAGAGTAAGATGTACATACATTTTCATTTCTGTGTACCTGTAAATGATACCCAGAGGACAGCTCTTTAACTTGTCCCCACGTTAGGGGTAAGCCTTGTTTACCTCCAGTATAAATCATCACTCTTATGGTTTTGGCCATTTTGCAGAAATTATATTTTCCCTCTTGTTTAGAGACGGCTCCACTGTAGTACCTTCCCTTGATTGCAGAGATTGTGGGAGCTATGATTCTGGTGCCATTTACCTTCTCATTTCAGGAAAACTTATCCCCTGTGATAAGGAAGAAACTTGAAGATTTCACGTGAATTTTTCTAATGCCCTGTGCTTTCTATATTTGCATACTCATGCTGTGCCTTCCTCAGCTCTGACTGAGTAACTCTCCCTACTCTTAAAGGACCGGATCAAAATGCCTCTGTCCTCAGGCAGCCTTTGCCAACCCTCGCCAAAAAAATCAATCTCTTCCTTGACTCTTCTAGCTCTTAGTTTATGCCTCTTCTAAAGCATGGATAATGGTTTCGTAGCCCAAGAGCAGCTCATTCCCAGGAAAGGTCTCAACTTTTTCTGCATTGCAGGCAAACTCAAAGTGAGGATAATTACGTTTGACCTTATATTCCCCATGGAGCCCGTCAGAGTGCCTTGCATGTAATAGGTTCTCAATAACTGTTGAATTAAATTAGATTACATTTTATAAATGTTTGTAAGAGAGCATTGCCTTACATGGCTTACAAAAAGAATCTGTTGGGATAAAAATAGACAAATAAGAACTTAAGTTGAAGGGTTACATGTTACACAGTGAGGTTGTGTCATTTTGGATTTTTGGAAAACCTCTCGAATTTATGCTTCCTAAAGATCCTGCGGCTTTAGCATTTTACCCACAGGCTAAAAGGCAATCAGAATGGATATTGATAAAATGGAATATTTTTATCCATGCTAATCAGCCTGGCTCTGGCCAAATTTTTGGCCTTCAGTATGTGCTGCTGAGTAATGTCAGACGCTCACAAGTACACACACTGACATTTACAAGGCATGAGATGGGCTCAGCCAAGTTCAGAAACACAACACCCCCCCTTTTGATTGGTTCACCAGAACTTCCTCAGATACATTTAGTCTTTGCTACTAGAGGAACTGACAGGCTGCTGGTACCAAGTGAATTTCCATTCATTTCTTCACTCCAGGAAATAACATTTGCATATGAGGGTCAGGTACTCTGTGAAGTTTTGGATTCATGAAGTTACACGTCTAACTGTGTGAAGGGGACCTTGGGCTGCTCTGGCATTGGCACTAAGAGAAGCTGCACGTAGGGCTTGAGCTGTTTTAGAACCTCTGATGTGGGATTCGTAGAAATGAAAGTGAACAGGACTGCACTCCAAACACGTCCTGGATGATCTTAGAAAATGCCAGATAAAAATCCAAGAGGCCTACTTTCTTCTTTCAGAAAAAATACTATCCTATAAAGATAAAAAAAAAGCGCTACTTTACTTTCGTGCTCCATAAGAATATCAGAATATATTTAGTAAAGTGTAATTCCACTGCCTTTTTTAGATGGATCCCACCAGGCAGGATCATAGCTCCCCGACCAGGGATTGAACTGCACCTCCTGCAAGTGGAAGCACTGTGTCTTAACCACTGTACCTCCAGGGAAGTCTGAGGCTCTGTCTTTAGATGGGGTAGATGCACTCAGGATCATGGAAGCATGTGTCTCTAATTGAAACACTTCCTTTTTTTATAATAGAAGAAAATATGTATCTATATTGCAAGAATAATAATTTTCTAGACTTGTTTCTGGAAGAATCTTCAAGATCATGATGATGATAATGATTTTTATTGACCACTTAGATTACTTCTGTTTTTTTATTATTATAATAATGCTATTAAGAGCATCTTTATATGTAAATCTTAGTCTACATTTCCTATTATTTCCTTTATATAGATTCTCTCTCTCTCTTTTTTTCTGAAACTTCAAGATTATTACAGGGCATTTCTATGTCCAAGTTATGATTGGAACCCAGTCTCACAACTAACTTAAAAATGTCTTCTAAGGACTTTATGACATCAGAGACAAGGCACAGCCTGGGGAGGGGTTATTTACTGAAAAAGCAGCTGTTTATTTGGTCCTTTTAACTGTCATGAGGATCAGAGGATTCATTCCTGGTTGTTGAGATGACCCAGGTAACCAGACTGGTGATGCTACTTTCAGTTATTTCAAATTCTATTTGTTTCAGCTCTGTAAGAGTGAACTTTTTTGCTTAGCCTATTTACTGGCAAATGGGAGCTGAGAAAATGTTGATTAGAAACTGGTTTCAGGAGTTAAATGCAACAATTTAATTTTAGAGATTAAAAAATTTGAGCGGGAACCAGTCATTTTCCAAATAAGATATCAGAAACTGTTCTTAGACTTAAAGAATTTTATGTTCTGTTCTATTTATTACTTTTCTATATCCTTTCTATGAACTAAAGTTTTTTAAACAAAACTTATGCTCATGGTGGTCATAAACAGAACAGAGGTGTTAAAAATTGGCTTTTTAATTTTTTCTGTTTAAGTCTTGAGTGTAACATCTCTCCGCTCTTAACTGATGGCTGGTTTTAGTCACATGATTTCGACAGGAAAAGGAAAAGAAACATATTTTTAGTCTACTCCTTCTAGAATAATCTCTGGTGGAGTTTTTAATTAGTGCATGGTACCTATAATAGTCTTCCTCTTTCAATCATGCTAAGCTCAACCAAGTCCCTTTGAACAGCAGATATTTTTACAAGCGTCATCCAAAATAAGGGCTCGTTCTTTTCAATAACATTTAAGCATTCGTAGGTCTGCTAGGAAGCCAACAACCCTTAGAAGTATTAGGTGAAGAGTGTCTCAGGATTTCCCTGTGTCAAAATAGTGAATTAATGTATCTTAAGACTCTATTTTTTTTTTTTTTTGCGGTACACGGGCCTCTCACTGTTGTGGCCTCTCCCGTTGCAGAGCACAGGCTCCGGACGTGCAGGCTCAGCGGCCATGGCTCACGGGCCCAGGCGCTCCACGGCATGGGGGATCTTCCCGGACCGGGGCATGAACCCGTGTCCCCTGCATCGACAGGCGGACTCTCAACCACTGCGCCAACAGGGAGGCCCCTTTAAGACTCTTTGAAGTCTCCAAACATGGCGAGTTTGGAAGAGCTGGCTGAAAAGTGGTGTAACTAAGAACTAAGGGTCGGCTACATTTCAGTTGTCAAGAAGTCTTTTGTTTTTTTATAAGAGAAACTGAACCAGATTCTAGTCTTAGCCCTGATACCAGTGAGCAGTAATGACCTGAAAGTTATGTAACTTCTCTGAGACTTTGTTTTCTAATCTGTAGAATGGGTTTGGCCTAGTAGACATCAATGGTTATTTCCACAGTTATTAATCTATTAAATTGTCATATACTGTACTGTGTTGTTCTATACAACATTGGTACACAAAGTGAGAGCCTTATAGCTAGAAATGAAAAAAATATTAAGGGAACCTAAAATAATACTTACTTAGAAATTTTTTTTTTTCCAAAGCGCATTCTATAAGATTTCCACGTGCTTTTCTTTTTCTTAATTTCACATAATATATGCCTGAATCCCTTCATATATTAATGTATTTCTTCACTGGGTTTTAAATACTGTAAGTTCATACACTGTCTGTTTCAGAAATATTTACTTAGACATTAGTCCTTCTACCTTCAAGGTGAGAGTAGATTATCTACTTCTTAGCAAAGCAATAGTTCATTCAACCGAGTTAGTTAAAATAGCAGTGACAAAATGACTGACTTATTGATTATTTCTATTTCTCAACTAGTTATTTTTGTGTGTAAACACACAGTTTACTATTTTGTTAGAAATTATGCCAATTTTTGGAAGAAAACATCAATGTTATGAAGCCATAAAAACACCTTTGATGCTCTTGTAAAAGATGCACAATCTCTCTCTTGACATACTCTTTCTAATTTCTTGGTAGACAGAGCAGTTAAATTGGCTGAGAGCCATATCCTCTTAGCCATTCTCTGTTTTAATCATCTCGCTTCTGAAAATACCATCCTCTTGGTACTATGAACAGAGACCCTGTTATAACAGTAAGATTGCCTCTTAGAGGGTCACACTCTGAAGGTAAAGTTCAAGGTTGCCAAGTGCTTAACAATATTAGTATTCACACCTCTTGACTGGAATCTTAAACTTAAAAAAATACTAATTTGTTTAGAGCAGTTTTAGGTTCATGACAAAATTGATAGGAAAAAAAGAGAGAGGTTTCCCATATACCCTCTGCCCCTACACATCCATAGCCTCATCTGTTAACAACATTCTCTACCAGAGTGGTATGTTTGTTATCACTGATGAGTCTATGTTGGGAGGTCATAATTATCCAAAGTCCATAGTTTACCTTACAGTTAACACTCCAGTTTCAAAAATGAACAGATGATGCAAAATGAAAATAAATAAGGAAACACAAGCTTTAAATGATACATTAAACAAGATGAACTTTATTGATATTTATAGAACCTTCCATCCAAAAACAACAGAATACACTTTCTTCTCAAGTGCTCAGGGAACATTCTCCAGGATAGATCATATCTTGGGTCACAAATCAAGCACTGGTAAATTTAAGAAAATTGAAATCATATCAAGTATCTTTTCCGACCATAATGCTATGAGACTAGATATCAGTTACAAGAAAATATCTGTAAGAAATACAAACACATGGAGGCTAAACAACACACTACTTAATAACCGAGAGGTCACTGAAGAAATCAAAAAGGAAATCAAAAAATTCCTAGAAACAAATGACAATGAAAACATAACAACCCAAAACGTAAGGGATGCAACAAAAGCAGTTCTAAGAGGGAAGTTTATAGCAATACAATCTTACCTTAAGAAACAAGAAACATCTCAAATAAACAACCTAACTTTACACTTAAAGCAATTAGAGAAAGAAGAACAAAAAACCTCCAAAGTTAGCAGAAGGAAAGAAATCATAACGATCAGATCAGAAATAAATGAAAAAGAAATAAAGGAAATGATAGCAAAGATCAATAAAATTAAAACCTGGTTCTTTGAGAAGATAAAAAAAATTGATAAATCATTAGCCAGACTCATCAAGAAAAAAAAGGAGAATACTGAAATCAATAGAATTAGAAAAGAAAAAGAAGTAACAACTGACACTGTAGAAATACAAAGGATCATGAGAAATTACTACAAGCAACTATATGGCAATAAAATGGACAACCTGGAAGAAATGGACAAATTCTTAGAAAAGCACAACCTTCTGAGACTGAACCAGGAAGAAACAGAAAATGTAAACAGACCACTCACAAGCACTGAAATTGAAACTGTGATTAAAAATCTTCCAACAAACAAAAGCCCAGGACCAGATGGCTTCACAGGTGAATTCTATCAAATATTTAGAGAAGAGCTAACACTTATCCTTCTCAAATTCTTCCAAAATATAGCAGAAGGAGGAACACTTCCAAACTCATTCTAAGAGGTCACCATCACCCTGATACTAAAACTAGAGAAAGATGTCCTTAAAGAAGAAAACTACAGACCAATATCACTGATGAATATAGATGCAGAAATCCTCAACAAAATACTAGCAAACAGAATCCAACAACAAATTAAAAGGAGAATACACCATTATCAAGTGGGGTTTATCCCAGGATTGCAAGGATTCCTCACTATATGCAAATCAATCAATGTGATATACCATGAAAAGAAATTGAAGGAGAAAAACCATATGATCATCTCAATAGATGCAGAAAAAGCTTTCAACAAAATTCAACACTCATTTATGATAAAAACCGTCCAGATAGTAGGCTTAGAGGGAACTTACTTCAACATAATAAAGGCTAAATATGACAAACCCACAGCAAACTTCGTTATCAATGGTGAAAAACTGAAAAGTTTTCTTCTAAGATCAGGAACAAGACAAGGTTGCCCACTCTCACCACTATTATTCAACATAGCTTTGGAAGTTTAGCCACAGTGATCAGTGAAGAAAAATAAATAAAAGCAATCCAAGAAAAGAAGAAGTAAAACTGTCACTGTTTGTAAATGACATGATCCTATACATAGAGTACCCTAAAGATGCTACCAGAACACCACTAGAGCTAATCAATTAATCTGGTAAAGTAGCAGGATACAAAATTAATGCACAGAAATCTCTTGCATTCCTATACACTAATGACAAAAATCTGAAAGAGAAATTATGGAAACACTCCCATTTACAATTGAAACAAAAAGAATAAAATACCTAGGAATAAACCTACCTTTGGAGACTAAAGACCTTTATGCAGAAAACTATAAGACTCTGATGAAAGAAATTAAGGATGATACCAACAAATGGAGAGATATACCATGTTCTTGGATGGGAAGAATCAACATTGTGAAAATGACTATACTACCCAAAGCAATCTACAGAGTCAATGCAATCCCTATCAAACTACCAATGGCATTTTTCACAGAACTAGAGCAAAAAATTTCACAATTTGTATAGAAACACAAAAGACCCTGAATAGCCAAAGCAATCTTGAGAAAGAAAAATGGGGCTTGAAGAAACAGGCTCCCTGACTTCAGACTATACTACAAAGCTACAGTAATCAAGACAGTATGGTACTGGCACAAAGACAGAAATATAGATCAGTGGAACAGTATAGAAAGCCCAGAGATAAACCCACACACATATGGTCACCTTATTTTTGATAAAGGAGTCAAGAATATACAATGGAGAAAAGACAGCCTCTTCAATAAGTGGTGCTGGAAAAACTGGACAGCTACATGTAAAAGAATGAAATTAGAGCACTCCTTAACACCATACACAAAATAAACTCAAAATGGATTAAGGACCTAATTGTAAGGCCAGATACTATCAAACTCTTAGAGGAAAACATAGGCAGAACACTCTATGACATAAATCACGGCAAGATCCTTTTAGACCCACCACCTAGAGAAATGGAAATAAAACTAAAAATAAACAAATGGGACCTAATGAAACTTAAAAGCTAAGGAAACCATAAAAACATGGAAAGGCAGCCCTCAGAATGGGAGGAAATATTTGAAAACGAAGGAATTGACAAAGGATTAATCTCCAGCATTTACAAGAGCTTATGAAGGGCAATATCAAAAACACAAACAACCCAATCCAAGAATGGGCAGAAGACCTAAACAGACATTTCTACAAAGAAGATATACCGATTGCCAACAAACACATGGAAGGATCCTCAACATCACTAATCATTTGGGAAATGCAAATCAAAATTACAATGAGGTATCACCTCACACGGGTCAGAATGGCCATCATCAAAGAATCTACAAACAATAAATGCCTCAGAGGGTGTGGAGAAAAGGGAACCCTCCTGCACTGTTGGTGGGAATGTAAATTGGTACAGCCACTATGGAGAACAGTATAGAGGTTCCTTAAAAAACTAAAGATAGAATTACCTTGTGCCCCAGCAATCCCACTCCTGGGCATATACCCTGAGAAAACCGTAATTCAAAAAGAGTCATGTACCACAATGTTCATTGCAGGTCTATTTACAATAGCCAGGACATGGAAACTACCTAAGTGTCCATCGACAGATGAATGGATAAAGAAGATATGGCATATATATACAATGGAATATTACTCAGCTATAAAAAGAAATGAAATTAAGTTATTTGTAGTGAGGTGGATGGACCTAGAGACTGTCATACAGAGTGAAGTAAGTCAGAAAGAGAAAAACAAATACCATATGCTAACACATATATATGAAATCCCCCCCCGCCAAAAAAAGGTTCTGAACAACCTTAGGGGCAGGACAGGTTAAAGACAGAGGTAGAGAATGGACTTGAGGACACGGGGAGGGGAAAGCGTAAGCTGGGATGAAGTGAGAGAGTGGCATTGACATATATACACTACCAAATGTAAAATAGATAGCTAGTGGGAAGCAGCCGCATAGCACAGGGAGAGCAGCTTGGTGCTTTGTGACGACCTAGAAGGGTAGATAGGGAGGGTGGGAGGGAGACGCAAGAGGGAAGAGATATGGGGATATATGTATACATATAGCTGATTCACTTTGTTATACAGCAGAAACTAACACAATATTGTAAAGCAATTATACTCCAGTAAAGATGTTAAAAAAATGTGTCTATCCGTCCACAAGTGGATGACACTTCTGTTGTCTAGAGAGATTTTCTCTCTAACGTTTTCAGAATTACATAACTTAAAAATTCATTTTAAACCAGTAATGTGGTAGCAGTATTGTGACTGTAGAATGTAACTTCATTATGGACATTTCCTTTGAAGGTTAAATACAGTTGTGTGGTGTGTGTGTGTGTGTGTGTGTGTGTGTGTGTTTACGTGTTTACACAGGATCACCCAAAGTAAGCTAATGTGTAGTTTTATCATTACTCATGGGCTTGTAAGGTTTTAAACCCATTCTGTACAAACTGCAATACATCCCACATAGACTCAGAGAAGCTGTGCACAGGGGTCTGGTCAGCACTTTTACAGGTGAGCACAGTGGGGCTCAGCGTGGTTTAGTAGCTTGACCACAGTCATATGATCAGAAAGACGGAATGGGCTTCCCCACCTGGGTCTTGCAACATAGCACTGGGTTTACTGCCCTTCCTCGTAAAGTTTTCCTCCCCAGGCCAAAGCAATTCCCTATATCCAAGCATATTTTCAATTTGTCTCTTCCCCCTTCACCTCCATATTGAAAGCATCAGCTACACCTGTAGACTCCATGGCCACAACATATGTGACAGATCCCTCTTGAAGTGTCCATCCTCATTACTAGTTGAAGGCATCTTCACATCCTGATGCACTCTTGCAAGTGATTTTTGACTGGGTATCCTGCTTCCTTCTATTCTCTGCTCCTTTAAACCTTTCTCCACAGGCAGGCTGAGTATTCTCTTCTCCTTCACACCTTTCTCCACAGGCAGCCAGGTGATTTTTATAATAGTCTTGAAGCCTTCCAAAAGCTTGTCTTCTCACCTACTATAAAATCCCCATGTGTGGAATATTGCAGATCCTCCATGGGTTAGCCTGCCTGGCTCTCAGACCTCTGTCCTCCACCCTCTCCCTCCCCTTCTTCACTTCTAACAGTGGGGCTTCTTTGTGCTCTTCAAGCAAGTCGAGATGCTTCCCTCCCTCAGGGTTTTTGTACGGGCTCTTACATTTTTCTGGAATGCTTTCTCTAATTCCGTAGAATTTCATATAGTGAGATTAAATTTTTAGATTGGCTCTAGCTTAATATTACCTCTTTCCGACAGCCCAATATAAAACAGCTTCTCAGACACTTTCTATCACATCACTCTACTGTGATTCTCAACATAGCTATTTTATAAGCTATCCTTATCACACATACATTCCTTTATTTTAAACGTCTATTTTCTGTTGATCTTCTTCATATCAGCATGTATGGTGGTGAGCAAGGCTTTGCTTATCTTATTCACCTCTGCTTTCTCAGTGCCTAGCAATATTTATGAATGAACACAGGGGTGATGCTAGGTCTAATTTTTCCTGTTTAATACATCATGCTTTCTCGTTATAATCCAGCTTACTGAAATGACAGGCGTTCACCCCGTGGCGAGGAATGAGGACTCTGAAGGCAGATATACACGGCTCAAATCCAAGCTCGATTAGTCACTAGCAGGGGAACTTTAGACAAGTGAGTTTCTCAGAATCTCAGTGTCCTCCTCTGTAAAATAGAGAGAGCTAATAATAGTATCCACCTCATGGAGTTGTTGAGACAAACGTGTAAACATGGCAACAATGATAAAATACAGAGAACCCTGCCAGCCACATAGTAAACCCTTATGTGTCAGCTGTTCTTACTGTAGGATGTGTATATATAATCTAGGTCATATAGTTTTGTTATATATAAAAAACAGGACATTTATATTCTTTTATTACTTATATATATCTACATTATAGACGTAATGTTAGCTATTTTTCTTATTCTATTATTTGATAGAGTAGCAAATAGAAAGTGTTACAAGATTTGTGAAATACCATAAAATAGATGCCAGCCAGCCACTCTTTTCTTAGCTGGCTCTGTTACAAGATTCAGATAGGTGCCGCCTGGTAGCCAACCTTCCTTCCTTCCTTCCTTCCTTCCTTCTTTCCTTCCTCCCTCCCTCCTCACCCTCCCTTTGTCTCTCTATTTCAAATAGCTTTTATTTATTTATTGTAAGAACACTCAACATGAGGTCTACCCTCTTAACATTTATTGAAGTGCACAACACAGCACTGTTAACTATAGGCACGATGTTGTACAGCAGATGTCTAGAACTTAAAACTCTGTGTAACGGTTTTGATGAAGTTAACACCTCCGGTAGAACGTGCAGTTAGACAAACTTCCTAAAGGTGACAGCAGAGGTCTAAGGTTTGGAAAAAGCTCCAGGGTCCTTGCAGACACCCTGTATTATTTGAAGGGGGGAGAAAAGTTATCCCACGGGTCTGCTTTCGTATGTTAAAATTCCCTTTCATTATTATTGCTGGGAAGGGGTGTGTCATGGTATTTCGGGAAGCTTCCCTAATGCAAATATATCTGGGAGGCGGGAGCTTTCTGTTATTCATCAAAACCTCAGGCAAAATGAGAGCACTGGTGCATTAATAGGATGCAAGGAAGTGGAACTGGGGGTGGACGTGAGATAGCGGCGGGTAGCAGGAAGAAAAAGGCTTGGGTTTGGGCGCGTCCCAGAACGCCTTGATCTGCAGGGAGGGGCACAGCCAGGAAAAGCCAGAGCTGAACCCTCTCTAAATCACGGGGCCAAGCAGTTCCCTCTTGGCCGGGTCTAAGGTTTGAACACCTAGAAAAACGTCATTTATAAAGTTTAAATAACATGTAGATTCCACAGTGTTTATGTGTACATATCAGGTTCTCTGTATTTATTAGAGATCAGAGGAGTAATAAAATGGATGAAGGAGACCAGGAATATTGTCAAGGGTTCAGATAGTAGTGACTCTTTGCAATTAAATGTGAAGTACTTAGTATGCACCACTAGAGAGCGGTATTACCCCACAAAATGTTTACACCAAAAGGTTCCATCTTGTAAGCTAAGTGGACCGCCTACTACCACGCGTGTTTCCCGTTTGTAGCAGTGATTGGAATTATGCCTATAAGGAGCAATTATTCTTTATTTGCACTTTTTTCCATAAATGAAAAATACACCTTTTTCTGGGTTGTTGTTGCTAATAGTGGCTGCTTTAGGTATACTTCAGTTGTTGTCTGGGATTATTAGATGGGGGCCTAAATGTTGTATTGTCTGTGACTCTATGCATTTTATGATTCAAAATTATCAGCGAAAAAAACAACAACAACTAAGCAACATGTGAACTGATGTCTAAAACCCTCACGGCCAGAATATATCAACTGCTGCAAAATTGCAAGACAAAATAACATAAAACTGTTTGGTTCATAATTTACTCTTTTTGATTTGCAGTCTATGGCTTTTCCTAATAGCATAAAACAAAATGGTTACAAAATATCGTTCATATGGTTTACGCATTTTATAACCATTTGTGTATAAAACAGCCCTCTGTAAGTGCATTTAGGGGTTGAAGAGTTTGCCAAGGTGATTATCAAATAAGATAATGTATGTAAACTATCTAGCTCAAGTTGTACACATAGCAGGGATCATAAAAAATGGAGGCTGCTGCTCCATTTATTAAGAGAAATAATAGATTAGGGAATAGGTACAACAGTCCTTTAATAGGTACAACAGGATCAGCCAAACAGTGAAATATCAGGCCGATGCTTTAGTGGAAACCACTATATCAGGGCAGGAAAAACAACAAAACATTCTATCTTCAAGAGACACTCCAGACCACAGTGTTCAGCAATGAACCGTTAACACCTCTTGAGAATAGCAAATCCATATTTTTCTATTTTGCTCAATTTGGATTAAATCTCCAGGGAAAACTTAAAAGAACACTTCTGGGGGCAGTTTTTGCTGGCATCTGCTGAGCGTCTGGTTTCTTGGACAGCTTCAAAGCAATAGAATATTTGGTAGCCATAGTGACATTGCAGCTTCAAGACACTATTGGACTGTATAGAGCATAAGAGGCAAAGATGAGTGGCCTTAATGGCTGGGATCATCCAATTTTCACCATCTTCTCTTGTTTTAGACTTCTTCCTCCTCCTAGTAGGTATAGATGGGGCGAATTCCTTAAGTAAGGTCTCTTGTTTGGACCGCTTTAGACTCTAGCCATTCTTCAAGCTTTTTCCTCCCTCCCTCCCTCTCTTCTTTCCTTCCTTCCTTCACCTCCCTCTCTCCCTTCCTTTTTTCTTTCTGGGCATCCTAATGCCTTGTTTCTTATTGTATTCTCTTCATTTTAGATCCAAACATTAGAAGCAAATACTTTATTTAACCTATTTCCTGTTATGGAATGAATTGTATCCCCTCTTTCCATATACATGTTGAAGTCCTCAATCCCAGTAGCTCAGAATGTAACTCTATTTGGACAGGTCTTTAAAGAGGTATTTAAGGTTAAATGAGGTCATCAAGGTGGCCCTAATCTAATGACTGATGTCCTTATAAAAAGACATTAGGACACAGACACACAGAGGGGAGACCCTGTGAAGACACGGAGAAGACGGCCATCTATAAGCCAAGGAGAGAGGCCTCAGAAAAAAAAAAAAAAACCTGCTGACATCTTGATCTTGGACTTCCAGCCTCCAGAACTGTGGAACAATAATCTTCTGTGGTTTAAGTGGCCCAGTCTGTGGTACTTTGTTACAGCCGCCCTAGCAAATGAATACATCCCCTTAGAATATACATAAATAATGGAACACTTCAGGAATTTGTGCCTCATCCCTGCTCAGGAGCCGTGCTGATCTTCTCCATATCAGTCTAATTTTAGTATATGTGCTCCTGAAGATAGCACTCCCTGTAGATTCCTTAACCCCCAAATTTACCAAAGTTTTTTTTTTTTTTAAAACTGGGCTTTGCTGGAGTTAGGGTCTCACCCCTGCTGTGGCCACATCCCACCCATTGCTGCCCACTTAGCAGTTGCATGAGTGCGAGCCGACACCGAATCACAGTATTTCTGAGCAGTTTCAGGGCCCCTCTACTAGGTACAGCATGTTGATTCACTTTCAAATTTAACATCACCACATGTGCAAAAGCATCATCAAGAAACGGAACAAACTTAAAAATGTGCATGTGGGTGGGAAGGAATCGGGACCGTGACTAAAGGGAAAATATTGGTCAAAAACTTTCTCTTACTGTTGTGCTGGCAAAATGTTTCTCCCTCAATAGAATGACCACATGTCTATAGAGCTCATTAAAATTCCCCTGTTTGGGTGAAAATACTGAAATAAAATACTGCAGATGGCAGCATGACATTACACATGATGATTTTGGAGCAAAGCCACTGCATCATTGTCCCACTTTCCTTTTTTTTTTTTTTTCCTAGTGGGTAAGTTACTGGAACCTTTTAAAAAATGATTATTTATGGTGAAAACTTGGATAGGCAATTATGCCTGTTTTTCAAGTTCACTTCCATGGCCTGTACGACAAAGTACCAATCAGCAACATCCCCTTGAAAAGACTCTAGGCAAATGCATTGTTATTCTAGCTACCCACCAGGAGAATCCCAAGTTTAGATTTCAACCTATTTTGAAATTCAACTTCAGAGATGTGCCCAACCTTCTTTGAAGTTCCTAAAGATAAGTTTACCAAATGTTAACAAAGAAATAATTGTTCTCAGAACTTATGGCAACAAAGTGATGAGACTGAGAGCTGCCTTTTAGACTGATGCACACATGCTACTCTGTAAGGGACATACAGACACAGTTCAATGTTCCCCCATTCAATTTTTTTTTTTTTTTTTTTTTCGGTACGCGGGCCTCCCACTGTTGTGGCCCCTCCCACTGTGGAGCACGGGCTCCAGACGCGCAGGCCCAGTGGCCATTGCTCACGGGCCTAGACGCTCTGCGACATGTGGGATCCTCCCGGACCAGGGCACGAACCCGTGTCCCCTGCATCGGCAGGCGGACTCTCAACCACTGTGCCACCAGAGAAGCTCCCCCCGCCATTCATTTTTAATCAGAAAAAAATCATTGCTTTGGGAACTCCAATAATGACTGTTTTCAGAAAAATCTCTAAACACCAGGTCAGCAAATTTTTTCTCTTCAGGTTCAGGCAGTAAATATTTTCAGGTTTTGGGCCACATGACCTCTATCATAACTCTGCCTTATACCCGAAAGCAGCCATGGACAATATGTACACAAACTGGTGTGGCCGTGTTCTAATAAAACTTTATTTATAAAAGCAGGTGGACAGATTTGGCTGTACATAGTTTGCCAATGTCTGCTGTAAACCTGGGCTTGCTAACTCTCTGTGGAAGACTCCCTGTATTAAGTTTGAACTCTTCTGTGGACATTTTGCCCTCCCTCATCTTTTTTTTTTGTTTGTTTCCCACACTTACATGCTGCTACAATTCATATATATTTCAAGCATGACCCTGTGTCATTTTTTTTTGGGCTAAAATGTTGAGCTTGAGACACATTTAATCATAGTGTTGGCCTGGGCTTATTACATTTTTTCTTATTTCTTCCCATGGGGCCCATCTGGCTTGGGTTCAACCTTAGGAATAAGGGTTTGGATTTGTGTCTGCGCTTGTTTTGAAACTGGCCCAGTAAGTATGAAGGTAATGGAGCAAATGCTCTCCAGGTACCTTGGAGGTAAAGCATGTGTCTAGTAAGCAAACAACCAGCTTAGGGAGTTATTTACATTGGTAATTATATTAGAGGTCACATAAACATGCATTTATGAACAGTGCCCTGTACGTAATAACATGCATCAAGCAATTTTCAAAAAGGTGATGTGTTTACTAATATGCTTATCAACAGTCAGGTTCCATAAGAGGCTAAATCCAATTACAGTTCACTCAAGGCCAATGTCTAATCTCTGGCCGAAGATGGTCCAGGTGTTGATAATGATGATGAGTTTGTGTAAGTCAGCAAACATGATCTCCTCAAGTCTACCTTAAGGCAGACCTGAACCCTGGTTGGCCCCAGACTGTCTTCCTTCTTGAAGGGATTCCCTTGAAGGAAATTGAGCTGTTAGGCTGTTTCCCACCTGCCCACACTGAAGCAGACCCCAGAAGAGTAAAGCAAATCATTTCCAGGAACTTCTTCTGTGGAAGGTATATATGGAAGGATGCTTTTTTTTTTTTTTGCGGTACGCGGGCCTCTCACTGTTGTGGCCTCTCCCGTTGCGGAGCACAGGCTCCAGACGCACAGGCTCAGCGGCCATGGCTCACGGGCACAGCCGCTCCGCGGCATGTGGGATCTTCCCGGACCGGGTCACGAACCCGTGTCCCCTGCATCGGCAGGCGGACTCTCAACCACTGCGCCACCAGGGAAGCCCGGAAGGATGCTTTTGATAGCTTCTGGCGTCACTTTAATTCTAAGGTTATAAGAACGTTATAGAAGTGATGACCTTGAGCATGAAACTGAAGCTAGTTAAGGATATCTCTTCTGTCACATAAAATCCACACATACTACACTTGATATACATTGTATGGATTAATTTTTGAATAAACTCCATCATACATATGTGGACTATGGTACCCATGGGCTGAAAAGTGGCCAGAAATCTGTGGTTGGTCTTCAAATCTTGACCTGGAGTCATCTGAATTCCTGCTTTGTGTCAGCTCTCATAGGAAAGTAAAGACATTCCAGAGGCTTACCTGTACAATAAAGGACTTTGTCTGTTTTTATCTTTCTTGCCAGTTTGGAAATCTTATTGCGTGAGCTGAGTTGCAGAAATAGACAAAACTACGTAGAGAAACCTGCTTCATGGAACAGCCTTGGAAAGTGTGGTTACTAAGATATAGATAGGCTTTATGTAAGGGGAATTTCCATTATAAATATACTCAAAGGACCAGAGAAATGAATTCACATGAAAAACATACATTGGGTGCTTGGAAAGTGTACTTTCTATAGATAGGTTGTGTAAAATCATATCAAGGGAATTCTCCAGGGGAAGACTCAAAAATTTGTTCAAGGCGTTGGTATCAAAAATTCTGCTAATTTGTTTTAATTATTGGCTGAAACTTGATGGAAAGGGGAAAAAAATCCTCCAAATGATACAAAGTGGACCTTTTTTCCTCATGCTCCACAGAAGTTTTTTGGAAACATTTTCCATTTCCACCCTTATTTGGCAAGCTTTGAATATGTATATTCAGTGCATACCTAAATGTCTTTCCTAGATTCTGGAACTGTGCTGTCCAATAATGGTAGCCACTAGCCAGGTTACTCTTAGGCACTTAAAATGTGACCACTGCAACTAAGGAACTGAATTGTTAATTCTATTGAATTCTAGTTACTTTTATGGAATTTCACATGTGGCTGTTGGCCACCTTATTGGGACATCACAGGTATAGAACATTTCCATCATTGCAGAAAGTTCTATTTAGATCTTGCCCAGTTCTAGAGTGTGACAGGTCAATATTTTGCTCATAGAGTTGTTTTTAATATTAAAGACTTTGTTTTCTACCAACTGACAAAGTTTAAAAAAGAGTGCTGTGGAAAAGACAACTTAACTCCCATTTTATCCAAACCTTCTTAACGTTTGCTCAAACTGCTTTTCCCCCCACTATTCTGAGTAATTCTGTTTGTTCTTGTCTGTAGCATTTTATATTTAGTTCATTCTAATGTAGTTAAATACAAATATACAAATATCAGGAAACACTTCTTTAATTAGTTGTGCTTGAAATGTCCTCACGAATCCTTCCTGCAATAACTGAGTGACCCATTCCATATTCTCAGTGGGAAAAACAAAAAAGAGAAAGACCTGTTTTCTTCATTCATGCCAAACAGGAAAATGCTGTGGTTTGGCAATAGAAAATTAAGAGAGAGGAAGCTTTTTAGATCTTCAAAATGGAGTAACAAAACATGTCTGTCAACTTATTTTGCTCTTCTTCCTAATTTCTCAAGAGAGCATCTGTGAATACCTAATTTAACTTTTTTTGGGTTCTCACTTTAAGACACATTAGCTTCAGGAAAAAAAGACCTTTACTTATTTTTAAATCATGGTTTACAACCTAGTGTGGGTATATTTCAGGATGTGGCTGATGTTCCCAATAAGGTCGTATACCATCAAAATGGTCATTTTCTGATAATGCTATCAAGAAAAACTAATGGAAAGCAAGATGCGTTAAAATTACTAGAGCCCAAGATCCTTGAGGACACCAATCCTGTCTGTTTTGTCCCCATGGTAAACACAGGTGCCCCCAAGTGCTTGTGCTATATGGAGCTTCTATGCCATTTCTTTTTCTGTTTCTTTTTTTTTTTTTTTTTTGCG
Organism: Stenella coeruleoalba; assembly: GCF_951394435.1. Lineage (NCBI taxonomy): Eukaryota > Metazoa > Chordata > Mammalia > Artiodactyla > Delphinidae > Stenella > Stenella coeruleoalba. The sequence continues at coordinate 128,596,332 of NC_137150.1, read as the reverse complement.
GTACGCGGGTCTCTCACTGTTGTGGCCTCTCCCGTTGCGGAGCACAGGCTCCGGAAGCGCAGGCTCAGCGGCCATGGCTCACAGGCCCAGCCGCTCCGCGGCATGTGGGATCTTCCCGGACCGGGGCACAAACCTGTGTCCCCTGCATCGGCAGGCGGACTCTCAACCACTGCGCCACCAGGGAAGCCCTGCAATTTATTTTTTTTAATAATTTTTTTTACATCTTTATTGAATTATAATTACTTTACAATGTTGTATTAGTTTCTGCTGTACAACAAAGTGAATCAGCTATATGTATACCTATACCCCCTCCCTCTTGAGCCGTTTAAATGTGAGTCAGTTTGTATACTATTACGGGATAAGAAATGTTATTACTGCAGAAACTTGGGGAACAGGGTCATCTTGGAATGATTTTCTTAGGTCCTAGGCCCTCCTGTTTTGGGGATCAGGCAGAAACTTGGGATAAGTAGCCCCAAGGGTAAGGGCCCAGGCTCCTGGCCTCTCCATGTAACTGTTTCCTGTGTCACAGAAAGGTGTCTCTCTAACACAGACCCAAGTGTTAGAGATGGACAGATTTAACTGTCCCAACTGGCATTTACACTTTAAAGAAATACTTAACTTACTGTCTTTTTTTCCTCCCAGATTTACTGAGCTGTTATTAACATACAACACTGTATCAGTTTCAGATGTACAGCGTAATGATTTGACTTACATATATCATAAAGTGATGACCACAGGCAGTTTAATGAACATCCATCAACTCATACAGGTACAAAATTAAAGAAATAGAGCAATTATTTTTTTCTTGTGGTGAAAACTCTTAGGATTTACTCTCTTAAGAACTTTCATATATGACATGGAACCGTACTCATCTTTCTTTTTTTTTTCATAGTTTCAACTTTTATTTTATTTTTAACATCTTTATTGGAGCATAATTGCTTTACAATGGTGTGTTAGTTTCTGCTGTGCAACAAAGTGAATCAGCTATACATATACATATATCCCCATATCCCCTCCCTCTTGCGTCTCCCTCCCACCCTGCCTATCCCACCCCTCTAGGTGGGCACAAGGTACTCATCTTTCTGACTGATGTGAAATAGGAAGACAGGGAGAGGGGAGTCCTCCCTAGGCCCATATCAACAAACAGTTTCCCTTTCCTTTCCTATACTGTCTCATCCTTGAAAAATACATCAGCAATATTGCACCCTACTAAAAGATTGCCAACACCTTTTCCACGTAATAGCTATCAACATACTTAATAGACTTCAGCTGTCTTTTTGGGCTATCTGGCAATAAACCTAACTAAAAAAAAAAAGTCAGATTTTTAAAAAGAAATTCTGCTTTATTGCTTAAATGTGGAAATAATACAGACCACCAGCTAAGCTAATAGATTTTTGAGAACGAAAGTTGAACACACACATAAAGGGAAGGTGACAAAATAGATTAATGCATAAAAAGGGGCCCAGATCTGCTGGCAAGTCATTGCTATTCTGAACTCTCCACCCTCAACAATGGTCTGAAGAAGCTAAAAAACAATCTGTAAACCCTCTAATAATGCTATCTCCAAGTAAATAAAAACACAGTGCAATTCACTTCTCCATGTCTCTCCAGCTGCTCTTGACTGCATTTCTCCCTGCAAAGGACTCTTTACTTTGAGCACCCCTCTTAGTCTTCTTGGATGCTGGGTGTACATTACTGGCTAGAGTCCAATCAGCAATGGAAACTTCTGAGCACTTTGGCAGACCTGGATTGAGGAATTATGCATAACTTGGTAAATTTAGCCATTGAGCTGAGTTGTGAGAGCTGTAAAGTGGTGTATATAGAGAAAGACACATTCTCAACAGCTGTTGAAAGTCCTTAAAACAAATATATGTTCCCTACAAGCTTTTATTCTAAAGTTGGTGCACATTTCCAAGGTGGCCCAGGAATCACACAGCAGCTCATCTTTTTCTTTCTTAACATTCTCTGAACTAATTAAGCTCTGAAAAACCATTTAAACACAAGTAGGCCAGGATTTCAACACTTCCAAAAATTAAAAAAATAAAGAAGAGGCTGATATTTGAAATCTTGTTTTCCCTGGCCCTGCCCCCAAAGCCTCAAAAACATTTAGTAATAAATAGAGGACCGAGGACAGAAAATCTTTTTTCCCTCCTAAAAAACTTTTTGTATTAGCTTTGTATTAGTAGGGACTCTTGTCTCTTTCTACTTCTGAGTTTATGGGTAGCCTGTTCAAAACATCCTTAACTCCTCAATTTTGCACATGGAAGGGAGATGAGCATTCTGAGGACTTATTATAAAGATAAGATTTAAACCTCCGTGAATCTTGAAATATCAGTAAGGGAAAGGAAATCTATCTGCCAGTTTTGACTTTCTCATCTGGACTGGTTGTGGCTTTTATTTCCTTTGCATCTGCCTCTCTCAGTCTTTTCTTTGGGAACAAACGCAATCAGCAGGATTTCTAGAAAGGATATTAGTGTACTCAGGTTTCCGGTTTGGGAACAGCAAGTTCCCCCTCTTGGTGCCCCTTAAAGTGAGGTGTGAAAGCATCCTGGTGTTTTATTGCACTGATGAGAGATCAGGAGGCAAAGATAGACTAGGCTTTGTGGAATGGAGTAGCCAGAAAATAAAGCTGGCTGATCTACTTCTAGGGGCAGTGTGGGTCTGACATTTACTGCCTGCCCATCCATATTCTCATGCTTGGAATTAGAAATAGGCTTGCTCTCTAGGTCACGTCGTTGCAGCGAGAGCAATTGAGGTGTTGCTGCTAGACTCTAAGCAAGACTCATGCATGCTGTCTGGGACAGATTGCAAGAGATGGTCTCAACCCTTCACCCCTCCTTGTGTCTATGCCTCCTTGCAATATGACTTTGCAGTTCTTTCCATCAAAAGGTAGCATCTATTTCCCCACTGTCTGCATTTGGGCTGACCTGCTTTGGTCTTTAGAATCTGGTAGATGTGCTGATGAAGCAGTGGAGCCTAGGCCTGTACCATGGGCAGAATTCCAATGTGACCTGCAGCGGCCCTCACCCTTGTGTAATCCTCTTGCCTTGACTGCTTTCAGCACCTGTGAAAATGATGAGCCATCGTTCTTGTGATTGATTATAAGAGGGATTTTGCAGATATAATTAACTTCCTAAATCAGTTATCCTGAAGAGGGAGATTATCCAGGTGGTCTTGATCTAATCAAGTAGCCCTTAAAATCTGGGTCTAGAGATCAGAGACAGAGGAAGTCAGAGATCTGAGGCATGAGGAGGATTTGAAGTGTCCTGGCTGGCTGGAGTGAGCCTTGTGGTAAGGAGTGTGGGTAGCCTCTACTTGCTGGGAGTGAATTCTGGCTGATGGCTAGCAAGGACACAGAGACCCCAGACCTACAACTGCAAGGAACTGAGTTTTGCTGACACCAACAATGAGATTGGAAGCAGACATTTCCACAGCCCTCCCCGCCCCCACCCCCCGAGTTTCCAGACAAGAACTCAGCCTGGTTAGTTTTCAGCCTTGCGATGCCCAGAGCAAACAGTCATGTTGTGCTGAACTTCTGATTTACAGAACCATGAGCTGATAAACAATTGTGTTAAGGTGCTAAGTTCATGGTAATTGTTACGTAGCAATAGAAAGATAAGACAGTCTCTAAAGACCTGTGCACTTCTAGTCTCTCCTGGAAAATTGCCAAGGTCATGAGACCATGCCTGGACTAGCCTACCAGAGGCTGAGAGGCCCCCTGGAGCAGAGCTGAAGAACCCCTGTGGACAGCTGGCCGACTTCTAGAAGCAGAGCCATGTAACAAACCCATATTTGACCCCAGGTGTCTGAGGCAGCTCAGCCCATTGTAAAAACATTCAGCTTATCCTAGTCTAGGTCGCTGTCCTGCAGACTCATGTGTGCTGTGGTCTGAACATCTATGTCCCCACCCAGATTCACATGTTAAGTCCTAACACCCAGTGTGATGGCATTAGGAGGTGGGGTCTTTGGGAGGTGATTAGGGCATGAGGGAGGAACCCCCAGGAATGGATTAGTGCTCTTATAAAAGGGGATCCAGAGAGATCCCTTGGTCCTTCTGTCATATGATGCAATTTATGAACCAGGAAGCAGGTCCTCACAAGATACCAAATCTGCCAGCACTGTGATCTTGGGCTTCCCAGCATCCCAAACTATGAGAAATAAGTTTTTGCTGTTTCTAAGCCACCCAGTCTGTGGAATTTTGTCAGAGCAGCCGGAATGGATTAAGACAATGAACTATATAAAGGATTGCTGTTGGGCCATTCTGTTTTGGGATGGTGTGTTACATAGCTGTGTCTAATTGATACGTTGGCTACCCTCATGAGCAGGCACTATATTTTTGATGTCTGCACTTAAAGCTAACATGTATATTATTACATTAGAAAGGATGGAAGCTGCTGTGCTGAAGATATGCAGCTTTTCTCTGCCTGGCGATGAGACCTCATTTCAATGAGCCATTCAAGTGGCATTCTACCTTAGAGCAGATGAAAACGGTGGTATGGTTTGATCAGGATTACTGCACAGGCTATGCCAAAATTCCTCATTGTCTCTCTAATTCATGGTAGATACATGATCAATTTATAAACATTCGTTATGATCAGGAGCTCAGGGTACATTATTTTAACAACTCAACTTTTTTTCAATTGTAAATATGATTGCAAATTGTAAATATGTGAAAAAAAGCAAATTGTCTTGCTGAATTTCTGATTATTGTCTAAAACAGACAGGCTACTGCAAAAATGTAAAAGAAATGTAGAAGATGAAGATGAAAAGGTTTCAATGGTGCACTAATATTGGAGTTTAAAGTTTATGGACATTTAAAAATAAGTGCAGCGTCTCTGTGTGTGTCAGAATTGTCCTCAATAAACTCAAGCACGCTGTTTTGCAAACTTGGGAGTCTTCTTCCAAAGGACACAAGCCATTTTGTGTTCCCTAGATGAACAGGTAGGTCTGTGAAACAAAGATGTGGGTTGCTCAATTTCATTTTGAGCTCCTGATATGGATATCTTGGTTTCAGAAATTGCCATTTGTGTAGTATTTCAGTAATAGGAAGACTGCTACAGCATCTAATGCAACTATCTCCATCAAGGAGATATGATCACGGCTCACCGCAACCCCCAAATTAACTAAGAAATGAGAGAACAGGCATCTGTGGATGGAGGTTGCTGTAAGACTAGTGTGAAGGAGGAAATAGATCAGCAACAGGGCTGCCATTGCTGGGGGATTGGGTGGGGAGAGTGCTGTGACACGGGAAGAATAAACAGTGGCTTATGAACAACAACAAGCAGGCTATTAAAAGGTTGAACAGGGAAAAATGTCTGTGTGTGAGAAAACTGGGGGTGGGAAGTGGGTAGGGAACTTAATTCAAAACATTAGTGACTCATAGAGAAAGGAGAACAAAATGTAAGGTGACAATAGAGGATATGTGTTCAAGTTCAAGTTCAACAGCAGAGAAGCTGTGATTGCATCACTGATTTCACTCGTAAGGGGACTTGCAGGGGTGCCCCAGGGAAGGCTATCTACTGGATGCTTCATGTGCTTGATGGGATATTCAAATGGAGGCTGTTGTGGAGGCTTAGATGAGAAACAGAGTCAATGTTACCTAAGAGGAATTCTGCTACATCCAGGTAAATGAAGACTGTGGAATTTGTATAAACACTGTTGCTGCCCATTTGTACCGTTTGTGTCAGTCAAGGGGGAAGTAATGAACAGGGGGGCAAACCAACCCCTAGGAAGGCCTCCATCTTGCATAGACCCTATTCTAGAAGAATCTGGGTATTGCCAAGAAGCAACATTTGTTTTTGAGGGAGAGATACGTTTCTGGGGGACACCTGGAAGAGGGGGATAATGACTAGGGCTTAGCTAAAGTCTAGGTTTTGCTTGTGCAGATGGACTCTTTCTCTCTGGAGTGTGGAGAATCTCAGAGGATTTGGGTGTATAGGAAGGTTGTTGACAGTCATCCATTCCACTGGTCTCTCTAGGAACCATTATTCACACAAGCTCCTTTATCTTGACCTGTGGACCCCCGTCTAGTCCCTTTCTGCACCCCAAACCTCATGCCTACAACCTTCTTTTGTTCTGGGCAAGGGAAGAGCAGCTTATTGAACTGGGTCTCAGAGAGATGCACAGGTATGTCCATGACTCAGAGTCTTCTGCCTCTTGAATCCCCTTCACACGTAGAGCCCCTCCTCGAAGACCCCAGGTGACCTGAGACATCCCTTTACGATAGCACTCATTGCATTGTTTTTGGTAATCCACTTGTTTTTCCCCCACACTGGACTGTGTTCCTGGCACACGAATTCTCTGTTTTATGTATCTCCTACCCTCATCACACATCACAGTGCCTGGCACACAACGAACACTCAAATATCCATTGAAAAAATCAGACTAAATATGGAATTACACATATGACCACAATTTGGTTAAAATTTTTCTTTTTGTCCATTTCCTTAGGACGTGAAATCTTGAAGACACAAAGGTCTACATGGATTATATTTCTGTGCAGCATGTAAGGCTAGAAATAGCTGTTGTACAGACCTGGTACTTCAAAGGCAGCAGGAGGTGAAGTGTCGCCATCTTTGATCTACAGCCTATATCAAAGAACAAAAGGGCAGGGGAGACTGGGTAGCTGATGAAAGCAATTATCTTGTTTCAAGTTCAAAGCAGAGCTTTTGTGACATGTTATCAGGAGTGACACATCCCACCCATGCACTCTGGACAAACCTTTGGATGTCACCATCTTTGTCCGGGCTGCAAGCTATTGGTGAGTCTCGGGCTGGAAGCACCAGCTGTACAGTCCTGAGGTGTTCTACAGCCTTCCCTGGCAGAAGCTGTTGACACCAGTGACTGCTTGCTTCTAAGCCAGGTATGTATTTTATTTTCTGGCAGAGATATTGTTTCATCACTGTCATAAAGCTTCAGATTTAGGGGACATTTCAGGACACGGAAAGAACAATCAAGTTTCATTCCTGAAAACTTTTCACTGACAAGTATATCTTCATCAAATAGTTGGTTCCAATCAGATTCTGAATATGAGGAGGTATAATTATAGGTCAGAGTAAGGCACTTTTTCAGGGATTGGGTATTTATAGATTCTGTCTCCATCATGTCCTATCTACATGACCTTGGGTTACTCAGTCTCTCTAAGATTCAGTTTCTTTGTATGTAAAATGGACATCATATATAAACAGGGTATTGTGAGTGTTGGGAAGTGCTTATTCCTTACTCCTGATGTTTCTTGCCATTTGGAGTGACCTCCTCCTTCCCCTTCCTTCCCTCTCCATGATTAGCCCAAGGCTTATAGCCTCTTTCCACTACTCCTTACTCATTCAGAATTTATTGACCCAATGGGTAGGTGTGAAAGAACATGTGTAGTATACCCCTTCCTCTATCATTTCTCCTGGGGGCAAGCTGCTTATAGGGAGTGGATGTTTTTTCTGCTGGGATGGTGGAGAGAGACCTACCGCCCACCCACAGTGCTGTTTGATGTGTCTGTCAATGTGGGCTGTTTCTGAGAAGGTTCCGTACGATCTCTGTCTCATGGTACTCATGCCCTTTTTTAATCTCTCCCCCTTGAGTGTGTGCTGAACCCAGTGACGTGCTTCTAACAAACAAAATATGGCAAAAATGATGGGATATCACTTCTGAGATGAGGTTACAAAAAGGTTGTGACTTCTGTCTTGCTGGCCCTCTCTTTCTCTGGTGGAGCCTTGCTCTGGAGGGAAGCAAGCTGCTATGTTATAAGTAGCCCTGTGGAGAGGATCATAGAGCAAGGGACTAATGTCTCTGGCCAGTAGCCAGTAAGGAACTGAGACCCTCAGTCGAACAGGCTGTGAGGAGCTAACTCCTGCCAGAAGCCAGGGAGCCTGGAAGCCAATCTTTTCCCAGGTGAGCCTTTAGATGACCACAGCCCTGGTCAACACCTTGGTTGTAGCCTTGTGAGAGACACTGAGTCTGATGACCCAGCTGTGCTGCACCCAGATTCCTGATCCACAAAAACTGTGAGATAATAAACATTTGATGTTTAAAGCAGCTAAATTTTGGGGTTATTTGTTACACAGCAATCAGTAACTGATACAGCTGGGCAGGTCTGTCTAATTCTTGTGTTCAGTTTTAGGAAGCCCTTTGTCCCTCACATGTAAGTGTATTCTCCAGCTTAGCCTATATTGGTCATAAACATGACAGTTTGCTCCCCATCTGCATTTTTCTTTTTGCCTTATTTCCCACGTGTTTATTAATTAGAAACCTGGACAAAGGAGAGGTGGGTTACTTATTACCTGCCACACCCTCCTGTAAAAACCTCAACATGAAAGCTCTCCAGAGATGTCACTTGCCTTTAAGAACTGCTGTAGGGTTTGCTGCAAGTGAAGTAGGAGGGGTCCAGCTTTGCCTGAGACAGCATATTCCCAATGCTATCAATAAAAATGCATGTACTCTTTCTAGGAACTACTCCTAGACTTGACAGAGGCTTATGTACTTTGAAGTCTCTTCATTTCCAAACCCAATTCACAAACTTTGCATGGCCTCTGTCTTGGCCTTGTCATTTGCTCCCATCAAAAACATCCCCACTTGAAGCCTAAATCTTAGGAGTAGAAATCTCAAGTTCATGGGAAGCCCACGTAGGTGGGATGTGGAGGCTTAAGCAGCTGCTTAACTTTGAGGTCACTTCAGGAGAAGGACTGGCTTTTCCCCACCTGGTCATTGTGGCCCATGTTACCTTGGGGAGAAGCAGAGGGAGAAACTGAAATTATCATCGAATAAAGACTTTCCAGAAAGTGTTAACAATGACACAAACATTTGGCATTTGGCTCCCTTGGCTTTTTCTCACTTGTTCTTTTTCAGTTCAGTGAATTTAAATGAGTGCACACTTAATTCCAAGGCTTTGACCACTCCTGGACATTTTTTAAACATGGTCTAGGACTGGACACTGTGTGAATAGCCTCTCCCTAAGAGTCCCAGCTCCCTGGAAGGCAGGGAGTGGGCACCTTTTGGCCCTCTCTGGAGGAGAAGAGGGAGACATACGTGACCTGGCAGCTTGAGAAGGTTAAAATGTGCTGTTTCAATTTCTTCCCTTGTGTCCTATTTCAGATTCTATTATTTTTTTTAAAAGTATTTAAAAACAGAAAAACAGCATTTGGATTTTATAAAATACAACAGATCAATTCCTACTTGTGGTTTTTCCCTGGAGCCTGGCATGAAGAGCAGTCTTAACAGATATTTTTCAAAAATCATTAGGCTCTCTAGAATTCATGCCCATGACATTTGGATTGGATCCATTTTTTTAAATCTAATACTTTTCTACCCCCAGTGGTCTCTGGCCTTTCATCCTGCTCTTTACATCATGAATTTAGGAAAAAACAAGTATTTTCCTACTGAAAATATATGAGTTCTTTCATGTTCATTGATTTCTGGGCAAACAGGACTGCCTGAGTAGGAAAGAGAAGCATAGCTGATAAATTCTCTGCCCTTTCGGGAGGCTCCATGATTTTTAATAACCCCCAATTTCTGCTCCCCACCTCTCTCAATTTCCTTTGTACCTACTCTGGTGATAAACTTACTTTCATATCTGCATTAGATTACCTACGATTATCAAAAGTCATAAGTGATAATTATTTAAGAAGGATTTTATTTTATTTATTTAAAAAATTAAAAAAATAATACAATTTTTAAAGGTTACTTTCCATTTACAGTTATTACAAAATACTGCTATATTCCCCATGTTGTACAATACATCCTTAGGCCTATCTTACACCCAATAGTTTGTACCTCCTACTTCTCCACCCTTATATTGCTCGCCCCCCACCCCGCCAACTGGTAACCACTAATTTGTTCTCTATATATGTGATTCTTTTTTTGGTTATATTCACTAGTTTGTTGTATTTTTTAGATTCTACATATAAGTGATATCATGCAGTACATGTCTTTGTCAGATTTATTTCACTTCGCATAATGCCCTCCAAGTCCATTCATGTGGCTGCAAATCGGAAAATTTCATTCTGATTGAGAATGGTTGAGTAGTTGAGTAGTATTCCATTTTACTACTTTTATGGTTGAGTAGTATTCAACCATATGGTTGAGTAGTATTCCATTTTATCTATCATCTATCTATCATCTATCTATCTATCTATCTATCTATCTATCTATCTACCTACCACAGCTTCTTTATCCGTTAATATGTTGATGGATACTTAGGTTGCTTCCATACCTTGGCAATTGTAAATAACCTGCTGTGAACATTGGGATGTGTGTATCTTTTTGAGTTAGTGATTTTGTTTTTTTCAGATATATACCCAGGAGTAGAATTGCTGGGTCATACGGTAGTTCTTTTTTTTTTTTTTTGAGAAACCTCCATACTCTTTTCCACAGTTGCTGCACCAATTTACATTCCCATCAACAGTGTACAGGGGTTCCCCAAAAGGATTTTATTTTAGAAGTCATTATATGATTTTAGTGTACAGTTAATATGCGATATGCCTACATAGTTAATTTGTAAAATACCTGTCATTTCACTAGGAGACTGTATTCATTTCCTATTGCTACTGGAGCAAATTACCACAAAGTTAGTCTTTAAAACAATATACATTTAAAAAAATTAATTCATTTTTGGCTGCATTGAGTCTTTGTTGCTGTGCAAGAGCTTTCTCTAGTTGCGGAGAGCGGGGGCTACTCTTTATTGTGGTGCGCGGGCTTCTCATTGTGGTGGCTTCTCTTGTTGCAGAGCACGGGCAGCTACTGAGTGCAGGCTCAGTAGCTGTGGCACACGGACTCAGTAAGTGTGGCTCACGGGCTCTAGAGTGCAGGCTTAGTAGCTGTGACGCACGGGCTTAGTCACTCTGCGCGGCATGTGGGATCCTCCCGGACCAGGGCTAGAACCCGTGTCCCCTGCATTGGCACCACTGCGCCACCATGGAAGCCCCACAATACACATTTTAAATCTTACAGTTCTGGAGGTCAGAAGTCTGAAACGGGTTTCACTGGGCTAAAACTAAGGTGTCAGCAGGGCTGGCTTCTTCTAAAGACTCTAGGGGGAATCTGTTTTCTTACCTTTCCCAGTTTCTAGAGGCTGCGTGTATTCCCTGGATTGTGGCTCCGCCTCACTCCAGTCTCTGCTTCCTTCATCACACCTCCTTTGACTCTGACCCTTTCACTCTTTGTCTCCTTCTTTCACTTTTAAGGGCCTTTAGTGATTACATTGGGTCCACTCAGATAATCCAAGAAAATGTCCCCATCTCAAGGTCCTTGACTTGATCACATCTGCGAAGTCTCTTTTGTCCTGTAAAGTTAACGTATTCATAGGACATCTTTCTGTGAAAAAGGGACAATATTCTCTTTACCATAGGAATTTTCAGAATACTTATTTCTGTGCCATGATAGAAAAGGGTCCCATACTGTCTCTATCTGTTTGTATCAAGGCCAGGATGAGACAAAAAACTACAGTCTTTATCATTATTATTGCTATTGTTTAGAAAAGATACAAATTGTATTGCTGTTCTTTTTTGAATTCCCTGGTAAAACTATGGTAATTCAACACTAACAGACCTCTTGCCCTACTATGGGAGGAATCACCCTGAATTCAATAAATAAACCATTCAGTAAAGAAATCATTAGTTTAGGAACCAATTGGCTCAGACTGCGTGAAACTACACATGTATTGTTATAATTAAATCGCTGCATATTGTTTTAGATTATTATATGTATGCATACACATTACACATAAAATAAAGGCGCTTTTAACATTCACACAAATCTAAACCAATCACTGGAAAGTTTACACAAAGGTTAGTCCTGCCAGGCTGTTTTTTTGAATTTATCTACCTGTGGATTTTATTTGATTCCCTGACATAGGGCAAGTGGAATAAAATCCAGACCACTGGTCCAAGTTTCATCAGCCATAATGAATGATACAGGTCATTAAAGATGGCCATTTCATGCGATCCCCTGACCCAGAAATCTCCATTGATTCGTCGCTGCCCCCTTTAACTTTTCCTGTATTGTCTCCACCTTGTCTGTTATATGAACATCACCAAAGCTGTTCTTTCCACTTTTCCCTGACATCCTTAGTGATTTCCAGTATCTCTGTCTTTTGTTATCTTATATTGCCCTCTGCTAGAAGATGCTCCCCTTTTCTTCTCCATTAATCTTAAATCACCAACAAATCTACCCACAAATCAGATTATTCTGACTTGGTGATTCCTATAGCACCCAGGATGCACCTTATTCACTTGTAATTTTGAGCAAGCTCTTTTTATTTGTGGCAAGGCACAACTTTATTTATTTATTTATTTTTTTTTTTGCAGTACGCGGGCCTCTCACTGTTGTGGCCTCTCCCGTTGCGGAGCACAGGCTCCGGACGTGCAGGCTCAGCGGCCATGGCTCATGGGCCCAGCTGCTCCGTGGCATGTGGGATCTTCCCAGACCAGGTCATGAACCCGTGTTCCCTGCATCGGCAGGCGGACTCTCAGCCACTGCACCACCAGGGAAGCCCAAGGCACAACTTTGAAATGTTAACTAATGTATTTTTTTCCTTTTCTGGTAACTATTTGCCCCCTCCTTTTGAGGCAGCTGCCAGGGCATTAAAGTTTTATTAACTTGTCCAAAGGGTGCAACAGCCAAACTGAAGAGTTAGTTCTCAGTTTTGGGGTTTCAAAAGCTTGGCCTTTGAATTTCACACAGCAAGGTTCAGAAGGACTTGGGGGTCAGAAAGTCTATTCCAAAGCCAGTGAACTGTAAACTGGTGTGGGTGTGTGTGTATGTGTGTGTGTGTGCGCACCCTGGGGGTTCACAGACTTCCAGATCTTTTAATTCCCTAGGTCCTCTTCTCAAACTGATCTGTCTATAGACACACTTACCATCTGCAGGGTTTCTTGTTTACTTTTCACACTTGTTCTTTTCCCATTTCCCTTCTTATTCACGTCTATTCTTGCTATGATGGAAAAACTCCCGAGAGCCAAAGCAAGGGACCCTGTGAAATACTGATGTTGAGAAAGCAAAGTGCTCTGATGACTGGCAAATACATCCTTTTCAACTTAGATGGCTTCTAATTCTTTACCCTAAACAAAATTGCTCTAAAATTATCATGAGACTTACTCAAGATTATTCCAAATAATCTTTGATGATAGACTACTATGTTATGTTTAGAATGTGACTCCGGAAAAGTTCAAAGAACTGAAGGCTGTTGCTATAACAAAATCTATTCCATTCCCAGCTACTTATTATTTTTTGAAAAGTTCTTTCAGTGCTATTTATTAAGATGAGGAATAACACTAAAGATGACCTTTGTCTCATTCTAGTAATAAAATAATATTCCTGTATGAAGAGATGAACTAATTAGGAAAAACAAACCAATCCTGTCCATTTTATTAAGACATGAATTTCTGCTAGCATTTGAATTATTCTGTTTATTTATCAACATTAAAATATATTTGTATGTTTTGCTTAATTGTGTACTAAATGAGAAGTGTTAGAGAACTCTTCAGAAGAAAAATTTTAAAAAACGTTTGAACTGTATGGTCACAGGAAATTTTTAAAAATGTCAATTTATATCCTTCTTTTGAGGGAATTATTATAAGTGTATTTAGCAAAATTCTTTCAATTATAATGTTATTGTAGTAGGATAAAGTTCTATGGGGATAATGGAATGGAAATAAGACTTCAAGGAACATTATAAAACAAGATACACATACATTTATATTTTTAAATGGAAAATGGTAAGTAAAAAATTCCTTTGGAATTTAGATTCCATTGGAAACTTTTAAAAGAGTGGAGTAACAGTTTTATTTTGGACTTTCAATATTTACATTTCACTGAAAGTCACATCTAGCAACCACTTAAACTTTTGATAAAAACCATATAAATAACTTAAAAATGAGTTGTAACTAGTGGGTATAATGTCTTGAAATTATTTTAGGGACTAGATGAGCAAAAAGGATTGAAGACCAGATCATAAGAGTCATTCATAATGATTTAAAAGCAAGATCTCCCATGAGATTAACAACCTATAGGTTGTGGGTAACAGAGAATGCTGATTTGAAGAGTGACAGTGCCTGGACTTGCCTCTGACAGTAGGTGGGAACTGGGGTCAGGAGATGATAGAGTTTGCAGTGTCCAACCTGAGAATTGGCAGAATCTAAGTCCTTACTCTAGTCTGCAATTCCTGGGTAGCCAGTGATGGGTGGATAAGAGCAGGAGAGTAGAGATGGCTGCGTGGGAGAAACACCTAGGATTTATGAAGTTCCATTCATATGGTTCTTCCTAGCGTCCCTCTGGGTCTGGAGCCCAGTTACCCCACAGCACTTACCCATCTCATTGATGCACCCTGTTTAGCTCACCTCCCTTCCCTGGCTCACTTTCCACACTGCCTGACTTGTGCTTCCTGAGACCACCCCCCAAATACACTACCTGCCCCCAAGCTCTGTTACAGGATCTGCGCCCAAACGAAGATATGTGCCATAAGTTACTTTCTTAAATAGAATAAAATTAATTTCAACTCAACTTAGCATGCATTTATTGGGTGCATGCTAGGTTGTCTCTAGGGATACCCTAGAACTATTAATTAATTAATCAGAACGGAATTGTCAGGAGTATCAGCCGATTGACTCTCTGTACTGTGTGTACATAAAGATATTTGGGAAAAACTGACCTTGAAGAAATTAATCTTAAAAAGAGATGAAATGTGTAGTGAGAAGCTGCTCTGTCAAAAGCCGGAAACCAGATGCAGAGACATAATAAAAGTTTGAATATTTAGTGCACTTCTTTTGGAATAACCACAATTTTTCATTAAATATTTTTTCCTTATGAAATTTGCTGCTGTTCCGTCATGGCAATGAGGAACCATAAAAGAACCCAAATGTAGTGTCTGGTTTTAAAACAATGGTTAAGCTTTATTTGTAAGGGCAAATGAGAGTCATGTTGTATTATGGAGTTAATAGGAAATAAGCAAGATTTCCCTCTTAATTTCCATTATGGCTCATACGAATGCTAGTAATGCAATTATGTAAATGTCTGGCTGAGGTTTGGAGTGCTGCCTTTATTATTTAGCTGTAAAGTTATAAAATGTCTAATTTACATATTACTTTTTTTTTTGCAACCGTGGTCTAAAGCCTATAAACAAGGCTTTATTTTTCAGAGAAGTTTTTTAAAACAGAGGCCTCTGGCAGTGAGAATATATAGTCTTACCCTGCATTTGGCCTTGAGCTTTGAGCAGGGAGATATGTTTATAACTCCAGTTGGAGAAAACCAAAATTAGAGAGAAATAATAAGCATGTTAATAACTTTATAAGTTATTAATGAGTAGAGCCAGAGGGCTTGGAGGGGGACCTCAGTTTCGAAACTCTCTTGGATAGTTTTTCTACATGTGTGATCTTGAGCAGAAAACATGGCAGCCTCTTGTGACACTTAGAATCATCACTGAGGCATTAGTGTCAGTTGGTTTGCTTTTTGATGCTCGAAATTACTAAGTTCTTCCTTCACTAAAACACTGCAGTGTTTTAATAAGGAACAGACGTGGGTCAGGAAAACAAAAAGACACAGCATGGAAGACAGTGCTGGCTGCTTATATATCCATAGACTGTCTAAGCTGGAAAGAAGCTTTAGTATCATCTACTGTTTAAAAAAATCACTTTTTGGCTCTTACTAGGCACAGTACTAGACAGTTACAAAGATGACCTCATTCTATTGTTTTATCTGTCCTATGAAGTGAGCATGATTATCTCCATCATTTTAAGAAAGTTTTATTTTATATTGCGGTATAGTTGATTAACAATGTAGTGTTAGTTTCAGGTGTACAGCAAAGTGATTCAGTTATGCATATACATGTATATATTCTTTTTCAAATTCTTTTCCCATTTAGGTTATTATGGAATATTAAGCAGAGTTCCCTGTGCTATATGGTAGGTCCTTGTTGATTATCTATTTTAAATATAACAGTGTGTACATGTCAATCCCAAACATCCAATCTATCCCTCCCCCTACCCTTCCCCCCTAGTAACCATTGATCCTTCTCTAAGTCTGTGAGTCTGTTTCCATTTTGTAAATAAGTTCATTTATATCATTCTTTTTTTTTTGATTCCACATATAAGCTGTATTATATGATATTTGTCTTTCTCTGACTTACTTCCCTTAGTATGATAATCCCCAGGTCCATCCAAGTTGCTGTAAATGGCATTATTTCATTCTTTTTAATGACTGAGTAATATTCCATTGCATATATGTACCATGTCTTCTTTATTCATTCATCTGTTGATGGACATGTAGGTAGCTTCCATGTCTTGGCTACTGTAAACAGTGCTGCAATGAACAGTGGGGTGCATGTATCCTTTTGAGCCATGTTTTTCTCTGGATATATGCCCAGGAGTGGGATTGCTGGATCACATGGTAGCTCTATTTTTACTTTTTTAAGGAACCTCCATACTGTTCTCCATAGTGGCTGTATCAATTTACATTCCCGCCAACAGTGCAGGAGGGCTCCCTTTTATCCACACCCTCTCCAGTACTTATTGTTTGTAGATTTTTTGATGATGGCCATTCTGATTGGTGTGAGGTGATATCTCATTGTAGTTTTGATTTGCATTTCTCTAATAATTAGCGATGTTGAACATCTTTTCATGTGCATCTTGGCCATCTGTATGTGTTCTTTGGAGAAATGTCTATTTAGGTCTTCTGGCCATTTTTGGATTGGGTTGTTTGTTTTTAAGATATTGAGCCACATGAGCTGTTTGTGAATTTTGGAGACTAATCCTTTGATTATCTCCATCTTATAGACTGCCAGAGGTAATGTGGCCAAGGTCTTAAACAAGAAATCAAAGAGCAAAGATTTATTGTTTTTTAGTAGCTTTTGCTTAATTTTTGTTAGATAATTTTATTAATTGATATATAACTGTAGGGTGAATTTTTATTTCATTTCATGGTGGTAAGAACACAACATGAGACCCAGCTTCTTAAGTTTTTAAGTGTATAATACATTGTTGTATATCACTATAGGTATAATGTTGTGCAGCAGATCTCTGATTCCTCTTGCTTACCTGAAACTTTATGCCCATTGATTAGGAACTTTCCATTTCCCTCTCCTCCTTGCCTCTAACAACAGCTATTCCTTCCACTCTTTGATGCTATGAATTTGACTATTTTAGGTATCTCATATAGATGGAATCATGCAGCCTTTGTTTTTCTGTGACTGGCTTCTGTCACTTAATGTCCTCAAGGTTCATTCATGTTTTTGCATTATTGCAGAATGTGCTTTTTTAAGGCTGAATTACTATAGCATGTATTGATATATACCACATTTTCTTTATCCATTCATCTTTGATGGACACTTGGGTTGTTTCCACATCTTGGCTGTTGTGAATAGTGCTGCAAAGAACATAGGAGTAGCAATATATTTTTTGAGATCCTGGTTTCAATTCTTTTGGATAAATACCCACAATTGGGATTGTTGAATTGTATGGTGGTTTTATTTTTCATTTTTGAGGAATCTTCATACTGTTTTCCATAGTGACTGCACCATTTTTTTTGCATTCCCACCAACAGTGCTCAAGTGTTTCAATTTCTCCACATCCTTGCCAACACTTGTTGTCTTTTGTTTTTTTGCTAATAGCCATCCTCACTGGTGGGAGGTGACATCTTATTGTGGTTTTGATTTGCTTTCTCTGATGATAATCATATTGAGCATTTTTCATATACTTGGCCATTTGTATGTCTTCTTTGGAGAAATGTCTATTCAAGTCCTTGACCCCTTTTTTATCCAGGTCATTAGCCTTTTTTTAAAGAAAAAACTATTGAGTTATTGTTGTCTGATTTTTAACCACTATATATATGTCTTCTTTTTCTTCTATGCTCTCTTTTTTGATATGAAGCCTTTGGAAACTCTGTGATGTTCCAAGATCCCCAGGGTTACAAGTGACAGAGAAGGACTTAGAATGTAGTCTTTGACTCCCAGGCAAATGGCTTGGTGCTGTACCACCTACAACCACCCCAGGCTTCCCTGTATGACAGAGGAGATAGTTGAGATGCAAGTGTGTAGTGACATGTAGACCAATTGTTGCCAGCATTTAAAAATAAAATCTCCAAGACTTGTAGCAGGTTTTGGAGATGCAGATGTCTGGAGTATAAAAGGGAGTCGAGCCTTCTTCATTACCTCTCATGGACGCCTTCCTTCCCATAAATAACCAGGACAGGAACGATTTTAATGTCCTTTGGCTGATAAATGGAAACTCACCCAAAGACTTTTCAGATGACTTTCAAAAAAACAAACAAGAAATTTTATACAGGTAGCCTTGGTAGTTTTGTTTTACAAATGCCCATTTCATTCATTTAGCAATTTTCTGCTTTTCCCATCAGACTCCTATTCTTGTTGACTTAGCTTTTCATTTACCTAGAAAAGCTTAGTTCATCTAAAATTGTGGGACTTCACAGTACACTAGTTTTTAAAAGTTTTTGTTAAATATTATCCTTAAACTTCACTTCTTTAAAAGTTTTATTTAGTATTCTCTTTTACTATTATTATTATTTGCTCTTCTTTTTTTGCTGTTTCTTCTTACTTTTTCTTGAGTCCAGTTTTACTTTATTATTATTGTTTAAAATTTTTTATTGGAGTATAGCTGATTTACAATGTTGTGTTAGTTTCAGGTGTACAGCAAAGTGAGTCAGTTATACGTACACATATATCCACTCTTTTTTAGATTCTTTTTCCATATAGGCCATTACAGAGTACTGAGTAGAGTTCCCTCTGCTATACAGTAGGTCCTTATTAGTTATCTATTTTATAAATAGTAGTATGTATATGTCAATCCAAATCTCCCAATTTATCCCTCCACCCCTCACCCCCTGGTAACCATAAGTTTGTTTTCTACATCTGTGACTCTATTTCTGTTCTGTAAATAAGTTCATTTGTACCTCTTTTTTTTAGATTCCACATATAAGTGATATCATATGATATTTGTCTTTGTCTGACTTACTTCACTCAGTATGACAATCTCTAGGTCCATCCATGTTGCTGCAAATGGCATTATTTCATTCTTTCTTATGGCTGAGTATTATTCCACTGTATATATGTACCACATCTTTATCCATTCCTCTGTTGATGGACATTTATGTTGCTTCCATGTCCTGGCTATTGCAAATAGTGCTGCAATGAACATTGGGGTGCATATATATTTTTGAACGATGTTTTTCTCTGGGTATATGCCCAGGAGTGGGATTGCTGGGCCATATGGTAGTTCTATTTTTAGTTTTTTTTTTTTTTTTTTTTTGTGGTACACGGGCCTCTCACTGTTGTGGCCTCTCCCATTGCAGAGCACAGGCTCTGGATGCGCAGGCTCGGTGGTCATGGCTCACAGGCCTAGCCGCTCTGCGGCATGTGGGATCTTCCCAGACCGGGGCACGAATCTGTGTCCCTTGCATCAACAGGTGGACTCTCAACCACTGTGCCACCAGGGAAGCCCTATTTTGAGTTTTTTAAGGAACCTCCATACTGTTCTCCATACTGGCTGTACCAATTTACATTCCTACCAACAGTGTAGGAGGGTTTCCTTTCCTCCACACCCTCTCCAGCATTTTTTGTTTGTAGATTTTTTTGATGATGATCATTCTGACCAGTGTGAGGTGATACCTCATTGTAGTTTTGATTTGCATTTCTCTAATTATTAATGATGTTGAGCAGCTTTTCATGTGCTTTTTGGCCATCTTTATGTCTTCTTTGCAGAAATGTCTATTTAGGTCTTCTGCCCATTTTTGGATTGGGTTGTTTGTTTTTTGTTATTGAGCTGCATGAGCTGTTTGTGTATTTTGGAGATGAATCCCTTGTTGGTTGCTTCATCTGCAAATATTTTCTCCTATTCTGAGGGTAGTCTTTTTGTTTTGTTTATCATTTCCTATGCTGTGCAAAAGCTTTTAAGTGTTTCTTCTTACTTTTTGACCTCTGCTTCTACACTAGTTCTAGACTGAAGATGAACCGATACCCTAAAACTCATGATGATTCAGCATTTTCCCCTTGCAAAATCTTAACTTTTGGAAGTTAATGACTTTCTTTTCATCTGTTTATATCTTCAGAGAATGCCACTGAAGGCATAAACCATTTTTTCTTTCTACCAATAAGTAATTTTTATTTCAAGGGTTTGATGATCGTATCAAATAGATATTTATGTGTGTGTGTGTGTGTGTGTGTGTGTGTGTGTGTGTGTGAATGCAGTGGTTAAGAATGTGATTGCTGATTACCTGAGTCAAATCTGGCTCAAATCTGGTGCTACCTAGGGCAAGTCACCCAATCTTTCTTTGCCACAATCTTCTAACCTGAAAAAGGAGGAAAGACAGTAGTATATATTTCAGGGAGTTCCGGTGAAGATTAATTAAGTTGTACTTGGGACAGTGTTTGGCTCAGAATAAGTAGGAGACAAGTGTTAACTACTATGTAGTAGTGTAAATTCTCACAACATGGCTATTGGTTCTAGATCAGCACTGTGTGATGCAAACATAATGTGGGTCATATATGCAATTGATTGACTGATTGATTGACTGATTGCTGGGCAGGGTCACAGGCCCATAATTCAGGCTTTATTTGCATAACTGAATCTCTGCATCTTCTACCTTTTGGTAAGTGAGCTATTATTTTTGGCAGAGGGATCTTCAATAGGAGTCTTGGATAAGATTGATCATTTTTTAACCATCAGGCAGTCCAAGGAACTATGTTAAAAGGGATAATTGAATATCTTCATGCATACATTATTAAGACACCTAAATTTTTGGTATTTACAGTATATAACTTTACTGCTACATTTTAGTCTTTTTTTTCATTTTGCAAAACCATGGTATTAGATATTAAGTGACATAATTCTTTCTCTAGTAATGAACTGGTTTATCCATTTTGCAGACTCTAAATTGAGATGTTGTGAAAAGGAAATAGATAATGTGGGAACACAGAGAAAAATATATTGAAAATCAATGGATGTATTGTTAACTACAGTATCATAAAATGTAAAAAGGTTCTAGTAGCCACATTTAAAAAAGGTAAAACATAAACTGGTGAAATTCATTTTAATAGTACATTTTATTTAACCCACCATATAAAAATGTTCCAATATGTAATCAATACAAAAATTATCACAAGATATTTTACTTTTTACAAAAAATAAACTGTGCCTTTGAAATCAGGGCATATGTTACATTGCCAGTACCTCTTCATTTGGACCAGACAGTCTTGTGCTCATTGACCACATTTGGCTGGTGGATCCTGCACTGGGCAGTGCAGGTCTAGATTGTCAAACACTAAGATGAAAATTCTGATGCAATGCCTCATTTGCCATGGATATTTTATGTAGCATAGTGGCCAGACTAGTAATACTATTAATCTAGGAATAGGATTGGGCTCAAGAAGTGTTGAGAAGAACTCAAAGTTTGTATCCAGAGTTCCAACTCCCAAGTTCAGGGTCTTCCTCCCATCTGGCACAACACTCCCCACCCCAGGCAGGATCTCATGGGGAAGCTCACCCAAACCTACACTCCAGGGCTTTAGGTTTTGACATTACTGTCCGTTCTGTGTCCTAATCCCCAAGGACTTGAATGTGATGAAGTTATAGTTGATTCTTGTTATTTATGGTAGTTATGTTTTATAAAGTCTCTGAGAACACCGGATTAGCAAATACTAAAGTGTTGCTCCTGGGGACGAACAGGGTTAAGTTCTTGGACCTCTGGTCACCATATTTTCATCAACCATCCAACATATAACCTTTTAAAATGTATTTCTGTTTAAGTATACCTTATTTACCATATATTGTTGATTCTTGAACATTGAACTCATGGCCAACAGCACTATAACTCATGCTTAAATGAAATTTATTCAATACACATACTACACAATACATCAGTACTAAACTTGGGGATCCATTCTATATATTTATTGATTGACTGATTTCAGTTTTATTGATATATAATTGACCTACAGCACTGTATAAAATTTAAGGTATACAGCATAATCATTTGACTTATATATATCATGAAATGATGACCACAGTAAATTTAGTGAACATCCGCCATCTCATATAGATACAAATTAAAGAAATAGAAAAAAAATTTTCCTTGTGATGAGAGTTCTTAGGATTTATTCTCTTGACTTTCATATATAACATATGGCAGTGTTAATTATATTTATCATGTAATAAATTATATTCCTAGTACTTATTTTCCTTATAACTGGAATTATGTACCTTTTGACCAACTTCATCCAATATTCCTAATCCCCCACACCCCCTTCCCCACCTCCGGTAACTATAAATCTATTCTCTTTTTCTATGAGTTGTTTGTTTGTTATTTGAAGTATAATTGACTTACAACATTATGTTAGTTCCTCGTGCACAACATAGTGATTTGAAGTTTCTATACATTTCAAAATGATCACCATGGTAAGCCTAGTTACCATACAAAGATTACATTATTATTGACTATATTCCCTATGCTGTACATTTCATTTTAAATGGTGAAATCACCAACCAAAAGCACAAAAATACAAAAAACATGGCAGTAACTAGACTGCGAAAGGACACTTGTTTTATAGTATGGTAGTAACTAGACTGTGAAAGGACACTTGTTTTATAGTATGAGAGCTTAAACAAGAAGGCAGAGTATTGTCTTGATTGACCTCAGTTGGGAAGGTATATGTGGGGAAACTCAAATTTTTTGCTGCTCTGTGCATATCCATGAATGGCCACAAAAGTTCCACGAATATTGATTTTGATGTTACAAATAAATTTTAGTGCATGGGCAAATTTGGGAATAATTGAGATTGGCTGTATTCCTTTTTTGACAGCATCTGCATTTTCAGAGATGCTTCTAGTGGATGTGGGTGGGCAGTTGGGAAGCTATGGTGTTCCTTCAAACTTCATTACATGGATGAGGGCTCATACATGGTGAACTGCCCACTCCCAGGGAGTGGAGCAGCTCCTAAGTGAGAGTACCCTGGGGCTTGATTGGGCAGAGTCAGCTACAAGCAAATAGAGCCAGAGAATGAGCAGAGCTGCACCTTGGGAAAAGGTAAAAACACAGGAGCCCCAAGTCTAGTGATCTTCAAGAGCAAAGCAAGGGCAGAGGTGGGAGATAAAGTCAACTGATGAGGAGGCCATAAGAGAAAGTGAGATGAAAATGTCAGGACTCTTGGGTGAGTAAGGATGGGATGTCTAGAGTTGCCTTTTTTGGGGAACCAGCTATGTGGGGCATAAGTAAATTTCTCTGGGATAAAGACACAGGGCATTGAGTGAGCACAGTACCCTGGCTCACACCTAAGCTTACTGTACATAGTCAGTGACAGATTATGCAAGAAGTGTTGGTATTTCCATCTACTCTTTTGTCTCATCATTAATCAAGTTGACCTGATTTTCTTAATTTACTGGACCCTCACTCTTTGTAGCTTCAAACCACCTTTTGTTTGAAACAAACAAAGTATATGTACATATTGTAAGTGATTCTAAGTTCATCAAGAAAACAGCAGCACATTTAAAATATATAGTGATTCTGTTATTATACAAGTTTATCCATTATATGGAACTCTCTTTTGGGTAAGTCTTCTCAAATAATTTATTTTCTTTTCTAAAATAAAGATTGTGTTTAGCCTCTTGTGTATTACTCAGTCCCATGTCATAGTAGACATTCTTTAACCATGTTTGTTCTTTCAACTAGGAATATTATCTGGTTTCATTGTTTCCAAACTGGAACTGATTTTTCCTAGTCTTTATTCTACATAAAGTTCAGCCTCATCACATCACCTCTTCCTGCCCTTATTCCAAAACACTCTCCACACCCTACCTGTCCAGGAAAATATATTTTGAACAAAACTGACAAGGCTTAGGGTTTTTTTTTTTTTTTTCCTACTTTATTTCAGCTTTGTAAAAATTAGGAGATCACATAAGCAAAGAATAGGAAAAATGTATCTGGAATGACATAATATGGTACAGTGGGAAGCCAAATAACCAAGTTGGAAAAGGATGCTAGGAAATTAATCAATAAACTAAAATCTGGATAAGATAAAGCTTAGGAAACTTATCCATCAAGTAGAAACAGTTTTGTTGAAGAGGCGTCAGGACAATGATATAATGGAAAATTTCGAGAAATAGAAAAACGATCCAATAACTCAATACTAACACAACTCCATAAATGTTACCTATTATTCTATTTTTTTTAAATTGAAGTATAGTTGATTTACAATGTTGTGTTAGTTTCAGGTATACAGCAAAGTGATTCAGTTATTCTTTTTCAGATTCTTTTCCCTTATAGGTTATTACAAAATAATGAGTATAGTTCCATGTGCTATATAGTGGATCCTTGTTGGTTATCTATTGGTAGTAGTAGTAGTTGGTAGTAGTATCTGTTAATCCCAAACTTCTAATTTATCCCTCCCACCCCCTTTCCCCTTTGGTAACCATAAGTTTGATTTCTATGTCTGTGGGCCTATTTCTGTTTTGTATATAAGTTCATTTATATCATTTTTTTTTAGATTCCACATAGAAGTTATATCATATTATAGTTACCTACTATTCCGCCTTGCAGTATAGGGTGGTGGCTAGGAGTGTCAGCTGCAGTCAGACAGACTTGAGAATAAATTTCAGGTCCATCATTACTGACTGAAAAAATTATTTAAGAGTCTCTCAGCTTTAGTTTTCTTAGCTGTATATGGGCATAAATAAAGCATCTAAAATGATTAACAAGATACCTGGGGCAAATTAACTTATTAAAATAATTTTTTAAACACATATTTCTTAAGCCTCTGCTATGTACCATCTTCATAGAACTTATGGTCAAGAGAGGGAGGCAGGCAATCAAATACACACACATAGGTAATGGCAGATGGAAAAGGAAAAATACAGAATGTTAGGAGAGCAACTGACAGAGGGATCTGGCCTGATCTGGGGGGCCAGAGAAGGTTTCCTGAGAAAGTGATGTTGGGCTGAGAAGTAGAGAACAATTGGGGGTTAAATAAGGAAAGAAGGAGGGGCATGTGGGATGTATATATCAACAATAATTTAAAGTTTATTCCAGATCTAATTCAGGTTAATCTGATTTTAATGTAGCATCACATGGCAACTTTCTGAGTTCATTCTTGAATTACTGTTGTACTTATCTCTGTTTTATAGATCTGTGTAATTTCTGGCCCTAGGGAGTAATCTGGGTTTGGATCACAAAGCAGTGAAGAAATGAATATATAGATCCTTTTTGACTCACCTGCTAGAGAAATGGAAATAATGACAAAAATACACAAATGAGAACTAATGAAACTTAAAAGTTTCTGCACAGCATAGGAAACCATAAACAAGACGAAAAGACAACCCTCAGAATGGGAGAAAATATTTGCAAAAGAAGCAACTGACAAAGAATTAATCTCCAAAATATACAAGCAGCTCATGCAGCTCAATATCAAAAAAACAAACAACCCAATTCAAAAATGGGCAGAAGACCTAAACAGACATTTCCCCAAAGAAGATACACAGATTGCCAACAAACACATGAAAGGACGCTCAACATCACTAATCATTTGAGAAATGTAAATTAAAACTACAATGAGATATCACTTCACAACAGTCAGAATGGCCATCATCAAAAAATCTACAAACAATAAATGCTGGAGAGGGTGTGCTGAAAAGGGAACCCTCTTGCACTGTTGGTAGGAATGTAAATTCGTACAGCCACTATGGAGAACAGTATGGAGGTTCCTTAAAAAACTAAAAATAGAACTACCATATGACCCAGCAACCCCACTCCTGGGCATATACCCTGAGAAAACCATAATTCAAAAAGAGTCATGTACCACAATGTTCATTGCAGCTCTATTTACAATAGCCAGGACATGGACGCAACCAAGATGTGCATCAACAGATGAATGGATAAAGAAGATGTGGCACATATATACAATGGAATATTACTCAGCCATAAAAAGGAACGAAATTTAGTTATTTGTAGTGAGGTGGATGGACCTAGAGTCTGTCATACAGAGTGAAGTAAGTCAGAAAGAGAAAAACAAATACTATATGCTAACACATATATATATATGGAATCTAAAAAGAAAAACAAATGGGTCTGATGAACCTAGGGGCAGCACAAGAATAAAGATGCAGATGTAGAGAATGGACTTGAAGACATGGGGAGGGGGAAACATAAGTTGGGACGAAGTGAGAGAGTGGCATTGACATATATACACTACCAAATGTAAAATAGATAGCTAGTGGGAAGCAGCCGCATAGCACAGGGAGATCAGCTCGGTGCTTTGTGACCACCTAGAAGGGTGGGATAGGGAGAGTGGGAGGGAGACTCAGGAGGGAGGGGATATGGGGATATATGTATATACATAGCTAATTCTCTTTGTTATGCAGCAGAAACTAACACAACAATGTAAACAATTATACTCTAATAAAGATGTTTTTTAAGAAAAGAACTTTACAAATAGTTAAAGCAGGAGATCACTGTGATTTTAGACTAGCAAGACAACTGCTGCCATTATTTTTAATATTTGGATGGTACATTCTTACTGTAAATGCAACCTTAGGTGGTTTGAAGGGGTAGTCTGCAGGAAATGAACTGTCAACAAGAATACACCACTTTGATATGGGCCATGATTAGGTCCCATAGTGGCTTGACAATGACACATATGATCCTCAACTGGGCCAGCTGTACAGGCAAAGCCCTCGAGGCACTGGGGGATCAAGGGTTTTTCTGGGGAATTGAAAGTTGGCCAGTGTGGCTAGATGGCATTGAAAGAGATGAGCCTGAATAGGTGGGCAGAAGCCACATCAAGTTGGACCTTTATCCTCAGAGCAGTGGGGAGCCAATGAAGGACTGTGAGCTGGGAAGGGAGACATGATGGGCTGTGAGAACAGAGTGAAAGAGGGGCAAGGGTGAATGTTTGCTCCTTCTGTCCTTACAGTGAAAGCTGATTGATGGTGGCTGAACCGAATGGTGACATGTACAATTGAGAAAAATGGAGAGATCTGGGAGGTGAAACTGACAGGACTTTGATGGGCTTGGTGTGGCCACTGAGGAAGAGGGAGATGTTAAGGATGAGTTCTGGTCTTCCGACTAGAAACTGCATATGTGGTGGTGCCATTCATTTCAGTGGGCAATACCAGAAAAGTACCAGATTTATAGAGTAACCTGCTTATTTACAAGCAGACATAGTTCACAAATCTGAAAACACAATGTACATTTTGCCTAACATAATGTACATTTTGCCTAACAACTTACTTTTGTTAAAGTAAGTATTAACAAATACTGTTGATTCTTGAACAACAGTATACATGTATCTATGCAAACACATACACAAAAATATTAGCTTTGCCACAACTGGTCTATACTAGCCCAAACCTTCATTTAGCTGTATTATAAATTTAAGAAAGGTGAAAATTTTACACTATATTACTTCTGAAAATCTGTTTTGTATGTTTTGCTCTTAGGTTTCTAAAGAACTGCAATGTATTAATCCCCTGGTCAAACAGTTATTTTTCTCCCCAGACAGTGAAATTTATGTTTTGAGGATTTAGCATCATATTCAAGATTCTGAACCACTTTCCTGCCTCATGTTCATTATTTTCCTTCTCACCCTGGGTGTATTGTATTTTTTTATTTGTTTGTTTTTATTCTGTTGGTCCTTCTGCCTCGAATGTCCTCTAAACACTTCTGCCCCAGCTGAACTCATCTTCATCCTTCAAGCCCTCTTTGAAACATTACCTTCCCTCTGAAGCTTTTCTGGATCCCTGTCATATTGTTTCTAACCTGCCTCGTTCTGGTGTAAGTTTATCTCATAGACAGACTTGCATTAAAGTGAAGTCGTTCCTATCAGTCTTCTCCTTTAGGTCAATAGTTTCTAACACTATTTGGATGATACTTTCTGATTTAAGTTCGGCTGTCCCAGAAGCAGATCCTGAGATGAGGATCTGAGTGCAAGTGATCTATTTCGGGAGGGAATGGAGTGGGGAATGGAGACAGGGAAGGGAAGAAAGCTGGTATGAGGTATGTTACTGAACAGGTAACCCCTGCAGGCACCCAGGGCTCCTTCTCTCTGGGACCTCCGAGAAGCTGTGTAGAGAAGGGGTCCCCAACCCCCGGGCCATGGACCTGTCCATGGCCTGTTAGGAACCGGGCTGCACAGCAGGAGGTGAGCCTCTCCCCATCACCCACATTACCGCCTGAACCATCCCCCCTCCCCCTCCCCCCCCACCGGTTAGTAGAAAAATTGCCTTCCACGAAACTGGTCCCTGGTGTCAAAAATTTGGGGACCGCTGGTGCAGAACAGTTCTCAGGGCTATTGAACCTGAAGGCAAGGATGCTGGAGAGATTTTCCTCTAATGTCAGTTAGTCAGTGGTTGGTTGAAGACAGCTCTAAGGGACCTTGACTCCCCAGTGCTTCTGCTCTGGCCTGCTCTGCTTCTGGGCCAAATACACTCCAGCAGCCAGAGGACCCCTCATACAGAAGTTGCAGATATTTGCAGTTGGTGAATAGGGAAAAGTGAGTGTTGAAGGCACTGATGACATCTGCAATGCCCTCTGTATATACATGGAATATTTTCTTACTTCTAAGTCATATGCAACAGTGAAAGCTTCTCCCTTCTCCCCTGAAACAATTAAGAGGACATGTATCTGAGAAGGAAAAGAGGCTACTACAGAGGGAAGAGTAGTAAGCACCTGTTTTTTCTTTCTTTTTTTAAATTAAATGTACCTAGCGTTTTTAGCTAATATATTTGAATATGAACATATTAAAAATTAGGGTCTAGAGTTTATAGTGGCTGCAGAAGAAAAGTGAAAAATAACAAGGCTCTGGAGTCTGAGTGTTTTTAGTGTGAAAGTGCCACCAGCACAAGGAAGGGGTTATAAAATCTTATCATGAAGTATGGGAAGCATTAACCACATAGTTTAAAAAAGGTTAAGAAAGGAGAATTTTCTCATGAACAATATAACATAAAGCCTGTTTAATGAAGAACTTGGAATTTGGATATGGCTTTGGTTTAGGAATGTGTTATCTGAAAGCCTTAAAAAATAGCAAATGTATTTTGTGTGAAGGATACACATGGAAGCAAGCTTATTTGATTTTTTCCCAGCAGAAAAAAAGAGAAAACTGGTTCTTTTCATTCCATTTTCCATATGTTTGTAGCACTCACTATCCTCTGATTCTTTTCCATTGTGTTCTCTCTTCACTCCTACTCTTTTTTTTTTTTTTTCCGGCAATGTGGGCCTCTCACTGCCGCGGTCTCTCCCGCTACGGAGCACAGGCTCCGGATGCGCAGGCTCAGCGGCCATGGCTTACGGGCCCAGCCGCTCCGTGGCATGTGGGATCTTCCCGGACCGGGGCATGAACCCGTGTCCCCTGCATCGGCAGGTGGACTCTCAACCACTGTGCCACCAGGGAAGCCCCTCTTCACTCCTACTCTTATTCCTCCTCCCTGGTACTGACTGCTTTTTAAGGTGATGTGATTTCTGGATTTGCAAAGTATATTAATTTTTCAGGAAACGAATCAGTATGGAATTGCACAGTGTCCAAATTATTGGGGTGGTCAAAAAGTTCCTTCAGGTTTTTCATAAGATGTTATGGAAAAACCTGAATGAAATTTTCGGCCAAACCAGTATAAAGTATTTAGGTGATTTGTCATCCATACACATATGGAGAAAACATATATAGATTCTCTTATTTGTTTGCATGGTTCCTATCACAAGTAACATTTTAAAAGCAAAGGGAGGTGAAAGTCTTGGTTGACTTGTGTTACTTTATATTACTTTCAAGAACAAAATCAGACCACTCATTGGCTGGTTTTCCTGTTTCCAAATCATATTCCCAGCAGAATGCCAATCCAGACCAGCAGTTTAATTCATTATTATGCAAAGTCCAAGTGAGTGAAATTTTAACCTCTGTTTCTAACCACTTCATGTTTGTTTTATCTATAATTAACTTAGTGAAAGGCATCTGATGACAGATTCTTCCTTGTGCTCCAGTTACCTAACTTATGAGGCTCTCCAAAGAGTTTAATTTAACCACTTTCTACTGAAAAGTGTCGTGTGGTAGAGCAGGAATATTAACCAAGAATTCTAGGTGTTTTAACAAGGAATCCCAAGGGGCATTATTGGATGAGCCCACAGGGAGAATGTTTGTAAAATGTGGTTGGTTATGTCTGAGGCATATTGTGGTCAAAAGAACACAGTACCAAAACCAAAATTAACTCCAAAGTAACTTAAATCCCTTACATCTCTGGAAACCAATGCTTTTTAAAATTCCTTTTCCCACCCTTCTCCCATCCATGATGCATCGGCCTTTATTTTTCAAATGTCCTTCACCTGGGAAAACTCCTCCCCTAGCCCCAGACACTCCAATTTCCCATGCTCTTCTCCCATGCCACTCACCTGATTCTGTCTAAAGAAAGCCCTAAAGAATCAGTTTAGTAAAAGTGAGAGCTCCTTAGAGAGCTGAAAAGAGGAAAACAGACTAGGTAAATCTAGAACCCTTTTTATAGGGCAGTTTTCAGAATTGCTCACAATATTCCAGGTGTATGAGCCAGTTTTGTATGAGGAACGACAGATTTCTATGACTTACTTTTAGCATTCCACCCCCCCTTTTAAAAATATTTTGGCCATTTTTTTTCCCACTGTGCAGTGCGGCATGCGGAATCTTAGTTCCCCGACCAGGGATCGAACCCGTGCCCCCCTGCACTGGAAGCACGGATTCTTAACCACTGGACCACCAGGGAAGTCCCAGCATCCTTTTTTGATAATTCCAGAATTATTTTTGTTGTTATAGATTCTCAAAGGACTAATATCTTTATTTTATTATGGGTTATATCAAGTTTATTCTGTAACTCTTCTTTGTTTTGTAAATTTTCCTTTACAGATTTATTGAGATATAATTGATATACAAAAACTGCACATCTTTAATGTATGCAATTTGATGAATCGGACATATGCATGTACCCATGAGATCATCACCAAACTTAAGGTAACAAGCATACCCATCAACTCCAAAAGTTTCTTTGTGTCCATATGCTTTTTTTTGGGGGGGGGGTAATATAGGAAGAAATCTTTATTTACATGGAGTGATTCTCCTTCACGCTGTCCTGACTTATTTTGACTTAAGGAAGAGTCACAAAATGAAAGTTTGAGTTTGCTTATCAAACCACTGAAGCTAGCAGACTATAGAAGTGGGATTTAAAGGGTGGTCTGGGAACTCCAGGGGTTCTTGAGAGAAATTCAGAGGGTCTGGGAGGTCAAAACTATTTTCATAATAATACTAAGACATTATTTACCTTTTTTTGGTTTACATTCTCTCATGAGTGCACAGAGTATGCAAAGTTCATTGCAACTAACCTTTGAAAAATACACTTGCTGAGTTTTGGTGTAGTAACAAAGAAGAATATCCACGGTTATCTGAAAAGGTACTAAAATATTCCTCCCATTTCCAATTACATCTCTGCGTGAGACTGAATTTTCTTTGCATATTTTAACCAAAACAACAGATTGCAGCAAATTGAATGCAGCAGCAGATATGAATATAGTTGCTTTCTGTTAAGCCATGCATTAAAGAGATTTGCAAAAATGTAAAACTATGTTACTCTTCTCAATATATGTTCTTGAAAACTATAGTTATTTTCATAAAATATCATGTGTGTTAACATTTAATGAGTTTATTATTATTTTTAAATGAATAAATATATATTAAAAATTCTCAACTTAAATTTCTAATACAAGGAATATCAATTAACATAACCCATATAAACAAAAACCCCTTGAGATCTTCAGTGATTTTTGAGAGTGTAAAGGGATGCTGAGGCCAAAAAGTTTAAGAAGTGTTGGACTTCGGAGAATCCAGATATCATTCTACATTCTTTGTGCACGTGATTAATAACTTCTTCCAAGGGTTGTGTTATATTTCCTTCACTCACTGGGGTATTTATATTTATTTTAGAGCATAGAGTAATTTCCTACAGGCTTAGAGTTCCAAGGTAGAATAGGGTACATATAACAGCAAGAAAATACAGTAGTAATAGTATGGTACAAAGAGTAATGTCAATTTTAACATTTGTGGTTCAGGATAAGTATCTAAAAATTCAGTATTTAGCCACCAAATAATAATTTTTTAAGCTGGGCTAATTATCCTTAAAATACAAACCTTTCTTTTTGTGTGGTGGTAATGGCCATAAAGAGAAAAAAATAGTGTGAAGTCTGGGAAAGTCATCTAGTTCTTAAAAAGTTTAGAAAATTCTGAACTTTCAAAGATGAATGAGACCTCAAAATTTTAGAGAAAATTTAACAGTGTAAGAAAGAAAATTTATGAAAGTAGCTAAATTTTCCTGCTTCCAGGATGAGTAAAATTGACAACCGTGGAGACATCTGATGGCCAAATTGTACATGTATTTTGCTGAAAGCCTTGCTTTCCATTTCAAGATTCGTAAGATTTGCTGGCAAAATAACCACTCTACACTCAGTTAAACAAGAATTTAGAGAGAGTTTATTGAATTAACAAAGATAACAGAATACTGTAATAATTAAGAAAATAGTATAACTAACTGAGAAAGAATAGTAAAGACAGAGGTTTATTATACATCACTGAATTGGGGAATCACCTACATCCAGATCCAAGCAGTGCTGGGAATTCCCTTGAACGGCAACCTGGAGTCCCAGTTGGGAAGGTCCTGGGCTGTGCGTCCATCCCATGGGTGAGACTTCAGTTTGACATTCGAAGGAGGCCGGGTTTTAGCACCAGGCTGCAGGCTGATAACAATCAGCCTACTTGCAAGTTTGCAGCTCTGGTTGTTGTCATAAATGCCTTGGTTTTAACTCGTAAGCTTTGGAATGTTCTTGATCTCTGGGGTCTGGCCAGACCCTCAAGGTGCAAGAAGTCCCATGACTGACTCTCTATCTTATCTAGCATTTTATCTAGTGGTGTCCACACGTTTGTTCTCTACATCTGTGTCTCTATTTCTGCCTTGCAAACCGCTTCATCTGTACCATTTTGCTAGATTCCACATACATGGGTTAACATACAATATTTGTTTTTCTCTTTCTGACGTACTTCACTCTGTATGACAGTCTCTAGGTCCATCCACATCTCTACAAATGACCCAATTTCATTCCTTTTTATGGCTAATATTCTATTGTATATATGTGTGCTGGCACCATCCCTTGCTGGCCTGGGTGTAGCTCAGCAGTTTGGCATGCAGCCAGCTTTAGCGTCATTGTCTGGTCAGAGAGAGGCTTGGTGCCACCTCTGAAGCCTGAACAAGACTACTTTACTAGCTTCCCCAACAATATGTACCTCTCTTCAGTCTATGCATGAGGTAAGACATGAGCAGCACGTGATTGAGAACTAGAAAGCACCAGCAATTTCTCAGAAATACAACCAGTTCCTGCAGTCTTTAGATATTTTTCAAGTGGAAACCAAACATTGCATAACAGGTTAAATGTTATTGTGGTTGCAACTGCCTGCTTTTGAATGCTCAAAGGTATACCCCAAGGAACTCTTCTATGTGAAAATAGATGGCATTTAGAGACAGATTTGAGATTTCCTATGAAAAGTTAGATTTACTGCAAAGTAAAACAATTAACCTATGACTTTGCCTGTAGGGAATGAAGCACTGATAGCTGGTGTGATAAGCAGAATAACAGCCTCCCAAACATATCTATATCCTAATATCCAGAAAGAACCTGTGAATATGTTACCTTACACGGCATAAAATAACAACAACAAGAAGAAACCAAAAAACCTTTGCGGATGTGATATTAAGGATTTTCAGACGGGGAATTTATCTTGGATTATCCAAGTGGGCCTAAGCTAATGTTTCTAAAAAATTAATTAATTTTAATTAATAGGTTTAAAATTATAATTAATTAGGGCTGTTTTTTTGTTTTATATTTTTATTTACACTTTTACTATTTTTTATTTATTATTATTTTTTTATTGGGGTATAGTTGTTTTACAATGTTGTGTTAGTTTCTACTGTACAGCAAAGTGGAGTTCCCTGTGCTATATTGCGGGTTCTCATTAGTTATCTATTTTATACATATTAGTGTATATCAGTCTCAATCTCCCAATTCATCCCAACCCCCTTCCCTGCCCCCCTTGGTGTCCATATGTTTATTCTCTGCATCTCTGTCTCTATTTCTGCCTTGCAAACTGGTTCATCTGTACCATTTTTCTAGATTCCACATATATGGGTAAATATACAATATTTGTTTTTCTCTTTCTGACTTACTTCACTCAGTATGATAGTCTCTAGGTCCATCCACATCTCTACAAATGACCCAATTTTGTTCCTTTTTATGGCTGAGTAATATTCCATTGTATATATATACCACATCTTCTTTATCCATTCACCTGATGATGGACATTTAGGTTGCTTCCATGACCAAGCTATTGTAAAAAGTGCTGTGATGAACATTAGGGTGCACATGTCTTTTTGAATTATGGTTTTCTCTGGGTATATGCCCAGTAGTGGAATTGCTGGGTCATATGGTAATTCTATTTTTAGTTTTTTAAGGAACCTCCATACTGTTCTCCATAGAGGCTGTATTAATTTACATTCCTGCCAACAGTGGAAGAAGGTTCCCTTTTCTCCACACCCTCTCCAACATTTATTGTTTGTAGATTTTTTTGAGACTGGCCATTCTGACTGGTGTGAGATGATATCTCATTGTAGTTTTGATTTGCATTTCTCTAATAATTAGTGATGTTGAGCATCTTTTCATGTATTTGTTGGCCATCTGTATGTCTTCTTTGGAGAAATGTCTATTTAGGCATTCGGCCCATATGTGATTGGGTTGTTTGTGTTTTTGGTATTGAGCTGCATGATCTGTTTATATATTTTGGAGATTAATCCTTTGTCTGTTGATATTTCTGCAAATATTTTCTCCCATTCTGATGGTTGTCTTGTTTATGGCTTCCTTTGCTGTGCAAAAGCTTTTAAGTTTAATTAGGTCCCATTTAAAAATTTTTATTTCCATTACTCTAGGAGGTGGGTCAAAAAAGATCTCACTGTGATTTATGTCAAAGAGTGTTCTTCCTATGTTTTCCCCTAAGAGTTTTATAGTGTTCAGTCTTACATTTAGGTGTCTAATCCATTTTGAGTCTATTTTCGTGTGTGGTGTTAGGGAGTGCTCTCATTTCATTCTTTTACATGTAGCTGTCCAGTTTTCTCTGCACCACTTATTGAAGAGACTGTCTTTTCTCCATTGTAT
Organism: Stenella coeruleoalba; assembly: GCF_951394435.1. Taxonomy (NCBI): domain Eukaryota; kingdom Metazoa; phylum Chordata; class Mammalia; order Artiodactyla; family Delphinidae; genus Stenella; species Stenella coeruleoalba. The sequence goes on along the minus strand of NC_137150.1, from coordinate 128,561,157 downwards.
ATACTTGCCTCCTTTGTCATAGCTTAGTTGACCATAGGTGCATGGGCTTATCTCTGGGCTTTCTATCCTGTTCCATTGATCTATATTTCTGTTTTTGTGCCAGTACCATATTGTCTTGATTACTGTAGTTTTGTAGTATAGTCTGAAATCCAGGAGCCTGGTTCCTCTAGCTCCATTTTTCCTTCTCAAGATTCCTTTGGCTATTCGGGGTCTTTTGTGTTTCCATACAAATTGTGAAATTTTTTGTTCTAGTTCTGTGAAAAATGCCAGTGGTAGTTTGATAGGGATTGCATTGAATCTGTAGACTGCTTTGGGTAGTATAGTCATTTTCACAATAATGATTCTTCCTAACCAAGAACATGGTATATCTCCCCATCTGTTTGTGTCATCTTTGATTCTTTCATCAGTGTCTTATAATTTTCTGAGTACAGGTCTTTTACTTCCTTAGGTAGGTTTATTCCTAGGTATTTTATTTTTTTTGTTGCAATGGTGAATGGGATTGTTTCCTTGATTTCTCTTTCTTATCTTTTGTTGTTAGTGTATAGGAATGCAAGAAATTTCTGTGCATTAATTTTGTATCCTGCAACTTTTCCAGATTCATTGATTAGCTCTAGTAGTTGTCTGGTGGCATCTTCAGGATTCTCTGTGTATAATATCATGTCATCTGCAAGCAGTGACAGTTTTACTTCTTCTTTTCCAATTTGTATTCCTCTTATTTCTTTTTCTTCTCTGATTGTTGTGGCTAGGACTTCCAAAACTATGTTGAATGAGAGTGGCAAGAGTGAACATCCTTGTCTCGTTCCTGATCTTAGAGGAGATTCTTTCAGTTTTTCACCATTGTGAATGATGTTTGCTGTGGGTTTGTCATATATGGCCTTTATAATGATGAGGTAGCTTCTCTCTATGCCTACTTTCTGGAGAGTTTTTTTTTTTATCATAAATTAGTGTTGAATTTTGTGAAAAGCTTTTTTTGCATCTGTTGAGATGATCATATGGTTTTTATTCTTCAGTTTGTTAATATGGTGTATCACATTGATTTGCATATATTAAAGAATTTATTTTTTGTTATTGAAGTATAGTTGACTTACAATATTAGTTTCAGATACAACATAGTTATTCAAAATTTTTATGGATAATACTCAATTTAAAGTTATTATAAAATATTGGCTATATTCCCTGTGTTGTACAATATATCCTTGTAGCTTATTTATTTTATACATAGTAGTTTGTACCTCTTAATCCCTTCCTCCTATCGGGCCCCTTCCCCCTTCCCAGTACCGGCTGGTAACCACTAGTTTGTTCTCTATATCTGCAAGTCTGTTTCAGTTTTGTTATATTCATTCATTTGTTTTATTTTCTTGATTCCACATATAAGTGATAACATACAGTATTTGTCTCTCTCTATCTGACTTATTCCACTAAGCACAATACCCTCCAGGTCTAGATAGATAGATAGATATGGTGTGTATATATATATATATATATATATATATATATATATATACACCACATCTTCTTTATCCATTTATCTGTTGATGGACACTTGGTTGCTTCCATATCTTGGCAATTGTAAATAATGCTGCTATGAACATTGTTTTGCATATATCTTTTCAAAGTAGTGCTTTTATTTTCTTCAGATATATACCCAGGAGCTGGATCATATGGTAGTTTTATGTTTAGATTTTTGAGGAATTTCCATACTGTTTTCCATAGTGGCTGCATTCACACAAGTTTTTAAAAGCAGAGAATCTTTCCTGGCTCTGGTCAAAGCAACAGAGATGTGGCTACAGCAGAATGGTTAGAGATGCAATATTGCTGGCTTTGAAGATGGAGGAAAGGACCATGAGTGATGGAATACAGGTGGCCTCTAGGAGCTGGAAAAGGTGAGGAATGGATTTATCTCTAGAGCCTCCAGAAAGAAATGCAGGTCTGCAGACACCTTGATTTTGTTGCTGATTGGACTTCTAATGTAAGAAATGCTAGATAATACTTTGTGTTGCCTTAGACCTAACTTTATAGTAATTTTTTACAGTGGAAAATGAACATAGCAAGATTGAAATTGATAACCTAACCACCAGCTCTTTATTTTCTCTTCAGATACACTATTGTGTGGGCTAATAATATTCCATCTAAATCAGCTGTCCAAATAATAAAATAGGAGGTCAGAGAGACACATGTTGCCTTTCTATTTCTTTCATGAAGTCCTCTTTGGAACCAATTTTTAAGTCTATATCAGAGTGAGTGAAGAAGAAAATCAGTCTTATGGGAAAATCATTCTAAATTTGTGCCTTTCTTTTGGTGGAAAAAGGGAAGAGAAGTAATGAGAAGTCTTAAAAATTACTTATATCAACTAAATAATTTATTGTGGTTATTTAAGATCAAGATATAATAAATATTAGTTTACAAAAAATAAAGTTACCATATGATCCAGCAATCCCACTCTTGGGCATATATATAGAAAAGACAAAAACTCTAACTGTAAAAGATACATGCACCCCAATATTCTTTGCAGCACTATTCACAATAGCCAAGACATGGAAGCAACCTAAATGTCCATCAGCAGATGAATGGATAAAGAAGATGTGGCATATATACAATGGAATATTACTTAGCCATAAAAAAGAATGAAATAAATACCATGAAATAATACCATCTGCAGTGACATGGAAGGACTGCAGTGACATGGAAGGACCTGGATATTATCATAGTAAGTGAAGTCAGACAAAGAAAGACAATATTATATGATATCACTTCTATGTGGAACCTAAAAAAAAGATGTAAATGAACTTATTTACAAAACAGACATAAAAACCAAGCTTATGATTACCAATGGGGAAGGGAGGGGAAGGGATAAATTAGGAGTTTGGGATTAACATATACACACTACTATATATAAAATAGATAAACAACAAGGTCCTACTGTATAGCACATGGAACTATATTAAATATCTTGTAATAACCTATAATGGAAAAGAATCTGAGAAACAATATATATTCTTATATATGTATATGTGTGTGTGTGTGTGTGTGTGTGTATATATATATATATATATATATATATATCTGAATCACTTTGGGTACACCTTAAACTAACACAACATTGTAAATCAACTATCCTTCAATTAAAAAAATTTAGTTTACAGAGGAGAATGGATCTGAAGAAATATTAAAAATTATTTGCTAATTTTAAAGCTTTGGCCCCATAGTAGGACAGTGGTAGAGGAAAGGTCAAGGTGGGACACGAAAAAAGAAAAGAAACAGCAATTTCTAAGCTGCTTGGAGAGAGAAGAGCTGTTTCTTTTTCTTTACCCTTAGGGCCAAAGATGCCTAAGAGAAGACCAGAACATACAAATGGTAGCAGCAGTGAACAGGGAATAAGGCAATGACTCTGGGTGTAAAATTAGAAGTACCAAAGCAGTTTGAAGCCAGCCATGAAGTTTGCCAAGATTTGAAAACATCAGTGCTTACTGCCTTTACATGTTCCACCTGGTATGGGGACCAGGATAATGTTTACATTTAACATTTTTATTTTGAAACTTTGTATACTTTGTCACTGACTTTTATTTAAAGCCATTTATTTTAAATGATTGGCATTCATTACTTAAGAGTAATTTTTAGTGCCTCTTAGGGCCAAGAGTTTTCCTAGGAGATGACAGCTGGAAGTGGGGGGAAAATAAGGCTTACCTGAAAGAATTTGATTTTTTAGACAACTTTTCCCCACTGTGTCCATTCAAAGCCTACTTGCATTTCATAACTGTAGTGGAAAGGGAATAATTATTTGCCAAAACCTCCTAGAACATGCTGAACATCATGGTAAAAGGAATATAACATGTAGTAAAATTGCTAAGCAAGGAGTTTAGAGCTACATCCCTAATCAATTGTGTTATCCAGATGGTGTCCCAGATGCAATATAAATTTCCAATATAAATTTTGCAAGGAAAGCAAAAACTTTAAGAAGCTGCATATTGTATTTGAAGTCTCAGGGCACTTAGAAATTGCCTCATGTGTATAAGGAGGTTTAATTGCAAGAGGGATCAATTTGGAGGACTGACAAAGAACCAGAACAGGAAGGAAAAGAATTTCTATGTGGTCTGAATTATACTCCCCAACTAGGTTTAGCTTATAGAAAGTCAGCATTTTAACATAGTCCTGTCTTCCTTCTACTGTTCTAGGAAGATTCCGTTAACTTAGTTAATTTCCAAGACATGAGAAGCTTCCATGAGTTCAGTCCTCCAGGTGACGTTTGTATGTGGAGGGTTCTTTTTCTTCTGTCTCTTAAAGACCCAAATAATACTTTGGAGAGTATTTTTACTGTAAGGTGACATTGGCAGACACTGTTTCATAGATTCATGATGTCAATTACCATTAACCATGACCAAATAATCCACTGACCCATGAACATGGGGTAAAATACCGATGTCCTGACCTAGGAGAATAATGCCTGAAATAACAAGAGAAGGATGAAAAAGATGTAACACCTCATTAAATATAATGTTATTACACTGTGATTTTTTTTTAATGTAACTAGCTCTGAATCAGAGTATCCAGTAAATTTTACACAGGGTGAATGTACTTCTATAAAAACCATGTTTGTTCTGTGCAGGAGGATGCTGACTAAAATGCAGGGGGTGGGGAATGTAAGAAGTGCAGTGTAGCGGAAATTGCCACAGAAAAGAGCTGTCTTTAGCTTGGACCCATGGATAGAGCAATAAAACAGAAGTCAGGAGGTTTGGATGTCAGCTTTTCTTCATTCCTAGCTGAAAGATGAGTAAGGTACTTAATTCCTCACTGGGCTTCTTCCTCTGTAATGTGGTGTCAGTAACACCAACACTTAGGATTATTGTAAAGACTATATTAGAAACAGAAAGCAAGACATCCAATATGATACCTGACACACTGGTGCTTAATGAGGTGGGCTTTCCTCTTCCTTTAGCCTTAATCTAGAAAACAAGGATAATAATGCATATTTTATACCTTACCCTAGGCACTCCCTCTGTTCAGCCAGAGATTCTTCAGGGTAATTCCCCCCATGCCCACTTTTTTTTTTCTTTCTTTTTTTTTTTTTGAGAAAGCTAAATATAATCAACACTTCAAATACGATTGATCATAATGAGGACAGTTGTCTTAACAGTGGAAGAGTTGAGAGAACAAAGTCAGGGGCAAAGGAGGAATAGGTCAGGAAAAGGTACACCCTGGAGGTGACGCTGCTCCTCCGGTGGGAGGAGATGGAAAAGGGCTACAGACACCCTAGGGACAACCTTCTCCTCCATGATGTTTTTCTCAGGCTTGAACAGTTTAGTGGCCAGGAGCTGGTGGCACTACTTCTTTCTCACTTTAAGGATCAATGACTGGTTAATTTAGCATTTAGATGTTTTGGGGGAAAGAAACTGGTATTAACCTATTAAATACAGTTAAATAACATGGAGAACCTGCTTAGTATTTTAGGGATGTAGCAGGAAGATTCTATGAAATTAATTTGAGTGAGGATCCCTGGCACATGAACCAAGTGTTTACAGTTCCTGTTTCACTGGGCATGACAAACCCTATCTGACCTATCTGTTCCTGCACAGTGTGAGCAACCTCAGACTTGAAAAGAGGACAGATGTGTTTGTGCTTGCAAACTTTTCCTTCAATACATTTAACGAAAAACTTACATGCCTGCCTTTGGCTCTCCATCCTTTTACTGATGATATCTTTTTGGCAGACAGATTTCTCTGAAATTTGATAAGACCTGAAACAGGACTAAAGTTCAGTGTATGCAATTTTATTTTTACCTTTCTCAAACCTCAAAATGTTAATGGTACTTAAACATTCATTCTTTTCTTATTTTTGTTTGGTACATATAAATCCTTCTAAAAAATACTCAAACTCAGCAGGCTTATCCACTTAGCTGTAAATTCTGGCCAATTTATTACCTTCAGAATCTTCCTTGGAGAAATTTTTTGTATTTCATATTTTTCCTAAAGGTGGTTGTAGGGTCAGCCACAGCCATCATAATCTTTTTTTATTTCACTGTGTTTCAGGATTCTCTGTGGTAAACATCCATTGACTTTGACTTCATAAGTTTCTTTCAGCTTTGAGAAATGAATTTTAAAAGAACATTTCCAACACTAGAGTAAGCGTACTCCTTGTGAGTGTGTGTACTTTCTTGAATTCAATTTATCTGAGATCTGTTGATTCACTCTTCCATTTAGACTGAAAATGCTTCACAGCACAATTACATCACTGATCCTGATAGAGCTGGGTGTTTGTTTTTACTTTCCACTCCCCATGACTCAGGTTATTATGGTGATGATATATCATCTGCCTTTAGTTACCTGCTTATCCATTGAGAGGACTAGTGTATATTCTACCACATAGAGATAAAATGTTCTGTATAAATAATAAGAAGAATTGTTCCCTGGAGTCAAAGAGAGAGGAGTGGCATGAATCCTAAATATTGAAGTTATAATGAATTGGTTTCACTTTCAAATTATCCATTCACTTTAGTTCTTTTTTCCCCCGGCTCAAAAAGTAGCATTTTGGTCAGTTTAGACCATGTTATAAAGCAGTAACAAACAAACCTAAAATCTCAGAGGCTTACAATAACAAAGAGGTATTCCTCAGTTGTTTAACATATTGGATGTGGCTTGGTTATAGCTCTGTCCCATGTCTTCATTCTGAAGGAGCAGAGAGCATAGACCAATGGCAGAACCACGCAATGGCATTGAAAGGATTTGTTCAGAAGTGAACCATGTTACTTACACTCACATTTCATTGGCCATTGCAAGTCACATGGCTAAGCCTGATGTCCATAGAATGAGTAGTGCAATCCTCCCCCAAGGAGAAGACCAATAGGGAGGGAGCCAGTAGGAAGGAACTGGATGAAGAGCAGCAAGTATTTTGAAAAAGTAGTTCAATGCACTCTCTAATGCTTGTTAATATCTCCTTATATATATATACACGGATAACATTTACAAACAGTGTGGGTGTAAAGTAATGAGCACGATTTTCCTTAAAACAATTTTATCTATATTTTTACTCTCTGAGTAACAGATGTCTTTTTGACAATTTTTTCAACTTCTCCAACATTATTCAAAGGTCTGTGAACATTATTTGTAGTCTCAGTCCTTTGAGGGTGGTTTGAAATTTGGAAATGCCTAGCACTCATTTCTAGTCAATCTGTGTAATTTACTTTAAAGTACTTACTGCCTTTGTGACATTTGGTACGTGTCTGTTAGTCAAGCTTAAAATTTTTTTTTCAAGCTTTAACTTCTCAAGAGTATAGGATGTATCATATGCTATTTTATTAAATAGTTCATTTTAACTAAAATTTTAGATTTTCTTCTGTTGTTTATAAAGTTATACTGAAGGCCGTTTCAAAAAATGAATTCCAACAATATTCTGAGCAATGGTTGTATGGATTAAAATATGTGCCTAATATTAGGTGGTGAACACTTCAGAGGTAAAAAAACTCACTTGGATACTTACACTTTGGTTGACTTTATAAAGAATACAGCAAAACCACGAGACAGTAAGTTTTGGCTAGGGCCTCTCATTCTCCACCCATGGGGTGGGGTTTGGTTGGTATAAGTATATAAGATTCAGTGCCTTAAAAAATAATTGGTCTGTTTATGACACATCTAATAAAATAAAAATATTTTTGTTCAAATGGTTACTAGAAGATAAAGTGGAAAAATTGGTTTTCATTAACTTTGCAATAATTCAATCTTAGTTTTTGTGAGCTTGCAATTTTTGGATCCTACTTACAGCTTTTGGTTCATTTCCTGTATTAGTTACAACATTTTATAATCATTCCTCATTTGTTTTTGTCTTCCTTTTTCTTTTTTTTACAAGAATTTTAAGTTCCTTGAGGAGATGAAACCAAGTCTTCATATTCCTGGTACACACCTTACAATACTAGTAATTATAATTACAATACCAATAAGACTAACATTTATGAATTATTTATAATGTGCTCAGCATAACTTTGAGCAATTTCTCATTTAAACTTATTTAAAGCCATGAGACAGTCAATTTATATTATCTCCAGTTTATAAATGAGAAAATTGAGTCAAAGAGAGGTGAAGAAACCTGTTCTAACAGCACAGCTAGTAAGCATTTAAGTTCAGTTGGTTCCAGAGCCCATGCTGCCACTAAAACTACATATGCTACTGAATATATGTTTGTTAGTTCATTATTCATTCAATTAGAAGAAATATTAAGCACAAGCAGTATCTTGAGCAAAGGAAAGATAAGAGAAAAGATTGTGGTATTGGCCTTCATATCTGACTCAGACCAGCTAATTAGGAAAGAAAGATGAATGAAGTTTTCCAATGTTGCATCTTGAGCAAGAAAGAATTACTCAGAGAACCGGGAAGAGATAGATGTCCCAGCAGAGAGAAGAAAATATTAAAAAATTAGAGAAGGGAGATTAAACATTTGAGAAATGTGAGTACAACTACATTCTAGAGTGTGTCAAGTAAAGTGACACGAGGACAAGAAAGCTAAGCAGAGGCCAGAGGATCGCTGGTTTGAACCATGCTAAGGATTTAAGACTAACCAGAAGTGGTGGAGGGAGGCTCTGGAGAATTTTAAGAAGAGCTTATAATGTGGATGACTTCTTTTTTTTTTAAACCCCACATTTGTTTATTTATTTTTGGCTGTGTTGGGTCTTCGTTTCTGTGCCAGGGCTTTCTCTAGTTGTGGCAAGCGGGGGCCACTCTTCATCGCGGTGCGCGGGCCTCTCACTGTCGTGGCCTCTCTTGTTGTGGAGCACAGGCTCCAGACGCGCAGGCTCAGTAGTTGTGGCTCACGGGCCTAGTTGCTTTGCGGCATCTGGGATCTTCCCAGACCAGGGCTCGAACCCGTGTCCCCTGCATTAGCAGGCAGATTCTCAACCACTGCACCACCAGGGAAGCCTGGATGACTTCTTAGTGCCATCTTAAAAGATCTCCTGTACCTTTCATTGTTGTTTTCTGATAGTACTTAGAGTATTCAAGGATGAAGTGTATGCTAGTTAAACAATATGGTGGCACAGAGACCTAAGACATCCCTGCAAGCTAGGTCAAAGCAAATTTTGGAGGTTGGACAGTCTACAATTCAAGGCAAAGATGTACATTAACCATCAAAAGAATGGAAAGAAAACAGAAAATGAACCACAGCACATACCTGGTATAAATGTTCAACAGGCTTGAGGAATGGAATTACTCAAGAAATTGTTGACCAGGCCGACGGCTGAAAAAGTGCATCCTTTGTTGAAAAATCTACCTTTGGAAATACATTTGTAACTGCATCGTAATAGCTGAGAAGTTGTATTTTTGGTAACAATTCAATGTTTTGTTCATACCATCTACTACCTCTAGGTTTGTAAGTCAATTTTTAAATGGGCACACTTTCTGAAAATATTTTGAAAAACATTTCACTTTTGATTGTGTGGATGAAGAAGTGAAAAGTCCATGTTGAATTTTACTTGAGACAAACACCGATTAAAAGAGACAAAATTAGAGCTTTTCTTCATTCTTTCTAATAGCGTATGAAAAGTGATTGATACATGTGCATCCGAGATGGATGAGATTGCAAACATGTGGCAGCCATGCTCAAGGCAAATTCCATTATGTAAACCAAGTGGACTGCTGAAGGCTCACTGTGCTTTACATGATAAAGAAGGCATGCTTTTCTGCACGTTCTGCTAAGACAAAATGATGTGATTTCCAAAAGATAAAAATGCATTTACACTCGGCAGGCTTTGGCATGCCTGGGTATCATTTTGACATTACTTCTGTGCAATGGAAATTTAGAAGGAGAACCAGAGATTTGGGTTAAGAAACAGACATAAAATGTACAAAATTCCTCATTTCTTGGGGGGGCTTATCAATACCTGATATTTGGCAGAAAGTTTTAGCCTCGAGTTGGGTTGGCTTAAAAGTGAATCCTTCTTAGGTTAAAAATGTTACAAATCATATTAGCCAAGTCCTTATTGCTATTATGACATTAGCTTTAGTAATTTGCCATGCTTGCTAAAATTTGGGGAGCTGTTGCCATGCTTTCACATTGAAGAGCCCTCACAAATGCCACCTTCTCTGTATACTTTGTAGATTCCTTCCAACTTCTCATTTGTATAGATCTCTATAAAAACTACACATTTGTTGAATGACTTATTTACTGCTCACAGTAAATATGATATGCATATCTTTTCATTTTTAATGGAGAGATATAATTCACTACCATAAAATCAGTGTACATTTCAATGGTTTTTAGTGTTTGCACAAAGTTGTGCAATCATCACCACTATATAATTCCAGCATATTTTCATCACCCCACAAAGAAACCCAGTACCCATGAGCACTCACTCCCCAGCCCTCTTCCTCCCCAGCCCCTGGCAATCACCAGTCTACTTTCTACCTCTACGGATTTGCCTATTCTGGACATTTCACATACATAGAGGTATGTAAAATGTGGCCTTTGTGACTACCTTCTTTCACTTAGCATAATGTTTTCAAAGTTCATTAGGTTGTAACGTGTATCAGTATTTCATTGTTTTTTATTGTAGAATAACATTCTATGGTATGGATATACCCATTTTATTTATTCATTCATCAGTCGATGGATATTTAGGTAGTTTGCACCTTTTGACTATTATGCATTATGCTGCATAATATGAATGCTATAAACATTCATGTACAAGTTCTTGTGTGGAACATGTGATATATTTAAATATATTGTATTAGAATGAAATATTTACTTTTAATATTTATTTTTATACATTTAAGTATAGTTTATTAAAATTAAAACATTATTCACATTTAAAAATTTATTAAAGAATTAATTCAACATTAAAATATTTAAAGTACATAAAAACATACTGTTAACATTTTGGTTTATCTTTTAGACTTCTCTGGTTACTTTTATGATGGCTTTGTTTAAAAAAGCCAATTTAGTAACAAAATATGCATACTGTTTGATATTCTACTATCTTTACTTTACTTTCCCTATAGTAAAGTATGTATGGTATATATATTTCTAAGATAGAATTTTTAATAATTATATATATCTCTATATTTTATTTTAAATATTAGGTTATCTTTCTGTACATTATAACTGCAATTCTTTTTTAATTTTTTTAAAATTAATTCATTAATTTTTTTATTTTTGGCTGTGTTGGGTCTTCGTTTCTGTGCGAGGGCTTTCTCTAGTTGCAGCAAGCGGGAGCCAGTCTTCATTGCTGTGGGCAGACCTCTCACTGTTGTGGCCTTTCTTGTTGTGGAGCACAGACTCCAGAAACGCAGGCTCAGTAGTTGTGGCTCACGGGCCCAGTTGCTCCGCGGCATGTGGGATCTTCCCAGACCAGGGCTCGAACCCGTGTCCCCTGTATTGGCAGGCAGATTCTCAACCACTGCTCCACCAGGGAAGCCCCTATAACTGCAGTTCTTGAGGGCAGTTACTTTGCTTTATTCTTCATCCCTTTTTCTCCTTCCACTAGTACCTAGCAAGTATCATCTAAAGTAGTAGTCTCTCAAATGTTTACTGAAATGAATTTAAAATATATATGGAGTTATAGAATTTCAGGTTTGAAAAGAGTCTTAGGGGTCATCTGGTACTATGAATAATATGGATGATATGCTTTTTGAGTTAAAAGTGGATTTAACTAGTGACTATAATTTTGACTTTTTAATTTGCATATTTAACCTCTATACTATGTTCTTTGATTAAACCATTTGGGAAGACTGAAAGAAGAGTAATAGGAAATTTGCTCCTAAGTCAGATCATGAGTAATGTTTAGCAACATCCTGGATTCCTGTATGATAAAATTTGAAACTTGGAGAGAGTTGATGAATGATTTTTTTTTTTGCAAATTTAAAACTACATTGGTAAAAATAAATATTATTTTTTAAAAGTATGAAATGTTCAACAAAGTCATTAAAAAATCTCAGCCACCTCCAATGTTGTCTTGTCAGATATTCACAGGTTGTTTCATAAAAGCAAAATGTATTTGTTTTGTATGTTGGGTTCAAACTTCATATTCTAACATCACTGTTGACACTTTATCTATTATTGAATCACAGTAACATCACTAACTGTATATTGCCAAGTTGAACTTGTTACAATTTTTAAAAAATATCATTAATCCCAGCACCTAGATTGTGGTATTGAAATCCTACTTCTCACTTTAGGAATCTAGGGCTTCTTGGAGGAATAGATGATTCCAGGTTCTGAGGCAGGATATGCACAAAATTAGCCAACTTGTGCCAAATTCAAGGAAGCCATCAGGGACCACCAGGGCCAGAGACCACCAGGAGCCAACTTGAAGAGGCCACCTCACTAGTAAAGGATGAGACAATCTGAGCTTTAATAAAGGTTTAAATTGCCATAGAGTGAACCTCATCAAAATATTTCAATCCTTAAATTCATAATTAAAAAAAATTGGTCATTTTTGGAAGATAATAGAGAATCAATTCGTTGTCTTGAAAACTCGTTTAAAAAAGGGAAGGATCAAGCATTTATTGTTTTTACCACATGAAGTGTTCCACTCGATAACAAATAGTAGATGAGAAGCATCTCTTTATAAAGTGTATTCAGTGAAAAAACAAAAAGAACTGATAGAATTATCACCAGTTAGCAACACATATGAAATACAGATCTAAGCATTGAGTTGCTGTCACAAGAGAGAAAGCCAGACATGACAGACCTTCTGATGAAAGAATTCATCACCACCTATAGTCTTGCCAAATGGCTCGAATCTGAGTTTGATCAGGGCTCTGGACCCCGCTGCTAATTTGCAGGAAGTAGAGGGCAGAGAAGCTTGGTGAACTGCACTGTGAATACGCAATCAACATAATTCAGACTGAGGGAAACTCTGCAGGTTAAAGTACCTGTGTTCTTCACAGATAAACTGAAAGGAGAAGAAGAGGATGAAGAGGGACACTGTAGATTGGAAGTGACTTAGCAGATATGTTGGTTTTTAAAAAAATTTGCTAAGACTAAACTATAGAAAATATTTAGAACTTATCACGTTCATGATAAGACTCTAAAATGCAAGGAGGCAATTACTGTAAAGGCAAGAGAGAGGTGGCTGTGTTTGGGTTGGGCCACATGGAGGGGCTTTTAGATGGCTGGCAAAGCTCTATTTCTTGACTCAAGTGAGGGTTTCAAGAATTGTATTAGTTTCCGATTGTTGCCATAGCAAATTACCAAAAAAAAAAAAAAATTAGTAGCTTAAAACAACAAAACTTATTATCTAACAGTTCTGTAGGTCAGAAGTCCAGGTGAACTTGACTGGATTCTCTGCTATGGGTCACAAGGCTGAAATCAAGTTCTTGGCCAGCTGTGCTCTTATCTGAGGTCTCCAAGCTGATTCACACTTTTGGCAGAATTCAGTTCCTTGTGGCTGCAGGACTGAGGATCCTGTTTCTTTTCTGGCCATCAACCATGGGACCCTCTCAACTTCTCAAGGCTACCCCCTTTCCTTATTCCATTGTCCCCTCCATCTTCAAACAGTAAGAGTGGGTTGCATTCTTTTTACACTTTGAATCGCTCTGATTTCTCCTTCCCCTGCAACTCTTCCACTTTCCTCTTCTGTTTTTAAGGGCTCATATGATTATATTGGTCTCACCTTGATAATCCAGGATAAGCTCCCTATTTTAAGGTCAGCTGATGAGGAAACTTAATTCCATCTCCAAAGTCACAGCAGCACCTAGATTGGTATTTGACTGAATAACTAGGGGACCAGAATCCTGGAAGGATATCTTTAGAATTCTGCCTGCACAGGTGTTTTTACCTTATACATTTGTTCTGTGTAGTTTTTTTGTATTTGTCTTTTATTTTACAAATATAAAGGCTAATGAGTCATTGAGACAGGCAAACTGGAGCCTTCTTGTGATATTAGAAAGATACCAAAAATGTTTACCTTTCTTTAGAGAAAAAACAAAAAAATATATATTTTTTCTTAGCAGAAATAATTTGAACTTTCACTTTGTCTAAGAATAGTAAAACATGTAGATATGGAAAAGTAAATTCTGGAATTTGCTGCTTTTATTAATGTAAGTGACTCTAAAACATCTGCAATAGAAGATCATGTCTTAATAAAACATGATTTGGAGTAATTAAGAGTGGTTTTAAAGGTGCATTCTTTATAGTGGGTTATGGATTCTTAGGATATGACTGCTTGAATCCACTTTGGCAAGAGCTTTTATAACAACTGATACTCTGGTTTTCCTGCCATTTTATAATTACCTTTTGGTATAGTTACCATTACATTTTTTGCTAACTTAATTGGTATATCAAAGTTGATCTACACTACAGGTGGGTAAACTTTGTTTTTTTTTTAAAGGACAGATAGTAACTACTTCATTTTTGTAGGCCATATCACCTCCATATTCAATTCTGTCACTGTAGCCCAAAAGAACACAGATGATACCTAAATTAATGGGCATAGCTGGATTTGGCCCATGAGCCATAGTTGGCAGAGCCCTGGTGTGTGTGTGTGTGTTCAGTATTTTGCTAGTGAGATTATTTTCACTGTATTCATTTGTATGAGTATATCAGACAAAAATAAACAAAATAGAGGCAGCCACAAAAACCTATATTTTCCTTTAATTGTAGCATAAAGATTTCAGTCTTAGAACAAGTTTTACGAGTATGTGTAATGCACATATCTGGATTCTTCTCTGAGATTTGATAATAAAGCTAAGTATATTTGTATCAAACTTCTTATTCATTAATCCATTTAACAAATATTTATTGAGCATATGCTATGTGCCAGGCACTATTCTAGCTGCTGGAGATAAGCAGTTAACCAAAGTCCCTACCATCAGCATTCTAGTTGGCCTGATGTTGATAATGTCAAGAGTCCAGGATATAATAAGCTAACAGTTTTTAATAGTTTCTCCCCGACTTGCAATAGAGCTGTATGTGAATACAAATGTTAACACACTTTTATTATTGTATTTAAATATTGTTTGTAGGACCTCTCTGGTGATGCAGTGGTTAAGAATCTGCCTGCCAATGCAAGGGACACGGGTTTGAGCCCTGGTCTGTGAAGATCCCATGTGCCACGGAGCAACTAAGCCCATGTGCCACAACTACTGAGCCCATGTGCCACAACTACTGAAGCCCGCGTGCCTAGAGCCCTTGCTCCGCAATAAGAGAAGCCACCACAATGCGAAGCCTGCACACTGAAATGAAGAGTAGCCCCCACTCTCTGCAACTAGAGAAAGCCAGTGCACAGCAACAAAGAGCCAACACAGTCAAAAATAAAAAATAAATAGATAAATAAATAAATTTATAAAAAATTTAAAAAAATATTGTTTGCCTATGCTCTTCTATAAATTGACTATTCAATTAATGTTGAAAAATATCTGTGCACCCCAGTGTTCATTGCAGCGCTATTTACAATAGTCAAGACATGGAAGCAACCTAAATGTCCATCAACAGATGAATGGATAAAGAAGATGAGAGATACACACACACACACACACACACACACACACACACACACACACAATGGAATATTACTCAGCCATAAAAAAGAATGAAATAATACCATTTGCAGCAACATGAATGGACCTAGAGATTTCATGCTAAGTGAAGTAAGCCAAACAGAGAAAGAAAAATATCTCATGATATTGCTGATATGTGGAATCTAAAAAAAAAATGGTATGAATGAACTTATATACAAAGCAGAAATAGACCCACAGACATAGAAAATAAATTTATGGTTACCCAAAGGGAAAGGGGGGAAGGGATAAATTAGGAGCTTGGGATTAACATAAACACACTACTATATATATAAGCTAGATAGCCAACAAGGATGTACTGTATAGCACAGGGAATTATACTCAATATTTTGTAATAACCTATAAGGGAAAATAATCTGAAAAAGAAAATATATATTCAGTTATATATAACTGAATCACTGCTATACATCTGAAACTAACAACATTGTAGATCAATGATACTTCAATTAAAAAAAGAAAAAGAAGAAGAAAATCTGAGACTCTATTTTATATGTTCACTGTACTTTGTTTCAGATTTATTCTGGAGCACGTTAGGATTCAAAATTATTTTGCAAAATTTTACTGTGTAACACCCACTGAAGTCCTGGGCAATGTACCATCACACTTTGTTGTCTTCAAGATGTATTGTATAAATTTGAGAGATGCTTCTTTCATTGGACATACTGCTGTGATTGAAACCAACCCTAGTTGAAGAATCAGCTGGTGTTAATTGGACATGTGGACAGTTTAACTTGAGAGTCATCAATTTATCATAGCCATCAATAACTTTTATTTTTAGCTGGTGATGCATATCCATTTTTGGTTTTAGAGGAATTTATTCTTCTTACCTGGGGAAAAGAAAAAGTTCACTAGGAAGACCCCAAGACTTTTAATAACTCTATAATGAAAATAAAAAGTCAAACTTTAGCTAGAACTTACAGCAAGTGCCAAAGTGTTGGGCATTCACTTTCTCTTGCATAACTGACAGTTATGCTGTGGTGATACCCTCTCTATCCTTAAGCCTTTCCTGGCATCTGAGTGAATTACATGTGTTCTGCAGTCATGTCCTTCCTAACGTACTCTTACATGAGTTAACATGCATAGTTCTAAATTAAAAAAAATGTTGAGCTACGACTTATCTCCTCAATCACGTTTACAATATATTTATATATCATTTACAGATATGGTTAGAGAAACTTTATTCTAAGATCTGGATAAAAACAAGTTATTCTGGTAGCACTAGTTTCTACTCTGTTTAATTTTGGTGGATGTGTACATGCTTGTGGACACATAGTATTTTCTTTTCTTTCTTTCTTAAAAAATATATTACAAATAGCTAAACTACATGAAAATATGAATCACAAGTTTATAGAATTCCTGGAGCTCCTCCATAAAACCCTAAGGTCCTGTAGGACAAATCTGAGACATTCAATCTATCAATTCCTTTATTTTTCTGCATAAGAAATAGAAGCCCAAAGAGATGGTGCATCCAATGTGGCAGCTCTGAAATCAGACCCAGGGGGCCTACGCCCTGGTGCAGTGCATTCTCTATTGCTATGGCATGAATTTGCATTAATAAGCATTACAATCTCTGTAATTTACTTTAAAGTATTTACCATTCTTGAATTTGGTATGTGCCAGTTAGTTAGCTTTTAACTTTAGCCCTGTGGTCAGGTACACTGCTAGAAGGATATCCATAGTGACAGGTGGTGTTATGTGAGAGTGGATCCACTCTGGAAGCAGCTTCTATACACCCTTTTGTTCTATATCCTTTTTAAAAAAATAATCTGTAAATGATTTAAAAAAATTTTTTTTGGAGTATAGCTGATTTACCGTGTTGTGTTGGATTCTGGTGGACAACAAAGTGAATCAGTTAAGCATATACATATATCCACTATTTTTTAGATTCTTTTCCCATATAGGCCGTTATAGAGTATTGAGTAGTAGAGCTATACAGTAGGTCCTTATTAGTTATCTATTTTATATATAGTAGTGTGTATATGTCAATCACAATCTCCCAATTTATCCCACCCCTGTCTTACCCTCCGGTTTGTTCTATATCCTTTTGATTAACTGTGGATGCTTTATGAATTAGCACATTGTTTCCAAATTTGGGTTTTCATTGCTGAGTCCTGTGTTTGTTCATTAGCATGATGTTTGTCAGAAATAGACTTTAGTTCTCACGGATGAAATCAAACATATTTTGAACATATGGATTGGCTTCCACTCTTTTGAACAGGGTATAAGCCTCCATAGATGTCTGCACTAGTCTTTTTGGGATGACAATCATGTCTGATTCCTTAATGGGTTCTCAGTCCAGACACTGGTTTAGGAGGACTTCTGACTGTATGGTGCCCTCTGGACCTAAAATCCTGCCTCCAAATCTTGCTGAGTCTGCTTCAGGTGAACTTTTCATAGTATGACCACTAAAAGGGCTTTATCCAGTGTGTAGAACAAGTTGTATAAACTCTTTTACACTTTCTGTTGGTAAGTATTTATTAATAGATGTCTGTCTGTATGACGGAATTTGGACTGAGATTTGTTTTCATTAAAATCACATAGCCATGGGACTTCCCTGGCGGCCCAGTGGTTAACACTCTGCACTTCCACTGCAGGGGGCAAGGGTTTGATCCCTGGTCGGGGAATTAAGATCCCGCATGCTGAGTAGTGTACCCCCCCGACAAAAAAAATTAAAAATCGCATAGCCAGGTGTGAGAGAATAGTATACTCTTGCTGTTTCAGCCTTCTTTTGTATCCAAGAATCTAAGAGTGCAGGACCTAACTAGCTTAAGTAAGTTTGCAACTACAGGTGATGCCTAATTTTGAGAGTCAGTGGGTTCTTAAGTCTTCTGCTCCCTTAGTATATTTTTTCCTTCTTCCTTTTACCACAGCGTTTTGCTAAATTTACAAGAAAGTGGGAGTTTCCTCTCTGGCTCTTTGTGACTTCCTGGGAAGTGATTGATTTTGTTGTCCTTCAACTTCCTTCCCTTGCTGGTACAATTGCTTTTGGGACACAAAGGCCATGACCAGTCAAGTTCCCAGCACCATTCCTTGTAGAATTGAGTCAGATCCACAGGTAGTTTGTCATCGGGGTGGGGAGGGAAGTTGACCTGGGGACTTAGAGCTCTGGTGAGTTAGTGGCCCACTGGAGATTCCAAGTGCTATGGGCTGAATTGTGTTCTCGCAAAATTCGTATCTTGAAGTCCTAACAGTACCTCAGAATGTGACTGTTTTGGAGATAGAGTCTTTAAAGGGATAACTTAGTTAAAATGAGGTCAGTAGGGTGGGCCATGGTCCAATATGACTGATATTCTTACAAGAAGAGATTAGGACACAGACAGTTATACAGAGAAGACCGTAGAAAGACACCAGGAGAAGGCAAACATTACAAGCCAAGGAGAGAGGCCTCAGAAGAAACCAACCCTGCTGACATCTTGATCTTGGACTTCCAGCCTCCAGAATGGTGAGACAATAAATTTCTTTGGATGAAGCCATGGAGTCTGTGGTACTTTGTTAAGGCAACCCTAGAAAACGAATGCAACAGGTAAGTTTGTTCCCGATTCTACCTGCCTGAATCCTCTCCTTGATCTGTTGCTGCTGCTTCGGACCTGACTCTGAAAGCTCACACACTGGAATTGGGGTTAAGCGTTGTAACATTCCATTTTGTGTTAGAGTGAGTTCCAGAAGGCAGTGTAGTGTCCAGCCGACCCTGCAGGAGGAGCTGGCTTTGGAAAAAAAGGCACTTCAGACTCGCAAATGAGAAACTTCCCGCTGCAGCTCCAGGCCCTGCAAGGAACTGCTAATAGAGATGTAACATTCTGTATTATTTTTATTCTCCTCTCTGCAGGTGAGGAAAACTCTCTCTGGCTCCAAGTTAAAAACACATGTTCCAATACCACAGAAATAAGATGAGTATTCAACTTTCTGTTGTCAGTCCCCAAGGATGGACTTATGTCCAAGGTTTGTGCCTTTTCTGGCTCTGAACTAGATTATCCATCCCTGAAAATCAACCCTATTAGTTGGAAAGCAAGCCATAAATAAACCCCAAATTGATACTGAGATTGGGAGGAGAAAGTTATATATACCTACTTCCTTTAAAATGCATCATCAATCGTTTTAATCCTTTTTTTCTTTTTCCTTTTTGCCTGCGCAGCGCAGCATGCGGGATCTTAGTACCCCGACCAGGGATCGCACCCGAACCCCTGCAGTGGAAGCATGGAGTCTTAACCACTGGACCACGAGTCTTAACCACTGGGCCATCCTTATAATTGTAAAGTCACGTCCAGAGCGAGATTGGGAATGTATTACGTCTGTTTCTGTTTTGTAGTATTTCTGTTCAGCTTGCTCTCTGTTCTTTGTCAGTGATGGATACCTTGCCCCCACCACTGACAATTTTGTTGGCAGTCACTTTGGATTTTCAAGACACTGAAAAACAGCTAAATAAAACATAGGTTTTCTGAAAGATGGACCCTGGGGTGGGATGAATCAGACTATGGTCTTCCTGACATAATTTGTACATCTGCCAATTTGGGACCTATCAATTTTCTGTCTGGAACATCACATTTAGAGAAATATATTGGTTATGGCAGTAAAAGTTTACTATTTAACTTCTGTGAACCTTGCCTATAAAACTAGAGTAACCACCTGTTCTATCCTCTTACACGTGGAAGACATGGAGGAGCAGCCAATTGTTTTGAAGCACTCGATAAACAGGCTAAAATCACACATAGAGTGTAAGCTTCCTATAATTTATCAATGCAGTCTAGTTCCCAGGGCCCTATGTTGTTAGTGACTCATTCAGAGTTACTGGGTATCGTAAAGAATTCTCAAGTGCTGAAATCTGGTGATAAAAAAGACTCCAAAAATGTAAGTGGGTAAACAAGGAGCTACATGGTAGATGAGCCTCTTGTTTATCTCTAGAGGGGCCTGACAATCTTACTCAGAGAATCATTCTGTTCTCCTACCTGAATGAGTTAGGCTCCTGTGAATCCTACACATTTGAGGTCACTGGTCAGAGGTATCCTTCAAGTTATCTGAGTGGGTAAGGCTAATGAAGGTTTTCTCTTCAAGTCTTGAAAGACATTAGCAATCATGATGCAAGAGACACCTTGCATTTTCATATTTTTTTTCCGCTTATCTAGTTTCTTTAAGTGATATAAATGGTTTGTATCTGAGCTAAGCGTTTGAGTTAGGGCTGGTGCTGAGGGTAGCAGTGTATCTTAAATTCATTTTTGGAGTGAGAAAGGGGATTTAAATCCACTTACAACAACAATAGAGAAATAGTGCCAGACAAATTTCTGATTGGAGAAAATAGTAATGAGGGATCTGACTTAAATGGTAAAACACTTAGATGATCTTTATTTTTTCTTTTCTTCCCTTTTCTTTTTTCTTTTTTTCCCCTCCTCCTCCTATTCCTTCTTCTTTGCCTTTAGTGTGTGGAAGGAGCAATAAAAGAGCCAGGGTCAACTAGTTATAAAGGAGATAGCTTTGTTTGCTCAGTTGAATCAGGAAATGTGAGATTAAGGGAACAGCTGAGATTTAGTACACATCTGTGAGAGAAGCTTTGGGGTTTTAATTTCTTTAATTAAAAAAAACAGGGAGAAATGGAAAGAGAGAGCAGGAGCCAAGGAGAGAAAAAATAAAACAGGACATCCTGGTGCCTTGAACCACCTGGGTGCCCTGGACAGGCTGGTAATGTGTCACCTTGCACCACTCATCTTTAAATATTTGTCCTATATTTATTTTAGAGGAGGGGCTGAATACTGCTTGGGGGACGACAGAGGAGGAGGGCTACCTCGTGGCAGAGCTCACTCTTTTCTCTATTGGTAGGGGATTTAACTCTGGCCCCAAACTTCTTTGTCCTCCTCTACCAAACGAGAACCCTGCACCGCCTGGGGCACAGTTGAATAAGCACTGAGAACTGAAATATTGCCTGCCATGTCAATAAACAAAGGATGTTGCAGTCATCAAGCCATCATATTACAGCCACCTGGATGGTGAGCCCTGAGAGAGCTCAGGATAGAGATAAATGGGCTGTCCACTGCCAAGCCCATCTGGCAGTCAGCCACTGCAGCCATCCCCAACGGTGCCCCCCGAAAGGGACTCAGGATGAGAAAACACAAGATACTGCCCTCAGATAGCTGAGGTGCATATCAAAAGAATGATTTCAGTGAGCCCAGACTCTTGCATCTTCCCAAACACAGAAAAGTGCTAAATTCCTTAACTTGAGAGATATACGATATTCTTTTTTTTTTTAAAGAAGATGTTGGGGGTAGGAGTTTATTAATTAATTAATTTATTTTTGCTGTGTTGCGTCTTCGTTTCTGTGCGAGGGCTTTCTCTAGTTGTGGCAAGCGGGGGCCACTCTTCTTCGCGGTGCACGGGCCTCCCACTATCGCGGTCTCTCTTGCTGTGGAGCACAGCCTCCAGACACGCAGGCTCAATGGTTGTGGCTCACGGGCCTAGTTGCTCTGCAGCATGTGGGATCCTCCCAAACCAGGGCTCGAACCCGTGTCCCCTGCATTAGCAGGCAGATTCTCAATCACTGAGCCACCAGGGAAGCCCTATGATATCCTTTTATTAATAGTAATCTTTTGACTACCTGGTTTTGTTGCAAAAACTCCTATATATCCTGATCCCTTCCTCTTTGGAGCAGCTTCTCAAAGTTATTTGAGACTCTGTCTCCTGGGTTTGAAGTCCTAAGAATGTCTGCTAAATAAAACATAACTCTCAACTTTTAGGCTGTGCATTTTTTTTTTCAGTTGACAGCACCTATGTCTAATTCTAGGACTCACCTAGAGCCTTCTTGGCCACAAATAATACAGTTCATCTAAACATACGCAGTCCTCTCCTTGGAAAATGCTGTTTTTTCCATCTTCTGAAATTTCTAGTGGAGATTTAGTGTCTCAGTGATTTATAGCATCTCCTATAGATTGCTACATGGGGCACTTGTCAATCTGAGTGAGGCTGAAGGTGGGAGAAAGCCAGATGAAGAGACTTTGTGGAGGACAGGACTCGAGGAAAGGAAGTTCCAAATGATTTAAAATTTGTTTTAAAGAGTGAAAGAGAACTAGAAAATGTTTAAAATGTAATAGTAATAAGAATGGTAATAATTTGAGCTTCTGCTTCCATCTTGGGAGTTTGCTTTGCAAGAGGGACTACTCTAATGTCTGTGCTCTGCTCTTTGAAAAACAATGTGCACCTTGAAAAATGGATGTGAATCATTTTTTTAAAGATTCAACATATAAGCAATATCGTATGATATAGATGAACTTATATACACAAAACAGAAATAGACCCAAAGACATAGAAAACAAATTTATTGTTACCAAAGAGGAAAGGAGCGGGGGATAAACTAGGAGTTTGGAATTAACATACACACACTACTGTATGTAAAATAGATAACGAACAAGGACCTGCTGTATAGCACAGGGAACTATACTCAATATTTTGTAACAACCTATAAGGGAAAAAATCTGAAAAGGAATATATATATATATATATATATATATATATATATATATATAAAACTATATATAAAAATATAAATATAAATATATATATAACTGAATCACTTTGCTGTGTACCTGGAACTAACACAACATTGTAAATCAACTATACTTCAGTTACAAAAATGAAAAATGGATATGACTGCTCATATGATTGATGGACCTAGAGTTTTTATGGTCCACTGTAGAATGAGTAAGTCACAGACTTGAGCAATTTTCTGATTTCCAGTGAAATGATAGAAAAACCATCTATTGGCTTAAAGATTTTGCAAATTAAATTATAAATATTAGTACTAAGACCAAATTTGTGTGACATTAAAACCAACATCTTCAGAGAGTGGAAATGATTCAGAGGATCATGTTTATGATTGTGGAAGCAGCTGTCATATGTAATTAAAGAAGCCAAGGGTCCTAGTGACTAAGGGCATAAATGAGATTTATGAAATGATGATGTCCCTGGCACTGCTGTACCAAACTTAGCCTTTTGGGAAATAGCATTAAGCACTCTGAGTCTTCTAAGGACATTGTAAACAGTAGGTAAGTCACCTTCTTCCCCCCACTGCCAGTCTTCTAGGTCAGGGGTCCCTAACATCGGGGCAGCGGCACGGACCAGTAGTGGTCTGTGTCCTGTTAGGAATTGGGCTGCACAGCAGGAGGTGAGCAGCGGGTGAGCAAGTGAAGCTTCATCTGCCGCTCCCCATTGCTCCCCACTGCTCCCCATTGCTCACATTACAGGCTGAACCCCCACCCCCAACGTCCAAGGAAAAATTGTCTTCCATGAAACCGGTCCCTGGTGCCAAAAATGTTGGGGACGGCTGATTTAGGTGGTATTTATCACCACAGCATTTCAGATTGGGAAATATCTTCATCTAATCCCATAAATTGTTGATTTCATGTAGAATGAATACAGAGTTGGTCTTTGTTACCTCCAGGGCTGGGCACCTACAGGAGATTCTTCCTTTTCCAGTTACCAGAGGAAGAGTTTGACTGCAAAGGGAGGAAAAGTGCTATAATTAACCTGCTGCCTTCCACTCATAATTAGGGCTCACATTTTGCCTTGAGTTTTGAGACAGGATCTGTTTAGACCTTTATTCTTCTTTACTCCAGCCCTCTATTTCCCTCCCTCTTTCCCTTACTCCAGTCCTTTATTTCCCTCCACTGCCTGTTTTCATTTCTTTCCAAGATGTGCTTAATAATTCCCACATTCTGGTGGGCCCCTCAAAGGGCAAAGGTGAAGCACAGGAGAAATACATGAATCACTGGCAAGACCCAAGCTGGCTGCAACCCCTGAGGCCTCAGTCTCTTCATGAAGGTTCCACCTTGGTCCATATGATGATGCTTCTCCCTCCTCCATAGCGAGGTGCTCCCACAAACCCCAAAAGTCCAGAGAGAAGCTCAGACACAAACGGCAACTGGTTACGTCACCTTCTAACAAGAGAGATTTTCCATCACACTTACTGGACTCACTAGCTTAGTAGAAAGATCATCACAATATAATGTCAGCTTCCATGAATTTTGGGGTGATAAAAACCTGTCTATATTTGAGAAGTTTTTCATGAGTAGTTTTATTGAATAGAGAGAAATCTTAAGACCTGAAGCTATTAGACAACAGCAAGAAAGGAAAATACACTTGGGAGTTTTAAAAGGTATCCCACTTTTGGCAAAAGTGCCAGGTTGTGTATCCCACTTTTGGCAAAAGTGCTAGGTTGGGTGGGGGAATAAATGCTGCTTTAGGTTTTTATTTCTTTTTAACAAAATAATTTTTAAAAATCATGTGGGACCAAGTCATTTGCATCAGACTTTTGCACATTTAGATGGCAGGCACGGTTTCTCAAGACTATAAATTCTGTATTCAGTTTAAGAAAGTGTATTTTTGATTGAGGTTAACACAGTATTTAAGTTAATGGAAAACATGCTTCCATTGCAGAGTATTTCCACCAGAATTGCTGGATTCTGTACAACAATCTGTTTCTATTTTGAAAAAATATGTGGTGCTGTTGTATGACCTAAATATTCCTTTCCCCCCCTCTTATTTCACTGTTCTACATTCACGTGCTTTCTTCTTCAGGTATATTCAAATAAATAAATGGCATAATATGAATTCAGAAGAAAATGTTTCCTGGTTCTATACATCTTTAATGTTTTAGAGAAAAAATATTTAGCTTATAGTCTGAGCTTCATTTCAATATAGAGAGGCATGATTCCCACTACTGCTACCCAAATGACTTTGGAATTGGGAAGAGAGACGCAGTGTCAGAAAGTGACTCTTAAACTCTGTGTGAATTAAATTTTTCTGAGTAACAAACCACTCCAACATGCACTGGCTCAAAATAGCAATCATTTTTTTCTTGCACACCTATGATTTTCAGGTGGAGGTTGGTGGATCTGACTTGTCTAGGCAGCTCTGATTCATTTTGGGTTCAGATGGGCTTGGGTTCTTGCTTGGGCTTAGTCTGTCAATGAGTGCTAATTCTGGGGTTCAGTCTGGAGAGATAACAGCTACCGGGGGATGCTCTTCTCCAGCATGAAATTCAGATGGGCAAGGAGGGACATGACTTAAATTTGGAAATGACACTTTGTTATTTTTTAAAAATTTTAAAATATTTTTTATTATATTTTTTACATCGAGCACTTCAGGGAAAAAAATAATTACAATGATTCAAATGTATGAATGTTTCAA
Source organism: Stenella coeruleoalba (assembly GCF_951394435.1). Lineage (NCBI taxonomy): Eukaryota > Metazoa > Chordata > Mammalia > Artiodactyla > Delphinidae > Stenella > Stenella coeruleoalba. The sequence goes on along the minus strand of NC_137150.1, from coordinate 128,535,496 downwards.
AATCAACATGCAATCCCTGGATTCAATAAATATCACCGCCCAAACTGGCACTCTGTTACCCGTATATCACTGCCCAAAGTAGGTCACATGGCTAAGTCCTACATCAACAAGGTGGGAAAACTTAGTAGGAGGAACTGCAAAGTCAAGTGGCAGGGTGGGGGAAACAGAGAGGAGAAGAATTGGAAGCCAATAATTCAATCCATCAGAAACCCCAATTCAGTCTCTTTTCTCTGCAGGTGGGAATGTTGCCATTGTGTTATCCTTCCTTCTCCACTGGGGCAGCAAGACATAAGAGGGAGGCAACTTCAGTCAGTCATGACTTGCTCTGATCTCCATGTACAGCTTTCCCTGGGATTCTCAAACTTTGGTGTATGATGTGATTACTGGTGAGGTTGGTAACAATGCAGATCCTGAGTCCCGTTTTCAAATTTATTAAATCATAACAGGTGGTGGCAGGGCCAAGTCATTTATATTTTTAATGAGTTCCTCTGTGATTTTGATGCATTTTGACTTTTGAGACTCACATCGGTATAATAAGGTTAATTGAAGTGGTCAGTCTGGGTCTTGAACTTGATGGAACCCTAGCAGTTCGGCAAATGTGATAGACTTCATTATTGTTCAGCAAATACTACATCCTCTGCACAGGAGGTGATTACTTCCTTGTTCCAAAGTTGTTGGATGTAGTTATAATATTGATTTTGGCCAATGGGATGACATACTTCCTGTTCAAGTAAGGTTTTAACTTTGTTTATATTGTTAGACTTTATCTCTTGTGTTCCTGCCCTCTGCCATGAGAAGAACTTATCCCAGGCAGTTATGGGTGCATCAGCCTGTGAAGGATGTTGTACATCTAGAATGAGGGAACCAGATGTATATTCTGGAACATAGTCACTGCAGCTGCCTCATAGACTCATATGTGAAAAATAACTGTTAGTTGTTATAAGGCAGTGAGATTTTGGGACTGTATCTTATACAATATTATTGCAGCAAAAACTGACAAATACAAATCAACCAAACAAGGTAAATGAGGCATATATTAAACTGGGACAAAAACATACTACTCTCAGATTTTTAAATGCCTTTTGAAGACTTATTCGAGGCTATCTTTAGTGTTTGTTTTATTTTGACTTAACTTACATGAAAATGCTAGAGAAGGAGAAAATTGGCTTATAAAGAGATTTAGTCAGGATCTAGAACACTCTCAGAATTGGTCTTGATTCTGAATTTTCTTCCTTAGGGTCTCTATGTGTTTTCCCCAGACAGAGTAGGAGGTTTTGCACTTTTTCTGTTTGTTTGATCAACAATAATAACAACTAATAATAAATGTTAGTATATGCCAAGTGCCATCCTAATTACTTTCCATGTATTAATTCATTTAATTCTCCAACAACTCTGTGAAGTAGAGACTATTATTATCCTCATTTCATGGATGAAGAGCTGGGCTCACATTGACCACACAGCCAGACGACATAGCTCTGAGAAGTCTAACTTCAGAAACTATTCTCTTGACCACTTTGTTGTTGCCCCTATAAGTTTTCAACACATGCTACCATTTTTTATTTAAAACCACATTAATGCTCCTCCTAGAAAAGCAAGTTGCCTAATCTCCATCTAGAACAGAAAGATTTCAGATGTCAGCAGTAAAATGTGGGTACAACATTTCCTTGAGAGAAGACTATCTGTTGCAATATTTGTTCTTTATTCCACTGCCACCCCCGTTTTGGTCTAGAATATTTCTTTTTCCACTTTCTAATTCCCTCATCAGGGAAACAGAAATTATGGCTTTTCATTTCATTTTAACCAAGAAACCTGAAGGCAGATTATACAATTTCCAGCAAAGCACTTCATTAGAATAAAAATTCAACAAAACAACACATTTTTACATATTCCATGAGTTCATGTCAATGAGATGCAACTTGCACAGGGTAAAGTTACGATTTAAAAATTGTGTAAAATAATAGCATCTGTTTATTTAGGACTTACTCAGAGACATTTTCCAGATATTAGCTTTACTTCTAATAACAAACCTGCAGATAAATTATGATTATCTTCTTTTGTGGGCAAGGAAGTTGAATCTTAATAAAATCACAGAGCTATGTAATGGAACAACAGTGGAGACAGATTTTTATGATGACAAATTGTGTTGTCTGGTCTCCACACCTCATCACTTCTCTTACTTTGAAGAAATACTATTTTTAAAACCCTTAAATTACTGCATAAAAACTAATTTTTCCGATTTATTCTCATACTATTTAAATCTCTGAAATGGATTTAGATCTCAGTCTCTTTTCTACATAGCAAGATCAATTGATTGAATGAGTACTAATAAATATAATCTCTCCTGAGTACACATTATTATTAGATGAGTGGTAAACAGGATTTAAATACAGCGAGAGCTCCCATTCCTAAAAACAAAATCAAAAAGCAAAAAAAATCCTGCTCTGCTTTTTACTGCCCATTTAATTTTTGTTACATCCTGGGCAAATCTATTCTACATCTGTGGGGCAATCTGTTCTCTGCTTCCCTTAATGGTTAAGTGGAGGACAGATTCTTAGCTATCTCCTCTAGCTGATCTTATCATTTCATGTCTCTATTTAACACAGTGTAGAACAGTTGTTTGATCTACAAAATTGTTCCTAAATCTGTTTACCTATCACACTAACATTGTAAGAAGACAATATCCCTAGAAGAGAATCCTTTTATGTTTGCATACCAGATTATTCAAAGACATATATTAGCAACCTCAACTCTTTTTCTGGTATAAAGAGCACAATAAAAATTGCTTGAAAAAAGTTTCTTTGAAGAATCTTCATATTATACTCTGAAGGGAATAGAACAGTTAAATGCAGAAAGTGTATTCTATAATTTTCTCACAAAAATCACACATTTTCCTACATATTAAAAAAAAAAAGATAGATGGGAGGCAGAGTAAGAAGAAATTGATTTCCAATCTGTTTCTATTCAAAGCTCAGACAAATGGAAACAACCTCAAAGATCCAGGGCCATAGGGGGAAAAACATGGGTGTATCAGTTCTTCAGAAAACCAGGGCGATCAGGATGTGTATATATAGAGAAAGAGACTTATGATATGGAATTGGATCATGTTATTATGGAGGCTGGCAAGTCTAAAATCTGCAGGCTGGGCCAACAGGCTGGTGACCCAGTAGAGTTCCATTCTGAGTTCAAAGGCAGTGTGCAGTAGAATCAGGAAGAGCTGAAGTTGTAGACAAATTTCAAAGGCGGTCTGATGGAGAAATTCTTTCTTGAGGAGTGGAGTGGGGCAGAACCAGTCTTTTGTTTTATTCAGGCTTTCAACTGATTGGATGAGGTCCACCCACACTAAGGAGAGCAATCTGCTTTACTCAGAGTCTGCTGACTTAATCTCATCTAAAACATCCTCATAGAAACATCTAGAATAATGTTCAGCCAAATATCTGGTCACCCTGTGGTTCAGCCAAGCAGTCACATTAAATTTACCATCTCAGTGGACATAAAGAGGATCCAGTCCTTCTTTCTTTCTCAGGTTAAGAAATCACAGTAAGCTGAGAAGATATCCTGAAATATTACTGCAGGAGATAACTTCAAAAAATTTTGAGATGATTAGTTATTCAGTGGGCAAACACCTTTCAGGCTAAGAAAAATTTAGAATTAAGTATAGAAATGTTTAATAGGGCCAAGTCTACAGTAAATATTGCACTTGAGAAGACTGTTACATTGGTATTATAAGTATTTATAATAGTTAAGAGAATTTGGTCTATATATTACTCAGGATAGGTGTGGTTATGCTATGATAACAAATAACTCTCAAATCCTCAACGATATGTAGGAAAATACACTTTTATAAAGTTTAATTTATTCCAGTTTCACTGAAATACAGTTTACATATAACATTGTGTAAGTTTAAAGTGGACAGTGTGATGATTTGATACACATATATATTGTAAAATGATTACAACAAAAAGATTAGTTTACGCCTTCATCACCTCACAAAATTAGCACTTTTGTGGTGAGAATACTTAAGGTTAACTTTCTTAGTAACTTTCAAGTATATAATTCAGTATTCTTAACTATAGCCACCATGCCGTATATTAGATCCCATAAATTATTCACCTTATAGCTGGAAGTTTGTACACTTTGGCCAACATGTGCCATTTCTCCCACCTTCCTGGCCCTTCACAACTACCATTCTACTTTCTAATTCTATGAGCTTGGCCTTTTTTTTTTTAAACATCTTTATTGGAGTATAATTGCTTTATAATGGTGTGTTAGTTTCTGCTTTACAACAAAGTGAATCAGCTATATGTATACATATATCCCCATATCTCCTCCCTCTTGTGTCTCCCTCCCACACTTCCTATCCCACCCCTGTAGGTGATCACAAAGCACCGAGCTCATTTACCTGTGCTATGCGGTTGCTTCCCACTAGCTATCTATTTTACATTTGGTAGTGTACATATGCCCATGCCACTCTATCACTTCGTTTGAGCTTACTCTTCCCCCTCCCCATGTCTTCAAGTCCATTCTCTATGTCTGCATTTTTATTCCTGGCCTGCCCCTACGTTCTTCAGAAACAGTTTTTGTTTTTGTAGATTCCATATATATGTGTTAGCATACGGTATTTGTTTCTCTCTTCCTGACTCACTTCACTCTGTATGACAGATGTTGGGTCCATCCACATCCGCATCACTACAAATAACTCAATTTCATTTATTTTTCCGGCTGAGTAATAATCCACTGTATATATGTGCCACATCTTCTTTATCCATTCATCTGTCAGTGGGCACTTTGGTTGCTTCCATGACCTGGCTATTGTAAATAGAGCTGCAATGAACATCATGGTACATGACTCTTTTTGAATTATGGTGTTCTCAGGGTATATGCCCAGTAGTGGGATTGCTGTGTCATACGGTAGTTCTATTTTTATTTTTTAAAGGAACTTCCATACTGTTCTCCATAGTGGCTGTATCAATTTACATTCCCACCAACAGTGCAAGAGGATTTCCTTTTCACCACACCCTCTCCAGCATTTATTGTTTGTAGATTTTTTGATGATGGCCATTCTGGCTGCTGTGACGTGATGCCTCATTGTAGTTTTGACTTGCATTTATCTAATGATTAGTGATGTTGAGCATCCTTTCATGTGTTTGTTGGCAATCTGTATATCTTCTTTGGAGAAATGTCTTTTTAGGTCTTCTGCCACTTTTGGGTTGTGTTGTCTGTTTTTATTTGATATTGAGCTGCATGAGTGGCTTGTATATTTTGGAGATTAATCCTTTGTCAGTTGCTTCATTTGCAGATATTTTCTCCCATTCTGAGCATTGTCTTTTCATCTTGTTTATGGTTTCCTTTGCTGTGCAAAAGCTTTTAAGTTTCATTAGGTCCCATTTGTTTATTTTTGCTTTTATATCCATTTCTCTCAAAGGTGGGTCAAAAAGGATCTTGCTGTGATTTATGTCACAGAGTGTTCTGCCTATGTTTTCCTCTAAGAGTTTTATAGTGTCTGGCCTTACATTTAGGTCTTTAATCCATTTTGAGTTTATTTTTGTGTATGGTGTTAGGGAGTGTTCTAATTTCATTCTTTTACATGTAGCTGTCCAGTTTTTCCAGCACCACATATTGAAGAGGCTGTCCTTTCTCCATTGGATATTCTTGCCTCCTTTATCAAAAATAAGGTGACCATATGTGCGTGGGTTTATCTCTGGGCTTTCTATACTGTTCAATTGATCTATATTTCTGTTTTTGTGCCAGTACCATACTGTCTTGATTACTGTAGCTTTGTAGTATAGTCTGAAATCCAGGAGCCTGGTTCCTCTAGCTCCATTTTTCCTTCTTAAGATTTCTTTGGCTATTCGGGGTCTTTTCTGTTTCCATACAAATTGTGAAAATTTTTGTTCTAGTTCTGTGAAAAATGTCATTGGTAGTTTGATAGGCCTTGCATTGAATCTGTAGATTGCTTTGGGTAGTAGAGTCATTTTCAAAATGTTGATTCTTCCAATCCAAGAACATGGTATATCTCTCCATCTGTTTGTATTATCTTTAATTGCTTTCATCACTGTCTTATAGTTTTCTGCAAGCAGGTCTTTTGTCTCCTTAGGTAGGTTTTTTTCCCAAGTATTTAATCTTTCAGTTGCCATGGTAAATGGGAGTGTTTTCTTAATTTCTCTTTCAGAGTTTTGATCATTAGTGTATAGAAATGCAGGAGATTTCTGTGCATTATTTTTGTATCCTGCTACTTTATCAAATTCATTGATTAGCTCTAGTAGTTTTCTGGTAGCATCTTTAGGATTCTTTATGTATAGTATCATGTCCTCTGCAAACCATGACAGCTTTAGTTCTTTTTTCCAATTTGGATTCTTTTTATTTCTTTTTCTTCTCTGATTGCTGTGGCTAAAACTTCCAAAACTATGTTGAATAATAGTGGTGAGAGATGGCAACCTTGTCTTGTTCCTGATCTTAGTGGAAACGTTTCAGTTTTTCACCACTAAGAACACTGTTGGCTGTAGGTGTGTCATATATGGTCTTTATCATATTGAGGTAAGTTCCCTCTATGCTTAGTTTGTGGAAGGTTTTTATCATAAATGGGTGTTGAATTTTGTCAAAAGCTTTCTCTGCATCTATTGAGATGATCACATGATTTTTATCCTTCAATTTATTAATATGGTTTTTCACATTGATTGATTTGCATATATCAAAGAATCCTTTCATTCCTGGGATAAACCCCACTTGATCATGGTGTATGATCATTTTAATGTGCTGTTGGATTCTGTTTGCTAATATTTTGTTGAGCATTTTTGCATCTATATTCATCAGTGATATTGGCCTGTAGTTTTCTTCCATTTTGACATCTTTGGATTTGGTATCAGGGTGATGGTGGCCTTGTAGAATGAGTTTCGGAGTGTTCCTCCCTCTGCTATATTTTGGAAGTGTTTCAGAAGGATAGGTGTTAGCTCTTCTCTAAATGTTAAGTAGAATTCGTCTGTGAAGCCATCTGGTCCTGGGCTTTTTTTGCTGGACGATTTTTAGTCACAGTTTCAATTTCAGTGCCTGTGATTTGTCTGTTTATATTTTCTATTTATTACTGGTTCAGTCTTGGAATATTGTGGTTTCCTAAGAATTAGACCATTTCTTCCAGGTTGTCCATTTTATTGGCATATAGTTGCTTGTAGTCATCTCTCATGACTGTTTCTATTTGTGAGTGTCAGTTGTTACTTCTTTTTCATTTGTAATTCTATTGATTTGAGTCTTCTCCCTTTTTTCTTGATGAGTCTGGCTAATGGTTTATCAATTTTGTTTATCTTCTCAAAGAACCAGCTTTTAGTTTTATTGATCTTTGTGATTGTTTACTTCATTTCTTTTTCATTATTTGTGATCTGATCTTTATGATTTCTTTCCTTCTGCTAACTTTGGGTTTTTTTTTTTTGTTGTTGTTCTTTGTTAATTGCTTTAGGTGTAAGGTTAGGTTGTTTATTTGAGGTGTTTCTTGTTTCTTGGGTTCGGATTGTATAGCTATAAACTTCCCTCTTAGAACTGCATTTGCTGCATCCCATAGGTTTTGGATCATCATATTTTCATTGTCATATGTTTCTAGGTATTTTTTGATTTATTCAGTGATCTCTTGGTTAGTTAGTAGTGTATCATTTAACCTCCATGTATTTTTTACTGTTTTATTCCTGTAATTGATATCTAGTCTCACAGAATTGTGGTCAGAAAAGATGCTTGATACGATTTCAATTTTCTTAAATTTACCAAGGCTTGACTTATGATCAATGATATGATCTATCCTGGAGCATGTTCCATGAGCACTTGAGAAGAAAGTGTATTCTGTTGTTTTTGCATGGAATGTCTTATAAATATCAATTAAGTCCATCTTGTTAATGTATCATTTAAAGCTTGTGTTTCCTTATTTATTTTCATTTTGGATGATACATCCATTGGTGAAAATGGGGTGTTAAATCCACTACTATGACTATGTTACTGTCAATTTCCCCTTTTATGGCTGTTAGCATTTGCCTTATTTATTAAGGTGGTCCTATGTTGGGTGCATAAATTTTTAATTTTTATATCTTATTCTTGGATTGATCCCTTGATCATTATTATTGTCCTTTCTGTCTCTTGTAATAGTTTTTATTTTAAAGTCTGTTTTGTCTGATATGAGAATTACTACTCCATCTTTCTTTTGATTTGCATTTGCATGGAATATCTTTTTCCATCCCCTCAGTCTGTGTGTGTTCCTAGGTCTGAAATGGGTGTCTTGTAGACAGCATATATACAGGTCTTGTTTTTGTATCCATTCAGCCTGTCTATGTCTTTTGGTTCAAGCATTTAATCCATTTGCCTTTAAGTTAGTCATCGATATGTATGTTCCTATTCCCATTTTCTCAATTGTTTTTGGTTTGTTATCATAGGTCTTTTCCTTATCTTGTGTTTTCTGCCTAGAGAATTTCCTTTATCATTTGTTGTAAAGCTGTTTTGGTGGTGCTGAATTCTCTTAGCTTTTGCTTTTCTGTAAAGGTTTTAATTACTCCATCAAATCTGAATCAGATCCTTGCTGGGTAGAATAATCTTGGTTGTAGGTTTTTCCCTTTCATCACTTTAAATATGTCCTACCACTCGCTTCTGGCTTGCAGAGTTTCTGCTGAAAGATCAGCTGTTAATCTTATGGGGATTCCCTTGCATGTTATTTGTTGCTTTTCCCTTGCTGCTTTTAATATTTTTTCTTCGTATCTAATTTTTGATGGTTTGATTAAGATGTGTCTTGGTGTGTTTCTCATTGGATTTATCCTGTATGGGACTCTCTGTGTTTCCTGGACTTGATTGACTATTTCCTTTCCTGTATTAGGGAAATTTTAAACTATAATCTCTTGAAATATTTTCTCAGTCTCTTTCTTTTTCTCTTCTTCTTCTGGGACACTTGTAATTCGAATGTTGGTGCTTTTAATGTTTTCCCAGAAGTCTCTGAGACTGTCTTCAATTCTTTTCCTTCTTTTCTGTTCATTCTGCTCTGTGGTCTTTATTTCCACTATTTTATCTTCCAGGTCACTTATCCTTTCTTCTGCCTTTGTTATTCTACAATTGATTCCCTCTAGAGAATTTTTAATTTCATTTATTGTATTGTTCATCATTGTTTCTTTGCTCTTTAGTTCTTCTAGGTCCTTGTTAAACATTTCTTTTATTTTCTCCATTCTATTTCCAAGATTTGGGAATTTCTTTTCTGTCATTATTCTGAATTCTTTTTCAGGTAGACTGTCTATTTCCTCTTCATTAGTTTGGTCTGATGGGTTTTTACCTTGCTCCTTCATCTGCTGTGTGTTTCTCTGCCTTCTCATTTTCTTAACTTACTGTGTTTGGCATCTCCTTTTCACAGGCTACAGGTTCTTAGTTTCCATTGTTTTTGGTGTCTGCCCCCAGTGGGTAAGTCTGGTTCAGTGGATTGTGTAAGCTTCCTGGTGTAGGGGACTCGTGCCTGTGTTCTGGTGGATGAGTCTCGATCTTGTCTTTCCAGTGGGCAGGATCACATCTGGTGGTTTTTTCTGGGGTGCATGTGACCTTAGTTTGATTTTAGGTAGCCTCTCTGCTGATGGGTGGGTTTGTGTTCCTCTCTTGCTCGTTGTTTGGCATAAGTTTTCCAGCATTGTAGCTTGATCGTTGTTGAGTGGATTTCGATCTTAGCCGTGAGATAGAGATCTCTGGGAGAGCTTTTGCCACTTGATGTTACATGGAGCTGGGAGGTCTCTGGTGGACCAATGTCCTGAACTCTTAGAGACATAAGCCTGACACCTTGCCAGAGCACCAAGACCCTGTCAGCCACACTGCTCAGAAGAAATGGGAGAAAACAAGAAAAAAGAGAGAAAAAATAAATAAATTGCATTTCTTTTTAAAGAAACCACAGTTTCTTTAAGTAATTCTAATTTAAAATGTGCAATCAGCATAATCAATTTAGACTTGTGATTTTCAGGTCAAAGTTTAGAGTTTATTGATAATATTGGAAAATTTAAAAGAACTTGATATCCATAATATGTATAAGTTTAATTTGTTACATACAGAAGAATTACTTAAACGTTTAGAAAGTTTTTTTTCTATAAATTGGAAAATTAGGTACCTAAATATACAAATGCAACTAAGAAATATTTAAAGAAATCTAAGTAAATTAAAAAATGTGATTATAAATTAATCTCAGTCTCTTTAAAAGTGACTTAATTTTTTTTGGAGTTATGAATGGAGTAATAAGCCTTTTATGTTGAATTTAAAGGTATAAGAAGGAATTAGGTTTTTGAATTTATTTTACTCTAATAAGTAAATATTAATATTTAAAACTTAAGTATACTTTTGAAAATAAGTTTATCTTTTTGGGGTATCAAAATCTCCCATTCAATATGTAAATCTTACTATAATCTAAAGGTCTACTTTTTTTTCCTTTCTGAGCATTTAAGCCTTTGAAATGATTATTATTAGAGACTTAAACATGAAGGATCTACTAAAATGTAGAGCATAATAGAGGAAAACCTGAAGATGCAGTCTTCTAGGTTTCTAGCAGAGTGATAATCTCCTCTCTTTAGCTTACAAAAATAAATTTAAAAAAAGACAAATTTTAGGAGGAAAAAATCATGTTTTCAATACTCTCTAATGTTCCTCTTTTACAAGTACAAACTGCTGTGCAGGTAAAGTTGATGATAGTTAATGTAGGTAACGTACTTACTTGAATTGGTTGGAAGTAAAACCAGAAGAGAAATATTGTATTTGATGAAATCCACTGTTTACAGTTCCTTCAAAATGTGGGTCTATGTAGTGATTTATTCCTGATGAATAAGAGCAAGTAAGATATTCAAAAACATATGACAATTTATACAATGTATGTACATATATTTATTTATGGCTTCATCTGCACCACACAAGAAAATACAATGGCTTTCCAAAGACCACAGATTTTTTGCATACAAGTCAAAGCGTCTATTCCATGTGGCTTAGGAAAATGTGTACAGCTTCCATATGGGTAAAAAAAGATTTTCTGACACTCAAACAAAAAGAATCAACCATCAAAGAACCTACTGAAACATTTGACAAATATCACAGCACTCTGAATTCTAGTTTTAATGTCTACATATTTTATTTTGCAATATACTTTGTCATTTTGTAATAGAGCTGTACAGAAGTTTCTGCCAAAGACCATGGGATTTAATGGATTATTATACTATATGTAGAACACATACATGTATATGTGTATATATATTGATGTTTATTTCAATTTGTCTCCAGTTTACATAGCCTACTAGATATCCCAATGATTGACCATTTCTCTCATGGTGAAACTAAAGAGGTGCTAACTCTCTTGAAGTAAATTCCCAAACTTCAGAATAATGATTAAATATTTGATTTATACAGTTTATTTCTCCCAGAGTGTTCATTTTAAATTAACTCCACTTTGAAGGGAGTGATCATCTTAGTGGTCGACAGTGATAGGTTAGGTTGACTTGGTCTTAACGTCATCAATGACCATAACCAAAAAAATAAAGGAAAGGAAACAAAAGAAAGAACAGAAAAAACCTTACATGAGAAGCCAACATTGCATTAAAATTTGGGTTATCACATAATGTTGAACTAGGCTGTTCTTTCCTGTGGGCCATGTGATGTGATACTTGAGGTCCCTATATTCCCGCAGATCCCCTTTCGTCTGCATGCTGCACTGCAGAAGTCCCAAACCACAGCCACAGGCTAGATTTGGCCCATCTCAGTGTTTCATTTGGCTTATACAGTGTTTAAAACTTCTGTGAGCCAACATTTTGAAATTGGAAGCTTTCACATAAAAATCCAGATTTCTGGCATCTCTCAGAAAATTAGGATATCTGGGAAATGGACTCATATTACCACATTGCAGTCCCTGGCTGGTTGGGCAGCTACTGCCCCCTTTAGACGGGCATGTACTTTCCATGGTCCCCACCAATTCCTGCTGCTTCCTAACACTTTAGGTGTCAGGTGTCAGTCCCCACTTACTGAACTCACTCTGTTTCTTTTTCAGTAGAAAACATTTCTCTCTACTGGTATCTGTATAAAATGTATGGTACAACTGAAACTAACACAACATTGTAAATCAACTATACCCCAATAAAATTTTTTTTAAATGTATGTAAAAATATGGCAGTATTTAAGTCAGGTTGTTCTTTGTGGATTCTCTTCTCCTTTTCTCTCACCTCCATTGAGGGCTAATTTCTCTCCCCTATCTCTCACTGGAATTGAAACAAAGATTTAAGAAACTGTTGATTAGTTTAAGTACTGAAAGTTTCGCAGAGGCATATTTGCTGGTTTGCTTTTTCTCTCAAAGGCTATATAAGATTGGGCTTGCGGAAAGTAAGAGAGACAAGGAGAAGGGAGAAGCAAATAAGAGAGTGTGCCAGTTTTGGCTCTCAGCTTGGAAACTACCCTCCCCTATAGTAGGCTAGGCTTGGTGATGTTGGGACCTGGACTCTGCAAGCCACCTTTTGCTTGTGCTGTTAGGCTTTGCCAGCAGATAGCACAAAGAGGGACACAAGAGGGACCACAAGGCTGGAGGAGGCTGAAGAGGTTTTCTTCTTGTTGGTTCCCGCCAGTTTCCTGTTTGCTTGAAGTTCTTTTGAGCATGGCCTAAGCAACACTCCTTCACCCTGGCAGCAGCACTTCCTTCATGACATGACAGCGGAATACGATTTGAAGTTTTTCCCATACTTGCCAAACCAGTTTCATCATGTGGTCCCCTTATGCCCACCCCTATTCCCTCTTCAGAAGTCTAAGTCTTAGTTCATGGGGGCCTCTCCTCCAAACTTCTAAGTTTACATATTCTGGAGTCTTTTTGTTGTTTTTGTTGCTCCCTCAGTTGTAAGGAATGGAAGCTGCTTCCTGCAGTTGCTAATTTTGTTGCCTTAGAGTTCTCTCTCTTTCTCTACTTAACAAATTTATAGTTAATTATTTATGCTACTTTCTCTCTGTTCAGATAACTCCTTCCTGACTGGATCCTAACTAACAGACAGAAAAAAAGTTGATTGGGTGTGCAACCCAATATGGTAGCCACTAGTCACCTTAATTACGTAAATGTAAATTTAATTAATTTAAAAATAAATATAATTAAAAACACAGTTTCTCAGATTTATTAGGCACATTTCAAGTGTTCAATAGCCACATGAGGCTACTGGTTGCTGCATTGTACAGTGCAGATATAGAACATTTCTGTCATCACAGGAAGTTCTCTTGGGTAGTGCTGGGCTAGAGAAATAAGGGGTCCTCAAAGTAGAGGGGAAACATGAATGGAAGATCTTCTTTAGAAACAGGAAATAACTGGAAGATACTGAGGATGAGCTCTTCTCAAGAAAGACTGAAAAATAGAGATTCTCTGATCACAATGCAATTAACTTAAAAACCAATAAAAAAATAGAAAACCATCATATATTTGAAAGTGAATGATATGATAATGAAATTATAATGAAACATTTCATATCTAAATTGAAGGTTATTAGTGGCATATGTAGAGACAACTAAATATTTTAGAAAAGAAGAAAATATGAAAATTAATAAATTAAGCATCATCTCAAGAAGCTAGAAAGAGAACAGCAAGTAAAAGGCAAAGATGGTAGAAATTCCAAAAAAAAAAAACCAGATAAGAACAGAAATTAATCACATAGAAATATAATAGAGAAAACTAAGAAAGTCATGAGTTAGTTTTTGTGACAAGATTAATAAAGTTGGTAAATCCCTCAGAAGATTTATCAGGAAAAATTAGAGAAGACACAAATAATAAATGTCATATAAGAACAAGAAAATATTACTATAGATCCATCAGACATTAGAAAGGCAATAAAAATATTTTGAGTATATCAAGATCAATAATCTTGAGAATTTAGATGAAATCGGCCTATTCCTAGAAAAAACAATTTACTAAAACTAATCCTAAAAAAGTAGAAAATATGAATGGTCTTTTAACTATTAAACACTTGACTCAGAATTATACTTTTTTTCCATCAAAGACAACTCCAGGCTCACATGGCTTCCCTATTTCTGTCAAATATTTAAAAAAGACTTAGTTGCAATCATTCACAAATCCTTCCAAAAAATAGTAATGGGGAAACTATCTCATTTTATGGAAGTTTTCCAAACCTTGTTACCAAACCAGTCAAAGGATGAAAATGTACAGTACAATTTTACACTAACAAATGACCAAAAATCCTAGACAATATAATCACTAACCAAATCTAGCAATACATTATACCATGACTAAGTTTTTTATATTCCAACTTCTGGCATTTTGTGAAATGTCTTGGACAATGATAGAGGTGCTAAAAAACTAGAAATGAGTGAACGCTGACAAAATAGATACTAACATCCTGAAATGAAAACAAATAGATTTTGAACACTATGGACTGATGAGCTTGATTATCAATTTGGGACAAAATATTCCAACAGATTAACTCAAAGATTTCTTTTGAGCCCTTTGGAAAACCGGAAGTACTTGCTACAAGTGATTATGAATTCACTTAGAATAAGCCTTTCAAATATCCAAAAGTCATTTTTTTAATAAAGCTTATAGGTTGATTAATGAGGAAGAAAATGTTACAGATAAGGATATCCCTGGTGGCACAGTAGTTAAAAATCCTCCTGCCAATGCAGGGGACACGGGTTTGAGCCCTGGTCTGGGAAGATCCCACATGTCACTGAGCAACTAAGTCCATGCACCAAAACTACTGAGCCTGCACTCTAGAGTCCGTGAACCACAACTACTGAAGCCTGTGTGCCACAACTACTGAAGCCCATGCACCTAGAGCCAGTGCTCCACAGCAAGAGAAGCCACCACAATGAGAAACCCGTGCACTACAACAAAGAGTAACCCCTGCTCGCCGCAACTAGGGAAAGCCCGTGCCCAGCAACGAAAACCCAACGCAGCCAAAAATAAATAAATAAATATTACAGATATACCAGCTTGTTATGGTTTAGAGATAATACCTTTGTGGACAAAAAAGAAAAATGTGGTCAGGATCTTTAAATACTAGGTTGACCTATGAAAAGTAATCAGTATCTTTGAATGTCAGAGTCAGTCTCTGGTTACATGCCACAGGTTTTTAAGACTCTGCCTACTCAATATTGTGGATGTGCTTAGGAAACACGAAGTTAACATGGACTTTGGAGGTTTAGCTATTATATTGGATGACAGAATCGGGATCCCGAATCAGGTTGAAATAAAGGACCAGGTTTAACAAGATGAAATGTAATAGGATTAAAGAAAGATGTTACAATGATTTCAGAATCAACTGAACAAATATAGACTAGCCAAGATGTACCTTAACATTAATTTCTATGAAAAGGACTGAGGGTTTTTTGTCAGCCATGAACTCATAAGTCAATAATGTAATGGGTCTGCCTAAAACCTAATTCAACCTTAGATTTCATAGGTAGTTAGGTAGCCACAGTGACAAGGAGGTGACAGGTAGAGTAATAATAACCCACTAACTATATCTCACATCGTTTGTCACACTATTTGGATGCCACATTGGGAAGGTGATACTGATAAACTGAAAGTTTTTCAAGGAAAGGCATGCAGAATAAAGAAAGGATTTGAAACCTAAATAATATTAAGAAAAATTGCATGCATTTAGTTTAGATGAAAGAAGACATGGTGTCATTTCGGGAGTTCTTATCAAATAGAAAAGTACTTTTATTCAGTTTTCCAGGAAGTAAAATTAGAAACAGTGGTGGGTAGATATGTATGTCTTTGCTATGGATGGAAAAGTTTGCAGCCATTAGAAATGTCCTAAAATGAAAGGGTTTCGGTTACCATAGGAGAAACTCTGGTTTCAAAGTGTTTGGGTTAATATTATTTTTCTCATAAGTCCTGTTATTTTAATGTTAGAGCCAAATGCCATATTGAGGTTAGGTGATATTTATTTATACAGTTTATATTTTTGCAACCTTGATTTTTTTTGAACGATAAACATGATTTTAAGCATTCTACACTTTCCAGGATTTTTGCACACAGAGCACACATAGCAAGAAATGGCTTAACTCAAAGAACTGCTGTTCAAAAAGTCCATGTCCTCATTTATTCAAAATTTGAGGTATTTGAAGACTTAATCTAATTCACTTACATTTTGTGTTTGCCTTTCCCCCCTCAGTATGCCTGTTACACAGTCAATAGCCCTAGGGTAAAGAACTGTTTCAATCCAAGTCTGTCTAGGAAGTTTGGCCTAAGATAATGTCATTTATGGTTAAGAAAGATCTTTGTTGTGCTAAGTAATTTTTTTGTGGTTGGCAGCCTTAGAAGTTGGGATTGCTGGCTGCTTTTTTGGATATTATATCATAAGTATGGATGAGTTGCAGTACAAACATTGAAAAACCTTCAGTATGCTTTGTCCAAATAAAAGAATAACCATCCAAGCTATGAAGAGATACATCTCAAATATTCTGATTGCCACAGATTTTTTTTTTGGTCTTTTTCTCCAGTTATAATTTTTCATGATGTTGTAGCCTGCCAGTGTAAACAAATTTGTGTTTTCTGGTAGGATAATTGAGTTGAGATTTTTCTCCTCTGACATGAAGTCAGAGCATTAAGTTACAAACCTATGGGTTAGATCTTTGTAGTAGGGAAAGTTGATTCCTCCCTGAAGTCACCCTTGCCATAATTTAGATACAATAGGACTGCTGATTTTTTGGGTAAACAGTTAATTTCTTATTATTCAGGAGCTGATCTTGCAATTTGTATATGATTCAGATCTTTAGCCTTTCCTTTTCTTAGATTTTGCTGCCAACTCTTGACTGTTTAATCACACTCTTCTGTATCTTTATATTTAGACTACCTAACCAGGAACAAGAAATTGATCATTTAATTTTGGAAATTTCATCAAATGTTTCTTTTAGAAAGTTTATGCAATATGCAAACATATACATAGTTGGGTATGAAAACAATTTAATATACTGTTGAGCATCAGGAAATGTTATCAGCGAGAAACGTTTACTTATCCATGCCACTTAAATATTGATAAGAGCTAATACTTGCTGAGCACTTATTATGAGCTAGACATTTCATGTTTGATAATACAGTAGTCTTAGAAAATAGGTTTTCTAAGTTTTCAGCTGGAGAAGTTAAGGCTCCGAGAGGTACAAAATTTATCAGAGGTCACACAATGGTCAAAAAGGAGTGCCAGGATTTGAACTTAAAAAGTCTTTCTTACACAGAAGTCCTTGCTTTACATTGCCTCTACTTTGTATTTCAAAAGAATGAAATTAGAACACTCCCTAGCACCACACACAAAAATAAACTGAAAATGGATTAAAGACCTAAATGTAAAGCCAGACACTATAAAATTCTTAGAGGAAAACATAAGCAGAACACTCTTTGACATAAATTGCAGAGAGATCTTTTTTGACCCACCTCCTAGAGAAATGGAAATAAAAACAAAGATAAACACATGGTACCTAATGAAACTTAAAAGCTTTTGCACAACAAAGGAAACTATAAACAAAACCAAAAGACAACCCTCAGAATGGGAGAAAATATTTGCAAATGAAGCAACTGACAAAGAATTTACCTCCAAAATATACAAGCCACTCATGCAGCTCAATATCAAAAAAACAAGCAACCTAATCAAAAAATGGGCAGAAGATCTAAATAGACATCTCTTCAAAAAAGACATACAGGGCTTCTCTGGTGGCGCAGTAGTTGAAAGTCTGCCTGCCGATGCAGCGGACACGGGTTCGTGCCCTGGTACGGGAAGATCCCACATGCCGCGGAGCGGCTGGGCCCATGAGCCATGGCCGCTGAGCCTGCGCGTCCGGAGCCTATGCTCCACAACGGGAGAGGCCACAACAGTGAGAGGCCCACTTCAAATAAAAAAAAAAGAAAAAAAAAAAGAAAAAAAAAAAAAGACATACAGATGGCCAACAAACACACAAAAAGATGCTCAACTTTACTAATTATTAGAGAAATGCAAATCAAAACTACAGTGAGGTAGTTTTCATAGGTAGTTAGGTAGCCACAGTGGTCAGAATGGCAATCATCAAAAAAATCTACAAACAATAAGTGCTGGAGAGGTTGTGGAGAAAAGGGAACCTTCCTGCACTCTTGGTGGGAATGTAAATTGATACAGCCAGTATGGAGAACAGTATGGATGTTCCTTAAAAAACCAAAAATAGAACTATCATATGACCCAGCAATTCCACTACTGGGTGCATACCCTGAGAAAATCATAATTCAAAAAGACACATGCACCCCAATATTCATTGCAGCACTATTTACAATAGCAAGGACATGGAAGCAGCCTAAATGTCCATCAACGGATGAATGGATAAAGAAGATGTGGTACATATATGCAATGGAATATTATTCAGCTATAAAAAGGGATGAAATTGGATTATTTGTAGAGACATGGAAGGACCTAGAGACTGTCATACAGAGTGAAGTAAGTCAGAGAAAAACAAATATTGTATATTAATGCATATATGTGGAATCTATAAAAGTGATATAGATGATATTATTTGCAAAGCAGAAATAGAGACACAGATGTAGAGAACAAACATATGGATACCAAGGGGGAAAGGGGAGGGTGGGAGGAATTGAGAGATTGGGACTGACACATATACACTATTTATATTATGTATAAAATAGGTAACAAATGAGAACATACTGTATAGCACAGGGAACTCCATGTAATGCATGGTGGTGACCTAAATGGGAAGGAAATCCAAAAAAGAGGGGACATATGTATATGTATAGTTGATTCATTTTGCTGTACATTAGAAATGAACACAACATTGTAAAGCAACTATATTCTAATAAAAATTAATTTAAAAAAAGTATCAGCAGTGATGTGGACCTTTTGTCTATCTCCTCTTCCATTAGATGATTAGAATGTCATTGATTGTATGAAGATTAGTTGCATTAGTTTAGGTGGAAGCATGATGTCATTTTCTTCATTTGGAAGTTTAAGATAGTTATAGTGATAGGATGGATGATGAGTTAATCAGTTAACAAGGATACTGTATGGACCGTGCTGGGTTTGTTGTGGTTGTTTCAACTTGGCACCATCACTAACAGCCCCTTCTGAGGCAGTGAAACACATTGACCTGAATCCCTTTACCTGGTGCTGGGTTAGAATTTACCAATAAGAGGAACTTGAGTGATATTTGGAAGGTATAAGTGAAGTAAAACTTTTATCTTGGGAAGGTCTTGATGGTTAGATGCAGCTGGTGTCTAGACCTTTCTACAAGCTTCCACTTGGTCGTTCTGGAACTTTTTTTGACTTCTCTAGATTGTGATTTCTCTAGGTTGTGGCAGAGGAAGTGGTTTCCAGATCTCTCTACAAGGTCCCACTTCATAGCTGTGGCAGCTTCTCAAATTTCCTAGGGATTGATGGCTTTCCCCACCATCTTCTAAAGCCTTCAATGCTGCATCATTTTATATTTGTGTACTCTTAATTTCTATATTTCATTTATTTCCTTGTAATGCTGCTGTTGACCTTGTTTTTCTGACTAAACCAAGATTGGTATATAAAATGTGACTTTTCATACATTTAAAAAGATTGTAATGATACACTAATTTTCCATTTTGATGTAGGAGTGAGTGGGAAGATAGAATAAGTACAAATGAGAAACTGGAAGCAATCTAAAGTTTAGAAGAATCTAAAGTTGAAAAAAGCCCCAGTAATTGTCATAATTCCTTATGTAATAGTACATATTTCACAGCGTGGATATAGTTTCAATTTTATTTTGTTCAGGAAACATCCATTGAGTAAGAACTATGTAAAACCCTGAGCTGGGGAATCCATAGAGAGCAAATACTTCTTGAGAATTTACCATGAATCAGATGCTTAGATTTTCAATTCACACCAAAACCCTCATCAGATAGATAGTATTATCCTTATCTTACAGATGGGAACTTCACGCCCAGAGAGAATAAGTTACATAACAGAGCTAACAAGGTGGTTTAAAACCTGGGCTACTATTCTTATCTATTTTCAAATTTGTTCTATCCACTGGTCTAAGCTGCTTCCTGTCCGCAAAGAATTTTTAATTCAATGGATTTGGAAAAGAAAACATATCCCCTACTCTCCTTGATGAATTCAAATGGATTATTTTAAAAACAACTTAGGGTCAGATTCACTTTTTTCCTTATTTATAGCAAATTTTTATTCCTTTAGGCACTATCTTGCTTCCAAGCAATTGCATCTAGCCAAATAGTTTTTATTCATTCATTTTCCTCCCTGTGTTTGTTTGTCAAAAACAAATTTCAAGTGAAGAACTTTTGTACTCACTGAAATGGGTGAAAAATAGAGGAGACAAGTACAGGAAGGCAAAGAACCTATGTATTTCCCAACATAGAACATTTTGACTCAATATTTCAAAAAAGAAAAAAAGATATTTCTAAAGCATATTAGGTCCAAAATGTGCTTTAGGAACACCTGTAATTTTTCTGTAGTATCTGTCTACTGATTGAAGTTCTTTGGCAAATGTTTGAATTCAAAATGAATTAGCTTCCAGGTGAGTTCAGTAAACTCTAAAGATAGATATTTATACAGCATGAGGTGAGTGATGAGAGTAAAAGACAATGTTTTCATCAAGTACATATCTTTTACATATGGGCCAAGTAGATAATGAAGTAAGCAGTTGGAAATTGGCTTATATACATTAAGCATTTCATATCCTTGGTATAAGGAATTTTAGGCTGCCAAACTTGTGTTCTCAGAAACCTACAGTAATTCTGTTGCAAAGAACATATAACCTAGAATGTCAACCTAACATGCAGAAACACTTTTCTAAAATTGGGCATTTTATACTAAAACTATGAATTGCAAGCAGATTTTATTTACTTGTTCTAATATGTCTGAACTTGTGGTAAGGTTTTGGTTTGGGCAAACCTGGGTTTCTAGAAAAATGGAAGGTTAAGAAGAGTAGGTTAAAAAGTGTATATTATATTTTTCCTTTTTTAAAAAAATATCTTTATTGGAGTATAATTGATTTACATTGTTGTGTGTGTTAGTTGCTGTTGTATAACAAAGTGAATCAGCTATTTCTTCTAAATGGATGGAAGGTGGTCCTGACAAATTCTACTTGAGAGACCATCTGTTCAGGAAAAATTTTCAGGATTTCCTTGATGTGAGGGTGAAAAAAATAGTTTCAGGGATCTCTATTTTTTATGCATATTCCATTATTAAAAAGATCCTCATTTGTCTGAGGATAACATTCAGTCTCCTTCCCTTCCAAAGTGAGTAGTGAAGCAGAGAAAGAAATCGCTGCAGATAACCACGGAAAAAGTTACTGGACATATCTGCTTTTCAGAGTGTGTACAGGCAGAGATGATTCCTACTTGCACAAAATGTCTGGCTCTTTTTAAAATTACTAAATTGATGGCTTATAAAGATAATGATCATGATAGATAGCTAACTCGATCCTCTTTCACTATAAGGACCTGTTTTGATTGCCTTAGAGTAAGACAGTGAGATCACTGCAATCTTCTATGAAGTAAACCCACATATTTTCACAGAGTTTCATCTGATCTTCCTCTTCATGGTTGCTCTACGTTCTGCTCACTCCATAATTATGACATGATTTTTGTTAATGGCTTTCAAATACCATTCACTGGTCAACAATAACTCCAACTGGTGAACACAGTTCCAATGCAAGTCAATGTCTGGGGCTATCCTATCTCATTGGTCTTTCTGACTTAAAGCTAATGACTCCAAGGGATAAGCTAGTTTGAACATTTGTTTTTTCTTTTAATTTTTCTTTTTTTGTTAATCATGGTAACATATTTTCTAATGATCATTTGGGCTTAGGCATTTTTTCCCATGATATCTGATTCTATTGCTGGTACATACATTAGACTGAGTCCAATGACATTTGGGATTTCCAAACTCATTATCATATGCCTGAACTAAGCACAAAAGAGTACATTTACCTGGGCCTAAGATATATACTGAAGCAGGGATGCTTTCATTTATTTATTAATTTAGTCAAATAAAATACTAAACAAACAAGAAAATTGTCAAGTGGTATGAAGGTTTATGCAAAGTAATAAACAGTTGGCTGAGAAATTATTTTGGCTTGGGTGATTGATGGAGGCCCCTGTGAGGACGTTTTATTTAAAAAAAAAAATGATTGGGACCACAAGTCCCTCCCAACAGGAGACTTGCACAAACATCTTAGATAGCCTTCATCCACCAGAGGGAAGACAGCAGAAGCAAGAAGAACAGAAGCAAGAAGAACTACAGAAGCAAGAAGACAGCAGAAGCAAGAAGAACTACAGTACTGCATCCTCTGGAACAAACACCACATTCACAGAAAGATAGACAAGATGAAAAGGGAGAGGGCTATGTACCAGACGAAGGAACAAGATAAAACCCCAGAAAAACAACTAAATGAAGTGGAGATAGGCAACCTTCCAGAAAAAGAATTCAGAATAATGATAGTGAAGACGATCCAAGACCTCGGAAAAAGAATGGAGGCAAAGATCGAGAATATGCAAGAAATGTTTAACAAAGACCTAGAAGAATTAAAGAACAAGCAAACAGAGACGAACAACACAATAACTGAAATGAAAAATACACTAGAAGGAATGAATAGCAGAATAACTGAGGCAGAAGAACGGATAAGTGACCTGGAAGGCAGAATGGTGGAATTCACTGCTGTGGAACATAATAAAGAAAAAGGAATGAAAAGAAATGAAGAGAGCCTAAGAGACCTCTGGGACAACATTACACACAACAACATTTGCATTATAGGGGTCCCAGAAGGAGAAGAGAGAGAGAAAGGACCTGAAAAAATATTTGAGAGATTATAGTTGAAAACTTCCCTAACATGGGAAAGGAAATAGCCATCCAAGTCCAAGAAGCACAGAAAGTCCCATCCAGGATAAATACAAGGAGAAACATGCCAAGACACATAGTAATCAAATTGGCAAAAATTAAAGACAAAGAAAAATTATTGAAAGTAGCAAGGGAAAAATGACAAATAACATACAAGGGAACTCCCATAAGGTTAACAGCTGATTTCTTAGCAGAAACTCTACAAGCCAGAAGGCAGTGGCATGATATACTTAAAGTGATGAAAGGGAAGGAACTACAATCAAGATTACTCCACCTGGCAAGGACTTAATTCAGATTTGATGGAGAAATTAAAAACTTTACAGACAAGCAAATGCTAAGAGAATTCAGCACCACCAAACCAGCTCTACAACAAATGCTAAAGGAACTTCTCTAAGTGGGAAAAACAAGAGAAGAAAAGGACCTACAAAAACAAACCCAAAACAATTAAGAAAATGGTAATATGTACATACATATAGATAGTTTCCTTAAACGTGAATGGGTTAATGCTCCAACCAAAAGACACAGGCTTGTTAAATGGATACAAAAACAAGACCCATATATATGTTGTCTACAAGAGACCACTTCAGACCTAGGGACACATACAGACTGAAAGTGAGTGGATGGCAAAAGATATTCCATGCAAATGGAAATCAAAAGAAAGCTGGAGTAGCTATACTCATATCAGATAAAATAGACTTTAAAATAAAGAATGTTACAAGAGACAAGGAGGGACACTACATAATGATCAAGAGATCAATCCAAGAAGAAGATATAACAATTATAAATATATATGCACCCAACATAGGAGCACCTCAATACATAAGGCAACTGCTAACAACTATAAAAGAGGAAATTGACAGTAATACAGTAATAGTGAGGACTTTAACACCTCACTTACAACAATGGACAGATCAGCCAAAGAGAAAATTAATAAGGGAACACAAGCTTTAAATGACACAATAGACCAGCTAGATTTACTTGATATTTATAGGACATTCCATCCCAAATCAGCAGATTACACTTTCTTCTCATGTGCACACGTAACATTCTTCAGGATAGATCACAGCTTGGGACACAAAGCAAGCCTCAGTAAATTTAAGAAAACTGAAAACATATCAAGCATTTTTTTGACCACAAGGCAATGAGATTAGAAATCAATTAGAGGGAAAAAAACATAAAAATCAAAAACATATGGGGGATAAACAATACGTAACTAAATAACCAAGAGATCACTGAAGAAATCAAAGAGGAACTCAAAAAATACCTAGAGACAAATGACAATGAAAATACGATGATCCAAAACCTATAGGATACAGCAAAAGCATTTCTAAGGGGGAAGTTTATAGCTATACAAGCCTACCTCAAGAAACAAGAAACATCTCAAATAAACAATCTAACCTTACACCTAAAAGAACTAGAGAAAGAAGAACAAACAAAACCAAAAGTTAGCAGAAGGAAAGAAATCATAAAGACCAGAGCAGAAATAAATGAAATAGAAGCAAATAAAACAAAAACAAAGATCAATAAAACTAAAGTCTGGTCCTTTGAGAAGATAAACAAAATTGATAAACCATTAGGTAGACCCATCAAGAAAACGAGGGAGAGGACTCAGATCAATAAAATTAGAAATGAAAAAGGAGAAGTTACAACAGACACTGCAGAAATACAAAGCATCCTAAGAGTCTACTACAAGCAACTCTATGCCAATAAAATTGAAAACCTGGAAGAAATGGACAAATTCTGAGAAAGGTATAAACTTCCAAGACTGAACCAGGAGGAAATAGAAAATATGAACAGACCAATCACAAGTAATGGAATTGAAACTGTGATTAAAAATCTTCCAACAAACAAAAGCCCAGGACGAGATGGCTTCACAGGTGAATTCTATTAAACATTTAGAGAAGAGCTAACACCCATCCTTCTCAAACTCTTCCAAAAAATTGCAGAGGAAGGAACACTTCCAAACTCAATCTATGAGGCCACCATCACCCAGACACCAAAAGCAGACAAAGACACTACAAAAAAAGAAAATTACAGGCTAATATCACTGATGAATATAGATGCATAAATCCTCAAGAAAATACTAGCAAACAGAATCCAACCACACATTAAAAGGATCATACACCATGATCAAGTGGGATTTATCACAGGGATGCAAGGATTCTTCAATATAAGCAAATCAATCAATGTAATACACCATATTAACCAATTGAAGAATAAAGACCATATGATCATCCCAATAGATGCAGAGAAGGCTTTGACAAAATTCATCACCGATTTATTATTAAAAACTCTCCAGAAAGTGGGCATAGAGGGAACCTACCTGAACATAATAAAGGCTATACATGACAAACCCACAGCAAACATCATTCTCAATGGTGAATAACTGAAAGCCTTTCCTCTAAGATCAGGAACAAGACAAGGATGTCCACTCTCACCACTATTATTCAACATAGTTTTGGCAGTCCTAACCACGGTAATCAGAGAAGAAAAAGAAATATAAGGAATACAATTTGGAAGAGAAGAAGTAAAATTGTCACTGTTTGCAGATGACATGATACTATACATACAGAATCCTAAAGATGCCACCAGAAAACTATTAGATCTAATCAGTGAATTTGGTAAAATTTCATGATACAAAATTAATGCACAGAAATCTCTTGCATTCCTGTACACCAATCATGAAAAATCTGAAAGAGAAATTAATGAAACCCTCCCATTTACCATTGCAACAAAAAGAATAAAATACCTAGGAATAAACCTACCTTGGGAGAAAAAAGAAATGTATGCAGAAAACTCTAAGACACTGATGAAAGAAATTAAAGATGATACCAACATTTGAAGAGATAAACCATGTTCCTGGATTGGAAGAATCAATATTGTGAAAATAACTATACTACCCAAAGCAATCTACAAATTCAATGCAATCCCTATCATATTACCAATGGTATTTTTTACAGAACTAGAACAAAAATTCTTATTATTTGTATGGAGACACAAAAGACCCCGAATAGCCAAGGCAGTCTTGAGGGAAGAAAACAGAGCTGGAGGAATCAGACTTCCTGACTTCAGACTATACTAAAAAGCTACAGTAATCAAGACAATATGGTACTGGCACAAAAACAGAAATATAGATCAATGGAACAAGATAGAAAGCCCAGAGATAAACCCACACACCTGTGGTCAACTGATCTATGACAAAGGAGACAAGTATATACAATGAAGAAAAGACAGCCTCTTCAATAAGTGGTGCTGGGAAAACTGGACAGGTACATGTAAAAGAAGAAATTAGAACACTCCCTAACACCATACACGAAAATAAACTCAAAATGGATTAGAGAACTTATGTAAGATCAGACACTATAACACTCTTAGAGGAAAACATAGGAAGAACACTCTTTGACAAATCACAGCAAGATCTTTTTTATCCATCTCCTAGAGTAATGGAAATAAAAACAAAAATAAACAAATGGGACCTAATGAAACTTAAAAGTTTTGCACAGCAAAGGAAACCATAAACAAGATGAAAAGACAACCTTCAGAATGCGAGAAAATATTTGCTGACAAATCAACGGACAAAGGATAAATATCCAAAATATATAAACAGCTCATGCAGCTCAATATTAAAAAAAACAAACAACCCCATCCAAAAGTGAGCAGAAGACCTAAAGGGACATTTCTCCAAAGAAGACGTACAGATGACCAAGAAGCACATGAAAAGCTGCTCAACATCACTAATTATTAGAGAAATGCAAATCAAAACTACAATGAGTTATCACCTCATACCAGTTAGAATGGGCATCATCAGAAAATCTACTAACAACAAATTCTGGAGAGGGTGTGGAGTAAATGGAACCCTCTTGCACTGTTGGTATGTATATAAATTAATACAGCCACTATGGAGAATAGTATGGACGTTACTTAAAAAATTAAAAATAAAATTACCATATGATCCAGCAATCCCACTACTGGGCATATACCCAGAGAAGACCATAATTCAAAAGGACAAAAACACCCCAATATTCATTGCAGCACTATTTACAATAGCCAGATTGTGGAAGCAACCTAAATGCCCATCAAGAGAAAAATGGATAAAGGAGATGTGGTACATATATACAGTGGAATATTATTCTGCCATAAAAAGGAATGAAATTGGGTCATTTGTAGCCACGTGGTTGGATCTAGGGATTATCATACAGAGTGAAGTAAGTCAGAAAGAGATAAACAAATATCGTATAGTAACACATGTATGTGGAACCTAGAAAAGTGGTACAGATGAACTGGTTTGCAGGGCAGTAGTTGAGACACAGATGTAGAGAACAAACCTATGGACACCAAGGCAGGGAAAATGGTGGGGGTGGGGGTGATGGTGTGGTGAATTGGGAGATTGAGATTGACATGTATACACTGATGTGTATAAAATGGATGCCTAATAAGAACTTGCCATATAAAAAAATAATTTTTTAAAAAATTAAAAAAAATCAGAATTAAAAGAAGACATTAGCTATGAAAAGATTATGTGTTGAAATTTCCAGGAGCGATGAATATCTATGGCAAAGGTCCTTAACTTGGATACAAGGGGAGAGCATTTGAGGCACAGAAAAGAAGTCTAGTGTAGCTGGGGTCTAGTGAGTGTGGAAAGAGTGTTCGGACATGGTCCAAGGGGTAGGAAGGGAACAGACCACTTAGGTGTTTGTAAACCAGGGTAAGGGGATTGGGTTTTATTCTGAGTGTGATGGAAGACATTAGAAGGTATTGAATAAGTGATATGATCTTGTTTATGTTTTAGGAAGGTCATTCTGGCTGCTGTGGGAAGTATAATACAAATTTTAGAGACAGCAGCACTAGAAGCAGCTAGAAGATAATTATAGGGATTCAGGTGAGGGATTATTATGGTAACTTGGATTAAAGTGATACTAGAGGAATATTGCAAATTAGAGGAGTTTGGGATGCTTGTGAATGTTAAATCTTATTGATTGTGAGACTAAAATTGTGACTGGTGCCATAAGGAAATGACATATCTTAAAGGAATATGTGTTGTTGGCATGTTAGGCCCTGGGAATTTTAATCATAACTTAGTTAGATTATATTTGGTACATAATTTGGCTTTAGCATGCCTCTATATCCTCAAATACATTAAAAATATGTCACCTAAATATGTGAGGAAAGAATAAAGTGAATACACAGTGTTGTTTTAATTTAAGAGTTTAGGTAAATTACAAAATTACTTGAGATGCTTTTGGCTGTATATAGCAGAAAATATCAAGCCAAATATATTTAAACAGAAAGGACATTTATTTTCTTCCATTTTTGGTAATCAAAAGGGTTAAGTGGGGTCCAGGTATAATAAACCGTAGTTCAATGGAGTCATTGAAAATTCAGGTTTTTTTTCTGTAACTCTGCTCTGCCATTCTTGATCTGAAGAATGGTTCTCAGGGGAACCAAGATGGCTCTCTGTGACATTTGGGAGATTATTTTCCTTGCTGGTGTCTATTAGGGGAAAGATGGAGAGTATAAGCCTTCTCTCCAGTTTGATTGGGCCATCTTAGGTCATAGGCTCATCCTGGGACCAATATCATTTTCCTGGGCAATGATAGGCTCACCATTAGGCTAGGCTAATTAGGATTTCTCCAAGGAAGAGGGGAGGGTGAATGGCTGAATAAAATCATGGTTCTTATAGGAAAGAAGGAAGACTTGTTGGGTAGGTAATCAACAGTATCTATGACAATTACCTAGCATTCATTTTAATGTTTTAATAAAATCAGTAAACACTATTTGCATTTTAAGATCTTAGAGGATCAAAAATGTGGTGTGAATAATTCTTGAAATAATAAAAAAGCTTTACCTTATTAGGAAAAAATGTAGTGAAACAACCTCAGAGACACAGTTATTCAAATCAAATTCAAAGATCTTAAATCACAGAAATGTGGTAACTTAATTTTCTATCCCAAGCTAAAGGAAAATTTATGAGACAGGTATAATGTACTGTGTTGTGGACTGTTGGAATCTGAACAAGTTGTCTTCCTTGATTTTCACATTTTGATATGTTTTTCTTCCCATTCCCACCTACCTCTTTTCTTTAAATTCTTGTTAGATTTTTCTCTTTTGCAAAATAATGGCACATTAATAACGTGGCAGACCTTATTTTCTATGTCTCTGTAATGACATTAGCAGAGGTCCTCTGAAGTGATTGATGTTAAGATAGAGTCCAAGGAAAATGATGTGTTTGAAAGACCATGGTCTGACCTTCATGATAACATGCCATGCAAGGTACTACGTCAATGTGGTAATTATACTGTGCAGACAAAAATGAAATCTACTGTTTTGATAGGTATTAATTTTGATTGAGCTCAGATTGCAACTTGCAATTAAAAATTCATAGATGATCATCCATTCAGGTAACAATGGTTAGAAGCTAAATAACACTACTTTGTATCAATTGTATACATAAGACATGCATGCCGCTTTCTATTTTGTTCAAAGTACCCTATTTTTAGTAAACTAGTAAACTCCTCTTATTTATCTCCTTCATTTATTTCCCTAAAAGCCTTAATTTGACTAAACATAAGCAGAATATTTTTATAGTGTTTCTTTAAAATCACTCTTCTGGTGGATTCCTATTAAAGGTAAGTTCCAAAGTACAGTTACTTATTAAATTGCTACATTATTTATTCATCATTTACATGCAATTGGGGAAGGGAGGGAGGAAGGAATACTTCTAACTGTGAACTTGGTCCTTATTTTAATTTAAAAGTGCTCATATTTGAAAGTGGGCAAAGCTTTCATTGGAGCAGAAAACTATGCACTTTGGCACAATTTATATTTATTTTCAGAATAGCAATGTATCCTTAACTATCCTTCTGGATAGAATTTGGTCAATCTACAGAAATAATAATTATAAAACTCCAGCTATGGTCTACTCTCTTCTTGACAGTATTTTTGACACTTTTGATTCCCTTCTTTTTTCATCCAATTACTTCTGACACAATACTTTCTTCTGATTTCCCTCCTACCACTCTACATCCCTTTTTAGTACACTTCACTGGCTCTTTTTTGCTCGGTTACACCTTAAATGAAATTGTCTCCTAAGGTTCTCTTCTACTCGTCTTTACTGCCCTCTTCTCCTCAACGTTCTCTTTCTTCAACCCCCTTCCTCTTCTAAGTAACCTCATCCATTCCCACGGATTTAACTCTCATTTATATGCCTATGACATCCACAACTGCATCTTTACCCCTTCCTTCTCAAAACCAGACCTCATCTCCCAATAGCTGGCCAGACAGCTCTCCTTGGCTATTCCACAGATGTCTGACCCTCTAGATATGACCTGCACTGAACTCATCTCAAATAATTGCTCCTATGTATGTTAACTACTGGTTCCCCCTCCACCACTACCCAGAAACCATAAAGTTTTCTGATCCCTCCCCTCCCTCAACCCTTACATCTAATTGGTACCTACACATATTATAATCCCATCCCTGAAATGTCCCTTAATTCTCTCTCCTCCTTTCCTAGACCAGTGCCACTCTACTACTTCTGCTTCCCAGTATTAACTGGACCATGTTAATCAATATCTTTTATCTGTACTCCTTGCCTCTAGTCTCTTCATGCTTCCACCCAGTGTCTGTTTTCATCCATTCCAACAAATCCCTTTATTTCCTATTATTTGAAGAATAAAGTCTAGACTCTCAAATGCCCTTCACTGCTTCTCAGCCTTGTTTTCAGTCTCATTCCCATCCATATCCTATTTCAGCCACATCAGAATTGCTTGTTTCCAAACATGTCATGTATTTTCATACTAAAAATTTTATTATTGTTATTATATTGCTTTTTCTCAAGCTCTTTCCCCTGCCTCCATTTCTCTCTTCATTTTCCTCAAAATCATACTGCCTCTACTTCTTTGTACTTGCTGTTCCTTTGGCTCGAAACAATATTTCCTCAGCACTTAGCATGGCAAGTTCCTTCTTATTGTTTAAATCCCAGATGAAATATCACCTCTTCATAGGTCGTTCCTGGCCATCCACACCAAAGGAAACTCTCATCCAGCAGTTGTCCCATAACCCAGCATGATATTGCTATACTTCAGATTACTCATAACTCTCAGAAATTCTCCTGTTTGTGTATTTACTTCTGCCTCCCCAACTAGAGTATAATGTACTTGAAGAAAGGACTTTGTCTTATTTGCTGCTGCTCCTCAACTCCTAAAACAGTGTTTGGCACATAGTAGGTGGTCAATAGATATGGTTGAATGAATAACTGAATTTAGATATTTTTCAGTGAGGTGATATGATTTGTTTCTTTGATATACCATGTACTTATTGCTAAATCAGGTCAGACAAGAACCCCCTTTCTGCCCTTATTTCTTCCTTCTAGATGGGTATAGTTTTCGTGGACATTTTTTTCTACTTATGAACCTTTTCTTTTAATTAAATTATATGCCTTTGAAGTGAGAGGGGAAAAGCAAGGAAATATTGTTGATATTAACTTGGAGACACAACCAGACTGAACCCATGTGATTAATACCCAGTTCTCCTCGGTCACCACAGTGTGGAGAAAGAAATGTACTTGGTTAGGAAACCCCAGGATGCAGAGACAAGAGACATGTATTCCTGTCCTTGCTCTGACACCAACATTCATCATTATGGTGAGTAGGTTCTTCAAGCTCTATGGAATCAGAATCATAATTTGGGAGATGAAGGTTGAATTAAATGGTCTCAAAAGTCTCTTTTACCTTTAGAGTTCTGTGCCTCTTTGACTCTTCAATTCAACTCAATCATTCACTCAACAAATACTGAATACCTTCCTATGCAAAGTACCATGTTGGATGATAGAAATACAGTCGATGGTCTCCTGCCCTCAGGGAGCTTACAGACTAATGGCAGGGGCAGACATTTGTAAATGACCACATGGCACTATTCCTGGATTGAAACAGGTATCTCTATGGAACCAAAAACACCCCACATTTCACATCCTTTTTGCCAGAGAACCTGCTCTGACATAACAATTAGGTCTAATTTTCAGGATCTTCTTATTGGAGGGTAAGTCAAATTTTTTATTTCAAAGAAGTATTTGCATATAGAAAGTTTGCTTGAGCATTTTTATAGTACTCAAACATGGAGTGGATTTTTTAAGCTGTTATTATAATTTTTCAAGTTCACAACCCCTTGTTCCTGCCTTTAGGGGGTAGGTGGGGAGGAGGTACATAGAAGAAAAGTATAAAATACCATTAAGGTATCCATGCTGATAAATTCAGCCTTGAATAGTGCTTTGCATTCTAATCTCATTATTAAGCTCTCAGTCTCATGGAAGCACATATTCATTCATATTCAAGAATCACTGTCTTCTGTAACTATCTTCTGTCCAACTTCAAGGAACTTAGTAGAGAAGAAGGAAAGGCAATCTTTCTCTTTCAGTAACTCCCTCTTATTCTTGCCCCTCGTGTCTGTGTGCATTCTGGGCACTTCCCAGCTGCATCCCATCCCATGCCTGAGGAGGAAGGATTGTTTGAGAACATTTGTGTTGTTCTTTGTCATCAGCATGGGGTATGTGTACATATAGTTGTGCTGTCTATTCACTCCATGTGGAAGTGGTGCAGTGTGGGCTTCTGCACCCCCCCCAATCCTCACCCCTGGCATATTTTTATAGGTAATGAATACTCCCTTCCTTTGTTCCCTCTTCTGTAACACCAAGGCACGCTGAACCACAGGGATCTGGGCTTGGCTGGCCTCTCAGAATTTCCCAATGCTACCTTCTGTATAACCTACTGGGCCTATCTTATCCCATTCCCAGAATCCTGGATACCTTCTTCATTCCCTTCCAAGTTCCCTTCGTAGAAAATAGAAGCAAGCTCTGTACCATATTTCCAAGCCACCCTCTATGGAAGATTGTATTTTCCAAAGACGGCTGTTAGATTATCTCCCACACCTCATGTTCTTCTTTAATGAGACCTTATCACCACCCACATCATAACAAGAAGACTATTTCCATAAGTGACTTGCTCAAACAATAGAATGAATTAGAAGGGATGTTCTGGAACTTCTGAGGCTAGTACATGAGAAGTCTTGCAGCTTCTGCCTGGAATGCTTGCTCTGGGATGACCAGTCCTTCTCAGACCTCCCACACCATCTCAATGCTGTGAGAAGCCACAAGTCACAGAGAGAGGCCACACTGAGCTCCAAGCTGACAACCAGCATCAATTTCTAGCAATATGAGTGATTTTGCACACCTGTCCTGTGAACCTTCAGAAATCTCCAGATCCAGTTGCTACCTGATGGATACTGCATGAGAAATACCAAGCAAGACTCTCCAGCTGAAATTACTCAACCGATAGAACCACGGAGATAACATATTGTTAAGCCACTAAGTTTTGAGCTAGTTTGTTATGCAGTTGTAGATAACTAAAACACCTTATGAGAGAGTCTATTGGGTCAAACCTTTGAAGGAGGAAGGACAAGTTCAATGTTCCTTTTCCTCCCCCACCCCCACAATCCAGGGAGGGGTTAAGAAAGAGGCAATAGCTTCCTCCTGTCTTCCTCTCCCTCTCTAGTCTTCTACGAAGAAAGTGAGGTGGAGATGTCATGGTGCCTTCAGGATATTCTTGAATGAATCACCCAGCTCAATGATTATGGTGTATCTATTTGGACATCAGCCTTTTGCTGGGGTAAAGGGTAAGTGTGAGATGGGGAGCACTTAATTTTCCTTCATAATCATCATTATGCTACTCATATAATAATAATATAGACAGGTTGCAAATCTCCATAAATATATACTGAACTTTTTTCTTGAGATAAGATAAATGTACTTTATCAAGGAACCTAATTATCCTTTAGTTTAGTAAATCTTAGTTTTAATGTGAATTAGAATCACCTAGGAAATTGGCTTAAAAATTCTGAATCCTGACTCTATCCCTTGGAAAGTCTGAATTTGTAGGTCTCTAGTGGGGCCCAGAGATCTGCATTGTAAAATAAAAGTAGCCCAGGTGATTTTTTGTAGACATTCAAGGGACCACATCATGAAAAATTCTTTTTGATCCTTTCTCCTTTGAAATTTGTGTCAACTTTTCTGAATCCCTAAACCTTTTAAAATGTCTCTGAAACTTTTAAAGTTATTTTTACCTCATGTAAGACAGCCTTTAACAGAACAGGATCTTGGACAAAAATTGACAGTGAGATAAATGGAAAGAATTGAAATATATTTAGAGATGAAGGAATTCATTAGAAATTGGAGGCTGACTGAAGATAGACTGAATTCATAGAATATTAAGAAAGAGAAGTTTTATGTGAGACCCTCCCTAAACTAATTTCCTGGTGTAGCCTTGTGGGTGAATGTAGTCAGTAAAAGGGCAATGCAGTGTGGAATATTGGAAAGGGAGTCTGGCAGGAAAGTGTGCCCTGTCTCCAGCACTTCCAAGGGGAGAACAAGTAGATTACCTGGCTAGCCTCATAGACTTACTTCTCAGTCTTCCACAGAAGGCAGGGACTCAGTAGCCTCCTTGATGAGGACACTCCCACCCCAAGCATATGCATATTCAATTCCATTCCCATAACTCACTAGGGAGCATTCAGATCTGCGGTTTGGCCTCCTGAAGCCAAGTCTCCAGGGCCATAGCAGTGACCTCAGCCTGGAGAGGCTTTTGAGTGCAAATGCCAATCTCCCATCGCATTAGTAAAATTATGGAGCAAGGCAATGTTTGTACCTTTCTGAGGAACTAAAAATTAGATTTCCTGTATTTTACATTGCCTGGTCACCATATCCACCAGAATAAATTAGAGAATCACCATGAAATAATTATTAAAATAAGGAGTTGATCCATCTACATATTTCTAGAATTTAACTCTCACACAAAACATTAAGATTTTTGTAAATTGTTGAGGCCATTGGAAAATAGTCATAATTTAAAACTTTCTTCTGTGATTTCCTCAGTCAGTAGCACATCCAACCCAGGAAAATGGAGAAACATAAGGAGGGAAAAAGAGCTATGATTCCTGTGGCTTAGACTTGAGACTAGCTAGATGTTTACTAAATTAATTTCCAGTGATTCCTGGGCATGCATTTCCCAGCTTTCTTTGCAGTGAACAAAAATGTGTGGGGACCATGAGCTTGAATTTGTCATAGTGGAATTTGGAGATAAGTGCTACATGCAACTTCAAGCCTTGGTCCATGGAACATTCTCACATGCTCTTGTCACATCATTGGCTTTCACCCTATCACTGGCTTCATGCAGAGAAGGATGAAGCCTGGGAAGATGGTGCTACTACAGTGTGTCAGAAGACTGCATCCCCGAATGACTGTATGGAGCAGAAACCCTTGCTGATTCCATCTGATTGTGATGTGAGCAAGTAATAAACTCTTAATGTGTTTATTCACTCTGATTATGGGCTTCATTTTAACATTTGGCAAATTCTAGTCCAGGTTATAAATATGACCTGTTTACTAATATGTTGGGGGACCTGACTTTTTCAGCTTCATATTTCCTTTGAGAACCAGCATGAGGGTTTGAGTCCCATGTGTACCCACCTCTGGAATTCAGAACTCACTGGCCACATTTGGGTAAAATATGTCAGATACATTAGAGATCTATTTGCACTAGACATTGTTCAATGTTCTGGGAGAGAATTTATCCTCAGGCACAGAGATCCAGGAAGATGGCTTGGTGTGATAACAAAGAGGTGGTTGTGTAAGGGAAATGGTTGCTGTGAATATGGCTTAATATTTGGTTTTGAATTCTTCCCTGGCCCAGTGCCAGCTGCCTGGATCCTAGGGAGAGAGAGAGAAATTTGGTGATAAAAACTGAAGAAGTTGTGTAACCTGTATTTTCTTCACTTGTGTGTGAAAACCACTACATTTGCTTTGCTGAGTGAAGTAAATCAATCTCAGTTTCTGTACATCCAGGTTTGCAGGATTTTCAAACTCGGTCATGGTTTGGTGATTGTTCACCCTGTGCTAGGCTCTTTACAGCAACCAAGATGCTTTCCCATCTTAGAAAGGATGGAAACCCTTCAGTCCATCACTGACTTTTATGAGATGCTCATGTTTAAGGCTCCCTGTTCCATTAAAAAGTGGGTGGCTCTGTGATCTGGTTAGGAAGACTTCTAAATGATCAGTCCTCAAGCCTTTATCCAACCTTTTCCCAGAGGTCCTGCTTCCCTTGAGTATGGGTGGAAGGTGGGGGGGGGGCACAATTACATTCCTCAAGGAAAGTAATCACTGAATTCCTTCTAACTCAGGGAAGCCACTAGAGATTGGGTAATTCTTTCTCTTTAGTTCAAACATCCCTTTTATCCCTCTTCCTGACTTATTCTATCTTTGTGGACCTGAAATATAAAAGCTGTGTACTCTCCCCCAAGTTGTGGGAGAAGGAGAAGTTATACTTTTAAAAACACAATTTGTGGCGTCTTCCTCTGGGTTGGTGAAGGTGGAGGTTTTTATTCATTTGTAAGTTTACATCAGCAAAAACAAAATAAACAAGAAAGCTAAAAGCAAGAACAAACAAAAAGAAAGCAAAAAAAAAAGCAATAAATAAAAATAAATAAATAAGAACAAGTTTTTCTTTTTTCACATCTTTATTGGAGTATAAATGTTTTACAATGTTGTGTTAGTTTCTGCTGTACAAAAGTGAATCAGGTATATGTATACATATATCCCCATATCCTCTCCTTCTTGAGCCTCCCTCCCACCCTCCCATTCCCATTCCTTTAGGTCATCACAAAGAACAGAGGTGATTTCCCTGTGCTATGCAGCAGCTTCCCACTAGCCATCCCCTTTACATTTGGTAGTGCATATAAGTCAATGCTACTCTCTCACTTCATCCCAGCTTCCCCTTCCCTCACATGCCCTCAATTCCATCTCTACATCTGCGTCTTTATTCCTGCCCTGCTACTTGGTTCATCAGCAACACTTTTTAAAATTCCATATATATGCATTAGCATATGGTATTTATTTTTCTCTTTCTGACTTACTTCACTCTGTATGACAGATTCTAGGTCCATCCACCTCATTAAAAATAGTGAGTTAAATTAAAAATAACTCAATTTCATTCCTTTTTATGGCTTAGAAATATTCCATAGTATATATGTGCCACATCTTCTTTATCCATTTACCTGTTAATGGACATTTAGGTTGGGTCCATGTCCTGGCTATTGTAAATAGTGCTGCAATGAACACTGTAGTACATGTATATTTTTGAATTATGGTTTCCTCAGGGTATATGCCCAGTAGTGGGATTCCTGGGTCATATGGTAGTTCTATTTTTAGATTTTTAAGGAACTTCCATACTGTTCTCCATAGTGGCTGTATCAATTTACATTTCCAACAACAGTGCAAGAGGGTTCCCTTTTCTCCACACCCTCTCCAGTATTTACTGTTTGTAGATTTTTTTGAGGATGGCCATTCTGACCTGTGTGAGGTGATACCTCATTGTAGTTTTGATTTGTATTTCTCTAATAATTAATGATGTTGAACATCTTTTCATGTATTTGTTGGCTATCTGTATGTTTTCTTTGGAGAAATGTCTATTTAGGTCTTCTGCCCATTTATGGACTGGGTTGTTTGTTTTTTTGATATTGAGCTGCTTGTATATTTTGGAGGTTAATCCTTTGTCAGTTGCTTCATTTGCAAATAATTTCTCCCATTCTGAGTGTTGTCTTTTCATCTTGTTTATGGTTTCATTTGATGTGCAAAAGCTTTTAAGTTTCATTAGGTTCAATTTGTTTATTTTTGTTTTTATTTCCATTTCTCTAGGAGGTGGGTCAAAAAGGATCTTCCTGTGATTTATGTCATAGAGTGTTCTGTCTATGTTTTCCTCTAAGAGTTTGGTAGTGTCTGAACTTACATTTACGTCTTTAATCCATTTTGAGTTTATTTTTGTGTATGGTGTTAGGGAGTGTTCTAATTTCATTATTTTACATGTAGCTGTCCAGTTTTCCCAGCACCACTTATTGAAGAGGCTGTCTTTTCTCCACTGTATATTGTTGCCTCCTTTGTCAAAGATAAGTTGACCATATGTGCATGGGTTTATCCTTGAGCTTTCTATCCTGTTCCATTGATCTATAATTCTGTTTTTGTGCCAGTACCATACGGTCTTGATTACTGTAGCTTTGTAGTATAGTCTGAAGTCAGGGAACCTGATTCCTCTAGCTCAATTTTTCTTTCTTAAGATTGCTTTGGCTATTCGGGGTCTTTTGTGTTTCCACACTAATTGTAAAATTTCTTGTTCCAGTTCTGTGAAACATGCCATTTGATAGGTATTGCATTGACTCTGTAGATTGCTTTGGTTAGTATAGTTATTTTCACAATATTGATTCTTCCAGTCCAGGATTGTAGTATATCTTTCCATCTGTTTATGTTAT
Organism: Stenella coeruleoalba; assembly: GCF_951394435.1. Classification (NCBI taxonomy): domain Eukaryota; kingdom Metazoa; phylum Chordata; class Mammalia; order Artiodactyla; family Delphinidae; genus Stenella; species Stenella coeruleoalba. The sequence continues at coordinate 128,497,340 of NC_137150.1, read as the reverse complement.
CTTTGATTTCTTTTATCAGTATTTTATAATTTTCTGAGTACAGGTCTTTTTCTTCTTTAGGTAGGTTTATTCCTAGGTATTTTATTCTTTTTGTTGCGATGGTAAATGGGATTGTTTCCTTAATTTCTCTTTCTTATCTTTCATTGTTAGTGTATAGGGAAGCAAGGGATTTCTGTGCATTAATTTTGTATCCTGCAACCTTACCATATTCACTGATTACCTCTAGTAGTTTTCTGGTGGCATCTTTAGGATTTTCTATGTATAGTATCATGTCATTGGCAAACAGTGACAGTTTTGATTCTTCTTTTCAATTTGTATTATTTTATTTCTTTTTCTTCTCTGATTGCTGTGGCTAGGACTTCCAATACTATATTGAATAATAGTGGTGAGAGTGGACATCCATGTCTTGATCTTGACCTTAGAGGAAATGCTTTCAGTTTTGAATCATTGAGAATGATGTTTGCTGAGGGTTTTTCATACATGGCTGTCATTATGTTGAGGTAGGTTCCCTCTATGCCGACCTTCTGGAGAGTTTTTTTTATCATAAATCGGTGTTGAATTTTGTCAAAAGCCTTTCCTACATCTATTGAGATGATCATATGGTTTTTATTTTTTAATTTGTTGATATGGTGTATCACATTGATTGTTTTGTGTATATTGAAGAATCCTTGCATCCCTGGGATAAATCCCACTTGATCACGGTGTATGATCTTTTTAATGTGTTGTTGGATTCTGTTTGCTAGTATTTTGTTGAGGATTTTTGCGTCTCTCTTCATCAGTGATATTGGTCTCTAATTTTCTTTTTTTGTGATATCTTTGTCTGGTTTTGTTATCAGGGTTATGGTGGCCTCATAGAATGAGTTTGGGAGCATGCCTCCCTCTGCAATTTTTTGGAAGAGTTTGAGAAGGATAAGTATTAACTCTTCTCTAAATGTTTGATAGAATTCTCCTGTGAAGACTTCTGGTCCTGGACTTTTGTTTGCTGAAAGATTTTTAATTACAGTTTCAATTTCATTACCTGTGATTGGTCTGTTTATATTTTCTAATTCTTCGTGGTTCAATCCTGGTTCAACACTTTTCTAAGAATTTGTCCATTTCTTCCAGTTTGTCCATTTTATTCACATATAGTTGCTTGTAGTAGTCTTTTATGATCTTTTGGATTTCTGCAGTGTCAGCTGTAGTCTCTCCTTTTTCATTTCTAATTATATTGATTTGAGATCTCTCCCTTTTTTCTTGATGAATCTGGTTAAAGGTTTATCAATTTTGTTTATCTTCTCAAAGAACCAGCTTTTAGTTTTATTGATTTTTGCTATTGTTTTCTTTGTTTCTATTTCATTTATTTCTACTCTGATCTTTATGATTTCTTTCCTTCTCCTAACTTTGGATTTCCTTTGTTCTTCTTTGTCTAGTTGATTTAGGTGTAAACTTAGATAGTTTATTTGAGATTTTCTTGTTTCTTGAGGTGAGCTTGAATTGCTATGACTTTCCCTCTTAGAACTGCTTTTGTTGTGTCCATAGGTTTTGGATCATCATGTTTTCATTGTCATTTGTTTCTAGGTATTTTTTAAATTTTCCCTTTGATTTCTTCAGTGATGTCTTGGTTATTTAGCAGTGCACTGTTTAGCCTCCATGTATTTCTGTTTTTTACTGTGTTTTTCGTGTATTGATTTCTAATCTCATAGCATTGTGGTTGGAAAAGATACTTGGTAAGATTTCAATTTTCTTAAATTTTCCAAGGTTTGATTTGTGACCCAAGATGTGATCTCTTCTGGAGAACGTTCTGTGTGCACTAGAGAAGTAAGTGTATTCTTCTGCTTTTGGGTGGAGTGTCCTAAAAATATCAATTAAGTCTATCCGGTGTATTGTGTCATTTAAAGCTTGTGTTTCCTTATTTATTTCCTGTCTGGATGATCTGTCTGTTGGTGTAGGTGGGGTGTTAAAGTCCCCCACTATTATTGTGTTACTGTCGATTTCTCCTTTTATGGCTATTAGCGTTTGCCTATGTGTTGAGGTGGTCCTATGTGGGGTGCATAAATGTTTATAATTGTTATGCCTTCTTGGATTGATCCCTTGATCACTATGTAGTGTTCTTCCTTATCTCTTGTAACAGTCTTTCTTATAAAGTCTATTTTACCTGAGATGAGAATTGCTACTCCAGCTTACTTGTGATTTCCATTTCCATGGAATATCTTTTTTGATCCCTCACTTTTGGTCTGCATGTGTCCCTAGGTCTGATGTGGGTTTCTTGTAGACAGCATATATAAGGGTCTTGTTTTTGTATCCCTTCAACCAGTCTATGTCTTTTGGTTGGAGCATTTAATCCATTTACATTCTTGGTGATTATCAATATGTATTTGCCTATTACCATTTTCTTAATTGATTTGGGTTTGTTTTTGTGGGTTTTTTTATTCTCTTGTGTTTCCTGCTTAGAGAAGTTCCTTTAGCATTTGTTGTAAAGCTGGTTTGGTAATGCTGAATTCTCGTAGCTTTTGCTGGTCTGTAAAGGTTTTAATTTCTCTGTTGAATCTGAATGAGATCCTTGCTGGCTAGAGTAATCTTGGTTGTAGGTTTTTCCCTTTCATCACTTTAAATATGTCCTGCCACTCCCTTCTGGCTTTCAGAGTTTCTCCTGAAAGATCAGCTGTTAACGTTATGAGGATTCCCTTTTATGTTATTTGTTGCTTTTCCCTTGTTGCTTTTAATATTTTTACTTTGTACTTTAATTTTTGATATTTTGATTAATATGTGTCTTGGCATGTTTTTCTTTGGATTTATCCTGAATGGTATTCTCTTTGTTTCCTGGACTTGATTGACTATTTCCTTTCCCATGTCAGGGAAGTTTTCGACTATAATCTCTTCAAATATTTTCTCAGACCCTTTTTTTCTCTTCTTCTGAGACCCCTATAATTCGAATGTTGGTGCATTTAATGTTGTCCCAGACATCTCTGAGACTGTCCTCAATTCTTTTCATTATTTTTTCTTTATTCTGCTCCCTGGCAGTTATTTCCAGTATTTTATCTTCCAGCTCATTTATCCATTATTCTGCCTCAGTTATTCTGTTATTGATTTCTTCTAGAATATCTTTAATATCAGTTATTGTGTTGTTCATTACTGTTTGTTTGCTCTTTAATTCTTCTAGATCCTTGTTAAATGTTTCTTGTATTTCCTCCATTCCGTTCCTGAGATTTTGGATCATCTTTACTCTCATTACTCTGAATTCTTTTTCAGGAAGTTTGCCTACTTCATCTTCATTTATTTTCTCTTTTGGGTTTTTACCTTCCTCCTTCATCTGTAACATATTTTTTTTATCATTTATTTATTTCTTTCTTTTTTTTTTTTTTTTGATGTGTGGGGCTGTATTCCTGTCTTACTGGTTCTTTGGTTTGAGGCATCCAGCACTGGAGTTTGCAGGCATTTGTATAGAGCTGGGTCTTGGTGCCAAGATGAGGACCTCTGGGTGCCCTCACTCTGATTAATATTCCCTGGGTTCTGAGGTTCTCTGTTAATCCACTGGTTTGAACTGGGAGCTCCCACCACAGAAGCTTGGGCCTGACCTCTGGCTTGGGAACCATGATCCCACAAGGTGCATTGTGTGGTAAAAAGGAAAAAAGAAAAAAAAAAGGAGCAGTATAATAACAAAGAATAAAAAACAATATAAAATTAGAAAGATGAAAAATATATTAGGAAAAATAAAAATATAATTGAAACAACTGCAAGAAGGTAAAACAAAACTACAACAGAAAAAAAAAATAGGGCAACAAGAGAAAAGGAGCAGAACAATAACAAAATATGAAAAATAAAATAAAATTAGGAAAATAAATGATTTAATAGAAAAAATAAAAATATAAATGAATCAACAACAATGAATCAACAACAAAGTAAAACAGAACCACAATCTAAAAGAGAAAAAAAAAAGCCTTGGCTATCTAGGGCAGAATTTAGGCGGGGGTGGAACTTAGGCAGGAGCAGAGTTTAGGGTGGAGCAGGGCCTAGGCTCAGAATCCACACAACAAGAAAATGCCTTGCGGGTGAGGCCTAGGTGGCGTGACATTCAAGCATAGGTCTGGGCCTCTGCTTAGGACCTGCACAGAAAGAGAGAGGCAGCACATTCAAAGGGCAGCCTCTGGAGTGTGGAGTTCCAGAGTTTGGAGGTAAGGTCCTGGGTGAGGGTGTGTGGGTGGGATTTAGGCCCAGAACTTTGCAGGGAGTCTCCGAGTGTAGAGGTAGTGCTCTGGGTGTGGGTGTAGTGTCGGTGCTTGGGCTCTGCGTGGCAGAAGGGTGGCTCTGAGGGCAAAGGATTAGACCCAGGAGCCCAACAGGCTCCCTGGTGCCTAATTAGACAGGGAAAGTGCTGGCCACATTCCCTTCCATTCCTCTGGGCCCCCCTCCAGGGTCTCCCCCAGTGTCTTCCCTATCCCCCCACTGGACCCCTAACTGTGGGTGGGTCCCGCTGGGTGTAGGAACCCCTCCCCTCCCCCAGCCATCCCTCAGGGTTGCCGGTCCCAGAGATCTGGCCTTTACTTTTGATCTCCCTTCCCTCCCTCCCTCTCCCTCAGGACCCACTTGGCTGGAGGGGGCCTCGGTGGGCAGAGGATCAAGCCCAGGATCTCAACAGGCTCCTGCGGGCTCAAGTGGGCAGGGGAAACCTGGCCATGCTCCCTTTTGATCCTCTTCCCTCCCAATGGTCCCCTAATTTCCCCCTTTGGGTGTGGGATCCCTTCTGCTCCCCTTTCACTCTCTCCATGCCCCACATACTACCCAGGTGCTGGGGGTTCCTCCTGTCCCCTTAGGTGTCTGTGGTCCCCCACCAGTGCTGGTAGGTGCCCTAGTTGTGCGGAGACGTGAATTTCCCGTCCTCCTAGTTTGCCATCTTGACTCCACCCCCAGTTTTTCTTCTTTATAGTGCAAACAAGTCAGTTTTTCTTAATATTACATTCTGTTACAAATATTTTCAATAAAATGTACAATATTTGGAGGTAGAGTATAAATCCTTTAGTATCCGCCTGAGCATATCAAAGAAATGGAGGTATATCCTCCCCAACTCTATGTCAGAACATCATATATATTTGGCATTGTGATTGGCCTTGGTAGAAGCTATAATCTTCAGTGGAGATATCAGGTAGAAGCTGAAATGTTAATCATAAATGGATGTACCCAGAATAAAAGGCAGGGATGTTAGAGGCTAGCATGTTACTTAAACCAGAGGCAGCTGGGGCAGGTAAAATAGAAATATCCAATGAATACCAAGTGAGTTCTAGCTGATTGGATTTGTTTTTGAGCCCTCATGAGACACCTGCTAGGGACTCCCAGAAGTGCTTGGTAGTTGTGGTGATGGGAGAAGACATTCCAGGCAGCTAGATTTCTACAAAATCATGGATCCTGAGATACATGAATTAAATTTAGAGTGAATATGTTTCCATTGGATGGTGACAGCCCTTGATTCCACTTTAGCTTGATTCCGATGGTTTCCAGGGTCTACATGCTGATTCAACCCTTTCTCAAATCTATGAATCATTTCATGAACAATTCCTTTCCTAGATACCTGAAAGACTTAGAAATAGTCATGTCATTTTCCACACTGTGTGCTTCAGACTCAAATGACCTGGTAGCTTTTGTTCTCGCTGACCTGGGAAACCTAAGACCACTTTGTGAATGAGCCCAAGCTAGTAGGCTGGTGGATGTGAATCCACATGGAGGAAAACCAAGGAATGTGCAGATAGCTTCCGTGCATCATGTGAGTGATACCATCCTAGATCATCTAGCTTCCAGTCAACTTGCCAGCTAACTCACAGACATGGGAGAGACAAGTAGAATCAGATGAGCTGGCTTGGCCAGAAGAACTGCCCTCAGGATCATGAACCAAATAGTCATTCATTTAAATAACTAGGTTTTGGGGTTGTTTGTTGTGCATCACAAGCTAACTGATACATTATTAAAATCATGAAGAAATTGAAACTCTGTACAGATCTATAAATAGTAAGGAGGTTGAATCAGTAATCAATTACATCCCAACAAAGAAAAGCTCAGGACTGTGTGGCTTCACTGGTAATTTCTAACAAATATTTTAAAAGACTTAACACCAATTCTTATCAGACGCTTCCAAAAAATTGAAGAGAAGGAAACACTTCCTACACTCATTTTATGAAGCCAGAATTGCCTGTAGAAGATCTTACACCATGAACAAGTGGGATTTATCCCTGGGATGCAAGGATGGCTCAACATATGCAAATTAATAAATGCAATGCACCACATTAACAGAATAAAGGCTAATAGCCACCTGATCACCTTAATAGATGCAGAAAAAGAATTTGACAAAAAATAAAATTAAACAAATTTGACATTTCTTTTCCTTTCCTTAGAATCCTAAAATGTTTTCTATCACCTACTGTAAACAGGGCCCTCAAGATCTGGCCCCCTCTTCTGACCTCTCAGGCGTATTTCTACTTTATAGTTTCCTCTACAGCAATGTGGAAATGCTTTCATTCTCCTTGTGCACCATGCTCCTCCTTCACTTCCCTGTGCTCTCCCTCCACCTCTTTTCCACATTGTTACTTTCTATGTAGCCTTCCAATCACAGATCAGATTCCACTTCCTCCAAGAAGCCTGATGGGTCAGATGTCTCTCTGTGTTCTCTGATTCTATCCCTATCATTGCACTTAAGACTTTAAAAAAGTATGTTTACACCTCATAAGTAAACTGTGAGCTTCTTGAGGGCAAGGTTTATAGCTATTTTTTCTTGTATTCCCACTACCTATCAGGTTGCCTGCCTGTTGAATGAACACATGTTCTAGATTTCAGGAATATCAAAATAAATAAAACATGGCAGAAAATAGCACTCAAAACTTGTTGCTACTTTTTATTGTTTCTTAGAGATTAATAACAAAAATCCATGTTTTTTAATCAATTAATTTCTGTCTCTGAATTCTATTTCTCTCCTACCAAGGAGTTGCTTTCTGATTGATATGGAGGGTACTGATACAAACCAAATTAGATCAAGAGCACAGAGGATGTTTTTTCCACTAACAGTAATTATAAACAATAATGCTTACATTAAAATGCTTCAAACTAAAACACTTGAGGGTAACACTGATATCTTTCTTTTTCATAATTTTGAACTCACATTAGATGAGTTCACCTAGTTTAGCTTCCCAGACAAATTCTACAGTGTTTTAAAGTTCACCTCTACCTACCCATACAAACCCACCGAGCAGGAACGTTCATCAGCTTTTGACATTTATGAGTTACAAATGCAAGTTTTGACTGAAAGTCTTTGCTAACCTCAAGCAGAGGACAGAGGCATTTGTGTGCATGAAAGGAGCTTGGTGGCAGCCAGATGACAAGTATTACACTGATGATGGGGTTCTCGGGTATCTTGAGAGCTCCATAGTGAGCTTCATTTTTTGTTTTTTAAAAACTTTCATTTAATTTTATTTATTTTTCTTTCTGATAAGTGCTAGCCCAAGTGCCCTCTATTATATCTATGAAAACAATTTGTGTATCACAATGATCTGTTAATCCCTCTGATTCACTGTGTCTCAAAAATCACACAAATGATAACCTATGAACACATCAATAGGAATGAAGGTGGGAGAGAAGAGAGAATCCAGAAAAAACAAGAGTAATGAAAAGCTCTCAAAATCACCACCCTGATATCATTAAAAATTAAGTAAGATAAACCCACAATACACATACCCACTTTGCCCACAGAACTGTGGCAAGGCTGAGTCAGTGTGTTAAGAACAAGATATGAATATTCTGCTTGGATATCCAATCTGAAAACAAAGAGAGGAAATGACTTAGCAGGAGATTTGCTCATGAACTTCTCTGTTGATTCTGAGCACAGCAACGCAGGCTGAACTACCTGGAGATGCCACTGACTTCTGTTTGAGAAATCACCGGATAACCATTAATACCATATTTTAAAAGTTTGTTTAGGATTTCAAGTTTGTGTCATGTGTGATCCCAGTAGTGATTTTTGGAAATGCAGTTTTGAAAATGCTAATTATGAGTGGTGTTATACTAGGGATTTCGGTAAAAGTGACAGATTCATACTCTTAGTCCAATTTATAAATGGAACAGTGCTTGTTTGGATAGAGCACAGATAATTGAATAAAACGATGAAGCCAAAATAAGACTGGGCAGCAAGATGCATAGATAATCATTCAAATGAATTTTTTTCTCCATTGCAATATAAATTTAACTCAGGGGAAAAATGTGCTCCTCTTTTTGATTTTTTTCTGAGTCTCTCTGAACTTGGACAGGTCACACTTGGCTAAATCACAGCAGTGGGGATAAAGAGGTGTAGGTTGAGGAGGTGAGGACTGGTCATTTGCAATCAGACAGGTATGTTCCGGGAAGCCGATTTTATGATATAGAAGCAAAAGCAAGAGCATAATTTGGAGGATCAAAGGAAAGCCACATTTCGTGGTGTTACATAGAAAGTCATGATGTCTGTTTCTGTCCATCAGCTCTCCATTTTCAGTTCAGACACCAATCAGGAAGTTGCTAGTTCTGCAAAAGAGCAAAATAGAACTCCTACCTTACCTAGAGAACAGGCGATGGGCACATGCAGAAAACTGTCCTCAGAGTAGCTGAAGATTAGTGCCTGGCATTGAGCAAGCACAACAAAAAGTCATTCTCAGAGCAAGTGGTAAAAAGGTAAACAATGAGCCATTATTAGTGGGTGTTTGGGAGGCAGTGTCTCCATTTACTGAGGATAATTAGTGTTATCAGAAAAGTCCAGTTTTTTAAAAAGAAGATATTTAATAAAGCTTCTGAGTCAAGGAACTGAAACCAGTGTACACAAGTGTAGAAAAAAAAAAACAGTGTGGATAAGGGTCTCCACTAGCTTCTTTAGTGGAATTAACCCTTTAGTAAAGTAATGCAACATGGTGGTCTATGCTGTGCTCTCCAATATGGTAGCCACTAGTCACAGGTGGCTATTTAACATTAATTTAAATTAATTTAAATTACATAAAATAAAACTTCTTTTCCTCAGGCACATTCACCACATCAAGACCTCAATTGCCACATGGGCTCAGTGATACCAGTACTGGACAGCACAGACAGACCAGCTCCTTTATTGTGGAGAGTTCTACTGGATGGCTCTTGAAGAGCATTGTCTTGGGAACCTAGTATTGAATTTTGAGTCTGCAACTTGGCAATGGCATGGCTTCTGTTTCCTCATATTTAAAATAAGGTGAAATAATAGTACTTGCTTCCTGGAGTTGTTAGGACGACCAAACAAGAGATTTCTTTAAAAATAAAGTGTGAAGAACCATACCTGGCCCAGAGTAAGTGTAATACCAATAGTTTTAAAATGCATGGGTGTCTACTGCCTATATTCTATAGTTTGTATACATTCATGCTTATGTTACTTTTTAGTAATAATGATGGTCAACATTAAATGCACACTTACTTCTTGTGGACTAAGTGCTTTATCTGCTTTGCTTGACTTAAGTGCCAATAAAATCCCAGTAGGAAGCACCTGTTAGTATTACTTAATAGTTGAGGACACTGAGCTCAAGGTCACTCAGCTAAGAGAAAATTTTTGAACTTGACTGACTTGGAACTGCTACAGTATTTTCCAGTATGATGAGCTACCAGACTCCAAAGTCTATGCTATATTGTCTTTTGTTCTGTGAACTAAAACCAACACATGTTTCTTCTGGCTTAAATCTGAGTTAAAGAGATGATTCACAGATAACTTATGTAATAATAAGAACTAAGCATCACATAGTACTTAATACATGTGACACACTGACCTAGGAACTTTACTTGTACTATGTTAATTCATTTAATCCTCACAACAATTTTGTGATAAATGCCGTTACCACCCCATTTTGTCACTGGGCAAATTGAGGTTCAGAGAGTCTCAGTATATTGCCTAAATTCACACAGCTAGCCCATTGGGACTCAAATCTTATTTTTAATGTCTTTTTTTTCATAATCACTATGTTTACTGCCTAGGGTTTCAGTACACAGTACAAGAGTACAAAGATTGTTGGCCTAGGGGTACACTGCCTGTCCAGTGCAGAATAGATTTTGGTGCTCGAAATGGACAAAGCCAAGTAACCTCACTGAATAGCTACTGAACTACTTTAATCAAGGCTATTTCAGTCCTGCGTGCTATGTGTGCATATCCTGACTCGCCCTTTCCTTGGGGAAAATAGGGAGAAAAGTACACACACGGAAACGTACTATTAGCTGCTGCACCAAATTTGGCAAGGACTGTGGATCACAGCCTTTCAGCAGAGGTGCATTCTTCTGCTGACAAATGTTTGTGGTTCCAAGCTCTGATCCACAGGATCTCCCCCTGCACACTTCCCAGTCTCTCTCCACATCAGGTGGATCCCTGTGACAAAAGACAAAGTGATGTCTTTTGGAAATCACATCTAAGCAAAGACCAATTCTCTGCTTGCAGTTCTTAAAATAATTTTCAATGAAATAAAGCCTTCTGAGTCAGAGGATATGACATCCTCATTTGCATGATTCAGAATGGCAATGACGCCACAGATAGTGATTGAGAAGTAGTTCCCGAACTTGGAGACATTGAACAATTAAACGGGTACTGTTGTTGGCACCAAATGAACTGTCTTGGATAACTGAAGCCTGGGCCATTGGACCCAGCACAGGAAGCCGGTGGCTATCAGAACTTCACAGTAGGTGATTCCTGTTACCTCCCCAATGTTTTCCTGGAGTGGGGGGCTGACAGCCGACAGTTTTTTGAGTGAAATAGAAGTTGCTGGACTTCTTACCCAGAGCTTACAGGGTTTAGTATATGCATCGCTTTCTTTGAAAAGGCTCAGAGAATATCTATATTGTATTAGAATAGGAATTAGTAACCTGGTAGCCATGTACAGGAAAAAAATCTTGAGGGCATCTTATGAACACCTGAAAGTTGTATGCAGGTTATTTTTGTGTCCTGGGAAAAACGGCCCACAGATGCCATTATATTTTCAAGGGGATCTCTGGCCTCTAAGAGATTAGAACCGTGTTTTGATAATTGCACAGTTAAGAGATCACAGAGAAACGTTTATTACAAATTATAGTGAAGTAGAATTTTAAAAGCTGGACCACTGCTGAAGTAGCAGGGTCCATTGCAAGTAGCATCTTCATCTCTCAACATAAAAAAACCTCAAAGTTCTCATGTATGGATATTTTTAGAATGCATGAGAATGTAGACATGACTGTCATGCTGGACTTAACAAATAACAGCCCTTGTAGACTTATTATTACATCTCTTTTATTCCCTAAAATGCTTGCCATGATTTTGAAGGGAATTGCTCTGTGTACACTAGAGTAACACTTTTCATCTAAGTAGGAGTTTAAAGTCTTGGATGTGAATTGTCAGTAGTAAATGATGTCCTTTACAGATGAGGCATTGAGCGTTCTGGCTCGTAATGAGAGCCCAGCTATGCTCACCTGTTCTGCATGGTTACCACATGGGCTGCCAGAAGGCTTACTGATGATGAAGAGCTGCGTTCCTAAACTCTATAGAGACCAGCCTCTCCCTCCCTGCATGTGGGTTCAGACTTGCTTCCCTTCAGGCCACATGGAGCAAATGCTCCTTCTGTAGAGATACCAGTCCCCATATCCTGTCCAATGTGTGAACATATCGTGATTAGAGCATGCTTGCTGGTGTTAGAGTCACGCCATGGATTGCCAAAAATATGTCCAATCAAGTGTCAATCATGATAGGAGGCATACAGAGGGAGGAAATGGGACTCTGATTAAAAATTTCTTTTGTGAGGTATTGACAGTTGAAATAAACCACTTGCAGTAAGAGCAAACCTGCTTCTACTTTCTTTCCTCATCCTACTGTTAAATTCCACTGCTTTCTTTCCTAAGGTGATTCATCAAGGAGATATTTACTGCCAAGAAATCACTGATTTTGGCTTTGTGTTAGCTACTCTCACTGGCTAAACCCAAACTGTACAGCAAGTATTGGAAGACAGTTAGAAGAAGGTATCCTGGTGAAGTTTTATATAAATAGAATTTCCTTGCCTGTAAGCCAAAACTTACAAGAGCAAAGAGTTGAATTTCTATTTCACTGCGAGGACAAAAGAAGAGAATCGTTAATGTGGACATCAACAGAAAATGAAAACGCATTTTGCTACTGCTCCCTAAAAGTTCTTTCTGTTAAACAGAAACTTTAGTCCCCACAATAGTTGGGGAAAAAATCATGATATTGAAAATGATTTGTTCATAAGCTCTTCTGTTTAAGGTAAGTTATTTAATATTATTAACAAGATTTAAAAAATTAGAGTGTAAGAATATCCACTTTCAACTACAATTTTGCTGCCATACTGACTCTCTCTCTCTCTCTCTTTTTTTTGCTATTCATCAAAAACTTCATGTGACATAATAAAAATCTCATTTAAAGCATCTCCCTCAGATTGCCAACAAGCTAGGAGTTTGTTAGAAATTCAGATTCTTGGGCTCCAGCCCAGACATACAGAACCAGAATCTGCATTTTAGCAAGACTCTCAGGGGATTTGGATGCACATTCAAGTTTGAGAAGCTCTGGTTCAGGGTGAGATTTCCCAATCTCAGATAATTGTCCTAATCACCTGTGTGTAGAGCTCATAAGAAATACTGTAGAGATTCAGTTAATGAGTTTTTACTCACCTCACTCTCTGGTTTAAAAAACTTTCTCATTTACTTCAGTAAAACATCCTGGCTAGTGACCACAGCAAGCTGACTACTCTCAGCTTGTAGCCCATTCTCGAATATTCCAAAGCTTTTCCGCACATGCCATTTGATGTATGTGCTTTCCAGAGCTGTACTGTTAGTTCCTAATCCTACTAATGATACAGTGTCAATAATGTAAACTGATAAAATATGACTGAGGAGAGAGTCACAATGTTTATTATTGTATGTGCATAAGGAAATTGTGATGGAAAATATTGTAACTATCTAAAGGCGTATGTTCAGATTTCTTTCCAAATGTCTTTAAGTCCTTGTTCTATTTTAAAGAAACTAAAACCAGAAAGTGTACATCCTGTCTTGTGGGTGTGAAATGTGCAAGAAAGATGGTTTTACTCTTCATTCAGGAGGCCTATAGGAGAAAAAAATTCTTTACTCCACAGGTGTAGCAAATGGATATGTTTATACATTTTAGTTTCATTTTAAACTGTTGTACCTTAAAGCTGTCCACCTGCCATATCTTTTCTGATTCCTTGATTTCTGCAACTTTTGCATTGAACAAATCAAATGCCAGTTATAATTTTGTCAGGTTAGAGGATTTTTATTACACATATTCCTGGATCTCATCCCAGACCACGGAATTAAGGTGGGACTTGGAATATATATTTTTTAAAAGATCTGGCAATCAGTTAGGCTTGGAAATTATTGAATTAGAGAATTCTGACTAACCAACAATTACAGAAGTAGGAAAAATTCAACAGGTTTAGATATTTTAAAAAATGTCACTAACACATTTACTGAAGAATTTCCAGAACTTTTATAATAAAAATGCCTCAGCTGATTCCACAGATAATATTCTGGATATTGTCTACATTTCCTGGTATGATGTTTTTGAAGTTTTCCCAGGACTGGACCAGCTGGCCCCTCTGAAACAGTCCATCTGTAAACCAGGAAAAGGGAGAGCTTGGATTGTGGTCAAATTTTTCCTATGTCAGTTTCAGAGTATTCAAATTTCCTTCTGCACTCCAACCCCACTGACACTGGTCAGAATGGCACATATATTTTCTTTGGAGAGACTTAATACTTTCTAGTGACTTCCTGTTTCCTTATTCACTGGTAAACTGACATAGGAAACTGATTACAGGTGATTTGGGGGAGACTAAGCTGTATTGATTCTCACTGGACTAGTGGACTAAGTTTGACCCTCCCTGATTTGGTTTACCTGCTCACTAATATGCCTTCCAGACCTCTGAGGAAACCTGGATGCTGCTAGGTCATTGATTTATGAAAAGATAAACAACCGTCAAATGACAGGAGGGCTGTAAAATGAGGTTACTGCCTGCCTCTTAAATTAGAGATAAGCTACCGTTATTACATTTGAGTCTTGTCTTTAAGCCTTTAAGCATGTTTTAAATGAGCCATCTTCTGGACCTGTCACTCAGCCTGCAGTAGCTGCTCTGCAGAGCTCTAGCATTTGGCTATCAGATACACATCCAACATCTGCCAGCACATTAGGACCCTTGCTTTGGAAACTCACATTCTGGATATTTTGAGTGAGAAATGCCATTGATACCAACCAGGGTTCTTGGCCTTCCCCAATCAATAGAAATTGACTAGAGGCCAGACAAGAAATTCAGATAAGGCTTTACAGGGGCTCCTGCACTGGCTGCAGGAGGGAGTGAAAACAAGTAACAGGTTCCCTTGCTCACTGGCTGGCTGAGGAGGGGCAAGCTTGTTCCTTATATGGGGTGAGGGTAGGAGTGTGTCCAGGGGTCAGACCAGAGGGGTGGCTTACATGTTTTGCCGACCCCTTAGGTAGTGTTGAGTGCAGGGGCCATGCTCAGTACACTGCTTTTGCTCCCAACACCATTTTTGTTTGCTCCTGGCTCTTCAGAAGTGACAGGGGTTTTTTTAGTTGCTATTTTTTTTTAAGTTTTTTGTATCTTTTGGTCCAGAATTTGCCCCAACTACACATGCACACAGTTATTTTTAGTCCTATATAGTTTCTTTGTATTTTGTTGCTTGAGGAGAGGTGTGTCCAGGTACAAGCATTGCAGCACTGCAGCAAAGGGTTCCAGGTCCCAGGCCTGTCTCACCATGATTGATTTTGATTTTCAGGGTCCAGGTTGGAATATCTGCTCGATGTGGAGGTGATAGCTTGATAAAAATGGCCCCAGGTACACTTATGTGTAACACAAAACAACACCATGGTAACTTCACCCTTGGCCTCAGAATCTGGCTATCTAGTTATAATCTACCGCCCATCTCCTCTTCTCTAATTACCAGTGAGGCTTGAGAGAAATAGACAATCCAAATCTGAGCCCACTAAATTTGTCAAATATTCTGGGAAGTGAACCGCTGAGACTCAAGTAAATTCTGTGGCTTCTCATGATAAGCCACTGTTTCCTGCGCTTGCCTGACCTTTACAGTTCCTGTGTGGGGGGTTGGGTGACGGAGGGTTTTGCTTAAATATATAGATCCCAGTCCTTATTTCCAGCGATTTCCATTCACTAGGTCTGTTGTGGGAGGGGGCAAGTGATTCTTATAAACAAGCAAGTTCGGGCATCACCACTTTAATGTTCTGGGATTCATTTCATTCTGGTGTCTTATGAATTGTGTCCTCAGTAGACTAGTGATGGTAGTGAACACGTGTAACACCAAAGTACCAGGGTGAAGTGTGCTAAATATTTCTTGTGATTCTGAAAAGTCAATGGCAGCATGTGGTGCTTGCTTATTCTAAGCAGCAGGACTGTTCAAGAAGATTGTTCTAGCCAAGACATGGAAACAACCTAAATGTCCATTGACAGATGAATGGATAAAGAAGATGTGGTACGTATATACAATGGAATCGTACTCAGCCATAAAAAATAATGAAATAATGCCATTTGCAGCAACATGGATGCACCTAGAGATTAGTGAAGTAAGTCAGGGAAAGAAAGACAAATGCCACAAGATATCACTTATTTGTGGAATCTAAAATATGACACAAATGAACTTATCTATGAAACAGCAACAGACTCACAGACATAAAGAACAGACTTGTGGTTGCCAAGGGGGAAGGGAGTGGGTGAGGGATGGATTGGGAGTTTGGGTTTGGCAGATGCAAACTGTTATATAGAGAATGGATAAACAACAAGGTCCTACTGTAGAGCACAGGGGAACTATATTCAATATCCTGTGATAAACCATAATGGAAAAGAATATGAAAAAGAATGTATATGTATAACTGAATCACCTTGCTGTACAGCAGAGATTAACACAACATTGTAAATCAACTATACTTCAATAAAATAAATTAAAAAAAGAAGACTGTTCTGCAGAAAGTATGATCTCATTTGGACTCATAAGGATACTAGAGGACCCCAAATTGGTCTTATTAATAATAACACAGTAACAATAAGCAATTCTCAACTCACAGTAGTTGTGAAGATCACTTAACATTATGGCAGCCTCGAAACTATGAAATAAAAACTTTTTTTTGTATTTTAAAATGTAAATACCATTAAGTTAGCATGTCAGATGAAAAGGCAGCTTCTTATACTCTGTGTGTATGTGCGTGCGTGTGTGTGTATGTATGTCTAGGTACACAGATAACTTCTAGGTACAGGAAGTTTATGGACTATACTTAAATTGATTTTAGCATTTGAAACTGTTCAAAACTGTCCAAATGGAAGGGACAAATCACTGATGCTTCATTTTATACATCAGGACACTGAAACTTGAGGAGGCTAAAATGATGCAGTTATTGTTGGAGCATGGATAAGAATTGTTACTATAAATATCTGGTTCAGGGCACATTTTTACTTTAAAATCAACTTTATCAAAGTATAATTTACATGCTATAAAATGCATATGTTTTAAGTGCACAGTTCAATGAGGTTTGACAAATCTAACCATTTGTGTAACCGCGGTCTTTATCAAGCTGTGTAATATTTCCACAACCCCAGTAATTTCCTTTGTGCTTATTTGCAGTCAGTAACCAGCACCCTCAGCTCCAAACAACTGCTGCTCAAATGTCTATCATTGTAATTAATTTTGCCTGTTTTAGAATCTCACATAAATGATATCACAAAATATGTGCTCTTTTGTGCTTCTTTTATTCAGTATAATGTTGCTGAGATTGATTCTTGTTGCTGCACTTTTCAGTTTTTCTTTTTTTTATTGCTGAACAGTATTTTATTAAATGAATATACCACAATTGGCTTATCCATTCCCTCATTAATGTATATATGGGTTATTTGTAGTTTTTAATTATTATGAATCATCATTCACATGCAAGTGTTCCTGTGGATATATATTTTCTTTTCTTTTAAGTACCTAGGAGCAGAATTTTGGGGTCACATATTAGGTATATGAATGGTTTGAAGTGGTATATCATTGTGATTTAAAAAAACTGAGATATATTGGGCTTCCCTGATGGCGTAGTGGTTGAGAGTCCCCCTGCCGATGCAGGGGAATGGGGTCGTGCCCCGGTCCGGGAGGATCCCACATGCCGCGGAGCGGCTGGGCCCGTGAGCCATGGCCGCTGAGCCTGCGCGTACGGAGCCTGTGCTCCGCAACGGGAGAGGCCACAACAGTGAGAGGCCCGCGTACCGCAAAAAAAAAAAAAAAAATTGAGATATAGTTGACAATTAAGACATGTATGTTTAAAGTGTACAATTTGATAAACATGTATATTATAAAATAATCACTACATTCAAGGTACTTAACCTATCCATCATCTTAGATAGTTAGCCACTGCCTTTTTTTTTTCCTGATAACTAGTGATCTTGAGCACATTTTCATGTGCTTGTTGGTCATTTGTATTGCTTCTTTTGCCTGTTCAAATACTTTACCCATTTCTTTTTTGAATTGTTTGTCTGATTATCACTAAGTTGTAAGAGTTCTTTATATTAATATTTATGCCCTTTAAAAAAAATACATATGTATTGGAAACATGTGCTTCCAGTCCATGGCTTCTCTTACTATTTTCTTAATAGTGAGTTAACCAAATATTTTAAAGTATCTATTTTATGTGCTCTCTTGGCTTCTTAGCAGTGCTTGTTTTTAGTAATTTTTAGTAGTTGCTCTAGGCCTAAAACTTATCTAAGTCTATTTAGAATCAATGTTGTACTACTTCACATGTCACAGTTCCTAGTTAACACTTACCACTTCTCCTAGCAATAACCTTGAAGTAGTATAATTGTGCTATCCTTTGTGCTATTTTGTGGTACCTTTTACTTTTAAAGTAAAAAGTTCCCCTTTGAATGCTATTATTTTTACTTTAAATAGCCAGTGGTCTTTTAAGGAAGTTACAAGAATAACAATGAAAAAGTCTTTCATATTTACTCCCTTTTTTTTTTTTACCATACCCAGTGGCCTTCAATTCTTGCAGATTTAAATATCTGTCTTATATCACATTTTCCCCCTGCAGATTGAAGAACAGCCTTTGACATTTCTTTTAGTGCAGATTTAGTGTTAACAAATTCTTTCAGCTTTTGTTTATCTTAAAATGTCTTTTTTTGATCTTTGCTTTTAGAAGATATTTTCAAAGGATATACTTATCCTTGTAGTTATACTTCTTGTGCTCTTCATTCTTCTGTGTAAATCCATATGTCCACCTGGTATCATTTTCGATCTACCTCAAGAGCATTTCTTTTAGTGTGGGTCTGCTGGTGATGAATTACTTCACTTTTGTATCTCTGAACACATCTTTATTTAGTCATCATCTTTGAAAGATATTTTTGATAGGTACGAAAGTGTAGGTTGACATTTCTTTTGTTCAGTACTGTGAAGATGTTTCTCCTTACTTTTCTCCCCTCTGGAGAGAAATCTGACACTAATTTTATTTTGGTTCCTCCGAATGCAGTATTTTTTTTTCTCTGGTTGCTTTTCAAAAATTTTTTGAATATCACTGGTTTTGAGCAATGTGATTATGATATGTCTTGGTGTAGTTATTTATTTATTTTTGCTTGTGCTTGAGGTTTGTTTAGTTTTATTTTTTTCTTTTTGGATCTGCTGGCTTATAGATTTTATCAAATTTGGAAAAAACTTGGCCATTCACTCTTTAAATATTTTTTTCTATCCTCCTCTCACGCTCTTTTACTTCTGGGTCTCCAATTTCACAAGTACGAGGCCCCTTGAAGATGTCCCTCAGCTCACTGATGCTCTGTTCATTTTAAATTTTTGTTGGATTCTTTGCTCTGTGTTTCATGTTGGTCATTTCTATTGGTATGGCTTTAACTTTACTAATTTTTGCATCGGTAATATCTAATTTGCTGTTAGTTTCATCCCATACTTTGCTGTGTGGAATAGCTGTTTTGCTCTTCTCAGACTCTCATCTCTGTGTCCTCAACTCAGGAAGTCTGATGGTTTCTGCTATGTTCCAGCTCACTGTGATGTGATCTAGAACAATCTTTCAAGGCAGTAAGCTGGGACAGCTGTCTTTCATTTCTCATCTCTCATTGTCTGATAGCCAGGTCTTAAAAAACTGTTGTTTCACATATTTTTCTGTTTTTGGTTGTTTTAGGTCGGAGGATAAATTGGCCCCTACAATTCTATCTTTGCTGGAAGTGGAAATCTCTTAAATACTTTTTCGTGTGCTTTTTCAATTTGATCACCCTCAAACTATTTATATTTTTATTTCTAATTATAGATAGTAATAATAATATACCTTATATTTGTATAGTGCTTTTTGTGCAAATTTTATTTATTTGACAAATAAAATAATAGAAAGACACTCTTTGAACTTCAGTTTTCTCATAAGCAAAATGAATGATTGAACTGGAATATATTTAGGGTTCCTACATGTTGTAATATTTAAAAAAAACTTTCAAAAGTAAGTTTTTATTGCTGGGCTTGTTTTAATATGAGTTCCACAAGTATCTGTTAAGAACTATTCTCTTTTGGAATAGCCAAACTTTTTATTCATTGAAGACTCTGGAATAATCCTTTTCCTGAAATAAACCTTATTCTGGAAACAAGACAGCTTTGCAAAAAAAAAAAAACCTTACCTTTTTGTTTTTCAGTCTAATGTTTCTTATTATTTTTTAACGGTTGTATGGCCAGAACTCAGTGGTGATGTCACTTCTTCATTTGATTTTAGTAAGTTAGGTGAAAGGCTTAGCAAGTGGCTTTCTAAAAGGCTAAGGCCCATTTTAATAATGAACTAAAATATGATAAATACAAATCAATTTACCTATTAGACAAAAAGTCTAGATCCTGCCTTTCCTCTCCAGTTCAGCTGACCCCTGGCATCTGCAGGTTTATTCTGTTTAGTACAGGAGAAGCCCATACTTTCCACACTGTGTGGTCTATAGCTGGTCGCTTCAGTACTTGGTGTAGTCACACTGAATCATGGGCCAGTGTGAGTGCCCCAGGTGCAGAAAGCCCATACACCCTCTTGTTGCTTCTGTTGGTATACCTGACTTTCTGCCTTGGGCTCCTGGTTAGTGTTCCTAGTCCTTATAGGGCCCTGTTCCAGACTCTAGCCCATTGAGTTAGGAAATTGATAGTAACCACAGCTCTTTCCAGAGTTCTTCTTTGGAGTCTCTAGATTCCAAATAATCATAGTCATCTGTGAGGAGCTTGATATAAAATAGACCATTGTCTTGGAATGGTGATGTCACCAGATACATGATGGTGAGTTTGGTCACTGCCTAGAAACCACTGTGGCCACCTTTCCTTAATTAGATTTGTCCCCTTGGATGTCAGCAACAAACACACCCCATAACTTTGTTTTGTATCTGTGCTTTCTTATCCATTATATTAGACAGGAATGAAAGAATGTGATTTCTTACATCTTATAGAGAGAAATGATTTAGAACTGTGTCAAATACCAAAATTTGTGGGTAAGAGGATGGGACATTTCAATGGACAGGAGAGGCTACTTCATCGTGGCATTGAGAATTCCTGTAGTTTACTTTAACATACTTTCTTTAAAATCCTGGATAAAATCCTACTGTAACTTTTCCTATGTACTTTTGGTTTTACAAAGACTAAAACTGAACAATTTGTTGTCATTGTTTGCTTCCTTTTGGAAGAAGGATCATACATTTTAGTTCATACAGATAACAAACACAAATTAAAATAGTTTGCTGATAAGACAATAAATTTTTCTGAGTTTTACAGACTTCTAGTTTTTCCCTTCTCATGTGTCTGAAACTGCTGGCATTTGCTTGGCACTGCAAGTTGGCATTAGAATTTTAAGGGACATATCCTTAGATTTCCTGAGACATACAGTGTTTATTTCAGATTATGGTTTGTGGGAATCATAGTTCTTTAAAGTTCTATTGATTTTTATGTTATCCTTAGTTCTTAGCAACTCAAACCAGAATTAAAACCATATTACTTTAATAGGATCATTAATTATTTATCTTATTATTATTTTTTTTCAAATAAGAAAAGACATTTTCTTCTTTATATTTTCCTGTACATCTTTATTGGAGTATTACTGCTTTACAATGGTGTGTTATTTTCTGCTTTATAACAAAGTGAATAAGCTATACATATACATATATCACCATATATTCTCCCTCTTGTGTCTCCCTCCACATTCCCTATCCCACCCCTCCAGGTGGTCACAATGCACCGAGATGATCTCCCTGTGTTATGTGGCTGCTTCCCAGTAGCTATCTATTTTACATTAGGTAGTATATATAAGTCTCTGCCACTCTCTCACTTCGTCCCAGCTTACCCTTCCCCCCCCCCCCGTGTCCTCAAGTCCATTTTCTACATCTGCATCTTTATTCCT
Source organism: Stenella coeruleoalba (assembly GCF_951394435.1). Classification (NCBI taxonomy): domain Eukaryota; kingdom Metazoa; phylum Chordata; class Mammalia; order Artiodactyla; family Delphinidae; genus Stenella; species Stenella coeruleoalba. The sequence continues at coordinate 128,475,961 of NC_137150.1, read as the reverse complement.
CTCCTGCCTCTAAGTTCTTCAGAACTTTTTTTTTTTTTTTTAGATTCCATATCTATGTGTTAGCATATGGTATTTGTTTTTCTCTTTCTGACTTACTTCACGATGTATAACAGTCTCTAGGTCCATCCACCTCACTACAAATAACTCCATTTCATTTCTTTTTATGACTCAGTAATATTCCATTGTATATAGATGCCACATCTTCTTTATCCATTCATCTGTCGATGGAAACTTAGGTTGCTTCCTGTCCTGGCTATTGTAAATAGAGTTGCACAATGAACATTGTGGCACATGACTCTTTTTTTTTTTTTTTTGCGGTATGCAGGACTCTCACTGTTGTGGCCTCTCCCGTTGCGGAGCACAGGCTCCAGACATGCAAGGTCAGTGGCCATGGCTCATGGGCCCAGCTGCTCTGTGGCATGTGGGATCTTCCTGGACCGGGACACGACCCCATGTCCCCTGCATCGGGAGGCAGACTCTCAACATCTGCACCACCAGGGAAGCCTCTTTTTGAATTATGGTTTTCTCAGGGTATATGCCCAGTAGTGGGATTGCTGGGTGGTATGGTAGTTATATTTTTTGTTTTTTGAGGGACCTCCATGCTGTTCTCCATAGTGGCTGTATCAATTTACATTCCCACCAACAGTGCAAGAGGGTTCCCTTTTCTCCACACCCTCTCCAGCATTTATTATTTCTAGAATTTTTGATGATAGCCACTCTGACCAGTGTGAGATGATATCTCATTGTAGTTTTGATTTGCATTTCTCTAATGATTTAGTGATGTTGAGCATCCTTTCATGTGTTTGTTGGCAATCTGTATATCCTCTATGGAGAAATGTCTATTTAGGTCTTCTGCCACTTTTTGGACTGAGTGGTTTGTTTTTTGATATTGAGCTACATGAGCTGCTTGTAAATTTTGGAGATTAATCCTTTGTCAGTTGCTTCATTTGCAAATATTTTCTCCCATTCTGAGGGTTGTCTTTTCATCTTGTTTATGGTTTCCTTTGTTGTGTAAAAGCTTTTAAGTTTCATTAGGTCCCATTTGTTTATTTTTGTTTTTATTTCCATTTCTCTAAGGGGTGGGTCAAAAAGGATCTTGAGGTGATTTATGTCATAGAGTGTTCTGCCTGTTTTCCTCTAAGAATTTTACAGTGTCTGGTCTTACATTTAGATCTTTAATCCATTTTGAGTTTATTTTTGTGTATGGTGTTAGGGAGTGTTCTAATTTCATTCTTTTACATGTAGCTGTCCAGTTTTTCCAGCACCACATATTGAAGAGGCTGTCTTTTCTCCATTGTATATTCTTTCCTACTTTATCAAAAATAAGGTGACCACATGGGTGTGGGTTCATCTCTGCGCTTTCTATTCTGTTCCATTGATCTATACTTCTGTTTTTGTGCCAGTACAATATGTCCTTGATTACTGTAGCTTTGGTGTAACGTCTGAAGTCTGGGAGCCTGATTCCTCCAGCTCCATTTTTCTTTCTCAAGATTGCTTTGGCTATCCGGGGTTTTTTCTGTTTCCATGCAAATTGTGAAATTTTTTGTTCTAGTTCTGTGAAAAATGCCAGTGGTAGTTTGATAGGGATTGCACTGAATCTGTAGATTGCTTTGGGTAGTATAGTCATTTTCACAATGTTGATTCTTCCAATCCAAGAACATGGTGTATCTCTCCATCTGTTTGTATCATCTTTATTTTCTTTCATCAGTGTCTTATAATTTTCTGCATACAGGTCTTTTGTCTCCTTAGGTAGGTTTATTCCTAGGTATATTATTCTTTTTGTTGCAATGGTAAATGGGAGTGTTTCCTTAATTTCTCTTTCAGATTTTTCATCATTAGTGTATAGGAATGCAAGAGATTTCTGTGCATTAATTTTGTATCCTGCAACTTTACCAATTCATTGATTAGCTCTAGTAGTTTTCTGGTAGCCTCTTTAGGTTTCTCTATGTAAAGTACCATGTCATCTGTAAACAGTGCCTGCTTTATTTCTCTTTTGTGATTTGGATGCCTTTTATTTCTTTTTCTTTTCTGATTGTTGTGGGTAAAACTTCCAAAACTAAGTTGAATAAGAGTGGTGAGAGTGGACAACCTTGTCTTGTTCCTGGTCTTAGAGGAAATGGTTTCAGTTTTTCACCATTGAGAACGATGTTGGCTGTGAGTTTGTCATATATGACCTTTATTATGTTGAGGTAAGTTCCCCCTATGCCTACTTTCTGGAGGGTTTTTACCATAAATCGGTGTTGAATTTTGTCAAAAGGTTTTTTTTTTTGCATGTATAGAGATGATTATACAGATTTTCTCCTTCAATTTTTTAAAGTGGTGTATCATATTGATTGATTTGCATATATTGAAGAAATCTTGCATTCTTGGGAAAAATCTCACTTGATCATGGTGTATGATCTTTTTTAATGTGCTGTTGGATTCTGTTTGCTAGTATTTTGTGAGGATTTTGGCATCTATGTTCATTAGTGAGATTGCCCTGTAGTTTTCTTTCTTTGTGGCATCTTTGTCTGGTTTTGGTTTCAGGTGATAGTGGCCACATAGAATGAGTTTTATGAGTATTCCTCCCTCTGCTATATTTTGGAAGAGTTTGAGAAGGATAGGTGTTAGCTCTTCTCTAAATGTTTGATAGAAGTTGCCTGTGAAGCCATCTGGTCCTGGACTTTTGTTTGTTAGAAGATTTTTAATCAGTTTCAATTTCAGTGCTTGTGATTGGTCTGTTTATATTTTCTATTTCTACTTGGTTCAGTCTCAGAAGGTTGTGCTTTTTTAAGAATTTGTCCATTTCTTCCAGGTTGTCCTTTTTATTGACATATAGTTGCTTGTAGTCATCTCTCATGATCCTTTGTATTTCTGCAGTGTCAGTTGTTACTTCTCTTTTTCATTTCTAATTCTATTGATTTCAGTCTTCTCCCTTTTTTCCTTGATTAGTCTGGCTAATGGTTTATCAATTTTGTTTATCTTCTCAAAGAACCAGCTTTCAGTTTTATTGATCTTTGCTATTGTTTCCTTCATTTCCTTTTTATTTATTTCTAATCTGATCTTTATGATTTCTTTACTTCTGCTAATTTTGGGGTTGTTTTTTGCTTCTTTCTATAATTTCTTTGGCTGTAAGGTTAGGTTGTTTATTTGAGATGATGTTTCTTCTTTCCTGGGGTAGGATTGTATTGTTATAAACTTCCCTCTTAGAACTGCTTTTGCTGAATCCCATAAGTTTTGGGTCGTCGGGTTTTCATTGCCATTTGTTTCTAGGTAGTTTTTGATTTCTTCAGTGATCTCTTGGTTATTAAGTAGTGTATTGTTTAACCTCCATGTGTTTGTATTTTTTACAGATTTTTTCCTGTAACTGATATCTCGTCTAATAGCGTTGTGGTCAGAAAAGATACTTGATACAATTTCAATTTTCTTAAATTTATGAAAGCTTGATTTGTGAACCAAATATGATCTATCCTGGAGAATATTCCTTGAGCACTTGAGAAGAAAGTGTATTCTGTTGTTTTTGGATGGAAGGTTCTATAAATATCAATAAAGTTCATCTTGTTTAATGTATCATTTAAAGTTTGTGTTTCCTTATTTATTTTCATTTTGGATGATCTGTCCATTGGTGAAAGTGGGGTGTTAAAGTCCCCTACATGATTTATTACTGTCGATTTCCCCTTTTATGGCTGTTAGCATTTACCTTATGCACTGAGGTGCTCCTATGTTGGGTGCATAAATATTTACAACTGTTATATCTTCTTCTTGGATTGATCCCTTGATCATTATGTAGTGTCCTTAGTATCTTGTAATAGTCTTTATTTTAAAGACTACTTTTTTTGATATGAGAATAGCGACTCCAGATTTCTTTTGATTTCCATTTGCATGGAATACCTTTCTCCACTCCCTCACTTTCAGTCTGTATGTGTCCCTAGGTCTGAAATGGGTCTGCTATAGACAGCATATATATGGGTCTTGTTTTTGTGTCCATTCAGCCAATCTATGTCTTTAAGTTGGAGTATTTAATCCATTTACATTTAAGGTAATTATTGATATGTATGTTCCTATTCCCATTTTCTTAATTGTTTTGGGGTTGTTATTGTAGTTCTTTTCCTTCTCTTGTGTTTCTTGCCTAGAGAAGTTCCTTTAGCATTTGTTTTAAAGCTGGTTTGGTGGTGCTGAACTCTCTCAGCTTTTGTTTGCCTGTAAAAGTTTTAATTTTTCCATCAAATCTGAATGAGATCCTTGCTGGGTAGAGTAATATTGGTTGTAGGTTTTTCTCCTTCATCACTTTAAATATGTCCTGCCAGTCCCTTCTGGCTTGCAGAGTTTCTGCTGAAAGTTCAGCTGTTAACCTTATGGGGATTCCCTTGTGTGTTATTTGTTGTTTTTCCCTTGCTGCTTTTAATATGTTTTCTTTGTATTTAATTTTTGATAGTTTGATTAATATGTGTCTTGGCATGTTTCTCTTTGGATTTATCCTGTATGGCGCTCTCTGTGCTTCCTGGACTTGATTAACTATTTCCTTTCCCATATTATGGAAGTTTTCAACTATAATCTCTTCAAATATTTTCTCAGTCCCTTTCTTTTTCTCCTTTTCTTCTGGGACCCTTATAATTTGAATGTTGGTGCATTTAATGTTGTCCCAGAGGTCTCTGAGACTGTCCTCAGTTCTTTTCATTCTTTTTTCTTTTTTCTGCTCTGCAGTAGTTATTTCCTCTATTTTATCTTCCAGGTCACTTATCCGTTCTTCTGCCTTAGTTATTCTGCTATTAATCCCTTCTAGAGTATTTTTAGTTTCATTTATTGTGTTGTTCATCGTTGCTTGTTTCCTCTTAGTTCTTCTAGGTCCTTGTGAAATGTTTCTTGCATCTTCCCTATTCTATTTCCAAGATTTTGGATCATCTTTACTATCATTATTCTTAATTCTTTTTCAGGTTGACTGCCTATTTCCACTTCATTTGTTAGATCTGGTGGGTTTTTATCTTGCTCCTTTATCTGCTGTGTTTTTTTCTGTCTTCTCATTTTGCTTATCTTACTGTGTTTGGGGTCTCCTTTTTGCAGGCTGCAGGTTCGTAGTTCCCGCTGTTTTTGATGTCTGTCTGCAGTGGCTAAGGTTGGTTCAGTGGGTTGTGTAGGCTTCCTGGTGGAGGGGACTAGTGCCTGTATTCTGGTGGATGAGTCTAGATCTTGTCTTTCTGGTGGGCAAGTCCAAGTCTGATGGTGTGTTTTGGGGTGTCTGTGGCCTTATTATGATTTTAGGCAGCCTCTCTGCTAATGGGTGGGTTTGTGTTCCTGTCTTGCTAGTTGTTTGGCATAGGGTATCCAGCACTGTAGCTTGCTGGTCGTTGAGTGAAGCTGGGTGTTGATGTTGAGATGGAGATCTCTGGGAGATTTTTGCCATTTGATATTACGTGGAGCTGGGAGGTCTCTTGTGGACCAGCGTCCTGAAGTTGGCTCTCTCACCTCAGAGGCAGAAGCCTGACACCCGGCCCGAGCACCAAGACCCTGTCAGCCACACGTCTCAGAGAAAAAGGGAGAAAAAAAAGAAAGAAAAGAAAAATAAATAAAATAAAGTTATAAAAATAAAAAGATATATTAAAAATTTAAAAATTGAGAAGTAATAAGAAAAAAAAAAGAAACGTAGAAGAGAGTAGACAAACTGAAAAACAAATCCACCAATGATAACAAGTGCTAAAAGCTATACTAAAAAAAAAACAAATAAAAAAACCGACAGACAGAACAAATGGCAAAGCAAAGCTCTACAGACAAAATCACACGAAGAAGTATACACATACACACTCACAAAAAGAGAAAAAGGAAAAAAAAATCTATATATTAAAAAAAAATGAAGAGAGCAACCAAATCAAGAAACAAATCTACCAATGATAATAAACTGTAAATACTAAACTAAGATAAGCATAAAACCAGAAACAAATTAAATACAGAAAGCAAACCCCAAGTCTACAGCTGCTCCCTAAGTCCACCGCCTCAATTTTGGGAAGATCTGTTGTCTATTCAGGTATTCCACAGATGCAGGGTACATCAAGTTGATCTTGGAGATTTAACCTGCTGCTCCTGAGGCTGCTGGGAGAGATTTCCCTTTCTCTTCTTTGTTCGCACAGCTCTCGGGGTTCAGCTTCGTATTGGCCCGTCCCGCGTGTCCGTCGCCTGAGGGCATCTGTTCCCGCCCAGAAAGGATGGGGTTAAAGAAGCAGTTGATTCGGGGGCTCTGGCTCATTCAGGCCTGGTGGAGGGAGGGGTATGGATGCAGGGCGAGCCTGCAGCAGCAGAGGCTGGCGTGACGTTGCAACAGCCTGAGGCACACCCTGTGTTCTCCCAGGGAAGTTGTCCCTGGATCATGGGACCCTGGCAGTGGCAGGCTGCATAGGCTCTTGGGAGGGGAGGTGTGGATAGTGACCTGTGCTTGCACACAGGCTTCTTGGTGGCTGCAGCAGCAGCCTTAGCATTTCATGTCCGTCTCTGGTGTTGGAGCTGATAGCCGCAGCTCGCGCCCATCTCTGGAGCTTGTTTAGGTGGTGCTCTGAATCCCTTCTCCTCATGCACCCTGAAACAATGGTCTCTTGTCTCTTTGGCAGCTCCAGACTTTTTCCCAGACTCCCTCCCGGCCAGCTCTGGTGCACTATCCCCCTTCAGGCTGTGTTCACATCACCAACCCCAGTCCTCTTCCTGGGATCTAAGCTCCGAAGCCTGAGCCTCAGCTCCCAGTCCCTGCCCATCCCGGCAGGTGAGCAGACAAGCCTCTCGGGCTGGTGAGTGCTGGTCGGCACTGATCCTCTGTGTGGGAATCTCTCCGCTTTGCCCTCCGCACCCCTGTGGCTGCGCTCTCCTCCATGGCTCTGAAGCTTCCCCCCTCCGCCGCCCGCAGTCTCCGCCCACGAAGGGGCTTCTTAGTGTGTGGAAACTTTTCCTCCTTCAGAGCTTCCTCCCAGAGGTTCAGCTCCTGTCCCTATTCTTTTGTCTCTGTTTTTTCTTTTTTCTTTTGCCCTACCCAGGTATGTGAGGAGTTTCTTGCCTTTTGGGGGGTCTGAGGTCTTCTGCCAGCATTCAGTAGTTGTTCTGTAGGAGTTGTTCCACATGTAGATGTATTTCTGATGTATATGTGGGGAGGAAGGTGATCTCCACGTCTTACTCCTCTGCCATCTTCAAGAACATTAATTATCATTGGTGATGCAGAAGAAAGGAGCGCACTGAATCAATACTTCTCTTCAGCCCTTTTGTAATAAGATGTTCTGTCCACACAGTGTTTTAAAGGACCCAGAGACAAAGTATAATAAAAAAGGGTGGGGATAAAATGAAGATTTTAAGGGTAGCCAATGGGTAGGAAAGAGTAAGAGCTCCTTTATTAGTTTATGTTAGTATCGCTGGGAGGAATGCTAATGGGTAGTAAGATGAATGTTTCACAAAAGTCATCTCTTACAGTATCATGTGATTTGGTGAAAGTGAAGTCAATTCACAGAATGGTAGTAGATTTACTATGGCTTTGATTTATCCCAATTTCTCTATGCTGCCTATGGTATTTACTTTATGTGCTTTTAAATATATGTAGCTAGAAAATGACTTATCATAAGACATAAAATTCTATGAGCTATCTCTAGTCTTCTTCACAAATGCTTATCTGAGACCAGTGTATTGGTTGCCAGGGCTGCCATAAAAAGGTACAACTGACTGGGTATCTTAAATAACAGAAATGTATTTTCTCACAGGACTGGAGGCTAGGAGTCTGAAATCAAGGTTGGTTCCTTGTGAGGGCTGTGAGAAAAAGATCTGTTCCAGGCTTCTCTTTCTTGGCTGAGAGATGGCTGTCTTCACATGGTCTTTCCTCTGTATGTGTTTATGTCCAAATTTCCTCTCCTTATCAAGATATCAGTCATACTGGATTAGAGTCCACCATAATGGCTTCATTTTAATGAAATTCCCTCTGTAAAGTCACTATGTTTAAATACAGTCATATTCTGAGGTGCTGGGGGCTAGGACTTTACATAAATATTTTTGAGGAGACACAGCTTATAATAAGCAGTATACATGAAATATAACCAGTATACATGAAATACCCTACCAGAAAGTTAGTTTATGATTATTATATATAAACCTAAGCCCAGAAATTTTAAGCACTGAAGTCTAATTTTCCACTGTTATACTCATGTGTTAAAAATGGTCACTAGTCTTGAGTGAGATGTGTGGCGATATATGGTTAAAAAGTAAAAGTACTCACTTGAAGGGGAGTGTTCTCACGCAAGTGCAAAGATGAGTTATGGGACAGTGTTTATAAGATAAATGAAAGATTTAAAACTAGTCTTTCCAACCATATCACTTTACACAGTAATTTAAGCGAAAAAGTAGATCAATCCAAAACATACATTTAGAGGAGGTTCACTTGTGAGTCACCAGCGTTTAACCAGAGAACCTAACTTTTCTAATAGTCAATTCAAAATAAGATTCCAGGTTGTGTTTTGGCACAAATATTTTATTTATAGTGGAGAATGATTTAGAAGTATAAAACAAACTATGAGTTATGGATCAACATATAAGCCATTAATCAAGGGACGAGTGCACAGTCATTATCAGAAAATAGGCCATCAAATTCCTCTTGTAAGAAGTTCAAACAAAAAACATATTTGTTTTTGTGGATATAGGGTTGCAAGTCAGGAAAACCTGAACATTTTATTTTTAAAAGAGAGGTGGCAGAGACAAAGACTTATGAGAGATTAAAAGTCTTGAGTGATGTTTCAAGCAAAACTAATTTTAATATGTTTATTGTACCACTGATACTATAAAATTTAAATTCCTGTTCTGATTTTGATGCCACTTGGTTTTGTTCTTCCTCTTATTCTTTTTGTATTTAAGATACTCAAGAATTTCAAATAATAGAATATTAGACATTGGTTAGGCTTTTCTATTTTGCCATTTCCAGGAATAGCCTACAATTTAAATTGAAGACCTTTAGAAATACTATTTTGTCCAGGCATTGATAGGCAGTGACGGTGACATGAATCAACAGATTCTCTGGATCACGAGGAATGGCTTTTGTCTGCCTCCATATGGCAATGATCAAATGCTTTGTAGTGTAGAGAGAAATATTATAGCTAGATAATATATTATATATATATATATTATATATATTATAGGTCAATAATTGGCTGATTGAGAGCCCAGCGGTTAATAGTTATAGAATGTGAAATGGAGGCAGTGAGAGATTTGTTAATTATTTGACACCCTTGAGGATCTTGAGTATAAAATCAGCATAAAATTACATATTCTTAGGATGGCATACAAGGACCTTCATTATTTGGTTTCTGTTTGCTTCTCCAGCCTCATTTTGTGTTGTCCTCCCTTCTTCCTCTAAGCCTTTCTTCAATTCCTCAGTGCTAAGCTACTCCTTACCTCATGGCCTTTGCACAAGACTTCCCAGTTCCACTTGAAAACAAATGGTGAGGACTCTCACTCAGCGTTCATTGATGTTTTGGTCTGGCTATTCTGGACCCAATTAAAATTAGCCACTAAGTCACTCTCCATGTTATCTCCTTGCTGTACTTCTCTCCCTGGCTCTTATGTCCATGTTATATTTTTCTTGTTTATTTATTTATTTTAATAGCTAGTTGTCTATGGCCATCTGACTGGAGTCTAACCTCTATGAGAGCAGGAGTTTATCTATCTTGTTATCACTGTACCTCCAATGCTTTGAAAAGTGCTTGGCACATAGTAGTTTCTTATTTAATATTTGTGAAATAAATGAGAAAGGAAGACAATTATTTACTCCCTGCCACACTGGGTAGATACCATCCTGAAGGATGTTTTGCATTCTACATCATTTTTGAGGTAAATATTTACTGTAATAAGCAGAGTTTTAGAGCTCAGTCCAGTCCTGTTCTGCTGACTCTTTGGTGCTGATGCTGGAGTGCTCATGGTCTCCAGCACTATGACTCCACATTTCCTTTTAATTGTCCTGCATTCAAATCTCAATGTTTGAGGGAGAGAGAGGAAGAGGGAGTGAGAGGGAGGAAGAGAGAGGGAGAAGAAGAGAAGGAGAGGGAAGGAGATGAAGAGGAAGAAGAGGAAGGAGGAGAGGAAAAGATGAAGGAAGAAGAGGAGGAAGAGAGAAAAAGAGGGGAGAGGGAGCTATGACTCTAGTAAAATCCTGAGGAGTATATTTTGTAGCTCTTCCTCCATCCCAGCATCTTCCTGCTCCATTCTGGGTCATTACCTACAGGTTTTTCTAAGAGTCACCTGAATGCAGTCACTCTGGGTGGGAATTTAAAGTGGCCAATAGGAGAGCCAGTTTTGAATGAGAAAAGGGAGAAGACTCTTTTATCACCCTTACATCTCCCCATACTAGGGCATGCCTACTCCACGTTTAAGATCTGTCCCTGTAGACAAAAAGAGGCCTTCCCAAACTGTATATTCTAGAGAAACACTCAAAGGTTAGGAAGGAGTTAGCAAAGGCTGGTTACTTTGTGCTCTAAAATGGAATTCTGTATAGGATGGAAAGACCTCACTGAAAAAACAATGCTTACAAGATTGAAAAATATCACTCACTGTCCAAAAGTGTTTTCAAAACTCAAAACGAGAATCACTTTTATGCTGTCTTTAGAGGCTTCTGTATTAGCTAACTCGCTAGGTAAGGCTGTGCCATGTGCCCTGCGGAGACGCTTATGCTACTTCCGATAACAACTTCTTGGATGAGATTTAAGTCAGATGTCACCTATTAAATTTCATATTCCAGTGGCTCATGTTTCAGTGAAATGTTACTCTAATCTAATTTATCTAAGGGCATTTTCTTCCAAAAAATATGTCATTTAGTTTAACAAATTGCCTATCATGTTTTTCTTAATAGCCTCAGAATCCAAGAAAATGGTGAAAACTCAAGTTGAAATCATGGCTTTGTCTTAAGTCATTTGATCATATTTTTCACTCTAAAAACTTCTGGAAAACTTTTCACTTCAAGGTTTTGTTAAATTGCAAAATGTTTGATGAGTGGGTTTCAATATTTTTCGTGTGTGTGAAAACCAGAAAAGTGAATTATAAACAACAATCTTGACCAAAAATAAGCTCCTTCACTAATAGTTGAAAAAAAAGTAAAAACACTATAATAGAAATTGTAAAAAATAAGATTGTGAGAATCTGAATATAGCTTAAAGGATATATATGTTCATAGTTCACATATAGCAATTGACCTCTTAAGTAGTTTTGATTTTATAAACTGTTCATGATTCCTCTTTTCTGAGACAGTTATGTGACTTGTTTAAAAAATTGTGGACATAGCATCATGATTTTGGATTCAATTCCTGGAGAGAGAAAGATATATATATATATATATATATATATATATATATATATATATATAGAGAGAGAGAGAGAGAGAGAGAGAGAGAGAGAGAGAGAGAGAGAGATAGAGAGAGAGAGATTGCAAATTTTACTTTCATCCATACACGTTTTGTCAGAAGGGCCTCTTAATGTGTGTATAAAATAAGCATTAATTTGCTGGCTTTTCATGAAAATGTTTCACTGTGAAGAAAACACTGCATTGCATTGTCAATACTTGTCCACAGGAGGAAAGTCAGGGTTATCTTCCTTTCTGAAGAAAGTGCAATTTTATAATGATGCTTTACAATGGAAGTGCAAATACTAGTAAGAAAGCTTAGCTAGCATAGGAACGCTACAACATGGATTTGAGGACATTGCCTACATTACTAACTCCATTTCTTTTAGTTAAAAATAGTATTAGCCTTGAAACTAATAGATTTTAGTTTATTGGATATACAAATTGACAAATGCAATTGATACCTACCTTAAAGTAAACTTTTAATAATCAGAGAATGAACACATGTTTTTAAACTGGCCTAGTTTTCACTTGAAAGCTTCTCATGATTTTTTTTTTTTTTTTTTTTGGTACGCGGGCCTCTCACTGTTGTGGCATCTCCCGCTGCGGAGCACAGGCTCCGGACGCGCAGGCTCAGCGGCCATGGCTCACGGGCCCAGCCGCTGCGCGGCATGTGGGATCTTCCCAGACCGGGGCACGAACCCGTGTCCCCTGCATCGGCAGGCGGACCCTCAACCACTGCACAACCAGGGAAGCCCTCATGATTCTTAAAGACTGTAAGTTTATATTTCTAGACCCACCCTTTCACTTGAGTGTTCCATGTGTTTGATTGAATAATAGACATTTACATTTCAGTATTCTGCCTTTTTTCAAACTCAACTTGACCACAACTGATTTATCAAATCTTTGAAACCCGTGCTGCAACTCAAGTTTTAGGTTTTGTCAATGATATCGACATATTTTGGCTATTTGGGATTGGAAATATGGGGCGGAGTAGCTCAAAATTGTTGTTTGTGAAAGCACTTATGTGAATTCTTAAATTCTGTCCAAATGCAGACTATTAATATTTTTGTCTCAGCCCCCGTTTGCATTTTCTATAGAAAATCATGCTAGTCTAACTTTCCATGTTTCAGTATCTTTCTCTATCAGATCTTCTGTTTGAACTATTGTTGCCATTCAAATCTTCATTATCTCATGGGCCTGTATTCAATAATAGCTCCGTTCATTTATTTATTCTCTTATTCAGAGCTATGTATTGCCCAACTATTCTGCCAGGCAATATGGCAGGTGGTTCAGTGGTTACAGTGATAAGAGAGAAATAGTTCCTGCCTCCATGAAGTTTACAGTCTAATGGTAAACGTAGACAGAGAAGTGGGTTGAAGCATGGTAAATATGATGAAGAGGAGCAGAGTCCTATGTTTGCATACACTGGTGAACCCAGTCTCAACTGTCAGAAAACCTTCTAGCTGATCTCTTTCTGGTCTGCAATGATGACATCAGTTTTCCTCAAACACCATTTATACCATATCATTCACACTAAAAAACTGACTAAACCTTGATCCCTAGTCCAATCTGAATATGTTTAAAAGCCTCCATAATCTGGCCGGTTCCTACTCACTGACATATGTTTCTCAGGACACTTGCTTCTAGTCAAGAAGGTTTTCTCACTGTTCCATGAATATATCATACTTTCCCCAGTCTCTATGTCTCCTTTTCAGACATCACCACCTTTGTCCTTGATCCACACACAGTTTTACCCAGTTAAAAGCCCTGGTCAGAATGAATTCCTCATGTTTTGGATTTGAATGGCTAACCACTTTGCAATACTATCTCTTGTGTATCTCTTACAACTCCAAGTTTACCTTCTAGATTTGTACATTTTTGGATATTCCAGTTGGCACCTCCAACACTGCTTTCTAAGGTGATAAGCAATTTCTTTTTTTTTTAATCTTGAAACAAGTTACTTGAGTGTACATATGTGTGTGTTTTCATGGAGATTTTGCTTTAACAAGCTGGCCAAAGAGAATTCATCATACTTGACAAGTCACTAATAAGTCAAGATGACAATTTTCTTTGTCCAAAATATTGTAAATACCTTTAATAGAACATAATTATAATTTTATTGCTTTCCAATTTGGCATTGAAATAGAAATATTCTAGTTATGGTACTTATTAATGAAGTATTTGGAACTTTTCATGTAAAACTGACCTTAGGATTAACACTTCCCATACTTGTTTTTGATATGCATATATACATACATAAACATACACATTATGTATACATTTACTCACACTGTTAACATATATACATATATACAGATTACATATTTATATATGTATATATGCATTAGGACATTTAAACACGGGGAAATTTGGATTAGCCATTCATGAGGAGGGAAAAATGTGGTATTTATAATTGAAAAAAAGCTTCCAGATGCACTCAACTGTGTTTAAAAATTAGCTTAGTTAAAAAAAAAATCCCATCTCGCCATGGCCTTTATTCTTAATTAGAACAAGTGTCTTTGACATATTTGAAGACACTTGACTTAAAAATAGCCAAGTTGAAAGTATGTAAGAGTGACACGTGAGCACCATTCTTGACTGCACTTTGCACTCTATATCTGTCGCAGGCATCCATCTCCTTGACTTCAAAGAGAGTCCTCCTTCCCATGAAACCACTACACAGTGAAACAATCTGTCCATCTTCAACTTCCATTGTTTTTGAAACTCAGCATTAATATCTGTACAACTGAGCTCAGTGAAGTCTTGTGTCTGACAAAACATCCAGCACTTTACCACATGTCAATAAAGCTCCTTTGCAAATCTCCTGGTTCCCAAATGGAAATCCTGCTTTCACTCTGTGGAGATGATGAGGCTATGAGTAAGAGCAGACCAAGGTCTGTATGTTTAAAATTATGGGTGTTTCGTTAACATAAGTGCATCAACATATGGATCAATCCTGCATGATCTATGCCTAAAAATCAAGGGGAAGGATGTATTCCAGGACATATCCTATGGTCAGTATGGACAGATTTAGGACAGTCCTCTCCTCTTTAAGCAGTTACATGCACAGACCTGTACAAGACAAATTCATGCTCAGGAACAACAGTCCTGAGGCATGTCGTGGTCCCAACACATCAAAGAAACCTTCAACTCTGATCAGTCCACTGTACCACAAAAGCAGGAAAGAGGACAAAGACATTTCAGAAAGATCTGTGCAGAACTGAAAAGGAAACGATGTGAGGCTTTGGGGAGGTGGACTGGTATGTAGAGTCCAGGCTTTGACAGCAGACAGACCTGGGTTTGAAACCTGGAAATATTCTTTACTTTGAAGTCTTGAGATAAGTCATTAAAAGTTATATAGCTTCTGTTTTCTCATATGCAAAACAGGGAGAATAATATGTATCTTATTGTTTTGTTGTGAAATTAACAATAATTCCTGGCACATAGTAGGTGCCTGTATTAGGACTCTCCAGAGAAAGAGAACAATAGTAAATTTATCTATATCTATCTATATCTGTATGTCACATGAGCCAATCCTATATACATAGATATTTATATATTATATAGATGGAATTGGCTTATGTGATTATGGAAGTTGACAAGTCCCAAGACCTGTCATCTGCAAGCTGAAGACCCTGAAAGAGCCAATGTTTCAGTCTGAGTCTGAAGACAGGAAAAAATGATGTCTCAGCTCAAGGCAGTCAGGCAAGAGGAGTTCCCTTTTTGGGGGGAAAGGTCAGCCTTTTTGTTCTGTTCAGGCTTTCAACTGATTGGGTAAGACCCAACGCGTTAGAGAGGAAAATTTACTTAGTCTATCAATTCAGTTGTTAATCTCATCCAGAAACACCCTCAGAGAAACACCTAGAATAATATCTGACCAAATATCTGAGCACCCTCTGGCCCAGCCAAGTTGACACATAAAATTAATCATCAGAATGCTTTATAAATGATAAATTCTATTAATTGTAATGACCAGAAATGCAGTTTATTCCCTTTTCTTAGCCCTACTTCTGTTTAACATTCTGCTGAAATTGAAATCTCATATTTTGCTTTGAACTTGATCCATTTAAATAATCAATACTTATTATTTATTTTATAAATATTAATAATAACTATTTATTACTAATAAAAATGGCTACTTAAAGTCGAGAGCACTAGAACTTGGAATAAGGAAAATCATCAATGTGGTCTACTGTTTATAAATGTGTTTTTTTAATGAAAGTTTTTTTAATGACACTTTCAATAGTAAAAGAAAAATTATAACATTGCCATTAGTACAGGGCACAGGAGTATAATTGGCTATGTAACCGTAATGCCGTAGAGTCAAAGACTTTCCATTTTATAACTTTGGGTAGAAATGCCTACCAATCTCCTCCTCCTTGCTGAGCATTATTGTACACCAGGTCGCTCGCTGGTCAGCATGGTATAAAATAGACATGTCTAACTTCACTCACTGTAGACATTTGTTGAATGAAAAGCCAAAGCTGTGATTCATCTGGAAGAGCTCCATCTGTCTTTCTCATAGAGGGAGTGGTAAAAATTACTACTGTCACAGGCAGGAACTTGAAGGGGCCTTTTTCAAGGGAAAGGGACAAAAACATAGTCCTTTCCAGCAGTGGGGTGGCCAAGAAGTATGGACATACTGGTTCTAAACTAAGAGCCAGCACCAACACCTCACGTGACCTTGAGCAGCCTCAGTTTCCTCATCGGAAAGTGAAGTCTTGGACTAGATGGTTTACATGAACTTCCAGCCACAGATTCCTTTCCTTCTAAGGGCACTGCTCCCTGTGGCAGTCGGCCTGCCTGGACCAGATGAGTGAATGAAACTTGCTGTATCGACGAGCTTAGACAGGCCACCTGCAGGGCTCACCTCCGTCCTCTGAGCAGACACGCATCTTGGAGTGAACCAGGTGGAATCTGAGCCCTGCCATGAAGACAACATTGCTGTCATCCCATCTTTGAACCAAGAAGCAAAGTACATTTTTTTGCAAGTGCAGGCTCCAACTGAGCTGCTGAAACTAAACACCACAGTGAGAGTGATATCATGGCATTATGAGCTCATTCAGAGAACAAGAGTGAGACAAATAAAACTGCCCTGAGGCTGCAGAGTCATGCAAGTATAGAGAAGGAAATATGAAAAGGAGATCACTTCTCAATAAAAGCAATTAATATTCCAGAGCTTTAAAATGTTTTATCTCATTTCCCCCCTGCAATTTAAAACATGCACAAACACATGTGTATATTTCCTCAGTATAAAAGTATTTTGGAAGAGAGGAAGCTCTGTGGGCTATATTCTGGAAAGCGATATTGTCATTGGCTAAGTGTCACTAAGGGGTTGCCTATTACTATAGAATAAGAAAAGGTGATCTATTGGGGTATGCTTGAAAGTGAGACCAAGAAGGGTGATTTAGTTTGAGTTCCCCCAAAGTGGACTTTGAGACAAGCATTAGTGGTAAATGATTTATTAAGGAAGTGTTCCTAGGAGAAATCTGTTAGAAGGCAGGAGAAGAAAGACAGAGGTAGAGATGAAACTAGTAGATCATGGAGGAGAGCAGAGGATTCCCCTGATTCTGCAGGGGAAGTCTGGTGTGTGGCTTAGCCTCAGTTTGTCTCTGCTGGAGGCCAGGGAGCTGGGCTTTCTTAGTCGCTTGCCTGGCAGTCATTGGCTAATGCTGCACCTAAGGGATGAAAGCTTCCCAGTACTTGGGAAGCCTATAGGCAAACCTGGAACCCCTGAAGGCAGTTCTTCAAAGAACAGTGTCAAATGCTGACCACTGGGAGAAAACAGGCACCAAAGTTGGGGTGGGGCTAACAGAAACAGAAAGGAACTCAAGGAGATCTGGGAGGAGCCCTAAGTGTCACTGAGGGGCACGCCTCTGTGGCTCAGATGTACCGCATGAAACCCACTGCATCCAGCCACGACTTCAATATGGTGGCTGGAGGATTAACGGGATGAACTCTAGTCATTCCTCTCCTCTGATTAGTTCCAAGGCTATAACTGATATCTATTATCTCCTTCACTACCCATCCAAGATTCCTCTCATTCTCTTCAGACTTATGGAGCTTGCCTTCTGATGTGACCCAGATTTTCCTTCCTGAGCTATCTAGCTCCTGATTTCTATTCCATTTTCAGGCTGTAGTTGTTGTAAATTGTCCATTCACAGTAAAAGTTTAGCATGGGGACATGTAGAGATGCCTAGTGGATACCGAGAGGCACAGTCTTAGAGTAGCATGCAGTGCACCATTATTCACTTTCAGGATTAATACCTATGAACAAAATGTAGAATACAATGATTTTAAATTCTAAAATGTTCATTATTTTATTTTATATAATTTTCAGCTTTGTTGTGGTTTAATTGACACGTAACATTATTTATATTTAAGGTGTACAACTTGATGTTTTGATATACGTGTACATTGTGAAATAATCACCACAGCCAAACATATCTGTCACCACACATAGACACCATTTTCTTTTTTCTTCTCTTCTCTTCTCTCCTTTCTTCTCTTTTCCTTTCCTTTTCTTTTTTTTGTGGTAGGAACACTTAAGATCGTATCCTCTTAGCAAATTTCCTGTATACAATACAGTATTGTTAACCATAGTCACATTGCTGTACATTAATTAGACCTCCAGAACTTATCTCACATAACTGAAATTTTGCTGCATGATCTCACTTAAATGTGTGTCTTAGTCCATTCAGGCTGCCATAATAACTACCACAGACTGAGTGGCTCATAAACAACAGAAATCTGTTTCTCACAGTTTTGGAGGCTGAAAGTCCAAGATTGGAGAACCAGCATGGTTGGGTTCTGGTGAGGAAACTCTTCCAGTTTGTACATGGCCTACTTCTCATTCCACCTTCAAATGTCAGGGAGCAGAGAGAAGCAGGCTTTTTTGGAACTCTTTTTTGGAAGGGCAATAATCCTATTCATGAGGGTGCTGCCCAAGACCTCATCTAATCCTAACTACAACCCAAGAGTCCCTCTTCCTAACACCATCACATTGCGGGGTAGAGTTTCTATATATGAATTTTGGGGGATGGAAACATTCAGTCCATAGCAACATGTAATCTAAAATGGTCAAACTCATAGAAGCAAAGAATAAAATGCTGGTTTTGAGGGACTCAGGGGAGGGGGAAATAGGGAGATGCTGGTCAAAGGGTAAAAAGTTTCTGTTATTTTATATAATTTTTATTGTAATGAAAATTTTTAAGTCCAGTAAAATAAATCTGTCAATTTTATTGAGTTGTTTTGCACATTCCTTGTCACCTATTAGGCACCTAATACCTATTTGATGATTAAATAAATAAATACATTGTAAGATTTCAATAAATATATGTACAATGGAACAATAAAGTAATTTTAACAAGATACAGCCCACAAATTTAAGTTACCAATAAAGTCCAGTTTTCTAGGAAGAAAAAAGTCCAAATATACTCTTTTTCCTTTGTAGTTAAAAGAGCATCAAGAAAAAAAATGTTTTCTTTTTTGGGAAGCCAACATTCTCTCCACAAAGAGAAAATATTGGGCTTGCACAAGACATTATTTGATGGCAATGAAAGATTGGAACATTGCATGCTTCACTAGAAGCATAGTGCTCTGTTGAGTATGTTTCCCTTGATCCTCACACTTCTGCTTCCTGACAAGGTAATGGAAGGACGTGTCTGAAGACTGGGTTTAATGGTGTGCCTGCCAGTTATGAAATGAGCAGCCATACTGCCCTCTTCTTTGATTTTCAAACAATCACTAATTCAATGAATTCAGTATCTGTTGAGTACTTAGTCGGAGCCAGCTTCAGTTCTTGGGACTAGACAAGTAGCAGTGGAAAGAAAATCTCTCTGCTCCTCTGGGCTTACACACTAAAAAAAGAAGAGTATTCATCAACAAATTTCAAAGAAGAAAGAGATATCAAAAGGTGACACGTGCTAAGGGGGAAAACAAAAAGTGGGGAGGGGATGGAAATTGCCAGGGGCTGAGGTGGGTGGTGCAATTTTAAACAGTAAAATGTGTTGATAGAGAAGGTCTCAGTTGCAAGATGATATCTGAACAAAACCCTCAAAAACCTGAGGTTGAGAAATGTGCTATCCAGGGAAAGAACAAGTCCAGGAAGAGGGAACAACAGGTAGAGAAAGCCTGAGCATGTTTGAGGACTGGGTCAGGAAGTGTAGGGCTTTGAAAGCCATTGGAAGATTTGGGCGTTTACTCTGAGTGCTTGGATGACACAACCTGACTCGTGTTTTAACAGGACCATTCTGGCTGCGGGGTTGAGAATAGACTCTGGTAGAATAGGCCATGGTGCAGCATAGGGGTGAAGGAAGGGGACCAGGCAAGTGGCACTGGTGTCTTGGATTACTTTGGTAGCACGAAAGTGGTGGGAAACAGTGCATTTGAATACATTTTGAAGTAGAGCTGACAGAATATTCTGGAAGATTAGGTATGTGGTTTGAGAAAAACCTGTCAAGAATAACTCCAAGACTTTTGGCTTAAGCATCCAGAGGAATGGAGTAGCCATTAACAGACCTGGATTATTATGGGGAGTGGAGGTCTGTGGTGATCAAGAGTTTGGTTTTAGACATGTTAGGTGTCCAGGTAGAGGAATCAAGTAGGCAGTTGGAGCCTAGTGTTCAGGTGAAAGTGCCATATTAAAAACTTACTTTGGGGAGTTATAAGCATATAGATGATACTTTAAAAACCATGAGACTGATTCAAGAGACAGTACAGAGAGTAGAGGGCAAAGTTCTGGAACACTTCAACACTTAGAAGGGGAAGAAGAAGAGAAGGTTACAAAGGCAGTTGAGTACATCCTATGAGGTAGGAAAGGAAACTGGCAGAATCAAGTGTAGTTTTCTGGAAGCCAATTAAAAACTATTTTAAGGAGGGAGTGTTCAACCATGTCAAGTACTGCAAAGAAGTTAAGATGAGAACATTGACTTTTGGTTTTAGCAACATGGAGGTCTATTACCTTGACAAGCGTATGATGAAGTGGTAAGAGGAAAAACTGATTGGAATGGGTTCAAGAACAAATGGGAGAAGAGAAGCTGGTGGAGAGTAAGCTTGGGAGTTTTTCTATAAAGGGGAACAGGAAAACCACACAGTAGCTGGAAAAAAGAGTAGGATTAAGATAGAACAAAACTTATTTTTTAAATGTGGGAGAAATAATATCATATTTGTATGCAAATAGAAATGTGTCAGGAGAAGGAAATATATTATTGGTGCAGGACAGAAGGAAGAATTATTAGAGCAATGTCCTTGATTTCATGAGAGGGGATGTACATGTGGAGAGTTTAGCTCTCTACAATTTCTCACTGAGGTTGGACTCCATCCACCCTCCTGAACCCCAAATGTAGGGGTAGCATATCAAATTTCTGAGCAACTCTGTAAGCCTTTCCCACATATTGCTGGTAGAATATCATATCCGATGTGTTGTGATGCCTAGACCACATATTCTACCACACAAGAAATTTTGAATTTCTTTTTTTGACATTAGCCGTTTGCATTTTTTTTTTAAGGAGAAGAAATTGCGTTGTTATAAGACCAAATCACTTTCTATGCCTAGAATATAAGGATCATGAAAACGAATATGGTATCCCTTCCGCAAATGATACTTCAATTTGTGATTTGTTCTTGTTCTCTGGCAATAATAACCTATTTGGCAAGCTCAGCAGAAGAAATGACACAGAGGACACTACTCCATCATCAAGGCCATTGATACTTCTTTGTTTCGAAGTCAGCCTCTGTATTGCCTGTACTTGCATTCCCTGGGCCATGTGACCCTCATGGTGTCTTAATCCTGTCATCTATATTTGCTTTCACCGTCACTTGCACCACCCCCAGGAACACAAACCAGATTGGTTATCCTCTGCAACTTTACCCATCATTTCTGAAGTGCTAAACTCTGACATTCCATCTCCCACTACCTTCAATCTTTATTGCCCCTGGGGCTCTTTCTGACCTTATCAATAATCACAGGGACTACTATCGGAAAAAACCTGGTTCCTTTTATTGGAGAATGGTATTAGAAACTAAGGTCAGCACTATGCCTACTGCTATTAGGGTGTTGTTGCCTCTAGATTCTCTCAACTGTCAGAGAAGGAAATATACTTGTATACCAATCCATATATCTATGCATATCTATAAATATTTCTATATGTATCCATCTTTATATTAAGCTAAGCATGAGTTCATATGGATGTCTCCAATTCTACCAGTATACACGGGGATCATTCCAGCATTTCCCCCTTGCTTGTCTGTAACTTTTATGACAACATTGAGAAATCTGGCCCCCACTATCCACCATCAAATACTTAATTGTTCAGTTTCACATGAAATTGAAACATGAATAGTGGTTTCAGAATTGTTAGCCCATGTACCCATGAGAAACAACTTTACTAACTAAAGCCATGCATAGTACTTTGCCTAAAAGTCTTATAGTCTTTATTCATTTCCAAAATTATTTAGATCAGTACCTTACTTCCTCATCCCTTTCAGTGATGTTGTTTTGTATACTTGTAATACAGTTAGATTGTATTGTCACATCATGGTATCCCTTGACCTCTTAGATTGTTTTACAAAAATTTACGTACATTAAAATCCACTCTTTTGCTAGTACAATTCTGAGTTTTCACAGATATAGAGTGTCATATATACACCACTACAGACTCATACAGAATAGTTTCACTGCCCTAAAAAATGACAGTGAAGCTACTGGTAAAAATCTCTCTACCAACTCTAAAGTTTTGCCTTTTCCAGAAGTTCACATAAATGAAATCATATAGTATATAGCCTTTTAAAACTGGTGTCTTTCACTTAGCAATATTTATTTAAGATATTTTTGCATGACTTGATAACTTATTCCATTGTATGGATATACTGCAGTTTGCTTATCCGTTCACTTATTTAAAGACACTTTGGTTGCTTCTAATGTTTGGCAATTATAAGTAAAACTGTTATAAATATTTGCGTGCACGTTTTTGTGTGGAAGTACTTTTCACACCTGTTAGGTAAATATCTAGAAGCATGATGGCTGGGTCATATGGTAATGCTATGTTTAGCTTTGTAAGAAACTTCCAAACTGTCTTCCAGAGTGGTTGTACCATTTTTATTCTGCCCAGGAATGAACACATGTTCCTGTTGCTCCTTATATTTGTCAGCAATTGGTATTGTTAGTTTTTGGATTTTAGCCATTCTAATAGGTCTGTAGTGGTATCTCATTGTTATTTTAAGACTGGTTTGTTTATTTATTTATTTGTTTGCTTATTTTTTTCTTTCAGTTTTATTGAGATATGGTTGACATACAGCACTGTATAAGTTCAAGGTGTACAGCATAATGATTTGATTTACATACATCATGAAATGATGACCACAGTAAGGTTAGTGAAAAACCATCATCTCATACAGATACAAAATAAAAGAAATAGAGAATTTTTTTTCCTTGTAATGACAGCTCAGGCTCTACTCTTAACAACTTTCATATATAACATACAACAGTGGTAATTATATTAATCATGTCTCTGGGTTGGGGCCTGGGGCTCTTGGAACTGGTGCCAGCCTGCTGGTGAGTGAGGCCAGGTCCTGGGGTTAGTGCTTGCTCACTGGTGGGAGGAAGTGGGCCCTGGAACCTCTGGCTTTGGGGGCCAGGGTTCCTGGAAGCTGATGTCAGCTCATTGGTGGGTAGGGCTGGGTCCTGGGGCAGCTGGGGACTCAGAGAGGTCTATAGCAGCTGGCCTGCTGTTGGGTAGGGCTGTGTTCCCACCAATCTAGCTGCTTGGCATGGGGAGTACAGGCCTGGTGCCAACCGGCTGGTAGGTGGGACCAGTCCCAGCACTAATAAACTAGAGAGAGGACTCCAAAATGGCCTTTGCCAGCACCAGTGTCCTTGTAGTAAAAAGAGCTCCCCAAGTGGCTGCTCCCAGTGTCTCTGTCCCCAGGGTGAGTTCCAGTTGTCTCCTGCCTCTCTGGGAGGCTTTCTAAGATGAGTGGGTCTGACCCAGGCTCTTTTCAAATGACTGCTTTTGCCCTGGGTCTTGGAGTGTGTGACTTAGCATGCACCATTTAAGGGTGGAGTCTGTTTCTCCTACAGCCTTCTGCCCTCCTGAAACCAAGTGCTGGTGGCCTACAAAGTCAAATGTTCTGGGGGCTCTTCTCCCAGTGCAAGACCCTTGTGCTGGGGAGCCCAGTGGGGCTTGGAACCTTTGCTCTCTGCGGAAGACCTCTGCAATTGTGATTATCCTTCCATTTGTGGGACGTCCACCCAAGGGTATGGGTCTTGATTCTACCACATCTCCACCCCTCCTACATGACTCACTGTGGTTCGTTCTTTATATCTTTAGTTGTAGAAGATGTTTTCTGCTAGTCTTCAGGTCATTCTCTTTGATAGTTGCTCTGTAAATAGTTGTAATTTTGGTGTGCCCATGGGAGGAGGTGAGTTCAGGGTCTCCCTACTTGGCCATCTTGGCCACTCCCCAAGATTGTCTGGCTTTGCATCCCTGGATAGTTACTAGCTGTGTGCCCTTGGCCAAATTACATAGCTTGTCTAAGCTTCATCTTTAAATAGAGATAATGACAGTATTGATCTTCTAGATGGTGTTGGAAGGTGGTGATTAATGCCATATGAATAGAACTTGGTGTGTACTAAGTGCTCAATAAACATTGTCTCCCATCAGACTAAGAAATAATTTCCCTGAATGAAAGTACACAATGGTCAGAAGTGAACTGATATTAACTGTTTATTTTAAACCTCTCCAAATTCACCCCATTATTTAATACATACAAAAGTCTGCTCTTTATATTTTTAGAATAGTTCCCTGAAATTTTGCTACCTATGATATTCCTCATTGTCCTCCAGTAGGATTATGATGTCTTCATATATAAAACTGACTTTTACTTTCCAATTGCTGTACCTCTCTTCACGCCACCTTTTTGACATCTTTTCTTTCAAAATTCAAGCCAGATTCCACTAAACCCAAATAATATGTCATTTTACCCAAAGAACCCTTCCTTAATGCTCTGGCTAGAAGAAGACTCTTCCTTGTTTGAAATAGAAAGTTTTAAAAATCTATTGCATATTTATGGTTTATATAATACCTACTTCCAAAAATGTGAGACTATAAATAAACATGACAAAAATTATATACATATATACATAATGTATATACATACATATTAGAAAGTATATATCCTTCAACGTGGTTGATTTGACAGGCTTCACTTATTTAAATTCCTCATTGGCAGTTTTATTCACAGCCAATATCCTGCAATGTTTGAATATCCTCAATTGTGGCTAGCATTCATCCTTTGTAAATTCTCTTTAGCTGCCTATCCTCTTTCTCTTTACTTCTCACATTAGTCTATTCAATAATCCCTGACTGTGTAACCCTATACAGAAATATACATGGAAATATGTCTATATATGAATATTGCTGGTTATTTTACAACAGGGGATCTTACAATAGCTCTTTTCACTCAAAAATTCCTTGTTGGAAATCACTACAAGTCATTAGGTATAGCACTAATTTGTTATTTTTACTGTGCTTTCTGCCACTGTAAATACATGACCTTATATTCTAGGGGTTTGGACAAATGTATGAATGATGTGTACTCATCATTATAATATCATACAGAGTATTTTCACTGCCCTAAAAATCCTCTGTGCTCTATTTATCTGTACCTGCCTCCCAGCTCCCCTGGCAACCCCTGATCTTTTTATTCCATATTTTTTGCCTTTTCCAGAATGTTTTATAGTTAGAATCATATGTTATGTAGTCTTTTCATTTTGGTGTCTATCACTTAGTAATGTGCATTTAAGCTTCCTCCATGTCTTCTTATGGCTTGGGAGCTTATTTCCTTTTAGTGCTGAATAATATCCTATTGTCTGGCTGTACCACAGTTTATTTATCCATTCACTTACTGAAGGACAGCTTGGTTGCTTCTAAGTTTTGGAAATTATGAATAAATCTGCTATAAACATAAGTATGCAGATTTTTTTGGACAAAAATGTTCATCTCATTTGTTCACCTCATTCAGATAAAGATCAAAGATTGTAATTGCTGGATAGTATAGTAAGAGTATGTTTAGTTTTATAAGAAATGGCTAAGCTGTCTTCCAAAGTGGTTGTACCATTTTGCATTCTCACCAGCCATGAATTGTTGCCAGAATTTGGTGTTGTCAGTGTCTGGTTTATGGCCATTCTGTTAGGTGTGTAGTGATATCTCGTTGTTGTTTTAATTTGCAGACCATAAGGTTTTCAAAGCTATGGACTGGTTCTTATTTGTTTTGTATCTCCCTAAGTGCTTTGATAAATATTTGTTTAATTAATGGCTTTATCATATAATACAATATGAATGTTCTATTTACAATGATGAGCATTTGAACTGCTGCTTTTTCATCATTTGATACATGTTCTTAAAGCACCTATTAAGTGCAATGCACTTGCTTTATGTAGAAATATAGCATAAAAGACATAGGCTTGTGGGAGAGTATCAGTAACTATATGGTGACAAGTCATGTGATGAGGGTCATGGGAGAGTTTTTTGTTTCTGCATTTCTGGAATGGTCATATTGGTCTCTACATGCAGAAATTGACCAGAGGTGGTTGCTGTGGTCATGACTTTCAAAAGATTAGGCTTTGATGGTTAAAGCCAATATTTCTAAGTATAGGAATATGAATTAGGTGGTTTTTCATGCCTGAGAAATGACACCTCAGTCAAAATAGTGTGGTCATTAATTATGTCTTTTGAAATCATTTTTAGAAAACTACCTAGTGTAATTTATTCTATAATTTTTAAACTCTTCTATTTAATTATGTTCAAAAGTATCACTTATTCAATTCAGATGAGGCATGAGACATTTTTCTCTCCAGTATACTTTTACTATAATATATATCAAATGCCAGTTAGATACCTTTGAAAGGAACTTATTTTTGTACTCATGAAGCACTACAATTTTCAAGTAGGAGTGTACATTACAAGGGGATAATACGTTGAGACTTTAGCCCTTTGAGCAATGACTTAGGAACTTTAGAAATTTGATATTAAAATTTAAGTCTAATTGTTTCAGCATCTCACCTAACTGGACATTGAATGTTCACACATATAGGCTTTACAGACCAGGTCAATGCCTAGGGTAGTTCCTCTTTATAAATCTCAGAGAAACACCTTGGCAAAGTCAAAAAGAGAGTATGGGCGTAAGATTTGGACATAATTCTGTGACCTTAAGCAAATTCCTTCATTTCCCTATTCCCCTGTTTTGTTTTTAGTTGTAAAATGAATAAAATATTAGTTACTCATCTGCAAGGATTACATGAGATACTATGAGAAAACGTCTCAGCATTTATGGATTGCTCCAGAAATGGTAGTTATTATAATTGCTGCTTCAAGCTGATTAGTAAAACATCCAAAGTGATATTATAGAATTAATGATATTGTTTTTAAAGTTAAACAAAAATAACTATGGAGAAGTATTGATTTTTTTTTGTCTGGAGCCAAGTTCAAGGTGATCCTGGGTCATCTTCATGTGCCAGAAAACAAGAAAAATCTTGAAGACTAATGGGATCACTTCAAACGTGGGCATCTTAGAGAGGATACCAATTTCCAATTTTGGGAAAATAAAAAGCACCGAAAAGAATACTGACAGTGTATTGATTATAATACACTATTTTAAAAGATCCATGACTAATTAGGCACAATAAAAGAGAAAAGGAGGAGGGGGCAATAAAAACACTTACTTTTAAATCAAGGCAATATTCTAAAGAACAAATGTAGGGAGAAATTAGATAGTGAAATAGTTAATTTGGTAAGTATCAATGTGGATATTATAATCATTGGGTTATATAAAAAAAATCATGAGGCACAGTGTTAAACTATCACCCCACAATTGCAAAAAAAATTATGTGTCTCTGTAACAGTAGATGAAGTTGATATTTAATCAAGGGATAAAATTCAATATCATTATTAGTGGGATAACTTGATATTATATGTCTTCTGAAGTGATGCAATATGGAATGTACAATCCTACCTGTGGAATATTGTTTCAAAAAATGTTCACCTGCATTTAGTCAAGTGTCTAGACCTAATTTCCTGGTCACAAAAAATAGAGGAGCAAATAAATAACTCCAAACTCAAACAAGAGGAAACATCCAGTATGTGGGATATTGTATGACTGGCCAAGACTCTTTGGGTGACTGTCCCACACAAAAAGATACACATCAACAGTATTCAGTACATGACTCAATTGTAACCTGGATTAAAAAAAAGAACAAAAGAAAACGAAAGTCATTATATTTTTTAGCATATTTTATGTGTTATATGTATAATATATATATGTAAAATATTACTTGTGTTCTTAGGTGCAAGAATGGTACTGTGGATGCTCTTATCTATATGATCTCATGTATGAGTATGAATATTTGCTTAAGTATTTACAGTGAAATGTCACATTGTCTCAAACTTACTTTCCAATGTGGAAGAATTTTAACACTTGGTGAATCTAGGTAAGGAGTATACACTGGTCATTGTATAAGCCTTTTATCTTTTCCAAAGTTTTCGTGTTTCTCAAAATAAAAATTTGAGTAAGAAAAAACCCCAAAATAATCATTTTATTTTTTCAAGATTTAAAATTGTAATTATTGAAAAATTTTCCTTCATGAATTAGTTAAGGTAGACATAGATAATTATGCTCATTTGTGTCATCATAGAAGAAATTAGCTCTATTTACCAGTAAGGCAGACAGTGTCTTTTAGTGGCAAGGATAACTCTTTCAGATTATCTCAAGGCACTTTAATGTTTTTAAGTTTTTAAAATAAAGAGTCACATGGAGATAGAGAAAGCAGGAATCAGCTTCACAGCCCGGTTTAAGAGATCTGAGGAAGAGCTGTAGGACAAGCCCTTGTGGTGATAGCCCTAGTTCAGGAAGCCGAAGTGTCTAGTGTGGTGACTTTAATAGACAGAGGCTCTGGTGTCTTCAGCAACAGGAGCTTGGTGCTCTTCCAAGATGCTAGACTCTCTCTACCACTCTTGTTGCTACCACATTACACCTCTCTCCCAAATTCTGTGACTCCCCCCATCCCCCATTTAGCTTTTTTTCTTCTTTCTCACCCATGGCTTTTTTTTTTTTTGTATCATGGCGTCTATGCTGCTCATTCTTTGTATATCTTTCAACTTCTTCATCTTCTACCAATTGACTGACTTACCTTTTGTATTTCTGGTTTGAATTGTCCCCAAAAGAAAAAAAATCAATCAGCTAAGTTGATTATCGTCATCTCTGGTTGGATGTAATTTTGTTTATCTCAGGTCACCTACTGGATGTGATGGCAAGCCTTGAGATTCTCAGTCCTGATGCTTTGGCTTAACCAGGTGTGTTGGCTCACAGAAAACCTATGTGTTAATGGATGTTCCATAACAAAGCCATCTATGTGTAAGGAACCCCTTAGCGTTGCTTCCTAGGCAGAGCCTGTGGTGTGAGGGTAGCAGTTTTCCACAGAGTTAAGCAATGGGTGGACAAGAAGCTTGATAGGCTTTTATGGTACACAAAGTCAGAGTTCTTCTTACATTTGGTTCACCTTGTCTAAGTATGACTTCAAGAAAGTAGAATCTCTGTTTACAATGCGAGAATTTTATTTGCCATGTAATTCGTGAGTCCATCTTTCAATGATCTAAGAGATGTTTTGAG
Organism: Stenella coeruleoalba; assembly: GCF_951394435.1. NCBI lineage: Eukaryota > Metazoa > Chordata > Mammalia > Artiodactyla > Delphinidae > Stenella > Stenella coeruleoalba. The sequence continues at coordinate 128,446,977 of NC_137150.1, read as the reverse complement.
ATCTGTGAACCTTCAGCTATTGAAAAGCTTGTATTACCCTCAGATGTCCATTGGGATGGGAGAGAGTACACGCTGCATTTAATAGTCCTGACCTTCTTGCCAGCTGATGTCTCGCAACATCACAGTTTCCTTATCCTTTGACTGAAATGCTCCCTGTGCATATCCTGCATGCAGAGAACACCAAAGTAGATAGTATCTAATTGCCACAAGCAGATGAATCACCTCTAGGAAACTTGTGATAGTCAACAAAACTTGGACAATTTGTTTATCTATTTGGGCTCAGAAGAGTTTCCAAGCAAGTTCTATTTTGGATTTCTGGAATACCTATTATATAGCAGGTGAAGAGATGCTAGGCTGCAAATAAAGGTTTTTTTTTTTAATGAGAAAAATCCAAATCCATTGGCATTTATGGATAGTTGGAAATGTCATTTACTGGGGATTACAGTAAATTATAAAGAAATGGATGGGTCTGCACACACCCATTAGTAACCGTAATTGGGAGCTTGTGGAGAGGAAGGGTGAATAATCCATGCCAGAAGGAAAGAAGAGTTATGCATGTAGTAAATCAGTTTTGTAGGTCACATGCTACCAGTGAGTGTCCTAGCAATTTGCAATAGTAATTTCACATTATTTCTGTACCACTAAGGAATAGATTTAAAGAAATCAGTCAATTAATTTCATATCTATTAATACACCATATAATAAATCATAGCTATTATAAGGATTAGAATAAGATAATAATAAATCAATTTAGCACAGAACCCAAGTTTATTGAATGTCTCTAACATGAAAAGCATCAAGCTTGGTAATAGATGGCTTGAATAGTTCAGAGCAAGAGCTGTGGAGTCAGAGAGCCTGGGTTTGAACCTCAGCTCATGTTTTAGCCAGTGTTGACCTTGGGCAAATGATTTAACCTCTGTGAATTCCGGTTTGCTCATCTGTAGAATTAGAATAATACTGAGGATAATCTACTTCACAGGGTTGATGTGAAGTCTTGATATGTAAGCAAGGCGCTCAGACCCTGGCTTTTAGTATGTGATCAGTAAATACCAGCTGTATCTTATTGGTAAAAAGAGTGATACACACACAAACACCTACCTTACTGGGAGAAAAAGGAATATAACAAGTGCTATGAGGCAGAGTAAAATAAGTACAAACAAACTAACCATTAACTTCCTTAAGTTTATGGACAGGGAGTGATTAATTCCAACTTGGGTGACCAGAGGAAATTTAATGGAAATTTTGGCTGTAACTTAGAAGGCAGTCCTATAAGGCCTACAGATTTTGGTAAATCTATATTTTCACAGTCCCCCAAAGACTCTCATTTTGCAAATGAAAACAATGAGGCTCAGAAAGGTTAAATAACTAATGCAAGGTCACACAGGTGGTAAGCAGAAGCACACCAAGAAACCTAAATTTGTCAGATTACAGTGGTCTAAGTTTAAAAAATGGCCACATTAAGATTTTTTTTATATATGATATCATTAAACATTTTTTCCCTAAACATTTTCTCAAGCTATAGAGATGGATTTTACTACAGTAGTTGTTTTAATTCATATAAGGCAGATTTCTGTACATAAAAGAACATATTTTGAGGCCAAATCAATATTTTTACAGTTTATATAATAACTTTTCTCCTCACTTATTTTTTTCCAGCATTATTGAGATAAAATTGAGATGTAACACTGTATTAGTTTAAGGTGTACAATGTAATGATTTACCATGTATAAACATATATTTTGAAATGATTATCAAAATAAGGTTAGTTAACACATTTATCACCTCAAAAAATTTTTTTATGATGAGAACTTTGAACACTTCCTTTTTAGCAACTCCCTAACATGAAATACAATATTGTTAACTATAAATATCATATTGTAATTACATCCCCAGAGCTTAATAATCTTTTAATTGGCAATTTGTAAACTTTGAGCCATCTTCACGCATCCCACTTCTCGAAAGATCACATTTAAATAGTCCTGGAGAGATAATGCATAAAAACATATTTATTTTACATATCCTCATTACAAATAGGGTTTTCCTTGTGTTCTGTACTTAATAAGATAAGCCAATTCAGACTTACAGGTGGGGTCTGAAATAAATCCACAATTTGGAATTTGAAAACTGTTAGAAAAAATACTCTGAGAGTCAAAACTGTCTTAAGAACCATTTGGAAAAAATCTTGGTTCCCATTGTTTTGTTCATATGTTTGGAAAAATGTATATAAGTAATAAAATATCAAGTAAACTTAAAAATATGTTCCGTTAGGTCCCTCTACCTCACTACAAATAACTCAATTTTGTTTCTTTTTATGGCTGAGTAATATTCCACTGTATATACGTGCCACATCTTCTTTATCCATTAATCTGTCGATGGACACTTAGGTTGCTTGCAGGTCCTGACAGTTGTAAATAGAGCTGCAATGAACATTGTGGTACATGACTCTTTTTGAATTATGGTTTTCTCAGGGTATATGCCCAGTAGTGGGATTGATGGGTCATATGCTAATTATATTTTTAATTTTTTGAGGAACTTCCAAACTGTGCTCCATAGTGGCTGTGTCAATTTACATTCCCACCAACAGTGCAAGAGGGTTCCCTTTTCTCCACACCCTCTCCAGCATTTATTGTTTATAGATTTTCTGATGATGCCCATTCTAACTGGGGTGAGGTGATACCTCATTGCAGCTTTTTCTTTTTTTTAACATCTTTATTGGAGTATAATTGCTTTACAATGGTGTGTTAGTTCCTGCTTTACAACAAAGTGAATCACTTATAAATATACATATGTCCCCATATCTCTTCCCTCTTGCATCTCCCTCTCTCCGAGCCTCCCTATCCCAACCCTCTAGGTGGTCACAACGCACCCAGCTGATCTCCCTGTGCTATGCGGCTGCTTCCCACTAGCTATCTATTTTACGTTTGGTAGTGTATATATGTCCATGAAACTCTCTCACTTTGTCCTAATTTACCCTTCTCCCTCCCCATATCCTCAAGTCCATTCTCTAGCAGGTCTGGATCTTTATTCCCATCTTGCCCCTAGGTTCTTCATGACCATTTTTAATTTTTTTTAGCCTCCAAATATATGTGTTAGCATATGGTATTTTTTTTTCTCTTTATGACTTACTTCACTCTGTATGACAGTCTCTAGGTCCATCCACCTCACTACAAATAACTCAGTTTCATTCCGTTTTATGACTGAGTAATATTCCATTGTATATATGCGCCACATCTTCTTTATCCATTCATTTGTTGAAGGACACTTAAGTTGCTTCCATGTCCTGGCCGTTGTGAATAGAGCTGCCATGAACATTGTGGTACATGACACTTTTTTTTTTTTTGTGGTACGCGGGCCTCTCACTGTTGTGGCCTCTCCCGTTGTGAAGCATAGGCTCCAGACGCGCAGGTTCAGCGGCCATGGCTCACTGGCCCAGCCGCTCCATGGCATGTGGGATCTTCCCGGACCAGGACATGAACCTGTGTCCCCTGCATCGGCAGGCAGACTCTCAACCACTGCGCCACCAGGGAAGCCCCATGAATCTTTTTGAATTATGGTTTTCTCAGGGTATATGCCCAGTAGTGGGATTGCTGGGTCATATTGTAGCATTATTTTTAGATTTTAAGGAACCTCCATACTGTTCTCCATAGTGGCTGTATCAATTTACATTCCCACCAACAGTGCAAGAGGGTTCCTTTTTCTCCAAACCCTCTCCAGAAATTAGTGTTTGTAGATTTTTTGATGATGGCCATTCTGACTGGTATGAGGTGATACCTCATTGTAGTTTTGACTTGCATTTCTCTAATGATTAATGATGTTGAGCATTCTTTCATGTGTCTGTTGGCAATCTGTATATCTTCTTTGGAGAAATGTCTATTTAGATCTTCTGCCATTTTTGGATTGGGTTGTTTGTTTTTCTGATATTGAGCTGCGTGAGCTGCTTGTAAATTTTGAAGGTTAATCCTTTGTCAGTTACTTCATTTGCAAATATTTTCTTCCATTCTGAGGGTTGTTTCTCCCATTTTCATCTTGTTTATGGTTTCCTTTGCTGTGCAAAAGATTTTATGTTACATTAGGTCCCACTTATTTATTTTTGTTTTTATTTCAATTTCTCTAGGAGGTTGGGCAAAAAGGATCTTGCTGTGATTTATGTCATAGAGTGTTCTGCCTATGTTTTCCTCTAAGAATTTGATGGTGTCTGGCCTTACATTTACATCTTTAATCCATTTTGAGTTTATTTTTGTGTATGGTGTTAAGGAGTGTTCAAATTTCATTCTTTTACATGTAGCTGTCCAGTTTTCCCAATACCACTTATTGAAGAGGCTGTCTTTTCTCCACTGTATATTCTTGCCTCCTTTATCAAAGATAAGGTCACCATATGTGTGTGGGTTTATCTCTGGGCTTTCTATCGTGTTCCATTGATCTATGTTTCTGTTTCTGTGCCAGTACCATACTGTCTTGATTACTGTAGCTTTGTAGTGTAGTCTGAAGTCAGGGAGCCTGATTCCTCCATCTCCGTTTTTCTTTCTCAAGATTGCTTTGGCTATTTGGGGTCTTTTGTGTTTCCATATTAATTGTGAAATTTTTTGTTCTAGTTCTGTGAAAAATGCCAGTGGTTGTTTGATAGGGACTGCATTGAATCTGTAGATTGCTTTGTGTAGTAGAGTCAGTTTCACAATGTTGAGTCTTCCAATCCAAGAACCTGGTATATCGCTCCATCTATTTGTATCATCTTTAATTTCTTTCATCAGTGTCTTATAATTTTCTGCATACAGGTCTTTTGTCTCCTTAGGTAGGCTTATTCCTAGATATTTTATCCTTTTTGTTGCAATGGCAAATGGGAGTGATTTCTTACTTTCACTTTCAGATTTTTCCATCATTATTGTATAGGAATGCAAGACATTTCTGTGCATTAATTTTGTATCCTGCTATTTTACCAAATTCATTGATTAGCTCTAGAATTTTTCTGGTAGCAGCTTTAGGATTGTCTATATATAGTATCATGTCAACAACAAACAGTGACAGCTTTACCTCCTCTTTTCCAATCTGGATTCATTTTACTTCTTTTTCTCTGATTGCTGTGGCTAAAACTTCCAAACCAATGTTGAATAATAGTGGTGAGAGTGAGCATACTTGTCTTGCTCCTGATCTTAGTGGAAATGGTTTCGGGTTTTCACCATTGAGGACGATGTTGGCTGTGGGTTTGTCATGTATGGCCTTTATTATGTTGAGGAAAGTTCCCTCTATGCCTACATTCTAGAGGGTTTTTTTAATCATAAATGGGTGTTGAATTTTGTCAAAAGCTTTTTCTGCATCTACTGAGACGATCATATGGTGTTTGTCCTTCAATTTGATAATATGCTGTGTCACGTTGATTGATTTGCATATATTGAAGAATCCTTGCATTCTTGTGATAAACGCCACTTGATCATAGCGTATGATCCTTTTAATGTGCTGTTGGATTCTGTTTGCTAGTATTTTCTTGAGAATTTTTGCGTCTATGTTCATTGGTGATATTGGCCTGTAGTTTTCTTTCTTTGTGACACCTTCGTCTGGTTTTGGTATAGGAGTGATGGTGGCCTTGTAGAATAAGTTTGGGAGTGTTACTCCCTCTGCTATATTTTGGAAGAGTTTGAGAAGGATAGGTGTTAGCTGTTCACTAAATGTTTGATAGAAATCACCTGTGAAGCCATCTGGTCCTGGGCTTCTGTTTGTTGGAAGATTTTTAATCACAGTTTCAATTCCAGTGCTTGTGAGTGGTCTGTTCATATTTTCTATTTCTTCCTGTTTCAATCTCGGAAGGTTGTGCATGTCTAAGAATTTGTCCATTTCTTCCAAGTTGTCCATTTTATTGGCATATAGTTGCTTCTAGTAATCTCTCATGATCCTTTGTATTTCTGCAGTGTCAGTTGTTACTTCTCCGTTATCATTTCTAATTCTATTGATTTGAGTCTTCTCCCTTTTTTTGTTGATGAGTCTGGTTAATGTTTGATCAATTTTGTTTATCTTTTCAAAGAGCCAGGTTTTAGTTTTATGAATCTTTACTACTGTTTCCTTCATTTCTTTTCCATTTGTTTCTGATCTGATCATTATGATTTCTTTCCTTCTGCTAATTTTGGGGTTTTTTGTTCTTCTTTCTCTAATTGCTTTAGGTGTAAGGTTAGGTGGTTTATTTGAGATGTTTCTTGTTTCTTAAGGTAGGATTGTATTGCTATAATCTTCCCTCTTAGAACTTCTGCTGCATCCCATAGGTTTTGGGTCATCGTGTTTTCCTTGTCATTTGTTTCTTGGTGTTTTTTGATTTCCTCTTTGATTTCTTCAGTGATCTCTTGGTTATTAAGTAGTGTGTTGTTTAGCCTCCATGTGTTTGTATTTCTTACAGGTTTTTTCCTGTAATTGATATCTAGTCTCATAGCATTGTGGGCGGAAAATATAATTGATAAAATTTCAATATTCTTAAATTTACTAAGACTTGATTTGTGAGCCAAGATATGATCTATCCTGGAGAATGTTCCATGAGCATATGAGAAGAATTTGTATTTTGTTGTTTTTGGATAGAATGTCCTATAAATAACAATTAAGTCCAACTTGTTTAATGTATCATTTAAAACTTGTGTTTCCTTATTTATTTTCATTTTGGATGATCTGTCCATTGGTGAAAATGGAGTGTTAATGTCCCCTACTATGATTGTGTTACTGTTGATTTTCCCTTTTATGGCTGTTAGTATTTGCCTTATGTATTGATGTGCTCCTATGTTGGGTGCATAAATTTTTACAATTGTTATATTTTCTTCTTGGGTTGATCCCTTGACCATTATGTAGTGTCCTTCTCTGTCTCATGTAATAGTCTTTGTTTTAAAGTCTGTTTTGTCTTATATGAGAATTGCTACCCTAGCTTTCTTTTTATTTCCATTTGCATGGAACATCTTTTTCCATCCCCTCACTTTCAATCTGTATGTGTCCCTAGGTCTGAAGTGGGTCTCTTGTAGAGAGCTTATATACAGGTCTTGTTTTTGTATCCATTCAGCCAATCTATGTCTTTTGGCTGGAGCATTTAATCCATTTACATTTAAGGTAATTATCAATATGTATGTTCCTATTACCATTTTCTTAGTTGTTTTGGGTTTATTTTTTTAGGTCTTTTCCTTCTCATGTGTTTCCTGCCTAGAGAAATTCCTTTAGCATTTGTTGTAAAGTTCGTTTGGTGGTGCTGAATTCTCTTAGCTTTTGCTTGTCTGTAAAGGTTTTAATTTATCCGTCAAATCTGAATGAGATCTTTGCTGGGTAGAGTAATCTTGGTTGTAGGTTTTTCACCTTCATCACTTTATATATGTCCTGCCACTCCCTTCTGGCTTGCAGAGTTTCTGCTGAAAGATCAACTGTTAACCTTATGGGGATTCCCTTATGTGTTATTTGTTGTTTTCTCCTTGCTGCTTTTAACATTTTTTCTTTGTATTTAATTTTTGATAGTTTGATTAATATGTGTCTTAGCATGTTTCTCCTTGGATTTATTCTGTATGGGGCTCTCTGTGCTTCCTGGACTTGCTTAACTATTTCCTTTCTCATATTAGGGAAGTTTTCAACTATAATCTCTTCAAATATTTTCTCAGTCCCTTACTTTTTCTCTTCTTCTTCTGGGACCCCTATAATTTGAATGTTGGTGCATTTAATTTTGTCCCAGAGGTCTCTGAGACTGTCCTCAATTCTTTTTTTTTTCTTTATTCTGCTCTGCAGTATTTATTTCCACTATTTTATCTTCCAGGTCACTTATCCATTCTTCTGCCTCAGTTATTCTGCTATTGATCTCTTCTAGAGAACTTATAATTTCATTTATTGTGTTGTTCATCACTGTTTGTTTGCTCTTCAGTTATTCTATGTCCTTGTTAAACGTTTCTTGTATTTTCTCCTTTCTATTTTGAAGATTTTGGATCACACTTTACTATCATTATTTTGAATTCTTTTTCAGGTAGACTGCCTATTTCCTCTTCATTTGCTAGGTGTGTTGGGTTTTTGCCTTGCTCCTTCATCTGCTGTGTGTCTCTCTGTCTTCTCATTTTGCTTAACTTCCTGTGTTTGGGGTCTCCTTTTCGCAGTCTGCAAGTTCGTAGTTCCCAACGTTTTTGGTGTCTGTCCCTAGTGGCTAAGGTTGCTTCAGTGGGTTGTGTAGGCTTCTTGATGGAGGGGACTAGTGCCTGTGTTCTGGTGCATGAGGCTGGATCTTTTCTTTCTGGTAAGCAGGTCCATGTCTGGTGGTGTGTTTTGGGGTGTCTGTGGCCTTATTATGATTTTAGGCAGCCTCTGTGCCAATGGATGGGGTTTTGTTCCTGTCTTGCTAGTTGTTTGCCATACGGTGTCCAGCACTGTAGCTTGCTGGTTTTGTGTGGAGTTAGTTCTTGGTGTTGAGATGGAGATCTCTAGGAGTTTTTCGCCATTTGATATTATGTGGAGCTGGGAGGTCTCTTGTGGACCAGTGTCCTGAACTTGGTTCTCCCATCTCTGTGACACAGCCTTGACACCTGGCTGGAGCACCTAGAGCCTGTCTTCCTCATGGCTCAGAATAAAAGGAAGGACAAAATGAAAGAAAGAAAGAATAAGATAAATAAAAGAAAAGAAAAGAAAGTTTTTAAAATAAAAAATAATTATTAAGAAAAAAAAATTTTTTAGTAATTAAAAAAAAAAAAAAGGATAGAAAGAACCCTAGGACAAATGGTAAAAGCAAAGCTTTGCAGACAAAATCACACACAGAAGCATACACATACACACTCACAAAAAGAAAAAAAGGGGAAAAAAGTATATATCGTTACTCCCAAAGTCCACCTCCTCAATTTGGGATGATTCATTGTGCATTCAGGTATTCCACAGATGCAGGGTACATCAAGTTGATTGTGGAGATTTAATCCGCTGCTGCTGAGGTTGCTGGGAGAGATTTCCCTTTCTCTTCTTTGACTGCAGAGCTCCCAGGGTTCAGCTTTAGATTTGGACCCGCCTCTGCGTGTAGGTCGCCTGAGGGCTTCTCTTCCTGCTCAGACAGGATGGGGTTAAGGGAGCAGCTGTTTCGGGGGCTCTGGCTCACGCAGGCCAGGGGGATGGAGGGGTATGGATGTGGGGCGAGCCTGCAGCGGTAAAGGCGGCATGACATTGCCCAAGCCTGAGGTGCATCGTGCGTTCTCCCGGGGAAGTTGTCCCTGGATCACGGGACCCTGGCAGTGGCAGGCTGCACATGCTCCCGGGAGGAGAGGTGCGGATAGTGACCAATGCTCACACACAGGCTTCTTGGTGGCGGTGGCAGCAGCCTTAGCGTCTCATGCCTGTCTCTGTGGTCCATGCTATTAGCCGTGGCTCGCGCCCATCTCTGGGGCTCCTTTAAGTGGTGCTCTTAATCCCCTCTCCTTGTGCACCAGGAAACAAAGAGGAAAGAAAAAGTCTCTTGCCTCTTTGGCAAGTCCAGACTCTTTCCCGCATTCCCTCCCGGCTAGCTGTGGCACACTAACCCCTTCAGGCTGTGTTCACACCGCCAACCCCAGTCCTCTCCCTGGGATCTGACCTCCGAAGCCTGAGCCTCAGCTCCCAGGCCCCGTCCTCCCAGCGGGTGAGAAGACAAGCCTCTCGGGCTGGTGAGTGCTGGTCGGCACTGATCTTCTGTGCGGGAATCTCTCCGCTTTGCCCTCCGCACCCCTGTGGCTGCGCTCTCCTCCGCGGCTCTGAAGCTTTCCCCTTCCGCCACCAGCAGTCTCCACCCGCGAAGGGCCTTCCTAGTGTGTGGAAACCTTTCCTCCTTCACAGCTCCCTTCCCGAGGTGCAGCTCCCGTCACTGATCTTTTGTCTCTGTTTTTTCTTTTGTCCTACTCAGGTCCTACGAGTTTCTTGCCTTTTGGGAAATCTGAGGTCTTCTGCCAGCGTTCAGTGAGTGTTCTGTAGGAGCTGTTCCACATGTAGATGTATTTCTGATGTATTTGTGGGAGGAAGGTGATCTCCACGTCTTACTCCTCCGCCATCTTGAAGCTCTCCCTGGTATCGTTCTCATTGCAGCTTTGATTTGCATTTCTCTAATGATTAGTGATGTTGAGTATCCTTTCATGTGTTTGTTGGCAATCTGTATATTTTCTTTGAAGAAATGTCTATTTAGATCTGCCCATTTTTGAATTGAGTTGTTTGTTTGTTTGATATTGAGTGCATGAGCTGCTTGTATATTTTGGAGATTAATCCTTTGTCAGTTGCTTTGTTTGAAAATATTTTCTCCCATTCTGAAGCCTGTCTTTTCATCCTGTTTATGGTTTCTTTTGGTGTGCAAAAGGTTTTAAGTTTCATTAGGTCCCATTTGTTTATTTTTTATTTTATTTCTATTTCTCTAGGACGTGGGTCAAAAAGGACCTTGCTGTGATTTATGTCATAGAGTCTTCTGCCTATGTTTTCCTCTAAGAGTTTTATAGTGTCTGGCCTTACAATTAGGTCTTTAATCCATTTGAGTTTATTTTTGTGTATGGTGTTAGGGGGTGTTCTAAATTCATTCTTTTACATATAACTCTCCAGTTTTCCCAGCACCATTTATTGAAGGGATTATCTTTTCTCCATTGTATATTCTTGCCTCCATTATCAAAGTTAAAGTGACCCTAAGTGCATGAGTTTGTCTCTGGGCTTTCTATTCTGTTACATTTATCTATATTTCTGTTTTTGTGCCAGTACCATACTGCCTTGATTACTGTAGCTGTATAGTAGAGTCTGAAGTCAGGGAGTCCGATTCTGCCAGCTCCATTTTTCTTTCTCAAGATTGCTTTGGCTATTCGGGGTCTTTTGTTTTTCCATACAAATTGTGAAATTTTTTGTTCTAGTTCTGTGAAAAATGCCATTGGTTGTTCGATAAGGATTGCATTGAATCTGTAGATTACTTTGGGTAGTATAGTCATTTTCACAATGTTGATTCTTCCAATCCAAGAACATGGTATACCTCTCCATCTGTTTGTGTCATCTTTAATTTCTTTCATCAGTGTCTTATAGTTTTCTGCATGCAGTTCTTTTGTCTCCTTAGGTAAGTTTATTCCTAGGTATGTTATTGTTTTTGTTGCAATGGTAAATGAGAGTGTTTCCTTAATTTCTCTTTCAGACTTTTCATCATTAGTGTATGGGAAAGAAAGAGATTTCTGTGCATTAATTTTGTATCCTGTTACTTTACCCAATTCATTGATTAGCTCTATTAGTTTTCTGGTAGCATTTTAGGGTTCTCTATGTATAGTATCATGTCATCTGCAAACAGTGACAGATTTGCTTCTTCCTTTCTGATTTGGATTACTTTTATTTCTTTTTCTTCTCTGAGTGCTGTGGGTAAATCTTCCAAAACTATGTTGAATAATAGAGGTGAGAGTGGACAACCTTTTCTTGTTTCTTAACTTAGAGGAAATAGTTTCAGTTTTTCACCATTGAGAAAGATGCTGGCTGTCGGTTTGTCATATTTTGCCTATGTTATGTTGAGGTAAATTCCCTCTATGCCTAATTTCTGGAAGGTTTTTATCATAATCGGTGTTTAATTTTCTCAAAAGCTTTTTTTGCATCTATTGAGATGATCATATTGTTTTTATCCATCAGTTTGTTATTATGGTGTATAACTTGATTGATTTGCATATATAGAAGAATCCATGCATTCCTGGGATAAACCCACTTGATCATGGTGTATGATCCTTTTAATGTGCTGTTGGATTCTGTTTGCTAGGATTTTGTTGAGGATATTTGCATCTATGTTTATCAGTGATATTGGCCTGTAGTTTTCTTTGTTTGTGGCATATTTGTCTGGTTTTGGTATCAGGATGAGGGTCGCCTCATAGAATGAGTTGGTGGAGTTTTCCTCACTGCTATATTTTGGAAGATTTTGAGAAGGTTAGGTGTTAGCTCTTCTCTATATGTTTGATAGAATTCGCCTGTGAAGCCATCTGTTCCTGGACTTCTGTTTGTTGGAAGATTTTTAGTCACAGTATCAATTTCAGTGTTTGTGATTGGCCTGTTTATATTTTCTGTTTCTTCCTTGTTCAGTCTCGGAAGGTTGTGCTTTTCTTAGAATTTGTCCATTTCTTCCAGGTTGTCCATATTATTGGCAAACAGTTGCTTGTAGTAATCTCCCACGATCCTTTGTATTTCTGCAGTGTCAGTTGTTAATTCTCCTTTTTCATTTCTATTTTCATTGATTTGAGTCTTCTCTGTTTCTTTCTTGATGAGTCTGGCTAATGGTTTATCAATTTTGTTTATCTTCTCAAAGTACCATCTTTCATTTTTATTGATGTACACTATCATTTCTTTCATTTCTTTTTCATTTATTTCTGATCTGATCTTTATGATTTCTTCCCTTCTGCTAACTTTGGGGTTTTTTTGTTCTTCTTTCTCTAGTTGCTTTAGGTGTAAGGTTATGTGGTTTATTTCAGATTTTTCTTTTTTCTTGGGGTAGGATTGTATTGCTATAAATTTCCCTCTTAGAACTGCTTTTGCTGCATCTCAGAGGATTTGGATGGTCGTGTTTTCATTGTCATTTGTTTCTAGGTACTTTTTGATTTCCTCTTTGATTACTTCAGTGATTTCTTGGTTATTTAGTAGTTTAATGTTTAGCCTCCATGTGTTTGTATTTTTTACAGATTTTTTTCCCTGTAATTGACATCTAGTCTCATAGGATTGTGATCGGAAAAGATATTTGATGTGACTTGAGATTTTTTAATTTTACCAAGGCTTAATTTATGACCCAAGATATGATCATCCTGGAGAATTTTCCATGAGCACTTGACAAGAAAGTTTGTTCTGTTGTTTTTGAATGGAATTTCCTATAAATATCAGTTATGTCCATCATGTTTAATGTGTCATTTAAAGGTTGTGTTTCCTCATTTATTTTCATTTTGAATGATCTGTCTACTGGTGAAAGTGGGGTGTTAATTAATGTGTTATTGTCGGTTTCCCCTTTTATTGCTGTTAGCATTTGCCTTATGTATTGAGGTGCTTCTATGTTGGGTTCATAAAGATTTACAATTGTTATATGTTCTTCTTGGATTGATCCCTTGATCATTATGTAGTGTCCTTTTTTGTCTCTTGTAATAGTCTTTTTTAAAGTCTATTTTTTCTTATATGAGAATTGCTACTTCAGCTGTCTTTTGATTTCCATTTTCATGGAATGTCGTTTTCCATCCCCTCACTTTCAGTCAGTATGTGTTCCTAGGTCTGAAGTGGGTCTTTTGTAGACAGCATATATATGAGTCTTATGTTTGTATGCATTCAGCAGTCTATGTCTTTTGGTTGGAGCATTTAATCCATTTACATTTAAGGTAGTTATCGATATATATGTTCCTTTTACCATTCTCTTAATTGTTTCTGGTTTGTTATTGTAGTTATTTTCCTTCTCTTATGTTTCCCACCTAGAGATGTTCCTTTAGCATTTGTTTTAAAGCTGGTTTGGTGGTCCTGAATTCTCTAGATTTTGCTTATTTGTAAAGGTTTCATCTTCTCCTTCGAATCTGAATGAGATCCTTGCTGGGTAGAGTAATCTTGGTTGTACGTTTTTCCCTTTCATCACTCTAAATATGCCCTGCCAATCTCTTCTGAATTGCAGAGCTTCTATGAAAAATCAGCTGTTAAACTTATGGGGATTCCCTTGTATGCTATTTGTTTCATTTCCCTTGCTGCTTTTAATATTTTTTCTTTGTATTTAATTTTTGATAGTTTGATTAATATGTGTCTTCTCATATTTCCCCGTGGATTTATCCTGTATAGGACTCTCTGTGCTTCCTGGACTTCATTAACTATTTCCTTTCCCATATTAGGGAAGTTTTCAACTATAATCTTTTCAAATATTTTCCCGTCCCTTTTTTTTTTCTCTTCTTCTTCTGGGACCCCTATAATTAGAATGTTGGCATGTTTAATGTTGTCCCAGAGGTCTCTGAGATTGTCCACAATTCTTTTCATTCTTTTTTCTGTATTCTGCTCTGCAGTAGTTATTTCCACTATTTTATCTTACAGGTCACTCCTCCATTCTTCTGCCTCAGTTATTCTGCTATTGAATCCTTGTAGAGAATTTTAAATTTCATTTATTGTGCTGTTCATAATTGTTTGTTTGCACTTTATTTCTTCTAAGTCGTTTTTAAACATTTCTTGTATCTTCTCCATTCTATTTCCAAGATATTGAATCATATTTACTATCATTACTCAGAATTCTTTTTCAGGTAGCCTGCCTATTTCATCTTCATTTGTTAGGTCTGGCGGATTTTTACCTTACTCATTCATCTGCTGTATTTTCCTGTCTTCTCATTTTCCTTAACTTACTGTGTTTGCGGTCTCCCTTTCACAGGCTGTAAGTTCATAGTTCCCATTTTTTTTGTTGTCTGCCCCCAGTGGATACGGTTGTTTCAGTGGGCTGTGTAGGCTTGTTGGTTAAAGGGACTGGTGCTTGTGTCCTGGTGGATGAGGCTGGATCTTGTCTTTCTAGTGGGCAGGACTATGTCTGCTTGTGTTTTTCACGTGTCTGTGACCTTATTATGATTTTAGGCCACCTTTCTGCTAATGGATGGGGTTGTTTTCCTGTCTTGCTAGTTGTTTGGCATCGGGTGTCCAGAACTGTAGCTTGCTGGTTGTCAAGTGGAGCTGGGTCTTAGCGTTGAGATGGAGGTCTCTGGGAGAGCTTTCACTGATTGATATTACATGGGGCCTGGAGGTCTCTGGTGGACCAATGTGCTGCACTCGGGTCTCCCACCTCAGAAGGTCAAGCCTGACACCAGGCCAAGACCCTGTCAGCCACTCAGATCAGAAGAAAAGGGAGAATAAAAGAAAGAAAGAAAGAAAGAAAGAAAGGGAAAGAAAGAAAAGAATAAAATAAAAATGTTATTGAAATAAAAAAATTAAAAAGTATTAAAAAAGAAATAGAAACGTAGTAAAAAAAAAAAGAAAGAAAAGAGCAAGCAAACCTTAAAATAATTCCACCAATTATAACAAGCACTAAAAACTATATGAAAAAAACACAATAATGTGGACAGACAGAACCCTTGGAGAAAAGCAAAGCTATACAGACAAAATCACGCAAAAAAGTATACTCATACACACTCAGAAAAAGAGAAAAGAAAAAAATATTTATATTAAAAAAAAAAGGAAGAAAGCATCCAAACCAATAAACAAATCTACCAATGTTAATAAGCTTTAAATACTAAACTAAAACATAAAACCAGGAACAAATTAAACGTAGAGAGCCAGCCCCAATTCTACAGTTGCTCCCAAAGTTCACCACCTCAATTTTGGGATGAGTCGTTGTCTATTCAGGTATTCCAGAGATGCAGGGTATATCAAGTTGATTGTGGAGATTTAATCTGCTGTTCCTGAGGCTGCTGGGAGAGATTTCCCTTTCTCTTCTTTGTTCGAACAGCTCTTGGTGTTCAGCTTTGGATTGGCCCCGCCTCTGTGTATAGGTCACCTGAGGGCATCTGTTCCTGCCCAGACAGGATGGGGTTAAAGGAGCAGCTGATTAGGGGCTGTGGCTCACTCAGGCTGGGGGGAGGGAGGGGTACGGAATGCAGGGCGGGCCTGCAGCGGTAGAGGCCAGTGTGATGTTGCAACAGCCTGAGGTGCACCCTGTGTTCTCCCAGTGAAGTTGTCCCTGGATCACCGAACCCTAGCAGTGGCGGGCTGCACAGTCTCCTTGGAGGGGAGGTGTGGATAGTGACCTGTGCTTGCACACAGGCTTCTTGGTGGCTGCAGCAGCAGCCTCATCATTTCATGCCCGTCTCTGGTGTCCGCGCTGATAGCAGCAGCTCGCACCTGTCTCTGGAGCTCGTTTAGGTGTTGTTCTGAATTGCCTCCTCTCGTGCACCCCTAAACAATGGTCTCCTGCCTCTTAGGCAGTTCCAGACTTTTTACTGGACTCTCTCCTGGCTCGCTGTGGTGCACTAGCCACCTTCAGGCTGTTTTCATGCAGCCAACCGCTGTCCTTTCCCTGGGATCTGAACTCCGAAGTCCGAGCCTCAGCTCCCAGCCCCCACCCGCCCTAACAAGTGAGCAGACAAGCCTCTCAAGCTGGTGAGTGCTGGTTGGCACTGATCCTCTGTGCAGGAATCTCTCCACTTTGGCCTCTGCAGCCCTGTTGCTGCGCTCTCCTCTGTGGGTCCGAAACATCACCACCCCGCCCACCCCCTGTCTCTGCCAGTGAAGGGCCTTCCTAGTGTGTGGAAACTTCTCCTCCTTCCCAGCTCCCTCCCAGAGGTGCAGGTCCTGTCTCTATTCTTTTTTCTCTGTTTTTACTTTTTTCTTTTGCTCTACCTATGTATGTGGGGAGTTTCTTGCCTTTTGGGAGGTCTGAGATCTTCTGCCAGTGTTCAGTAGGTGTTCTGTAGGAGTTGTTCCACATGTAGATGTATTTTTGATGTATTTGTGGGGAGGAAGGTGATCCTCTTACTCCTCCACCATCTTGAAGGTCCCTCTTTCTAGTATATCTTTAAAAAATCATTTTCTAATTTATGTCTGGGGTTTATCGAGCTGTGTTATAGCACATACTTTAACAATTATGCTGAGAGGCATAGAATTATAGAATGTTAATATTAGAAAGGATATTAAAGGTTATTATTATTATTTTTAAAAACCCATCTATATAATGCTTGGTTGTTGCCAGGCATAATTTAACATGCTTTACAAATGTTAACACATTTGAACCTCATAGCAACATTACGAGTGGTAAGTAGCATCATTACTTCCACTTCATATATGGGAAAATTGAGAGCCATAGAAAGGGTAAGTGTGTATATTTCTACACTAACTACCCAGAGTTAGTGCAGACTTCACAGGTTAAGGGCACAATATTTAAACAGACTGCCTTTACTTTGTTTACCAGCTGCAAGCTCTGGGGATTCTCAGGCTACTCATGCTTTTGACAAATGGCTACAAATCTGAGGGTTCACAGAACTCAGGAAAGCACTGCAACTTTATTATAAAGATACAAATCTGGACCAGTGAAATGAAGAGATGCACAGGTCAAGGTCTGGAGGGTCCCAAACGTAAAGCTTCCATGTCATCATGACATATCACCATCCTGGCACATTTGTCTCACCAATCAGGAAGCTCAGCCAAACTCTGATGTCTAGAGTTTTTATCTGGATTTCATTATCTAGGTGTGATTGATGAAATAATAAGCCACACAATTGAAGTCAATCTCTAGCTCTTTTTTCCTCCCTGGAGGTTGGGCAGAAGTTATCTGGCTGAAAGGCCCAACCCTCCGATTGCATGGTTGGTCTTTCTGGCATGACATAGCCCACCCCCATCCTAAAACTATTTTGGGACCCACCAGGAGTCACCTGGTGGGTGAGTCAGCAAATGCTCTTTATCTGTAGACAATGCTGCTCTAATATCAGACTCATTCAATTCTCTCATTGAATGAATTTTATCTCGTTTAATCACTACAAGAATTCCTGGGGGAAATGTTATTCTCAGTTGATGGAGAAGATACAAAATGAGATTCAGATAAGTTATATTTCCACTTGTATATGGAATCATAACCCAGGCTCTCATTGTTTAATGGCAGTACCCAGAGAAAATATTTGTTTCTTTTCACCATCAGTTGATAGCACAGGTCATTGAAAACATTCTAAAAAGTTAAAATCATGACTCTCATACAGATATAAAATGAACACATATTAAAGATTTTTATTTATCTCATTATTAATGAGGGTCCCAGGCAGAAGATACAAGTAGTTCAAAGAAAAAGTAAAATAGCAGAGATATTTATGAATCAGAAATACTGAAATGAATTGCAAATCTTTGCAAAACTGGATCTCTTTTGGATGTGGGGAGAGTTGTCTCTTCAAATGAGAGAATTTGTTTACATGTAGATAGACAAGAATTATTTGTATCACCATCAGTTATCTACTAAAGGCAATGAAAGATCAGGAGCTTCCTTAGAATCAGAATCAGATAACAGAAGGTTGTGCTCTAAAGGATGAGTAGCTTTACATGTAACACATTTTCCTACACCATCAAACTAAGATTGATCAGGTTATCAGTTTGAGATGCCTTATCTCTTCCTACAAATAGAAACATTTAAGACCTTAACTACCTTCAAGTTTTTAAATTCTAGGATATCTTTGCCTATATCTTAATTGCAGAGACTCTCATGTTTGAAAAGCTTGTTTGGCTCCCTGGAATTCTAAATGAAACATCCCAAGAAGCCTGGGGAACTTCTAGGGATGTATAAAGCTAAAAGAGAAAAACTTCTGCCATCTAGGAATAGTCCTAATATATTATTAAAAGAAATAAAACTGACCCAGAATTGCATTTGCAAGAGAATATCTATATGAGTAAAAAATTCATGCAGTATGGAGAAGTAAAAAATTAAAAAGTAAAGGACATTTTACCCACCCCCAGGTGGCTCTCCAATATTATCTACTATTAGCAATGTTTATGTCTTTTTTATTACCCAAAAGAAAGTATATAATACAATGTTCTGAAACTTACATTAAAAAAATATATCTTGGAGAGTTTTACATATATGTGAACACAAATCTACTCCATTATTTTTACCACTGACATAGAATCCCATTGTAAGATGAACCATATACATTGTGGAAATAAAGGAAGACCACCCAAATGAGAATGGAGAGAGGTCATTTATTCAGAGTTTACCATAGCAAAGGAGTCATCGACCATTGCTTGTGTTTGGTAGATACTCAAAGGTTATCAGGGAACTGGGAAATCTTTATAGTGAAAAGGGGAAAGGTTTAGGTATGTACTATTTCTGTTTCATACATTTTTATTGCTTCCATATCCTCTTTCCCAGAGGCATTATTTAACTCTATTTTCTAATTGCTTCTCCTGGAATTTGTGCATCTCTGTAAATAATGTGCATCTCCATAAATAATGTGTGTATCCTGCCATGTTATAATTCATGAATTTACTTACTGGATGTTATGGTGACTCAGGATTGAACTTTCTTATACTGTGTCTTGTGCTTTCTTCCCTCTTCTCAATATAGTTATATTAGTGTTTATTCTATTTGACATTCATTGGACTTCCTTTACCTGAGGAATCATGTCTTTCAAAACTTTGGGAGAAATCTCAGCCATCATCTTTTTGAGTATTGTCCTTCCCCTTCTCCCCATAATTTACCTCTAGAGCTCAGAATAGACATATTAAGACTTCTTACCCTTTTCTCCATGTCTTTTAACCTCATATTTTTCATATAATTTTTTCAGATGTATCATCCAACTCACTGATGCTCTTTTCAACTTTGTCTATTCTTCTGCTTTACATTTGTGTTGTTTTAAATTTTAATTACTATATTTTTTCACTTCTAGAAATTCTTTATTTTTCAAATCTTCTTTGTCATTTTTATAGTTTTGCTTCAATCCCCTCTTTGATTTCCTTGCACATATTTCCTTACATATATTTGATTTCCTTACACATATTTCTTATTCCTTACACATATTTGTTTATACATAATTACTTTATGCTCTTTATCTAATATCTCAGATCTTTATGGATATGCTTTGGTGTTACAACTGATTTTCACTGAACATAGTTTATTACTTTAGATTACTTCTGACTTTTTTTTTTAATGTGAGCATATGCTTATTGTAACCACCTCTGGGAATCCTGTGAGGTTTGGGTGAAAGGTAATTTTATTTAGAAGGGAATTGCCCTTGTTCCTATGGAATACCCAGGGGTACCATCAACTGGTGTCCATTTTTAACACCAGTTGAAAATATCAATTTGGCTTGTATGAGGTAATGGCAATTATGGTATGACAACAGCCTGGCTACTAGCAATTATAAGATCTCATTAATTGTGTATCTTAGAATGAATGAAATGAAAATTTGTATTAAAAATCTACCAACTACATTTTTTCCTCTTAATCTTTCCTAATTTATTCTCTACTATATAATCTTGTTAACTTGATTTTCTTAGCCCTCTGGGGGAACTTCATTCTTACTTTAAATATTTACTTCTAGGACTGAGTAAGCTGGCAAACCCTCTGCAGAGCCTTGGAGGGCTGGTCCCCTTTCCTTTTCTTTTTTACAATAGGAATAGAAAAGAGTTTTATTTGAGCCAAACTGAAGACTATAGTTTGGAAGCCAGCTTCCCAGATTACTTTGAGAAACTTCTCTAGAGAAGCCTGGTTTTCAGTACAGTTTTATGTCTTGTGAGAACAAAGAACATCAAGCAAGTGAGGGATACATTCCTTCAAGGTTTATAAAAACAGATCAGCTCATGCACAATTAGTCAGTAATGCCTTGGCACCTGGTAAGGGAGTCTTAGTATGGAAGGAGTACCAGCACTGGCATCCCAGGAAGGGAGGCATTTAATCTTTATTTTTAGCATGGACATTCTTTACTTCTGGTCAATGCACACCTTTCTTTAATAATTAAAGCAGATGTACAATGTATGTTTGATAGCACAAACAGGCTATTTTAGTTAGCATAAAATGCAAGTTAACTCATGTATAAGCCAGAATGACTTGCCCATATCTCAATATGTGAACATTTCTTTTATCACAGGTTACCAGAAACTTAGTATCTTAATCTCACCCTGAAGGCTATAATGTACAATTTGCAGAATGATATTTTACTGGTATAACATATTTGATTCCTGGGTGGTATAAGAGGAAGTTTCAGTTGCAAGCTAGAATATGACATCAAATTAAGGAACTGGCCTTGGAAAGTTCACCATCTGAGAAAGAGATGTGATACTAATATGTCCATTTTGGATTAAGTTATATAACCCAAGGTGTCCATGTGTGTGAGATGGACTACCATCTGGTCCTGGAATGAAGTAAGACTAATAAATTCACTTAAAATGTCAGCTTCAGTTTAAACTATAAGAACTGAGTGGTCCCCAAATAGAAAACCCAATAACTAAGTCCTTTGCTATTCAAGTTTCTTTAACACTCAGCAATAAACTAATCCCCAACTGCTGGAGTAACCTCAGTGGTTATGACTCCTTTTTAGTGAATTTGTATTATATGGTGCTGATTATAATATTTTAAGGGAAAGCATAAAAACGGTTTACATATTTTGGAAATATATTCTCTAGTCTTTAGGAATGTAGTAAAGAATTATATCTACTCTACATCATCAACAATGACTTTTAAGGCACTAAAAAATTGTTTTTCTTTCTTAATGTATCAGCCATTCCAAGCTTCTATGAAGCTTTTTTGCATTCAGGGTTTCCTAAGACCACTGGACCCAGCTCAGTTTTCTTTTCTAATTCATAAATATAAAAGATTTATATTTTTGGTATGGAGGGGCAAGGGATTTACCCTTGTCCTTCTTAAGTTAACATAACAAGATTCATTGGTTCCAGAGCAAAGGCTGTAATCTACCTTGGGTATCGAGGTATGGGGAACTCATTATTATTAAACTCTTATATACTTAAGTATAAATCCTGAGCTTGCTTACTAAATACAAAAGGCATGGCCCATGGTTTCTCTTGGTTTCTTTCTTAGTTTAACTTTCTAGTTGAGGAAGGAAAACTTGTACACAAATTTGAGAATAACAGCAGGAGCAGTATATGTACACAGCAGAATGAGGGGCAATGGCAATAAATGCTTACAGATGTTGAGGGGGAGGGGTAATTTTTGGCTGATGAGTTGGAGAGAGTTTAGTGAAGGAGGCATAGTTTGTGGTGAGTTTCAGTGACATTATCTTTTCACTGGTTTTACAGGGAACACGGCAAGCACTTTGCTTTTGCATGTGAAGGCTTTCTTTAGTTCATTAGAGTTTCTTGTTGTAGCAAAGCCAGTTGGACTTGGTAAAAATGGCTGGGATGGTGCACCAGAAGCCAGGAATGCTGTCATTTTTTGCTTAAATGGGTGGGGAGTGGGGCGGGAGACTAAACAGGATTCAGCAAGCAACTTGTTGGGGAGCTCTGCCCATCCCATCCTCCCTCTTCCCCCAGGTTACATTCTTTTTCTGAACCATCTGACCTTGCAGGGCCCAGTACATAACTGCTCCCTGCCCTGAGGTGGAAAAGTATAATTCACTGGGCCCATCGTGATGGGAATGGGTCCAAGAGAAAGTGTAGTGAGAACTTTTCTAGGGTCTTCCTTTTTACTTTTGTTCAGATTTGGGAGAGGATGGTGGTGGAGAATCACCTGCTTCTTTCGCAAAGAACCTCTCTGCCCACCGGTTTCCTGCAGCCACTGCTTCTCACCAAGCTCATTTACATAAGAAGTGCATCAAATGGTAAAAGCCAAGTCACATGTAAACTATATTCGGAAATTAATGATGTTCACTTTTAGCAACAAAATCTCAGTTTTTGCATACTGTCAGGTTTCTTAATGATGTTTCAGAGATTCAGAATTATCATTTAGCAACTGTTTGTATATGAAAATTTGCTGCCAAGCCACTTTTATGCTTTGTCAGTCAAAATGACACTTGCAGTTGTCAGGTGTGACCTAAGCTACTTTAAGGGTAAGGGGAGTTTTGGAATTAAGCTTTTTCAAAGAAAGTTCAGTCACCAGAGTGAACAGCCAAACTTTGAATTTGGAAGAAAGCAAAACTGGAACCTTCTGCACTCCCTGAGGGTGAAACATTCTTCAGTATTTCCAAGCAAAGGATTGGACCTGGGCTAATGCCCTTAGTGTTAGACTAAGGACTAGAGAATATGCATACTTTAAAATAAATAAAAATTGCTATACTTTTTAAATGGGCACATATATCTTTCCTGTCCCATTTTATTTTATTTTTTTGTGGTATGTTTACTTAGTTCTCTTAAATATTTATCATTTTAAATTCACAAATTAAATAAAATGTAAAAATCTAATAAAAGCCTATTATTTAAAAAAAACTACTAAAATTTAAAAAAAAATCTTAGTTTCACTGCCTCATTCAAGACAACATTTACATTTAAGTATGTTTGTATTTCCTTTACTAAGATATATTTTTTTTCTTTTAAATCATGGTTATCTTCATTGCTAAGATATAATTTTCAAAAAGGTAAAATCATGACTCATGAAAATGTAAACATGTATCAAAGATGATATTAAACTCCCTAATTAATGAGAGAACCAGGAAGATGTTCAAACTTGTTCAAATGAAAATTTGAAGAATATATAAACATATATACACACACATAATCAGGAGTGCTGACATGAATTTACTAATAGGTGGAACAAAACTGATTAATATCCTACAGGATGATAAAATATAATCTCATGATGTATGTTTAGGGTCATCTGCAGGCTGGGGATAAATATTTCTACTAACAAACTTCATTTGCAGTGATATAAATAAGAATCATTTACATTACCATCAGTTTTCTGCAATGTGACTTCTACCTCTGCAGAGCTTTAAAATCACCTAATCTTTAGAAATAGAATCAAATGTACATAGTTAAAAAGAATCAGATAACCCCTGGCTTCCATAACTCCACTGAAAGGACAACCAGTAATCTCTTTTGCCCATTTTTAACTGTTGGACAATTTTCCTGACATTACATTAAAAAAAAAATTGGAGTATAGTTGATTTACAATGTTGTGTACTGCAGGTGTACAGCAAAGTGAATCAGTTATACATCTACATATATCCACTCTTTTTTTTAAGATTCTTTTCCCGCATCAGCCATTACAGAGTATTGTGCCCTGTGCTATACAGTAGGTTCTTATTAGTTATCTATTTTATATATAGTGGTGTGTATATGTCAATCCCAATTTCCCAATCTATCCCTCCCCTCCACCTTATCCCCTGGTAACCATAAGTTTGTTATCTACACCTGTGATTCTACTTCTGTTTTGTAAATAAGTTCATCTGTATCCTTTTTTTAGATTCCACATATAAGTGTTATCATATGATATTTGTATTTCTCTGTCTGACTTACTTCACTCAGTATGACAATCTCTAAATCCATCCATGTTGCTGCAAATGACATTATTTTGTTCTTTTTTATGGCTAAGTACTATTCCATTGTATATATGTACCACATCTTCTTTATCCATTCCTCTTTTGATGGGCATTTAGGTTGCTTCCATGTCCTGGCTATTGTAAATAGTACTTCCATGAACATTGGGGTACATGTATCTTTTTGAATTATGGTTTACTCCGGGTATATGCCTAAGAGTGGTATTGCTGGGCTGACATTACATTTAATTACATTTCTGACTTTGGTGAGAGGTAAATCTAATCCTTTTCAGGTGTCATTTTGGATGGAGGCATGATATGTTGTACATCCTTACAAGTTCATTAGTTATGGTGTAAGGCCTAAAATTAAGGTCCAATATTATGTGCTGCCTTGACATCTGAGGAAACTGAGAGGGCCTTGAATGGTCCAATCGCAAGTTCTCCTCCCCACTCTTCTCCCATTGATATTGACCTTTAGTCAAACAACTCTTCTTATCAAGGGGACAAGGCACATTTCCTGCTTAATCCTGAGTAGAGATGGTGTTCTCTGCCAGCCCACATAGTAACTCAAACAAGCCAATCACATCCTCCTGTGGTAACCAGGGGCACCTCACCCTCTTGATACTGCAAAGCCTGCCTCCCACAGACCTTGGTTGTTCACTCTGCACCCAAGTGCAACCCTTGTGTGTCTCTGTGCAATGTCTTTGGCTCCCAGGCTATGAGTATCTGTGACTAATGCTACTGTCAGTCTTATCTGTCCTGTGTTGGGTGTCAGGGTTCAGCCATCACCATAGTTGGAGGGTAGGAATCTCTCCTTCATCAATAGGTAAATAGGGGGTGATTACAACATCAGTTTAGAGAGTTGAATAAGAGCAGAGCAGGGGAAGGGAAAATAATATATCATCTAGGGGAAAACAGACCAAGGTCCAGCAGAAATGGTGAGTGAGACTCATGGGCTGAAAGAATGCTCTAGGTAGAAGAAAATTCATGTGTGAATATTAAAACCAAAGGGTCTAGCTTCTTCAAGAGACTGAAAGTTTTTTCAAAATGACTGGAATATATGGAGAATACAAGATCATGATTGCTTAGAGATAACCTGGACGGGTAAGATGTAGCAGTGAAAGCCAAGTTTAGGAATTTGGACTTTATCTTAAAAGCAATAGGAATGATTGAAGAGGGTGTTATGTGATCAGGGTTGTGTTTAAAAGAATCTTTATGGCTTTAACAGAGAGTGAAGAATGTTTAGAATAGAGATTGGTAGCTAGTAAGGAAGTCATTAAAGCAATCTGGGTATAAATATGGTGTCTTTTCCAAGAGTACGAATAGTAGAGATGGAAATAAATGGGCTTAATTTAGGAAATATTGAGAAATTAGGATTTAGTGGGTTTGGTGATGAATTGGATGTGGGTAGAGTTGCCAGATTTAGCAAATAAAAATACAGGATGTTCACTTCCATTTGATTTTCAGATAAACAACAAATAATTTTTTTAGTGTATGTTACAAGCAATTGTTGGATCACATACAAATTATTAATTGTTTAACTGAAATTCAAATGTAGCTGGGTGACCTGTATTTACTTGACAATGCTAAATGTGTGGTTGAGATAGAAGGAGGAGTTAGATGACTCCCAGGTTTTTGAAGTATGAAGTTGTTAGAAGAGTGAAACAAGGATTTTCTATTTACTCAGAATATGAATGCTTATTACAAATCAAACATTCCACAAAGAAAACCCACTTCAAAAACACATCTTTGGGAAGGGGATTTTACATTTTGATCTTCTTCATAAAACATGGTATATTTTGATTTTTTTTCCTTGGGAGGAAAGGAAGAACTGTCAGAAATAGAGTAAAGTAAAAGATGGGAGGATAAAGTAGCAGTATATTGTGAAAGGGAGTTCTGTTTAGGGGCAGATGAGTGGGGTCTAAGGTGAGAAGACCCTGACCTTGGATTATTTTGATGTCAGGTGACTATAGTTATGCTTGTTTCTGCTTTTCATTGTGGTTTTATATGAGTTTCACTTTATATTAAGGGAGGTTGTTCTACTCAACAAAGTAGTAGGGTTTATTAACTTTCAAGGTCAAATAAGTGAGATTCTGGTTATTAAATCTCAGCGTCTAAAGGTAATGAATCACAAAGATTAATTTGGCATGAATCATAAACCAAAAAGTAAAAGCTAAACCTATAGAACTTCTCAAAGAAAACATAGTGGATACCTCACAATCACAGGATAGACAAAGATTTCTTAAATAAGATGTGGAAGGAAAAAACCATAAGAGAGGAAAATTGTAAGTCAGATTTTAGAAAAATTAAAATTCTGTTTATCAAAGACATTGTTAAGAAATTGAAAGGACAATCCATAGATTGGGCAAAATATTCAAAGTACATATATCTGACAAAAGACTTGTATTAAAAATATTCTTAAAACTCCTAAATCTCAATAATAAAAGACAAACCTCATATAAAAGACAAAAAACAGAAAGATATTTCACAAGAGAAGATACATGAACAGCCAATAAACTCATGGAAAGATAATCAACTTCGTTAGTGTTCGGGGAAATGTATTTTCCTGAAGTCTACAATGAGATAGCACTTAACACCCACTTGAATGGCTAAAATTAAAAAGGCTGATGGTACTGTTGGCGAGGATGTGGAAAAATTGGAACTCAGACATGCTGGTGGGAGAATAAAATGGTACAACCTCTTTGGACAATGGTTTGGCAGTTTCTTATAAAACTAAACAAATATCTATCAGAAATTCCTCTCCTATGCATTTATACAAGAGAGATAAAACATACACCCACAAGAACATTTATATAAGAAAATTCATGGATGTTTTATTCATGATAAACTCAAACAGAAAAGAAAATCCAAATACCCATCAACCAGTGAATAAACAAGTTGTGCCGTGATCATACAATGCAGTAACAGTGAAAAAAGAAACAAGCTACTGATACACAGAACAACATGGGTGCATTTCACAACTTTAAGTTGAGTGAAAGAAGCCAGGTGCAAAAGAGAACATACCGTATGGCTCCTTTTATGTGACTTTATATGATATTACAGAAATCTAAACAATGGTTGCGCAGAGGTGGTATGGAGTGGGATAGGCTGGAAAAGGGAAGAGAGGGAACTTTCAGGGGTGATGCAAGTGCTCTGTATCTTCATTGGGTTGTGGTTATGTGGGTGTACACATTGGCCAAAGTTAATTGAATTCTACACTTAAAAGCTGGGCATTTTTCTCCATGTAAATTATGCCACAATTAAAAAGATAATAGAAAAATAGACAATGATAGAACTCTTTCTTATTTTGTGAGTAGAATAAATTACACAGATGAAAATGCAAAGGCAACACAAGTCATCATTGGAGAAAAGGGTAAGAGGTTCAGGTTTGCACTCTAGATTCTCTTGATATCATCCAAATGTCTTAAACTCACCATCCTCTCTGAGACAATCTGGATAAAATTACACATGTAAATGATCTTAGTAGAAACCCAAGTGGTAAGTACGTATAGGGAAATATCAGTCTTTTTCTTTTTCTCATATGTGTTACTCTCCTGAGTGGTGACTGATGAATAAGTTGAAGAGTTTGTTCAAATCAGTTCACATAGTGTTGGTCTCATGCACACAGAATCAATCAACAATATCTAAAAAGAGAGAAAGTCTTGAGAGAAGATTTATGTATTTTTAAAGAACATATCATGTTTGCAAATTATATAACATTGTTTTCAAATATTTTGCTTGTTTAATCACTGGGAAAACTTTTTAAAAAAGAGCTACTCAAAATTATTTCTTTTTAAGAACTACTTTCAAACATATTTTTCTCTAGAAAATATTTTTCCCAAGAATGAATCTCTGTCCTGTGTCTTATGGAACACATTTTGAAGACACTATTAGTGATTTAAAATATTCACAGATTCTCAAGTAATGCTGAGATGACAAATCAGCTTATTAAGATAACTGAAATGAAATAAAAAAGTACAAGCTTTGTAGCATGCAAGTTAAAACTAATGAAATTATGATCATATTATTTACAGGTTAAACATTCAATTCAAACATCTCTCACATCTGTAGTGAGAATTTTCAAGAGGTATAAAAGGGAAATCTTGTCTTATGGAGATTCCAGTAGCATGCTGTTTCTTTAAGAGAGTTAACAAATTTCTTCCTCTCAGTAAATTTAAGATTTATGAAATAAACACTCTACTGAATGAAGAATAAGGGACATACTATTTCAATTTAAAATGTTATACCATTTCTCTTTCAATAAACAATCAAAAAATGAAGAGAGAATATATTTTGCTTCTTTCTTTAACAGGTTTATAAATGATACCTGATTTTAACATGGGTGAAAAATAAGTACATGAATACTGTTTCTGTATACAATTCTACTTTAAAGCCTATATTCTTACTATTTAATACAATTTTCTAACACAAGAGACATAGCCCATGTCAAAACAGGAGCGCAGAGCCAAATGTGCTTATGAGAACACAAGCCTCCTGGAAATTAAAAAGAAATGTTGAGGGGCTTCCTTGGTGGCACAGTGGTTGAGAGTCCGCCTGCCGATGCAGGGGACACGGGTTCTTTCCCCGGTCCGCGAAGATCCCACATGCCGTGGAGCAGCTAGGCCCGTGGGCCATGGCCGCTGAGCCTGTGCGTCCGGAGCCTGTGCTCCGCAACGGCTGAGGCCACAACAGTGAAGAGGCCCGCGTACCCCCCGCCCCCCCAAAAAAAACAAAGAATGTTGAGGATGGCTTTGAACTTCCACAGTGCATAGAATGCCTCATATTAACTAGACTTCAAGAGACTGGAATACTCCAACTAACTGTTGATTTATAGGTATTTTAGTTTTACAATTCGTCACCTTTCTGAGTTTACTAATTTTCCAACTGGGGCTTCTAGATATAAAATTATATCACCTGTAATAATTGTAGTGGTGTTTTCTTCCCCTTTAATATTTTCACATTTCATTTATTTTTATACTGTATTTCATTGACTGGTACTTACAGGAAAATAATTATGGAAAAATGAGCATCTTGCCTGTGACGGATTTTAATAGAAATGCTTTTAAATTTCACCATTAGACCTGATTTTTGCTTATTTTATTTATATATACATAAATGTGTATAATTTTCTACATTAAATTAATAGTCATCTATTCTTATTCTAAGTTTAAAAAAAAAACAATCAGGAATAGAAGTTAACTTTTACAAATTAAGTTTTGGGTACCTATTGGGAAACCATATGATTTTTCTCCTTGGACTTGTGATAAATTATACCTATAAAGTTTTACTGTATGACTTTTATTTGCAAATATTTTATTTAGTACCTTAAAATCTATACTCATTAGTGACATTTGTCTGTAATTTTTTGTGATATATAAAATTTTGTTATTACTAATATGATTATACATAATGAATTTTTTTTTGTAAGATAAGGGATAGTTTGAATAACAAAACATTATATATTAAACATTTGAAAAAATTCACTCCTGAAACCATCTAGGCCTTTGGAAGGTAGTCTTTGAAACCATTTCAACTAATTCTATGATTATATTATTAATTGTCAATGAATTCATTAACCCATTTTATTCAACAGAGATTGAATTGTTTATTAGTTGAACTTTTTTCCACAAAGTATTTAAGATGGCTAGTGCAAACATTAAAAATAGGAATTTGATCTTAAATTGCATGGTATATGCTACAATTCAATTTTATTAATGGAAAAGCTATAGTTCTATTATATTCCATATTTATGTTGAGTGGAACAACACCTTGTGTGCGATATAAAATAAAAATAACTGATTAATGTAGCATGTCGAGAATCTGTTTCTGCCTGAAACTTGAGTCATAGGTTCTTCTGAAATAAGGGAGTATGTTTTACTCATATAGGAATATATATTTTATTATCTGTATCCATACAGTGCTCTGGCATATAATGAGTGTTCAATAAATACTTGCTCCTTTTAAAAAAACATGAATGAATCAGCCAATATAAACACACCTTTTTTTTTCTTCTTTTTTTTAGGATTGGCAGAGCCGTGCTGAGCACCATAGCACACGGACTCCTACTGGTGCCATCCCAGCCCTGGGAGCTATAGCATGGTCAGAACAAGTGTTTCTGTTCCTTTTTCTCTTAGAAACTGCAAAATACATCAGGCTAGCAGCTGGTGCTGGATTTTCCCTCATATATCCTATTGGAGGTTAATCATTAGGGAGAGGAAGAAATACGTTGTTTTGTTAGGATTGGTAGAAACAAAAGGAACGTTAAACGATGCGACAAAATGTTAAGATTTGCATTTGGAAGGAAAATATGTTATATATTAGTTGTTAAATGCAGGTTTTATAAAAAATATTAGCCAAGGAGGTGAAACACAATATCCTGTTTAGACATTTTGCTTTCAATTTTCGTAATAAAGTTACCATTTATTATGCTTATGTAACAATTAAAACTCATTTACTCTAACAACAATAATAAGTAGTTGCTAGTTGCTTTTCATTTTTATCTCACTTATTACACATACCAATTCTATGAGCGAGGCAATCTTTTAATCCCCAGCTCACAGAGAAGTAAACTGAGGCTCAGAGGGAATGCATTCGTAAGTTATGTGTGGAGTAAGTGGGAAGCCAGGCTGTAAATTCACACTTGTCTGGCTTCAAAACCATGCTCTAAAATACTAGACAACATCACCTGACCATTTCACTTCAAGTTATAAAAATGTTTTAAAGTATTCTCTCTGGGTCTCTTCTATATCACCCCTGTTCCTTCACCATATTTCATTGCTTCCTGAGAAATCAAGTGGACATACATTACTTCAGCAAGCTGACTCTAATATTCCAGTCTCTTCAGCTTTTATCACCCTATATGTTTCAGCTTGCGTATTTACATGACCATCAGAGCCAAAGTTTGTTCATATGACATAAAGAGCTATGCTTTTTTTCTTGAATAATCAATCACTAATAATAGTCTGGATGCTTTTTACAACTAATTTTTGCATATGGAAAACATTTTAACAACCTGATAGATAATACAGAGAAATTATATGAAAACTATCAGCATGTTCAAAATAAAGTTCACATGCAAGGCATTTCAGTAATTTGATAAAACTGTCATAAATTTATACAGCCGTCATCTCCTTTTGCAAATTTCTGGAGCAGTAAATGATCTTCTCCAACCTGTTAGTTTAGTTTCAGTTTTGGAATAGTAACTATTTCTCTTGTTTACGTTCAGAGACGTTTTAAGCTAGCAACCTTCCCAAGAATTGAGTACATAAAAGGTCACATTGACCCTGACTTATCTGAACATTTCCAAGTTTTCTGGCTCACCCAACAGGGCTCTAGATAACCCAGTGGCTACACAGCACAAAAAAGGTCACTGCCAAAGACATGTCTTGCAACATTAGGGCGGGTTTGCATTTTTTTTTTTTTGGAGTGAGTTTCTCTCCATATGAGATGAAGCAATTTTCATTTCTTCCAGATTAAAATTTCATTTCCTATAGAAGCTATCTTCTTTAGCTAACTCACCCTAAATGCATGCATTTTGGGATAAAAATATTGAAACCTATGAGGACTATTATAGATCAAGCAAAGGATAAATAGGGTGCATTAATACAATAGAATAATAAATATTAATTTATATAAATATAATAGTATATAAAACAATTATGTATCATAATTATAAAATATTACATTTATACATAAAATACGTAATTGCAAAATATACCATATATTATATAATATGTATTAATTATGTGTTATAATAATATAAATACTAGTAACTATAATAATAAAAATAAAAATAGAAAGAAAGCAAGGTAAGAAAGTTTGATGGCCCAAGTAGTGCTTGAGCTCAGAAGAGTACTTTGCATGGTAGAATGGCTGTAAGGTGGAAGTGACACTCTCATATAACCTTTCTTATGTAATATTTTGCTGACCCTGATGATACTAATTCAATTACTCTATTTTAAAAATACATTGTAAATCAAATATACTTCAGTAAAAAAAAATAAAAACATTAAAAATAAATTAAAAAATAAAAAATACAGAAAAACACACAAAAAAAGTAAAAATCACTTTAATTCTACTACATTTAGCCCCATGAATTTATAAAAAGAAAGGCATGAAAATATATCTTCTATCTCTCCAGTTCTTCCTACTGAAATAGCCACTGTTTCTCGTTCGTTTTTAGTAGTTTCTAACAATGCGTCTTGAAGTGGCTGCCACCTCATCACCAGAAGCTCTGGCTTTCCCATGACCTACCAGTCTATCAAGAAGTACAGCCTGAGCCATAAATGGGGCTCAGGAACAGTGCTCTGCTATCTATTCGAGTCACTGCTTCCCTGTCACATGTGAGGGAGCTCTGCACACAACCACTTTTTAACTGCTTGGCATCAGGGCTGCCTCTTAGACCTGGACCTACTCCTTGCTTCTGCTTCTTTCTAGAATCAGGTGCCCAAACAGCCTGATGCGTGCTCATTTCTGCTTGGGAGCGCCTCTAGTTCTTCTCTCCATCCCCTGGCTTCAATGTGAGATGCAGCTCCATAAACCCCTACTTCTTAGATGCCTTCATTGAAACACACAGATTCCTTCTGCTCCAGAATTTTATTGCAATTTACTGTGGGGTGTACAGGATGTTGTTATACATTACTGGGTGCTCCCTTTAGCACTGAAGACACTCATTCTTCCTGCTGCAAAGAATGTTACCTGCTGACAGTGCACAGCTGAGTCCACCTTCAGGAATTGCCCGCTGCCAAAGGAAACAACATTGCCCATGGTTATGGTTATGAACCTTAAGGGTGGAACAGCCCACCTTCAATGACTGGTTGATGAGAAGGTGCAAAGGTGCTAAGAAGATGGCCCCCTTTACCCATCATTAAAGGGCCAACCAGCTTTAGCTCCCTGAGGCATCACTGATAGACTCTACTGCAACCACATCATGGTTCAACCTCTCCCTCTGATCAGTCCTGCTGCCTCCTCCCATCTCCCTTACAGGTGCTCCTGAGGACTGTCCTTAATTAACACCTGCATACACATCCCTGTCTAGTTTGTTTCCTGGGCAACCTGACCTATGGCATGAGGGTAAAAAGAATAACATTAAAAGCTGCACAGGTTTTAAAATTATGGTCCCAGGCCTTTAATTTCTGACTCCTGAAATTGTAAATTGTTACTCTGATGGTATTCTGCCCTCCTCTATAAATTGGAAACAATAAAAGAGCTATATGAAATCTATTTTCTAGGAAGATTATCTAAAGGTAATCTGAATAATAGTTTTCCTTTGCCTTGTGTTCGGTGACAAGTTCTCTAGGACCCTGTCCTACCCAAGAATTGTCACTTCTCAGATGTACTTATTATCCCACCTGACTAGTAAATGGTCATGGAACAATAGATTTATGTATATGATAACAGTGGGGAGGCTGATCAGTAAGTTGTAGTTCCTGGGCAGCAGAACCAACATACATACTAGCTGGTTGTGAATTTACTTGTAAAATGTGAGTGTGATCCAAGTCCCATATTAAGCAAGCCCTGGAATTTACAAGACTGAAAACTCCTTGAGGGTAGGGCCAATTTTGATGGTAGGTACTCAACCTATATATGCTTTATTCCTGAATTAATATTCCTCTTCTACATGGAAGTAATAGTCAAATACAACCTGTAATATATTGATGAATATGTTAACCGATAAAGCATACAAACAATAAGTGGATATTTCTTTCATTCCTTAGCATAGAATTAATTTGACATTAGGGATATTCTGAACATCAACAATATTCCTTAGGATTTGCTATATATATAATCATGTCTGAATACACTTTTATTTCCTTCTTTCCAATCTTTATGACCTTACTCAATTTTTACAACCTTATTTCATTGGTTAGAACCTCTGGAACGATACTAAATAAAAGTGGTGAAAGTCAACATCCTTAATCTTGAAAAAGTGTTCAATATTTCACTGGCAGTAGGTTTCAATAGATGTCTATTATAATATTGAGTTAGTCCTCCTGCACTTTTAGTTTACTGAGATTTTTTTCATGAGTTTTTGTTGAATTTCTCAACTTATTTTGCATGCATTGATATATGCACATGATTTTTCTCCTCTATTCTGTTAATCAATTACATTGATTGATTTACAGTTGTAAAGTCAGTCTTGAATACTTGGTCATGATATATTGTCCCTTTACATATTGCTGGATTTGACTTATTAATATTTTGATAAGAATATTTACATGTATATTCATTAGGGATTTTGTTTCTTGTAATGTCCTTCTTAGGTTTTGGTATTAAGGCTGTGTTGATCTCATAACATCAGTTGAAAAGGTATTCCCTCATCCTTTATATTCTAAAAGGGTTTATTCAAGACTGGTATAAATGTTTGATGGAATTCATCAGTGAAACCATCTTGGTCTGAAGCTTTCTTTGTAGCTTTGTGGGAAGGTTTCAAATTATGACTTCAATTTCTTTAGTGCTATTCAGATTTTTCTCTTACTTTGCATCAGTTTTTGTGAGTTGTTTTTTTTTTTCAAGGAATTTATCTATTTATCTCAGTTGTCAAATTTACTGAATTATTTTGAACATAAATGTCTTCAAAATATTTCCTTAATAACCATTTGATGTAGGATCTGTAGTTATGTCCCCACATTCATTTCTAATGTTGGTAACTGGTTACTGATGTTTCCTTCCTTCCTCCTTCCCTTCTTCACTTCTTTCCATTCTACCTTCCTTTCTTTTTAAAAATTAGTCTTTTTAGGTGTTTATATACTTTGTTAATCATTTCAAACCCAACACTTGGGCTTTGATTTTCTCTGTTGTGTTTTCCTGTTTTCATAATATTAATAATTTTTTTATTCTGTGTCCACCATGTGCATCATGCATTTTATAACATTTATCTGTAATTCTCAAGATAATATTGCAGGGAAAATGTTACTTCTCTTAGTTTAAATGTGTGTAAAATAAGTCACAAAGAGGTTAATTTTTGTTTGTGTGTGTGTGTATGTATCGTATAAGTATATTTGAATTTAGAACCATATGATCTCAAAGATGATGTCTTTTACTACATTATAGTGTCTCACAGCAAAGTTGTAGAGTGTTTGAATATATGAATTATGATTCTAAGTCCAGTTCTTGCCTCAGTAGTAATCAACACCACTAAACTTATCAGCATCAATACATTAGGGATGCCTAGTTTGCATAGCAATACGATAAAACCTATAACCACTTTTGATGAGGTGGTCAAACCAGCATACATACTAATCACATCTAGAAACAACATATTGGTGTTTTATAATTTGCAGACAGACAATCTTATCAAGGATATAAACAGCAAAATTCCTGGAGGAACCAACCACAGAATGGGAGTATTACCTTTTATTTCTCCATCCAGTTACTCTCACTGAAGCACAGTATTCTCTCCCTCTGCTTTCCTCCCTCTAGAAGATCAAGTTTTTGGAGTTTGCTCTAATGAGTGATTTCCTATTGGATCCAGGCCACAGTGATGGTCTAGGAAGATGCCAGGAGAAAAGATTCAACCACACCTGATGGATTGCAAAAATGACCCCAAGTCTTTATTCCTTAGAGACTAGTGGACCATGTTAGGAACATCTAGGTGCTTTAACCTCTACCCTCAAGGTATATATGTGTTAAGGTGAAATGTGTATCAATAAAAATATTTGGTCTGCAGGCTTACATGATTTTATTTTGGAAAATCATCTGAGATGTTGGAGTAATCCTACAGTATATATAAGTAATTTGAAAGGCTACCTCAGATCAGCTTTCTGTTTATTACATCAAAGTCAGTGGAGTAAATGAAAAAATGATTTACTTTAGGTCTTAGACCTCTGCAGTACTGGTTAAAGACAATAAAAATGACTACCAGGATGACCACATTTTTTCTTTGAATGTTTCATCTGCTCACAAACATTTCTTTGAATGTTTCATCTGCTCATCTGACTGCCCAGATTTCTTCCCTTTACTACTTATAGTAAGAAGCATCCAATCCTGAACTTTTAGTGACTTTTTCTTTCTCTGCTTTCTTTTTTTCTAATGAAATGTATTTATCTGTTTTCCCATTCATGCAAGTTCTAAGATGAGAGAAGGTAATCAGATAAGCAAATTCACTTTATTGATGACCAATAAAGTCTTCACATAGGTCATTGATACACTTACCCAAATATAAGAAAAGGTAATAATAAAAATATCATAAACCCTAGGTGGTGGTTAATTCTGCCAATACATGAGTCTGTATATAAATTGTACAGAATGTTCAAACCAGGCTAATAAACTATGAATTAGTCTCCTGTTAATTGGACTTCCTCATCTGTGAAATTGACACAATGATAATATCTCTCTCTTAAGGTTTGCCATAGTGATAAAAATGAGATGAAAAAGTTTTCAGTTTTGTGCTTGTACCATATTAAATCTCTACAGAATATTAGCTACATAATAATTATTATTTCTAGAAATTTAGCAGCTTAAGAATATGTAGATTTAAAAGGATCAGAGTTTAATCTTTTTGTGAACACCTTACTTAGGAGAAAAATGTATTTCTAAAATTAAATTTGTACAGCAGTGGTTTTTCCATCCATTCCTTTTGCAATTAGTACTGCCCCTTTGGACAGTGTATAATATTTACACATTTCAAGAGTACTTTATAGCATTGATTGGTCGTATTTCATTAATAAGGGTATAGGTTTACCAAAAAACCCTCTGACTTGAGAAAACATGAAGGCAAGGTCATAAAGACGAGCAGGGACCAGCCATAAATCAAATAATAGTGACAGTTGGGCAAGTGGGAACCAGATGAGGGGAAGTGATGGACTCTATAAGGCAGACTAAAACATTTCCAAATACTGAGTAATCCACCCTTCAGTTCTCTCAAATGGCACATACTAATTTTTATAAATGACATGTTTATAAATGCCTTTATTACAAAATAAAAATTTCTAGACTATCATCATGAAGGGATAAAACACACAAGGAATTAATAAGGTCCCAAATCTACATGAGACAGCCAGACACATAATCATATTAAGACAATACAAAGTGGCCAACATTCTATTACAGCCTGGAGAAAGAAGTTAAACTTTGCTTGGGGGTCTTGGCAAGGACCGTAAAAAGGCAGTGACACTGCATAAGGATTGCAAAGCATAAATAGGAGTCACTGAGTAAGAAATTAGGGGTTCTGGGGAAATAATCCCTTACTGAACTTGCCCTACATCTTATTCTATGATGTAGTGGTAAGTGTTTCATGAATATTTTCTTACTTGAACTGTATAACCACCATATAGAAGGATATTCTATATCTCTATTTTACAGGTCTTGAAATTGATGGTCATAAATAACAAATGCTCAAGTTTACACAGTTAGCTAGAGGCAGCTGTCCTCCAAATCCAGGACTGTATGACTTGATATTTTTTTCATTTCAAAACCTACCCCGAGGACATTCCAGGAAAAGATCCTTGAGTGGCAAAGTTATGGCATTTTGGGACAGAATGGTAAGTTGGAGAAAATGTAGGCCAGTGTCACCAGTGTGTAGCTCTGGGAAAGGGAAAATGTGTTATAAGGAAATAAAGTTGAAGTATTGTCTTGTATTCCATTCTCTTTAAGGGTTATCCTGTAATTTCAATGTTTATATTCACTCACATCTACTCACTTATACAACTATCACCCTTACTTCTCTGATCGTCATATACATGTCATCATATCAAACTACAAACCCATGTTTCTAGGTTTATTCTGTCTCTGTTTTCTTTTACTTTCAGTATTATCTCCATCCTTATGAAAATAAAAATACACAAACATAGATCCAATATTTAGACCAAAAGTGTAGACATTCTGTTCCCCCAAGCCCCAGACTCCATCTTATTATCTTGAACTTAAGGAAGAAAGAACTTTAAATGAACCAATTGTAACTGACCTGTAACTATTCATGTGTTTTCTGAGGTAACTTTTTAAAAAATATGATTTACACTTCTGTTGGAAAGCACGCTGGCCAAAATAAAGTAAAGGCCAAACTTTCTAG
Source organism: Stenella coeruleoalba (assembly GCF_951394435.1). Lineage (NCBI taxonomy): Eukaryota > Metazoa > Chordata > Mammalia > Artiodactyla > Delphinidae > Stenella > Stenella coeruleoalba. The sequence continues at coordinate 128,409,144 of NC_137150.1, read as the reverse complement.
TTCAAAATTCACAAGGCTTTAAGTTTGCAGTAGTGTTTCATTTCAAATAAAGGTGGTTTGGCCAGCTCTAGTCCTATTCTAGGCTGGTCATCAGAAGTCCCATGACATCATTCTTGAAATAATTAGAAGTGTTAAGCTTCGGGTTTTGGCCAAATTCCAGGTTAGGTCATCATGTTCTGCCTCTTAAATCCTCTCTTTGGATTGTTAGGAAGCTACAAATGAGGTATCTCCTCACTCTGCTCAGAATGGCCATCATCAAAAAGTCTACGAATAGGGACTTCCCTGGTGGTCCAGTGGTTAAGGCTTCACCTTCCAATGCAAAGGGTGCGGATTCAATTCCTGGTTGGGGAGCTAAGATCCCATATGTCTAGCAGCCAAAAAAACCAAAACATAAAACAGAAGCAATATTGTAACAAATTCAATAAAGATTTTAAAAATTGTCTACATTAAAAAAAGTCTTTAAAAAGTCTATAAATAATAAATGCTGGAGAGGGTGCAGAGAAAAAGGAACCGTCCTACACTGTTTGTGGGAATATAACTTGGGGCAGCCACTATGGAGAACAGTATGGAGGTTCTTTAAAAAAATCTAAAAATGGAGCTACCATATGATCCAGCAATCCCACTCCTGGGCATATATCCAGAGGAAACTATAATTCGAAAAGATATATGCACCCAATGTTTATTGCAGCACTATTTACAACAGACAAGACATGAAGGCAATCTAAATATCCATCGACAGATGAGTGGATAAAGATGAGTGGATAAAGAATATGTGATATATATATATATATATATAGACACACACACATATACATACATACACAATGGAATATTACTAAGCCATAAAAAATAATGAAATAATGCCATTTGCAGCAACATGGATGGACCTAGAGATTATCATACTAAGTGAAGTAAGCCAGACCAAGACAAATATCATATGATATCACTTATACATGGAATCTAAAAAAAAAAAAAAAAGATACAAATGAACTTATTTCCAAAACAGAAAGAGACTCATAGACATAGAAAACAAACTTGTTACCCAAACGGGAAAGGTGGGGGGATGGATAAAATAGGAGGTTGGGATTAACATATACATACTACTATATATATAATAATCAACAAGGACCTACTGTATAGCACAGGGAACTATACTCAGTATTTTATAATAACCTATAAGGGGAAAGAATCTGAAAAAGAATATATATATATAACTGAATCACTATGCTGTACACCTGAAACTAGCATGACACTGTAAATCAACTATACTTCCATTTAAAAAAAAATAGTCAGTTGACACACATGCTTGTGTATGGTAGTAAGATACAAGTCAGTAGGTTAGTAGGTTTGGGAGATTCCTACAAAATTCTTTTACTGTAATAACTGAGGAGTTTTCATATTCTAGCAATCTATTGTTGTGTTACTAATACCCCAAAACTTAGTAACTTAAAACAATGACAGCATTTATTTTACTTATGTTTCTGCAATTTAGGTGGGGCTTGTGGAGACAAATGTTTCAATTCCACTTGTCATTAACTGGACCAGCCCAAAGGCTGGGGATGAGAATCATGGGATATCTTGATCATTTGCATGTCTGACAGATGATGCTGGCTGTCAGCTGGGACTACTGCTGGGGTTAAGGTCAGAACACCTATATATGACCTTTCCATTTGGCCACTTGGTTTCCTCATATCTTGGCAGTTAGGTTGTGAGTACCTGAAGAGAGAGTCAAGTTGAGGCTGAATCACCTTTTTCTAACTTATCCTTGGAAATTGTGTAAATGCCACTTCAGCATTGTTCTATTCCCTTGGAATGAGTCACCTTGTCCAGTTCATATTCAAGGGGAAGAGAATTAGATGCTATTTTTTTGAAAAGAGACACGTCAAAAACTTTGTGGACATATTTTACAACACTGTACTTATCTTTATATCTTCATTTAAAATGAGGAAATGGAGCATCAGAAAGTGCTAGACTTGAGATTATATCTTAGGCTATCTGACCCCGACATTAATTTTTTTCTCCATGCTAAATGTATTAATGAATTTTTAAAGTGCACTTTTTATGATAAAGAACTTGTACTATTTTGTCTAAATCAGGTACTGGCAAACCATGGTCAGTGGCTAAATCTAACACATCATCTGTGTTTATAAGTAAAGTTTTATTTCGACACAGCCATATTCTTTCATTTATGTGTTGTCAATGGCTAGTTTTGCTCAACAATGGGGGCTGAATAGTTGTGACAAAGACCTTATGGGCTACAAATCTAAATTATTTACTATCTGGCCCTTTATAGAGAGCATTTGCCACACTCTGCTTTAAATTGCCCATTTTTGTAGACATCATTTCTCAGCTTGAGGAGATGGACCACTAGCTTAATGTTAAAACTGAACAATGGTGCCCTAGGCTGGTGGAACCATAAAACTTTTGACGTTTTGCCCCAGGGGCCAAAGTGTCTGGAGCATTGGACTATGTTTTCAAAGCTGTGTACAATGACAAAGCAGTCTATAAAAACTACTCTTGTTATGTCCATCAAGGTTTAATCAGAGAAGTAGACCTAATAGGGATTTCCTATAGAGATTTGACCTTATGCAATTTTGGGAGCTGGTTCACAGTATATCAGAGGTTCTTTCTTCTGTATCTGGTACTGCAACCTGAAGTCATCAATGCAGGCATTCAAGAAGGGAAGCATGGACAAGCTGTAACCTCTGATGATGAGGTAGAACCTTTGAGGACAAACTGGAGCCAATGAGATGAGTGGACACATGCAGATGGAATGGGACTCTCATCAGTCTCCTAATACCGCTAAGCCTCTTACTTTGATAAGGGGGGTGTCCTGTAGAAGAATTTGGCAATTTGTGATTCACCTGGCCCAGGAGTCAAAGATGCAGTGCTGAAGAGGGGTCTACAGTAGGGACAGGAGATTATGTAGGCTCGAATGCTGCCACCATGATTAGTTACCAGGTAGAACATGGGTATGTAGCTACAGCATCTCATGTCCAGTTACAACAACTACAAAGGAAAAAAATCTGGTTGATACTTCACTTCTGTCTTTTAAATCCTATGCAAGGTGGCTCTTGTCACCTACTCTCACAAGAAGAGAAGAAAATCTGGGATATGGAGATCCAGTCCACTTGACAAAATACACAACCACCATATCATGAAAATACAACTTCACAAAGTGTGTTCCAGGGCTCCCTGGAAGAATGTTTCACAGACATCTCAGAGTCTACACATCCTTACCAAACTGACCCTCATTTTCTATGTTCCACTCTTGTTGATGACACCACATCAACACAGATGTCCAAGCCAGAAACCTGCTACACTTTGTAGATTTCCTCCTCCTTTTCAGGCAATCTGGTTCAAGGGCCCATTCTACCCCATAAATATGTATCTAAATCTTTTCCCTTTTGGCACTGCCATTACCTTAGTCCAGACATCAGCATTCACTATGAGATTATTGCAATGACTTGATGGGAGAGGATCTCTCAGCTGCTAACCTTAAACTCCTTCAATCATCTTCCTGACTGTTATATGAATAGGATTTCTAAAACTCAATGACCTCCCACTAAGTTGAAAGTCATTTCATGTCTCCTCGTATTATTGAGGATAAAGTCTCAACTCAGCATGGCATACAAAATCATTCATAATTTGAACAAACTCCTCTTTCACTACTCTTCCACATTAAGATGATGCCCTGGCCCAAACACATTTGTAAGGCAAACAACATTCCACATTATTTCACATTTCCATAGCTTAGTTATGCTATTTCATCTCTCTTCTCTTCACTTCCTGATCAATGCCAAGAGTTTTTTTTTTTTCTTTTGTGGTACGCAGACCTCTCACCATTGTGGCCTCTCCCGCTGCAGAGCACAGGCTCCAGACGTGCAGGCTCAGCGGCTATGGCTCACGGGCCTAGCCGCTCCGCGGCATGTGGGATCCTCCCGGACCGGGGCACGAACCCGCATCCCCTGCATGGGCAGGCGGACTCTCAACCACTGTGCCACCAGGGAAGTCCCCTAGCAAACTTTTAATGGGAGGCTTTGTATCTCGTTCTATCCACTTGGTTGGATAGAATACAAACTCCCCAACGAAGGGCAGCAATTCTCTTCTCTTAGCTGGTCTTAGAATAAATGCAGGGGAGTTAGCAACTGAAGATACTTGAAGTCTGAGCTGAGAAAGCACCAAAGATTGTCATTCCTTGTGCCAGCAATTTTTGTTTTTCATTTGCCACGTGTTCTTAAAGCACAGAGAAATGTCCTTCTTGCCTCTGTCATATCTTATTTAGTTCAGGGATTCGATTAATTTATAGATACTAAACCTCATGAACAAACTTTTAATCCACCCTACCCATGTCTAAAATATTGACCCAATATTGTGTGTATTAGTTTGCTAGGGCTGCCATAACAAAGTATACTGTGTACTAGGTAGCTTTAAGAACAGAAATTTATTGCTTCACAGGCCTGGAGGCAAGAAGTCCAAGCTCAAGGTGTCAGCAAGGTGGCTTCTCTCTGAGGGCTCTGAGGAAGAATATGTTCTATCCTCACTCCTAGATTCTTGGAGTTTATTGGCAATCTTTCGTGTTCCTTCACTTGTCAACACATCACTCAATCTCTGTATGCATGTATGTGTTCCCCTTTTTATAAGGACTCCAACTGTATTGGATTAGAGGACAACCTTACTCCAGGATGATCTTAGTTTAATCAATTACATCTCAAAACAAGGTTACATTCTGAGGCACTGGGGGCCATTATTCCAACATGTGGGTTCTTGGGGGACACAATTCAACCTACAACAATATAGGTTGTAAAAAAGTGATTTATTTTTCCGTTGACCTTTTATATACAACACTGGAGAAGAATGTACAAGGCACTCAGATGCATTAGTAACCACAATGGAAAGATGAAAAATCATCTTGAAAATGATGATTGTTAACAAAATATTCATTTAGAAGATGAGCAATCAAAAATATTTCTGTTAGAAGTAATTTTCTGTGAAATTTTAACCACTTTCTCTACCATTAGTCTTTTGCATTTACTATCAGTGTGTCAATGTTATTTCAAAACTAGCCAACTGGACCACAGTATAAATCCAAGCTCTCATTTTCCTTCATTTAACTTTTCTATATTTCCCTTTTCAATCATTAATCACTATTGCTGATGACAAAGTTCTGAACATGCAGAGTTCAACTGACTTGACAACATGGATGAATTATGAACCAATTTGTGCTTAATTTTCTAGCTGTTGTTTTCCATCCAATCAGTTCAATCAAGCACCTTACATAAATAACAGGGAATAACAATTAGTAAATCATTGAAATTCAACTTATAATTCTGAGAAGTGAGCATATGTTGGCTTAATGGACATTGAGACTCTGGCAACTCTAGGCTTACAGCTCCTAGCCTTTTCTCCTCTAAAAACTTTTCTTCATTTCACATCAGTAATTAATTTATATTATCACACCTTGGAAATTCTAAGTGGAACTGGGTCTTTCCTGAAGTTGAAAGCTGGAATTTCCCTATTTTAACATTTGGGTCCTTTATTTTATTATTCTAATTTTCTCACTACCTTCTTGCTTGTTCTTCAACTCTTAACCATAATTGTCAGATTCTTGGACCTGCTGTGTTCTCCAGATCAAACATCCTTCTTTTGGTTTCATTTTTCTTTCCTGCCATTCATGGAATTTATGGTAAATCTGTCACTACATCTCAACAATCTTCAACTCTGGCTTCTTAGTAGAACTGGAGAAAAATCTGTACCTTACAAGACTCTTTTGTTCACTATAAAAGGTCACTAGAAGGCAAACATAGCTTAAATTCTAGATTTAATAGTCATTGTTCTACAAATGCTTTACTGACATTATAAATGGGTGCTGTGGTGATTTGTAACACCTGTTCACAATATTTTCCATGTCAAAATACTTGTAGCCATGGTCTATAATGGATGACTTTGGGACCTCAGTTGCAGCTGAGAACTAAGTAAAATGTTAGGTCTTCCCAGAGTCACTACCTTGGATCAAATCCATGCAGTAGTTGGATGAGAGTCTATTCAAGCCTGAGTCTTGGTTGGGTTTCTCATTTTAATAAGGGATGTCAGTCTCCCTATGGGCCCATTAACGTATAAAACTCTGCTAGCTATTGCTTATGTGCCTACATGCCATATGACCTTCAGGTTTTAGTCAGAGAATATAATTTAAAATTCCCTGCTATGCAATTTTTTATCAAAAAAGAGTTGGGGGTAATAATATTCATGGAGAATTGACTAAAGAATTTGTAATCCATGTGCTTCCAGAAATATTCTAAATTCCACCCTAGATGATGATGAATTAAGCCATATTTTTTGTTGCTCATAAAATTATTTTTATGGAAATTAGATGTTGGAACTTCACCATTGGTGTTATTTAGAGAAGCCAACTGGTAGGTTGCTTACTGTACTGCAAAGTGCCCTTTTCATCAGGATCCACAGGAAATATTTCTCTTAAGTTTCTCTATTAGAAAAAAGTTTTTCAGAGGGAAAGTCTATTTCATTCCCTGCTTCGTTAGATAGAAAACTTAGAATATAATTGTAGACCAGCTATATAAATATGATTTCATATTATGCATTTAGGGGTATAACTTTAAACTTGGCCATTTGTGATGGTTAATATTATGGGTTAGCTTGGCTGGGCCACAGAGCCCAGATATTGGATCAAACATTATTCTGGCTGTTTCTGTGAAGGTGTTTTTTGGATGAGATTAATATTTAAATTGGTGAACTTTGAATAAAGCAGATTATGCTCCATAATGTGGGTGGGCCTCATTCAATCGGTTGAAGGCCTGATTAGAATGAAAGACTCTGCCAGCAGATGATTTTTGGGCTTGCACTGCAACATTGATTCATTTTAGATCTCCAGTCTGCTGGTCCACCCTGCAGATTTTGGACTTGCCAGTTTCTATAATCTTGTGAACCAAATTCTTAAAATAAATCTCATTCTACTTATATATACATCCTATTTGTCCTGTTTCTCTGGAGAACCCTGTTAATAAATCATTATTCCTTCTATACTAATTTCTCTTTGCCTTAATTTCCTTACTCTGTTTTTTATACTACATATTTCTTAGGCTCTTACAACTCCTTTTAAACATTAAACATGGAATAAATATATAACTCAACAAGTAATACACAGAAAGCGTGACTTCTAAAAAATATTTATAAAAAATGTTTATAGTGTCTTTTAAAACAAGGCTATTCTGTTGGCCTTGAAGGAGCAAACTTCCATATTGTGGAGAGAGCCACATGGCAGGAAATGATGGATGGCTTCTTGGAGCTGAGAGTGTCCCCCAACTGATGACCATCAAGAAAGTAGAGATCTTAGTCATTTAGCTGTATGGATCTGAATTCTGCCAACAACCAGCGGGCTTTAAAGAAGACCACGGGCCTCAGAAGAGATTACATCCCCTGAAACTTCTTGATTTCATCGCAGTGAGACCCTGAGCAGAGAATCCTGCTAAGTTCCTGGGTTCCTGATCCATGAACACTGAGAGATAATAAATTTTATTGTTATATTTAATAAATATAAGCTACTATATTTGTGGTAATTTGTTTCACAGCAACAGAAAACTGATACAGAGAAAATCAACCAGACTTACCAATATCAAGACAAATTTTAGTAAAACAAATTAATCATGCAAATAAAATCAGATTTTCGTATGACTTGCTTATGTCAATGCTTTATGCCAGAAGGCAATGGAGTAACACTATTATGATATTTGAGAAAAAAATATGAGCCAAGGGCTTTATATTCAGCCAAACTACCTTTTGTCTATAAAGGCTGGTAGACAAACTACTATGAGCATATGAGAACTTAGAATTCATTGTTTTCATGAGTGCTTCCTGAGGAATCTACTAGAGAAAGATTTTTCAGACAACCAAATGACTGGAAAAGTGCTGAAAACAGGATTACTGTGAGCTTAAAATATATACTGACCTGTATAAGTCACATAAAATGATGACTATAGCAGAGAAGCATACATATGTAATAGCTATATTCTCTGGCAATATCAACATAGTACAAATATAAAAAATGGAGGCAAAGTGGAGAAGCCATATAAAATACAGAATACAAATTATTCACCTTATTTTTAATAATTGAAAACAAAAGATAATACTTCAAACCAAATGTGAGATAACAGGAGAAGAAAGGGAAAAAGAATATACTAGTTAATTTTAATACTGTTTGTAGTAGGAAATTCATAACCAAAATATACATAATTTATATGCATTATATTTGTATGGTATATAGTAGAAAATCAATTGATAATTGACCAAAAATGGAGCCTAATATAATTATATAAATATAAAGATATTGTATTCAGGTTACCCTTTGGAAAATCAGAGAAACTTTTCTATGTAGTCTTCATACACTACTATGGAACAATTGTCTGAATAAGTGAAAATATGAGATGAAACCAATTTTGTAATATGCTACAGTTTATTAATTGTGAGAGAAAAAGTGTTATCCATATATACATCTTCTTTTATTAAAAAAATTAAAGGATAAACCATAAAATTAAAGAAGTTACATTGGAGATTGGAGGATAAATTAGGCTTTTTTAAGTACATGTCATTTTGCAGATATAATTTTTGCATCCTGTAAATAGTTTATATAATTATAAAACAAAATTCAGTTAAAATTGGTTCCTAATCAATTAAAAATCTAAAAATTAAAAATAATATGGAATAAATGACCATAAAAATGTGCCCAGTTAATGCATAATTTTACAGAGAAGATCTTTTGCATTTGGGTTTTAAACATCTCAGTTGTTTCTACAACCCAGCTGGTTTTCTACATCCCTCATGGGATATAGCCTGAGGACAAAAAATTCCCCTGCAAAATAAATTTTCTCAAACTTTTTTCTGTCACCCATCTGTGGTAGCTTTGGTAGTATTATTTGGTGCCTGTTGGGTGTGGCCTTATACCTCAGCTGGCTTTATACATAGTTTGACTTAAGAATGAAGTACTAGATTCAAATAAGTGAAATTTCTTTTAGAAGATCTTTTTAATAAAGAGAGTAAAAGAAAAAAAGTAAATGAAATGGGAAATGAATTATATCTACCTGTCTATTTATCTATCTATCTATCTATTATTTCTATTTATTCCTTTCCTGTCAACTTTCAATTTCACTTCCTTGGTTTGGGAAAAAACCTAGTCAAGGCTTGTGACCTTAGGAAGAAGGGTCTTCTATTGGCTTGGTTAGGAGAGTTCTGCAGTGAGAGGGGAAAGAGAAGGATGTAAAATACAGCACAAAGCTATTTAGAAATATTGGTCAAAATGTTCCCAGTGAGTGGTTTTCCATGGAAGTTCCCGAGAGTTTTTCTTCCTTTTCCCCACACATTTCCCCTTCACACTATAGTACCACATTGAGAAAATAAAATAAAAGGTGTTTCTTTTTTGGTGTCAGCAAAAAAAAAACCTTCACCCTCTTCCTTTCTCCCCCAAATCTCTTAGCCTTAGAAGGTTTTGGAGACCCAGTCTGCCTTGGAAATCAACTGATGAGATATCTCATGCCAATCTCTCTGTACTTTTATTCCTTCATAAATTGTCTTAGAGATGCATATTACATTGCATTATGAAAATCTTGCTTATTACCTTGTCCTTGCATAACATATATCAAATGTGGTTGATTTTTTCTTTCATAAAATAGTGAATTTCCTGACCCAATGGGAAAAAAAATTGCTAGAAGCTATAATTACGTGTTCAGAATAGTTGTGAAATGCAGATGCTAGAGACATAACAAGCATCTGAAAGTATTATTGCAGTTTGTACAGTTGCCTTTTTGAAAGGCAAGTGCTGAACTTCATCTTCTTAATTTTTATTTTTCAAGCTGAAGCTTGCAGAGAGTGACTGTACTGGAAACTGTCACTCCCTTGGATTAGGACCAGTGCCAATGATGTAATTGAAGGGGATAAGGATAAAGATAAAGGTTCCCCACTTAACAGATGATTTATCTCATCAAATGGGATAAATGTAAAAGTCTATCATCTCTTTCTTCACCTTACAGCCTTCATTACTCATCCTGGACCCACCCCATGTTCCTTCAAGTGAGCTATTTCAAGGTTTGCACTCCATGCCCCAGCAGCCTTTCTTTTTACTCTCTCCCATTGAAGCCTTTCACAAACTCCAAACTTTGATCAACCCTTTTTTTCTCCTCCATCTAAGTGTGGGATATTCCCATGAGCACTTAATAACACTAGGTGATCAAGATACTGGGAGGTCTTCAAGGTGCTGGGAGGGGAGTGAGAGGGTTTTACATGTGGGAAAGATGTGAATTGTCATGGTAGGATGTCTGCAAATATGGCTGCCAATTCTTCCCATGTCTGTTGGTTATGTGCCACTCCATTCTCAAGAACGGGAGCCTATTTCCCTTCCTACTGACACTGTGACTTGCTTTGACCAATAGAACACAGAGAAGATGCAACTGTGAGATCTCAGAGTTCGTTTTTTTTTAAACATATTTATTGGAGTATAATTGCTTTACAATGGTGTGTTAGTTTCTGCTTTATAACAAAGTGAATCAGTTATATATATAAATATGTTCCCATATCTCTTCCCTCTTGCGTCTCCCTCCCACCCACCCTCCCTATCCCACCTCTCTAGGTGTTCACAAAGCACTGAGCTGATCTCCCTGTGCTATGCGACTGCTTCCCACTAGCTATTTTACATTTGGTAGTGTATATATGTCCATGCCACTCTCTTCCTTCGTCCCAACTTACCTTTCCCCATCCCCGTGTCCTCAAGTCCATTCTCTAGTAGGTCTGTGTCTTTATTCCTGTCTTGCCCCTAGGTTCTTCATGACCTTTCTTTTTTTTTTTTTTTTTTTAGATTCCATATATATGTGTTAGCATACGGTATTTGTTTTTCTCTTTATGACTCACTTCACTTATGACAGTCTCTAGGTCCATCCACCTCACTACAAATAACTCAATTTCGTTCCTTTTTATGACTGAGTAATATTCCATTGTATATATGTGCCACATCTTCTTTATCCATTCATCTGTTGATGGACACTTAGGTTACTTCCATGTCCTGGCTATTGTAAATAGAGCTGCAATGAACATTGTGGTACATGACTCTTTTTTAATTATGGTTTTCTCAGGGTATATGCCCAATAGTGGGATTGCTGGGTCATATGGTAGTTCTATTTTTAGTATTTTAAGGAACTTCCATACTGTTCTCCATAGTGGCTGTATCAATTTACATTCCCACCAACAGTGCAAGAGGGTTCCCTTTTCTGCAAACCCTCTCCAGCATCTATTGTTTGTAGATTTTTTGATGATGGCCATTCTGACTGATGTGAGATGATATCTCATTGTAGTTTTGAGTTTCATTTCTCTAATGATTAATGATGTTGAGCATTCTTTCATGTGTTTGTTGGCAATCTGTATATCTTCTTTGGAGAAATGTCTATTTAGGTTTTCTGCCCATTTTTGGATTGGGTTGTTTGTTTTTTTGATATTGAGCTGTGTGAGCTTCTTGTAAATTTTGGAGATTAATCCTTTGTCAGTTGCTTCATTTGCAAATATTTTCTCCCATTCTGAGGGTTGTCAGACTTAGGTTTTAAAGAGCATTATTGGCTTCTTGAAATCCAGCATCATGCAAGGGAGCTTGAGCTTCATCAGCTCCTAGAATTTTTAGTCACTGTGGATGTCACCAAATATTGAGAGTAAAGCCATCTTAGAAGTTCAGCTCCAGTCCAACACCCTGTTAAATGTACTGTAATATCATGACCAGCAAACCACCCACCTAGCTGAGCTCAGCCAATCCACGGAATTAAGAAAACTATAAAGCTTGTTGTTGTTTTAAGCCACAAAGACTTGGGATAGTTTGTTAGGCAGCAATAGATAACTGATACAATCACCAAGTCTAAACATGATTTTGCTTGCACATACACTTCCATTCTCAGAGGTGAAATAGAGTGTGATTTAGTGAAGTAGTTGTTGGGGATGATGGAGCCCTTCTTCAGGTTTTCCCCCACTTACTCCCATACCCTTGTTCAAGAAAAACTGACTGTTAAATGAGGCAAAACTGACTGTATTCAGAGACTCCAGTATAAACTGAGTTTCACTCCAATTAAGACAACATTGACTGAGGTTTTTAAAGGGAGAACAGATAGGGAACAAAAAGGGACCATAGGGAAGTAAAATGGGAAGAGACTAGGGGGGAAAGTGGAAGTAGAAAAATTACAGAAGGAGATAGGCAGATAATTACTGAAAATGGTTTAGCAAGGTGGGTTGGGACAATGTACTTTTTTGCAGTTTGGCAGCTTTGTGTTTTCTTGAGCAAAGATAGCCTGAGGGTTAGGGTTACTTTTAGGATTATGGTCTAGTGCAGGTGGAAGCCAAGTTGAAGTTTGGTCAAGTCTCTTAGCACAGTGTTTAGGCAGGTCCTCTGTGCCACGTGGGAGTTCACAGTTCACATCCCTCCATGCAGATGACCTCAAGTCCTTCTTCAGAGATGAGATAGGGCATGAACTCTGCCTCCACACAGATACATTCTTCATGGGAGGATGAGGTGTTCCTCTATTTAAATTTTCCATCTCTTCTCTTTGCTATCTCCCATTTTATTTCCTTATGGATTTGCTTCATAAAATAGCACTTCTTCCTTCTCTATTTTCTATCATAACCTCTGCAATAGCTCCTCCTCAATATTTCAAGTCTCTCCACTATTATATGATTCTTCTCTCACCTTGAACTCTTTCTAAATTCTTTTCTTTTCTTTGCTTCATGGCTGAGTTCTTTGGGTATTATTTACACACACTTTCCTCACTTTTTATCACCTACTCTAAGTAAATTTCCATCTCAATTGAACTTTTGCCAGAACAACTCACCCATGATTTTTGAACTTCCAAATCTAGTGAGAATACTCACCTCACCTGTAAACTTATTTTTCCCAGTGCTTTTGTGGTTTTTCCACTCATCTTTCTCACTGTTTGTTTCCAGTCATGTTTTAACTGCTCATCAATCACTTTTTTTTTAATGTAGGGTTGTGGACCACTGTTCCTTATTCAAGCCTCTTTTCTCATTAGACTTTCCCTGATTTAACCCATTTATTATGTTACATGCCGAAGATTATTAATGTATGTTTTTGTTCTAGTCCCTGTTATTGAATTATCCTACTGTCTTTTGAAGCTCTCTGCCTGAATATGTGAGAGGTAATTCAAACTCAGTAATTTCTTGCTACCACCCCTGACACTCGCTAAACCTTGGCTCCTGTGTTTTGTTTGTTAACATAATCATTTTGCCAGGTCAGAAACATGGGCTTGATCCTACTCTTCTGGACTTCCCCTTACCTTCTGAATCTTATCAGTTTCTGTGTCTTAAATATATTATGATTTCCACCTCTGCTGGTCATTTCCAATTCCACGGCCTTAGCTAAGATCTCTTGCCTAGACAGTTTCAAAAGTTAGTTTTTGAAGTTGCTTTTCCCTTTTATTAATTTTTAATCTCTCTGTATTCATACCAATAATTTTTTTGAAATGAACATTTGATTACATAGTACTTTACACTTCAGCTATACTCAGGGCTCAGCTGAAGCATCATTTCCTGTATGAAGCCTCTGTAGTACTTTCCTTACCACTCTTCACTCTCTTTGCTCTTCCTACTCTACCTTGCACAAACCTCTAGCAATGCACTCAGCCCACCATTTTGCAGTTTACATGTTTTAAGGTCTTAAGGATTGCAGCTTCCGTTGTTGACCTCTAGAGATCTGTGTAAAGAAGCTTGGGCTCAGTCAGCCCCCAGATGTTTCAGTCACAACGGGTGAGAAACCAGATCAGAGTGTGAAACCATCTTAGAAGTTCCAGCCCCAATCAAGCACCCTGAAAGCTAAGTTTCTAGTTTCTTTTGTGAAGGGACTGTTGTTCAATTTTTGATTACCTATCATTTATCAGAGGGGTTGACAAAGTATACCATGGGCTAAATCCAGCATTTCTCCTCTTTTTGTAAATAAAGTTGTTTTGGAACACAGCCATGCCTGGTTGTTTGATGGATTGTCTGTGGCTTGTTTCATGCTACAGTGACAGAGTTGAACAGTCACAACAGAGATCCTATGGCTTACAGTGCCTAAAATATTTACTATTTGGCCTTATAGGGAAAAAGTTTGGTACTTCTGTTTGTGAATGAATGGACATAAAGTGCCATGAAAAGAATAGGTCATATTATGAAAAAAAGAATGGTGTATTATTTTGCAATCATTGTTGCTTTTGTTGTGGTCATCCATTTACAATGCTTGGTGTCAGTTTATTTATCTCTTGTAAAAATAAAATACAGTGTGTGTGTGTGAGTTGAAAAAAAAAGAATGGTGTATTACTTAACGGTAACTATAGCTGTTATACAAATTAACCCCAATATTTTTGAATATAAACAAAGTCAAAGTTTCTGTGTAGTGCATATTAACAGTTAACAGGTTAGCAAGATGCCCTCCTCCACACAGTCATTCAGGGAACCTGGTAAATGCAAGTTCTTCAACAGGCAGCTTCCAAAGTAACCTTGGATATGAAGTAGGCTGTGTTCCCAGGAAGGAAAATAGAACAGAATATTATGGTAAGCAGATAGCAAACTCTGCCACACATAGTATCATCATCACTGGTATAATTTTATTAACAAGTGTCTCCTTTATGAGAACACTTGTTCAAGTTAATTTATTAAGCTAATGCTCTTTCACGTTAATTGCTTTAGTAGAAATCTTCTACCAGATATTACGGTGAGGTAAAGGACACTTTAGTGAGAGTGGTGACATTGGTAAGGACTCAGTCGGGGAAGAAAGCAAGTAACTTTTGGAGTATGGAACATTTTGAAGGGAAAGTAGGTGGTTTATTGTAGGGCTTTTGTCAGTCAGAAAAAGAATGGAGGCCTTGAGTTCCTAGGAGGTTGAGGTGAGAAAAGAGAGAGACAGTAAAGGAAATGTGAGGATCTGGAACACAAGCTTCACATCTTTGTCTTGGGCTTCTCAGAACACAAGGTTTCAGGGGACATATGGCAGAGATGATCAGGCATTTTGGGATTGTTTTTGAGGCTACCACAGAGCAGGATCCAATCTCTCTTCAGGCATGACTCACTTTTTTTTTTTTTTTTTTAGAAATTTCATGTAATGTCTGAAACATTTATATTAACATATTTCCATACAAATAACCCAAAGAAAGTTTAGTATACGTTGTTTTTGTTTGTTTATACTGCAGGTTCTTAATTAGTCATCAATTTCATACACATCAGTGTATACATGTCAATCCCAAACGCCAAATTCAGCATACCACTATCCCCACCCCACCGTGGTTTTCCCCCCTTGGTGTCCACACGTGTGTTCTCTACATCTGTGTCTTAACTTATGCCCTGAAAACTGGTTCATCTGTACCATTTTTCTAGGTTCCACATACATGCATTAATATACGATATTTGTTTTTCTCTTTCTGACTTACTTCACTCTGTATGACAGTCTTTAGATCCATGCACATCTCAACAAATAACTCAGTTTCGTTCCTTTTTATGGCTGAGTAATATTCCATTGTATATATGTACCACACTTCTTTACCCATTCGTTTGTCGATAGGCATTTAGGTTGCTTTCATGACCTGGTTATTGTAATAGGGCTGCAATGAACATTGGGGTGCATGTGTCTTTTTGAATTATGGTTTTCTCTGGGTATATACCCAGTAGTGGGATTACTGGATCATATGGTAATTCTATTTTTAGTTTTTAAGTAACCTCCATACTGTGCTCCATAGTGGCTGTATCAATTTACATTCCCACCAACAGTGCAAGAGGGTTCCCTTTTCTCCACACCCTCTCCAGCATTTGTTGTTTGTAGATTTTCTGATGATGCCCATTCTAACTGGTGTGAGGTGATACCTCACTGGAGATTTGATTTACATTTTTCTAATAATTAGTGATGTTGAGCAGCTTTTCATGTGCTTCCTGGCTATCTGTGTGTCTTCTTTGGAGAAATGTCTATTTAGGTCTTTTGTCCATTTTTGGATTGGGTTGTTTGTTTCTTTAATATTGAGCTGCATGAGCTGTTTATATATTTTGGAGATTAATCTTTTGTCTGTTGATTCATTTGCAAATATTTTCTCCCATACTAAGGGTTGTCTTATCATCTTGTTTATGGTTTCCTTTGCTGTGCAAAAGCTTTGAAGTTTCATTAGGTCCCATTTGTTTATTTCTGTTTTATTTCCATTACTCTAGGAGGTGGATTAAAAAATGATCTTGCTGTAACATATGTCAAAGTGTGTTCTTCCTATGTTTTCCTCTAAGGGTTTTATAGTGTCTGAGTCTTACATTTAGGTCTTGAATCCTTTTTGAGTTTATTTTTGTGTATGGTGTTAGGAAGTGTTCTAATTTCATTCTTTTACATGTAGCTGTCCAGTTTTCCCAACTCCACTTATTGAAGAGCTCCACTTATTGTTTTCTCCATTGTATATTCTTGCCTCCTTTATCAAAAAAAAAAGGTGAACATATGTGTGTGGGTTTATCTCTGGGCTTTCTATCTTGTTCCATTGATCTATGTTTCTGTTTTTGTGCCAGTACCATATTGTCTTGATTACTGTAGCTTTGTAGTATAGTCTGAAGTCAGGGAGTCTGATTTCTCCAGCTCCGTTTTTTTCCTTCAATATTGCATTGGTTATTCAGGGTCTTTTGTGTTTCCATACAAACTTTAAGATGATTTGTTCTAGTTCTGTAAAAAATGCCATTGGTGATTTGATAGGGATTGCATTGAATCTGTAGATTGCTTTGGGTAGTATAGTCATTTTCATAATATTGATTCTTCCAATCCAAGAACATGGTATATCTCTCCATCTGTTGGTATCAACTTTAATTTCATTCATCAGTGTCTTATAGTTTTCTGCATACAGGTATTTTGTCTCCCTAGGTAGGTTTATTCCTAGGTATTTTATTCTTTTTGTTGCAATTGTAAATGGGAGTGTTTCCATAATTTCTTTTTCAGTTTTCTCATCATTAGTGTATAGAAATGCAAGAGATTTCTGTGCATTAATTTTGTATCCTGCAACTTTACCAAATTTATTGATTAGCTATAGCAGTTTTCTGGTGGCATTTTTAGGATTCTCTATGTATAGTATCATGTCATCTGCAAAGAGTGACAGTTTTACTTCTTCTTTTCCACTTTGTATTCCTTTTATTTCTTTTTCTTCTCCGATTGCCATGGCTAGGACTTCCAAAACTATGTTGAATAATAGTGGTGAGAGTGGATATCCTTGTCTCATTCCTGATCTTAGAAGAAATGCTTTCAGGTTTTCACCATTGAGGATGATGTTGGCTGTGGGTTTGTCATATATGGTCTTTATTATGTTGAGGTAGGTTCCCTCTATGCCCACTTTCTAGAGAGTTTTTATCATAAATAGGTGTTGAATTTTGTCAAAAGATTTTTCTGCATCTATTGAGATGATCATATGGTTTTTATTATTCAATTTGTTAATATGGTGTATCACATTGATTGATTTGCGTATATTGAATAATCCTTGCATCCCTGGGATAAATCCCTCTTGATCGTGGTGTATGATCCTTTCAATGTGTTGTTGGATTCTGTTTGCTCGTATTTTGTTTAGGATTTTTGCATCTATATTCATCAGTGATATTGGTCTGTAATTTTCTTTTTCTGTAGTATCTTTGACTGGTTTTGGTATAAGGGTGATGGTGGCCTCATAGAATGAATTTGGGAGGGTTCCTTCCCCTGAAATTTTTTGGAAGAGTTTGAGAAGAATGGGTGTTAGCTCTTCTCTAAATGTTTGAGAGAATTCACCTGTGAAGCCATCTGGTCCTGGACTTTTTTGTTGTTGGAAGATTTTTAATCACAGTTTCAATTTCATTACTTGTGATTGGTCTGTTGATACTTTCTATTTCTTCCTGGTTCAGTCTTGGAAGGTTATACCTTTCTAAGAATTTATCCGTTTCTTCCAGGTTGTCCTGTTTATTCGCATAGAGGTGCTTGTAGGTGTCTCTTAAGACGCTGTGTATTTCTGTGGTGTCTGTTGTAACTTCTCCTTTTTCATTTCTAATTTTATTGATTTGAGTCCTCTCCCTCTTTTTCTTGGTGAGTCTGGCTAATGGCTTATCAATTTTGTTTATCTTCTCAAAGAACCAGCTTTTAGTTTTATTGATCTTTGCTATTTTTTTCTTTGTTTCTATTTCATTTATTTCTGCTCTGATGTTTATGATTTCTTTCATTCTGGTAACTTTGGGTTTTGTTTATTCTTCTTTCTCTAGTTACTTTAGGTGTAAGGTTAGATTGTTTATTTGAGATGTTTCTTGTTTCTTGAGGTAGGCTTGTATAGCTATAAACTTCCCTCTTAAAACTGCTTTTGCTACATCCCATATGTTTTGGATCATCATATTTTCATTGTCATTTGTCTCTAGATATTTTTAAATTTCCTCTTTGATTTCTTCAGTGATCTCTTGGTTATTTAGTAACGTATTGTTTAGCTTCCATGTGTTTGTGCTTTTTACATTTTTTCCCCTGTAATTCATTTCTAATCTCATAGCATTGTGGTCAGAAGAGGTGCTTGATATGATTTCAATTTTCTTAAATTTACTGAGGCTTGATTTGTGACCCAAGATGTTATCTAGCCTGGATAATGTTCCATGTGCACTTGAGAAGAAAGTGTAATCTGCTGTTTTTGGATGGAATGTCCTATAAATATCAATTAAATCTATCTGGGCTATTTTGTTATTTAAAGCTTCTGTTTCCTTATTTATTTTTATTTTGGATGATCTGTCCATTGGTGTAAGTGAGGTGATAAAGTCCCCCACTATTATTTTGTTACTGTCGATTTCCTCTTTTATAGCTGTTAACAGTTGCCTTATGTATTGAGGTGCTCCTATGTTGGGTGTATATATATATTTATAATTGTTATATCTTCTTCTTGGATTGATCCCTTCATCATTATGTTCTGTCCTTTCTTACCTCTTGTAATATTCTTTATTTTAAAGTCTATTTTACCTAATATGAGTATAGCTACTCCAGCATCCTTTTGTTTTCCGTTTGCATGGAATATCTTTTTCCATCCCCTCACTTTCAGTCTGTATGTGTCTCTAGGTCTGAAGTTGGTCTCTTGTAGACAGCATATATATGGGTCTTGTTTATGTATCCATGCAGCAAGCCTGTGTCTTTTGGTTGGAACATTTAATCCATTAATGTTTAAAGTAATTATTGATATGTATGTTCCTGTGACGATTTTCTTAATTGTTTTGGACTTGTTTTTGTAGGCCCTTTTCTTCTTTTGTTTCCCACTTCGAGAAGTTCCTTTAGCATTTGTTGTAGAGCTGGTTTGGTGGTGCTGAATTTTCTTAGCTTTTGCTTGTCTGTAAAGCTTTTGATTTCTCCATCGAATCTGAATGAGATCCTTGCCGGGTATAGCAATCTTGGTTGTAGGTTTTTCCCTTTCATCACTTTAAGTATATCATACCCCTCCCTTCTGGCTTGTAGAGTTTCTGCTGAGAAATCAGCTGTTAACCTTATGGGAATTCTCTTGTATGTTATTTTTCATTTCTCCCTTGCTGCTTTCAATAATTTTTCTTTGTCTTTAATCTTTGCCAGCTTGATTAGTATGTGTCTCGGCATGTTGCTCCTTGGGTTTATCCTCTGTGGGACTCACTGTGCTTCCTGGACTTAGGTGGATATTTCCTTTCCCATGTTAGGGAAGTTTTCAACTATAATCTCTTCAAATATTTTCTCGGGTCCTTTCTCTCTCTCTTCTCCTTCCGGGACCCCTATAATGCGAATATTGTTGCATTTAATGTTGTCCTAGTGGTCTCTTAGGCTGTCTTCATTTCTTTTCATTCTTTTTTCTTTATTCTGTTCCACAGCAGTGACTTCCACTATTCTGTCTTCCAGGTCACTTATTCGTTCTTCTGCCTCAGTTATTCTGCTATTGATTCCTTCTAGTTTTTATTTCAGTTATTGTATTTTTCATCTGTTTGTTTGTTCTTTAATTCTTCTAGGTCTGTGTTAAACATGTCTTGCATCTTCTCTATGTTAAACATTTCTTCATCTTTGCTATCTTTGCCTGCATCGTTTTTCCGAGGTCCTGGATCATCTTCACTATCATTATTCTGAATTCTTTTTCTGGAAGGTTGCCTACCTCCACTTCACTTAGTTTTTTTCCTGGGGTTTTATCTTGTTCCTTCATCTGGTACATAGCCCTCTGCCTTTTAATTTTGTCTATCTTTCTGTGAATGTGGTTTTTCTTCCCTAGCTTCCAGGATTGTAGTTCTTCTTGCTTTTGTTATCTGCCCTCTGGTGGATGAGGCTATCTACGAGGCTTGAGGGGAGGGACTGATGGTGGGTAGATCTGGGTGTTGCTCTGGTGGGCAGAGCTCAGTAAAACTTTAATCCACTTGACTGTTGATGGGTGGGCCTGGGTTCCCTCCCAGTTGGTTGTTTGGCCTGAGGCAACCCAACACTAGAGCCTACCTGGGGTCTTTGGTAGGGTTAATGATAGACTCTGGGAGGGCTCACGCCAAGGAATACTTCCCTGAACTTCTGCTACCAGTGTCCTTGTCCCCACGGTGAGCCACAGCCTCCCCCACCTCCTCCCGTCTCTGCAGGAGACCCTCCAACACTAGCAGGTAGATCTGGTTCAGTCTTCCCTGGTGTCACTGCTCCTTCCCCTGGGTCTCGATGCACACACTACTTTGTGTGTGCCCTCCAAGAATAGAGTCTCTGTTTCCCCCAGTCCTGTCAAAGTCCTGCAATCCATTCCCACTAGGCTTCACTGTCTTATTCTCTAGGAATTCCTCCTCCCATTGCTGGACCCTCAGGTTGGGAAGCCTGACTTGAGGCTCACAACCTTCACTCCAATGTGTGGACTTCTGCGGTATAAGTGTTCTCCCGTCTGTGAGTCACCCACCCACCATTTATGGGATTTGATTTTACTGTGATTGTGCCCCTCTTACTGTGTCATTATGGCTTCTCCTTTGTCTTTGCATGTGAGGTATCTTTTTTGGTGAGTTCCAGTGTCTTCCTGTCAATGATTGTCCAGCAGCTAGTTGTGATTCTGGTGTTCTCACAAGAGGGAGTGAGAGCACGTCCTTCTACTCCGCCATCTTGGCTCCTCTCCTCCTCACTTTTCTTTTGAACAGTTCCCCAAATAATAGCAATAGCAAAAGTAATGGAGAAAGCAGATTACAGAGTTCTAGAATTTCGATGATGGGAATGTGAAAACTATTAAATTGAAAATGCTTTCTTCTGGCAGATCAGGCCATTGTTGTATGCTGTATGATCAGGCTGTTGTATGCTCATTGAGTTCTGGGGCTCACTGAGGTTGAAACTTGGAGAAAAAAAATGCAGGAAAGATAAACTAATTCCTCAAAAGGGAAGTTCTCTCTCTTTTGACATTAGGGGGGAAAAAGAGGGTGAGGTAAGAAATAAGGAATTTTAAAGAATTCTTTTCTGTCTAGAAATTTCAGGTTCCCAAATGTTCCATGAACTAATTAAACATGTACTGAACCATAAAAGAAAAGCTAAGATATATTCCCTCAAGTAGTTTAAATTTTTTATTTTATTAAAAAAAATAAAATATAGTTGATTTACAATATTATATTAATTTCATGTGTACAACAGAGTGATTTAATATTTTTATAGATTATATTCCATTTAAAGTTTTTATAAAATATTGGCTTTATTCCCTGTACTGTGCAATATATCATTGTAGCTTTGGCTATTTGAGGTCTTTTGTAGTTCCATATAAATGTTAGAATTATTTGCTCTAGTTCTGTGAAAAATGTCATGGGTATTTCAATTAAGATTTCATTAAATCTAGATTACTTTGGGCAGTATGGATATTTTAATAATATTAATTCTTCCAATTCATGTACATGGGATATCTTTCTATTTCTTTATATTACCTTCAATTTCCTTGATTAATGTTTTGTAGTTTTCCGAGCATAGATCTTTCACCACCTTGGTTAAGTTGATTCATATATATATATATATATATTTTTTTTTTGATGTGATTTTAAATGGGATTGTTTTCTTGCTTTCTCTTTCTGATGGTTCCTGTTTAGTCTGTGGAAAAGCAAAACATTTCTGTATACTAATCTTGTGACCTGAAATTTTACTGAATTCATTTATTAGTTCTAATAGTTTTTTGTCAGAGACTTTAGGTATACTATATATAGTATCATGTTATCTGTAAATAGTGACAGTTTTACTTCTTCCCTTCCAATTTGGATTCTTTTATTTCTTTTTCTTGTTTGATTGCTGTGTCTAGGACTTCCAAAACTGTGTTAAATAGAAGTGACAAGAGAGGGTATTTTTGTCTTGTTCCTGATTTTAGAGAAAAAGCTTTCAGCTTTTCACCATTGAGTATGATGTTATCTGTGGGTTTGACATATATGACCTTTATTATGTTGAGATATATTTCCTGTACACCAACTTTGATAAGAGTTTTTATCATGAATGGGTATTGAATTTTGTCAAATCCTTTTTCTGTGTTTATTGAGAAGATCATGTGATTTTTATACTTCATTTTGTTGATGTGGTGTATCATATTGATCGATTTGCAGATATTGAACTATGCTTGCATCCTTGGAATAAATCCCACTTGATCTTGGTGTATGATCTTTTAAATATATTGTTGAATTCAGTTTGCTAATATTATGTTGAGGATTTTTGCATTTATATTCATCAGAGATATTGGCCTCTAATATTCTCCTTTTTATAGAATATTTGTCTTGTTTTTATGTCAGCATAATGATGGCCTTGTAGAATGATTTTGGGAATTTATTCATCCCAATTTATTAATTTCTTCTAGCTTGCCCAATATGTTCATATACAACTGTTTGTAGTATTCTCTTATGATTTTTTGTATCTCTGTGATATTGATTATTGCAGTTTATTTGGTTTATTTTCTTATTTTTTTTATTTGTGTCCTCTCTATTTTCTCCTGGTGAACCAGGTTAAAGATCAATTCTGTTTATCTTTTCAAAAAACCAGCTCTTGGTTTCATTGATTATTTTCTGTTAGTTTTTTGGTCTCTATTTTATTTATTTCCTCTCTGATCTTTATTATTTTCTTCCTTCTGCTGACTTTGGATTTTGTTCTTCTTTTTCTAACTCCTTTAGATGGTATGCTAGATTGTTTGTTTGAGATTTTTCTTGTTTCTTGACATAGACCTCTATTGTTATAAACTTCCCTCTGAGAACTGCTTTTACTGTGTCCCACGGATTTTGGAAGTTGTGTTTTTACTTTCATTTGTCTTGAGGTATTTTCTGATTTCTTTTTTGATTTCATCATTGATCCACTGATTTTCTTCAGTAGCATATTGTTTAATATCCATGTGTTTGTGTTTTCCCCATTTTTCTTCCTGAAATTGATTTCTAGTTTCATTCCTTTATGGTCAGAAAAGATGCTTAATATAATTTCTATCCTCTTAAATTTGTTGAGACTTGTTTTGTGACCTGGAATGTGATCTACCCTGGAGAACTTTCTGTATGCACTTGAAAGGAATGTGTATTCTGTTGTTTTTGAATGGAATGTCCCACAGTCATCTATTAAGTCCAACTGGTCTAATATGTCATTTAAGGCCACTGTTTCCTTATTGATTTTCTTTCTGGATAATCGGTCCACTGATGTAAGTGGGATGTTAAAGTTCCCTACTAATATTACATTACAGTCAACTTTTCCCTCAATTTCTACCTTTATATCTGTTAATATTTGCTTTGTATATTTAGGTGCTTTTTTATTAGATGAATATATATTAACGAGTACTATATCCTCTTCTTGTATTTATCCTTTATCATTATATAATGCCCTTCTTTGTTATATATTTCTTCTCTTGTTACAGATTTCATTTTAAAGTTCATTTTGTCTGCTGTGAGTATTGCTAGCCCAGTTTTCTTTTCATTTACATTTTCATGGAATACCTTTTTATATTCCCTGACTTTCAGTTTGTGTGTGTCTTTAGCTCTCAAGTGAGTCTCTTGTATGTAGCATATAGATGGGTCTTTTTTTTTTTTATCCAATCAGCCATGCTATGCCTTTTGATTGGAGCATTTAGTGCACTGACTTTTATTTTTTTTATTTTTGCAGTACGCGGGCCTCTCACTGTTGTGGCCTCTCCCCTTGCGGAGCACAGGCTCTGGACACACAGGCTCAGCGGCCATGGCTCACGGGCCCAGCCACTCCGTGGCATGTGGGATCTTCCCAGACTGGGGCACGAACCTGTGTCCCCTGCATTGGCAGGCGGACTCTCAACCACTGCACCACCAGAGAAGCCCTGCACTGACTTTTTTATTGAATTATAGTTGATGTGTAATAAGTTACAGGGTACAATATAATGATTCATAATTTTTAAAGGTTATATTCCATTTGTTGTTATTATAAAATATTAGCTATATTCCCCATGTTGTGAAATACTTCCTTGTAGCTTATTTTATACCTAACAGTTTGCACCTTTTAATCTGCTACCCTTATATTGCCCCTCCCTTTTCCCTCTCCCCACTGGTAACTAGTAACTTGTTCTCAATATCTGTGAGTCTGTTTCTTTTTGTTATATTCAGTAGTTTGTTGTATTTTTTAGATTCCACATATGTGCTATCATACAGTATTTTTCTTTCTCTGTCTGACTTATTTCACTCAGCATAATGCCTTCCAAGTCCATCCATGTTGCTGCAAATGGCAAAATTTCATTTTTTTTATGGCCGAGCAGTATTCCATTGTGTATGTGTATATATATATATATATATATATATATATATATATATATATATATATATATATATATATATATCACATCTTCTTTATCCATTCATCTGATGATGGACACTTAGGTTGATTTCATATCTGAGCAATCTTAAATAATGCTGCTATGAACATTGAGATGCATGTATTTTTCAAATTTGTGTTTTTGTTTGTTTCAGATGTATACCCAGGAGTGGAATTGCTGGGTCATTCATATGGAGTTTATTGACATTTAAAGTGATTCATAGGTATGTACTTATTGCTATTTTCTTACTTGTTTTCTGGTTGTTTTTGTAGTTCTTTTCAGTTTCCTTTTTCTTCTTTTAGTCTCTTCTACTGTTTGATGATTTTCTTTAGTGATACGATTGTATTGCTTTCTCTTTTGTTTTTGTGTAACTGTTGTAGATTTTTGATTTGTCATTACCATCAGGTTCATATATGTTGATTTATAATTATATATACTTATTTTAGACTGATAGTCATTTAAGTTCAAACATGTTCTAAAAGATCTACATTTTTTATTCCCCCCCCCCCGCATTTTGTGGTTTTGCTGTCATTTTTCACATCTTCATGTTTATCCCTTAACTGTTTACTCTAGTATAGTTGATTTTTGCAATTTTTATTTTTACTAATGGGATTTTTTTTCTTTCCTATAAATTTTTATTTCTTGTAGCTTTTTCTCTTCTATTAGGGAAGAACCTTTAACATTTCTTTTGGGGTCAGTTTAGTATCGATGAACTCTTTTAGTTTTTGCTTGTCTGAGGAGTTCTTTATGGTCCCTCAATTCTGAATGATAACCTTGCTGGATAGAGTATCCCAGGCTGTAGGGTTTTTCCCTTTCAGCCCTTTAAGTATATCATGCCACTCCCTTCTGGCCTGCAATGTGTCTGCAGAAAAATCAGCTGATAGCCTTATGGGTGTTCTCATGTTACTCTTTGTTTTTCTCTTGCTGCCTTTAGAATTCTCTATCTTTAATTTTTGCCATTTTTATTATTATATATCTTGGTGTGGGTCTGTTTGGATTTATCTTGTTTTTGACTCTCTGTACTTTCTGTATCTGGATATACATCTTTTTTTCTTCAAGCTTGGGAAGTTTTCAGCCATAATTTAATCAAATATATTTTTGGCCCCTTTCTCTCTCTCTTCTCCTTCTTAGATCCCTATCATGTGAATATTAGTATGTTTGATATTGCCTCAGAGGTCCCTTAAACTATCCTCATAAAAAAAAAAAACTGTTTTACTTTTTGCTGCTCTGATTGGTTGATTTCCACTATTCTATCTTCCAGACTGCTTATGCATTTTTCTATATCACCTAGTCTGCTGTTAATTTTTTCTAGAGTATTATTCATTTCAGTTATTGTGTTTTTTAGTTCTGTTTCTTTTTTGTATTTTCTAGTTCCTTGTTAAAGTTCTCACTTTGTTCATTTATTCTTTTCCCGAGTTTGTTAGCATTTTTATTACTACTGCTTTGAACTCTTTATTTAGTAAATTATTTATCTATGTTTCATTAGGGTTTTTTTCAGGTTTCTTTCTCATTCTCTTGTTTGAAACATTCTTCTATCTTCTCATTTGTTTAAATTTATTTGCCTCTATGAAATTAGGTGAAAGAGTTACCTGTCCTGGTCTTGAAGGGTTGTACTTTGTGGGAGCATCCCTATGCGGTCTGTATGTGGCCAGTGACTTTGGTGGGAGAGCAGGATCTTAAGTGAGCATGGGTCATGTCTTATCCCTGGGTGTGCTGACAGCTGCCATCTTGATGTGAGGTATGGCTAGAGCCAGATCCAGGTGTGAACTGAGGCTTATCCTGTGCTCAGTGACAGTCACTGCCTTTTGAGGTGGTTGGGGCCCAAAGGGTTGGAGCAAAACTCCTGAGGGTTGGATCCAAGCAGGTTTCATTTCCTCTATGTATATGTGTACCCTCTTTGGGAATGGCAGCATCCAGCCTAGTGGAAAGCAATGCTGGAGCAAGAGAGGCTGGAGCAGGCATCTGGTGTGAGCTGGGCTGCAGGCTGGTGTGGTCCCAGCGAGCCAGTCAGAGCTTCAGGCAGTTTTCAATCTGCTTCCTCCATGCTCTTCCTGGGAGTAAGCAAGCATGTACATACACTCTTGCATGTATGAGCAGAGTCTCACTTTCTTATAGTTGTTTTCAAACCAGCTAAGTGGACTCCTTTTCCCAGCATTGAACCCCATGGTTGTGGTGCCCAATATGTAGCTTGAACCATTCACTCCCCAGGGAGGATCTCTGAGCCTGTGGTAGCCACCCACCACTTCCACTGATGTGGGTCTCAATCTGATTGCTTCTCTACCCTTCTTACTCGACTCCAAGTGGATCCTTCTTTACAGCCTTTGTTGTAGAAGAGCTTTCCTGCCAGTCTTGTTTCCAGTGAGAGTTGCTTCACATGTAGATGTATTTTTGATGTGTTTTTGGGGGAGGTGAGCTCACCATCTTTCCACTCTGCTATCTTGATCTTTCTCCTCCTTCAAGCAGTTTAGAGACATCACTTCACAATATAGGACAATATATAATGAAGCATAAATGTGTGGGATTCATTGTAAATATATGGTGAATTCTCTGCAGAAATAAGAGGAGGAACAAATCGTTATTTATTGCAAAAATAATGTTGAACAGGAAACCACCCCAAAACTTATTAGTTCAAAACAAAAATTATTAGTTCTCAGAAATTTACAGTTTGGCTGGGTATCTTTTAATCTAGGCCAAATACATCTGCCCTTGGCTGGGCTTAACAAATAGTGGGTCAGCTGATTGAGGATGGCCTCAGCCAGAAGAACATAGCTCTATTCCATGTGTTCTCTCAACCTCTAGCCTCTTTTCTGAGCTTGTTCTAGAAGGAATTTATCTATTACAGCCATTGTCAAACTTTTTGATCTCAGGAACCCTTCATATTCTTAAAATTATTGAAGATCCCAAAGACCTTTGATTTAGGTTGGTTATAGCTATCAATATTTACTGTATTATAAATTAAAATGGAAAAATTAAAAGTCTTTATTGCTACATTACAAATAACAATAATAAACAAAAGTAATAAAAAGCAATAATAAAAATTTTTAACATAAATGACACATATTTGTGAAAAATAACTATATTATTCAAAATAGAACATTGAGAAAGTGGCATTATTTTAAATTTTCCACAAATCTTTTTATTGTCTGGATTAATAGAAGTTAAACTCTCTTATCTACATCTGCATTGAATCTATTATGATATGACTCTATGCAGATCTCTAGATGGAAGGGGGAGGAAATTGTAGACTCTCTAAAAGGGTCTTGGGGACCCCTAGGATTCCTTGGGCCATAGTTGGAGAACTGCTCTATTCAAGTTCTCTATAGAATTTATCATGGGAATCTTTGGGAAAAGAGTTAAAAATGTAAAAAAAAAAAAAAAACATATAACAAATTCCCCACCCCCAAAACTGGCTATTCACGGTGAATGTTTAAAAAAAAAAAGTTTCCTCTAATTTGTTGTAACAAGAACAACAAAAAAAATCTATGATGTTTGGTCCAGTGCCCCAAATCACTTAGTCTTCATGCCAAAAATGCAACAAATAAGAATTTTAATCATGGGAAAAAGTTTCAAAGGATCTGACTAAATGCCTAGTTTGAATTTGATAAAACTGTGATCTTAACTCCCATATACCATGCTTTATTGAAGGGATATTTTTTTCGTCACTCAAAAAATTCCAGCCAATTTCATTGAGATTCTTCATGTTCCAGAAACTTCCTCAAAGCTGACCTTTCATTCTCTGGTGAGCTGGGCAAGAATTTCTCAGAAATCAAAAGCCTGACTGCTCAGTCAGATTGGGAGTGGCATTTCCTAACATTTTGATTGGAAAAGAAAACTTGAGTTCTAAAAAATTCATTTCAGAAAGAATGAGCTGAAGTTTCTTTGCCTGATGCCATTTACAAAGCTCATTACAAATTCTTAAACTAATGCAGTTGATGAAGAAAGTGAATTATTAGTTCTGGTTTTATAATTCTATTACAGTATCCATATCTTTCTGTTCCATTTCAAAAAATAGATTCTAATATTAGTATGCAGCCCAACCCTTATTTTAAGTTACGGATTATAGAATAAATGAATTTAAATAACAAGTATCTTAAAATCTAATTTTAAAGCATAGAAAATTTTAAAATTAAAAAAGCACACAGAAGGAAAGATAATCACATACAATCTTACACAAAAGCTACCACTGTTACCAGTTGATTTTTTCCCCCAATATTATTTAATTTTTGCTGGTATCATTAATACAAAGTTATTTTACATTAACTTTACACCTTTCCTTTTTACTTAAAATACATGATGGTCTTTTTTCCCTTTCCTCTATGAATAACCACAGAGACAGTTTAAAAAAAAAAAACAACAAAACACATATACAGCCTACTTACTAAGAGGAGTTCTATCTTTATATGTAAACAATGACTTGTAAAAGGCATTAAAAGTGACCTCAGAGGGAGAGATATGAACAGTCCCTAGGAAGCCTTAGATCCTCCCAGGCAACGATGGCTGTGCGTTTCCTTCCTATTACCCTTGAGAGGGACGTGTGGTTTGTGCAGTCCTCCGGGTTGACCCCTCCTGGGAGAATAATTCTGTCATTTCCATTAGGAAGATGATTTATTGAGGGCAGTTCCTTTTTAGGATTGGACAGGAAAATCACCCTTGCAACCTGATGATGCTTATTTCCTCTGCAAAGCCCTTCAATGACGAGGTTGTAGCAATTACGTTGGCCTTAAACGGAATCACAGGCACCTCTCTAATTCCTTCTGTAATCTTATCTGGTAACACAAAGGTAACCACTGTGTCTTCGTGGTTTGGGGTGGATGTAAAGCAGGGAATGTAGCTCCCAGATTTCTCACAAGAGAGCATCCAGCCCAGTAACAGATATGCCCTTAGGCCATGCTGGAAAAGCCAGATGCTGGACAGTGGGTATTATAATTGCACATGCCCTTGTAAAAGTGAATATGGTTACAGCTGGAAAATAATTTTCTATCAAGGCACATGGCCAGACATTTTGCTTCCATCTACTGATATCTCCACCTATTCCCTTTATTTCTCATTGAACTTCAGGGAACTCAATGATTCAGTCCCCGTTTTTCAAAAACTGTTCCTTTAGGTACAGTTAAGGGATGCCCCTCTGCATCCCAGTAGAGGGCAGTTTCCTCAAGCCTACAGTAGTACATCATTGCTAAGCTCCCCTCACTTCTTGGATGTGGTTGTTCAGACCTTGTCCTGGAGAAAAGTAAACTTGTAGTCAGGTTACATGATTACACTGGCTACACGGCAGCTTGGGTTGTGCTAAACTGGTCATTCACACAGATACTTGCCTTAAAAAATAAAAGTGAATGCAGTTGTGGTTGTGAGGAATGAGTGCTGCAGGGAGAGTAAAGAGATCTGGGTCCTGGTCTTGGATTTGTCACTAAATAACTATGTAATATTAAGCAAGTCACTTTAGTTCAATTCTGCATCTGCAATGAGGCATTTTGAACAGTATGACCTAAAATTTTTAGATACGGGAGAATTTTCCTATAATATCTTTAAAGCTCCGATAAAAATATATTTCAAGGCTGAGAGTTTGAAGTTAAAGAAATGACGCTATATATTAAGTAACATTAATTCAAATAGTTTAACTGATTCACAATGTCAACTTTATAGATTGTCACCAGTCTATGGGAGTCAGACTAAATCATCTTTTAACTTAGGAAAATTCAACAGGGCATGACATTTGGGAGTGAGAAGTGTTTTCTGACCCTGCATTGGCTTCTCCCTAGCTGTCGGACTTTGGGTGAATAACCTTAACTTTCTGATTCTCAGTTTTCTCATGAGCAAGATGAGTGGGGTGGGCTAGATCAACATTTGCCCAAAAAGGACCAGTAGTTGAATAAGTTTGGGGAAAGATAAGCAGGGGTCTATACTGCAGCAAGTCTTGAACTCTCTCCACAGGGTCATCTAACACTTATTTAATGGGATCCCTTTCCCAGAGTGTCAGTCGGAACATTGAACAACTGATCAGCCTGTCACTGATCCATCAGAATGAATTCTGGCAGCTCTGAATCCACTCTGGAGGCCCCCAGTGGAATCTGCCAATTGTTGCTGGGTCCTGGGGAGGCCTAGAGAGAAGCTGGATTACCAGGGAGAGTGGGCCCTGGTCCAATGCCTGTTTATTTGTCTCTATGGAATTATGTCAGTATTTTCACAATTGACATGGCACCATAGTAAGTACACACTATCACATTTGCACTGCTCTAGGGTGAAGTGGCCTCTCTAACTTTTTCTCTCAAAACATGATGGTTAGACAAGCAGCAGCAGCAGCAGCAGCAGCCCCTGGGAGCTGCTTAAAAAGGAAAATTCCTGGGTTCCACTTGAGATCTCCCAAATCCAAATCTGCATTTTGACACGATCCCCAGGTGATCAGTGTGCCCCTTACAATTTTGGAAGTGATGGTATACAAAATAGGCCTCAATTACTTATAATGCACAGAGATTTTGGCTGGTGCCCACAGGCAATCACAAAAGAGTGCAGGTTTTCACTGAGAAGGAAAAGACAAATAGTTTCTGCTGAATCCGAGGACTCCTTTCCCTGCTGGTTGCCAGACACTGAGAGCATGTTTATTTTTTAGTTTCCTCTGCTGTCCCTGGTGACTGTGTACCATTGGCTTCTCCTCTGTTTCCCTGTGGTTATTATTAACCAGGCAAGTACTCCTGAGTCTTTCCTTCTCATAATTAGATGGGTTCTAGGTGGGTTCTTGATGGGCTCAAGGCTCTATCTTCTCAAATTCTAAGTCTAGGAACTGACTCTCCTTAGCTGGCTTTGGGATGATGGCCAAGCCATTTAACCCTCCTGGATTTTAGTCCTCTCAATTGTAAAATGGTCTCTCAGGCAGGGATGTCTATGTCATTTTCAGGACACAACTGAAAGTGAAAATGCAGGGTCCCTCATTCAAAAAAGAAAATTTACGAAGTTCAGTTGAAAGAGTAAAATATACAGCTTTTTCCTTAAAAAATATTCTGTTATTTATAAAATGAAATAGGAGTAATAGTGATAAATGTATAACAGCACGAACTTGCAAATATAAAATACAGTATTTCTGTGCCAGAATAAAATAATAATACTACATCTTTTCCATGAAATGTGATGATCTTTAAATTTCCCTTCCGAAGCCTGCAGATACCTGCTTTGCAATGTTGCAGCCGTTTTCAAAACCAGAGGCTCTAAACTCTGACAAATCTAATAGCTCCCTGATATGTCTTATTGCAATGTCCACTTTGACTTTGTAATAATTTACTGACAAAGTTTATTGCTTGTGTACTGGAAGTTTCTGTCCCTGTGCTAGTCCAGAGAGTTAATAGCTGTGCAGATGCTGTGAGGATGAGCTCCAGGCAGGGTCAGACCAACTGCTTTCCCACTGAGGGTCCTTCCCCTGTGGGAGGCCCTCCTTTCCTCCAGGGCTGCAGCCACTGCTGTCACTGCTGCTATTGCTGCCACTGTCAATGCCAATGTGGGTCCCGATCTTACCACGGCTGCTCCTGGAGGCCCTGAGGAGCCCAGAGCTACCCCAGGTGTGCACAATGATTAGCCAGGCCAGATGCTCCACGCTGCCCACTTCCAGCAGTGATGGGCTGAGCTCACCTCCTAAGCCCGCACATGTGCTGGCTGCTTCCCAGTGGGTTGTAACTCCTCTGCTCATGCACATGCTTCATGGTCCCAGTGGGCTCAGCTTACACAACTCAGGTTCAAAGTTTGGATTATTAATAATTTCAAGAAGGCAATAGCAGTATATTAAACCAAGTGCTGGGCCTCTTCTGAGAGTGAGACCCCGTGTAACTACACAGGTATAACACCCATGAAGGCCGTCATGCTGGAAGGTGTGATGGAAATTATGCTTCCAAATTGGATCTGTATCATTATTTTTTTAACATCTTTATTGGAGTATAATTGCTTTACAATACTGTGTTAATTTCTGCTGTATAACAAAGTGAATCAGCTATACATATACATATATCTCCATATCTCCTCCCTCTTGTGTCTCCCTCCCACCTTCCCTATCCCACCCCAAAGAGAATCCTCTGTATCATTATTGATTCAAATAAGCCATTCATTATTTATTTATTTATTTGGTTGGGGGGGGGGTGCTGCACCGCATGGCATGCAGGATCTTAGTTCCACCACCAGGGGGAATCGAACCCATGACCTCTTCATTGGAAGAGCAGAGTCTTAACTGCTAGACTGCCAGGGAAGTCCCTCACTCTTTATTAATGTACCATGTTTATAACCTTTCTTATGGAGCCATTGATATTCATAATGATGGATTCAAATGAAACATTTAAGAAATTGCTTTTGCCATTAGAAATTTATTCTAAAGGAAAAATTAATCAAATTTTAATTAATAAAATTAAAAATCCATGATCTGAAGAATATATTAATTTCTTGATTAAGCAAGTACTTTTCTGTAGGAGGTTAAAGACACTTAACATAATTAAACTCAGGCTAATTTTCTTTGTGAATCTGGAAGTCTGAACCAGGCCTTTAATAAATAGTGAATGAATGAATAAAAATCTTCTTGAGGAAAATGTGGAGAAAACCTAAGCTCTAGGAAGTTAGAAATTGGATCAGATGTTCTAGAATGGTGGTTTTCAAACTATGTTTTGCATTGAGAAATCACTTTGGGAGCTCAAGAAAAAGGCAAATATCCATGTCTCTGCTCCCCAGAGAGTTCTTATGGAACAGGTCTGGGATGAGACCCTGGGATTTGTATATTTAATAAGGATGCCAGGTGATTCTGACTCAGGTGGTCGGTGTACCAGCAAATTGAGTGTTTTAAGTCAGCATAGAGGTTCTGGATTTTATCCCCTAGCAAAACCAGACCAAGAAATTAATGGAATTGGGCAGACCATGATGGATAGGGCAAGAATTTTCCTGCCTGGCTCTGAACTAAAAGAGTACCTACCCCTTTAGTTATTTTTATCTCCAGATATTGATATTTTTATGGCCTTCCAATTTTATCTAGGAGCTTGAATTCATCTAGAAAAGGTATCTGGGAGGTGGGCTATGCTTTTGAAAGACATATGCTTAAATCGGGTAATGGTGTGAGAAGGAGGTGAAAGGAAAGAAGAATGAGGAGAAGAAAGGAGGAGAAATGAAACTCAAAGATTGGAAGAAAACATTAATTCCATTATGTATATTTATTGTATGTCTGTTTTGTTATAAGAACTATATTAGACCCTGGGGAATTATAAATTGAAAAGACCCAGTTCTTAGAAGAAGGTGCCCATGTTATTTTCCTTCCCAGCAATTCTGTCTACTCACCCCCACTCCCATCTTACTGCCCTTCTTCCCCATCTTAAGAGAATCAAGATTAATAAAGGAGAGAGGAAGAAGATGAAACAAGGGCAACGAAAAATTCTGTACAAGTTGTTCTTGCCTGTTGTTGTGTCTCATCCAAGTTCAAACATTTTTGTATTTCCATTTTTATTTTGAGCTACCAGGAAAGAGGTGAATTTTTACATCTCTTCCTTCATCTGGACTCTATTTAGTTGCTACAAATTGATATTTTCTGATTTGAATAAAGCACATATAACTGTTATCATCTTATAAGTTCAAAATTTTGGTTTGAACTTCCTGTTTAGTTGATGGTTTCTAGACAGTTAAATATGTTTAATTTTCTGAGCTTTTCTTTCTGTTGAAATGATTTGTAACATGGATAACTATTTTAGTGGGCTCTAGTGGCTAAAAAGAAAAAAAAGATTAAGGAATGAAGTATTGCTGTTTATATAATAGGATGACTTTTGAACATTTCAAGAACTTTAGATTTCACTGAGTTTCCATTTCTGGTGAGATATTTGAACACTAATATCTGAGTTTTCAGACAAGCCACAGCTTAACTCTACTGCCATATTTATCTAAAATTGATTTTTCAACTATTTATAGTTAAAAGCTAATTTAAGAAATAATACTTGAAATAAGTTTCATTTAGAGGGTTATATATATATGCCTTTACTATAAAAAACTTTATAAAATTACCATTTGATCTAGACTAAAATTTATTGGTCAACATGGTACTCTATTTAAAGGGCTTTTAGGATAAATGTTTACCATATTTGTGAAATTTCTTTATAGTAAGGTACACAAGTACCTTATGAAGGATTCATCTGAGACTCCTGAATATGTGTACATATATATTTTAAGGTGGGATCTGGAGAGATTGAAATGGGTCTATTGAACGACAAGATCTCATTGTTGGTGATGTTTATCTTCATGGCTCCAAATTCTAGCACGACACCCTAACATGTTTATTAAATAAACTTTTATGTCCCTTTGATTTAATATTGAGTATATTTTGAATTTGATACTAAAATTGGGCTAAGAGGCAGTTCCAGGCCTCCCAGCAAAAGGCTAGATGTTGCCAAAGTTCTTCAGAACACTGCTGGAGTGTTAGCATTGTGTTCACAGCTCACCCGGGGTGTTTGGAGAAAGGCAAAGATATAGAGCTTTAAGGAAATTATCTGGGTAGTTCATGGAAAAACAACAACAAGGAACAATGATATTGAGGAAAAGAAAGGTTAGGGCCTGAATTAACTAGTCTATATGTAATTTATTTAATTTAGTGATTATCAATTTTATTCTTTATAATAATTTAAATGATTTAAAGTGATTTAAATCACTTTAAATGATTTTTTTTACACAAGTTTTATCTATTCACAGCTAGATACAAAGACTTCAACATCACCGATCCTATTAATTTGGTTAAACCCAAGCCATATAAGTGACCTATTTATTTCTTCATTTTTTTTGCAGGCACAGAGCTAATCCCAGGGCAAAGCAATGCCATTAGGTAAGCCCTTATCCTTCTCTTGTGACTTTCCTCCCTGCCCAGTTTTCCAGCCTGTTACATATGTATTTACGTACTTGGTGGTTTGCTCCTACTAACATTTCTAGCACTTCTGCTTGCTTAGTCTCTCCTTCATATGGAGATGATGAAGGTATAAAAATACTGTCCCTGTGAAAAAGCCCATGCTTCAGGTAGTTTGGGCACTTATGCAAAGAACATTGAAAATAACAAGATCAGTAGTAACTCTATATGTTTATGCTCTATACATTTCAAGATACTAGGTTCTTAACTCTGGAAGAGACATAAAGATCATATAGTCCAGTTGCCCTTTGGTAAATTAACTTTCTCTTCAGCTCCTATAATAACGTTTGATGTCTATTAACTTACATTTGAACACCTCTGGTGTAGGGAAACTCATACTCCTCAAAGTTCTTTAGAAATGTCTTCCTTTCCATTGACTCCAACCCATTTCTCTGTTAATATATATCTATTAGTTTTTGTGTGCATGCACACGTGCGTGTGTGTGTGTGTGTGTGTGTGTGTGTGTGTGTGTGTGTGTTGAAGGTAATATTGAGTAGTTCTAATCTTGCTTCCATGGATTAATCCTTGAAATATTTGTTGACATCTATTCCATGCAACCCAAATCATCTCTTCTCCAGGCTAAATATGCTCATATTCTCTCAACTATTCATTACATGATCCTGATATAGCTCAAGTTTCTAATTCTTTCACATATGTCACTTGAATTTATTCTCATAGTAACATTGTAAAATAGGTAAGGATTTGTAAAATTCTCCATTTACAATGAGAAAACTGAGAGGCTAGGATATTGGTTAGAAGAGAAGAGAACTGATACCCACTAGCTTTTTATATTATGGCCTTCTTGTTGCCATCTTTTAAAAAAATAACTATTGCAAGAAAGAAAGAGTTTAGACATAAATTTAGGTCACAGAAAATTACATTAAAATTTTAATTTTCAGTTGTTTTAATGTTTAATCAAGGATATGTATTTTGGAAATTCCTGAATATTAAGTTGGTAAATCATAAGATAAGAATGTGAGAGAAGCCATCCGTTTTATTTACCCAGAGCTCTTCAAGAAATATGTTTTGACTGGATTTTTTTGTTGCTAGAAAAATTTCTAGACTCAAGTTAAAAAATCTACATATACCATTTCCCTAAATGAAACAATATCTCTGCTATATATTTATATGGCCTTGATTTTCACTCCTTCTTTTTGGCATCAGGAGTCCTAGAGATTTTACTAATGAGCTCATAGGTTTCCAGTTATTTTTACATTAAGAATTAGAGAAAGAATACTGTTGGTCTCTTTTTAAATAGAAGGTGTACTTTCTCATGGGAAAAATACTTATACCTGAGAGGTACAATTTCATTTTGTACACTCTACCTTCTAAATGTTACTTTTCATGCTGTAATGAATTCAAGAGGAAACTCTACCCTTTCCTCTAAATGACTCATGATGTAATGCCTTTACAGATTAAAAGCACAATTTGACTAATGGGCCTCATTCTTACTTGTAAGGTTTTATACATTTCATCATGTTCACCCTATTGGGCACACCACAGACTACATAACTTATACATTCTAAAAATAGAACATATGAAAATTGTTGATTCAAGAATCAGAGGTCTCATTCTAATTGAGTGCTTTAGCTTGGAATTTAACCACTAATAATGCTAAATTATAATGTCATGTAGGTACTTTTATGGAGGGGTCAAGTGTAAAAAATAAAACCATTAACAGCATTATGGGATTGTTTAAAGTAAAGATTATCACTATGAACTGTTAGATTAGAACAGTAACCAAGTGTTACAAATAAGCAAAAATAAGCCCACTTGTAGTAATGTCTATTTTCTGATATATTGAATATTTTGATTTTTAAATGGCTGGTAATCCATATTTGTTTTTGAAAATAAAGAAGTTTGTTTAGATAGTTGATCATATATTTTAAATTAATTGAGCCTTAAAGATCCTAAATAATAAAGTAAATAAAATGAAGGATAATAGGTAAGCAAATAAGGATAGGAAGAAGGAGGGAAGACACACAGGAGTTTTAGGGGAAAATGGTGTCATAGGAACACATTATGATTATGATAAAGGTACTTAATAGCATCAATTTTTTAAGCTAATAATTACCCATTCCTTTAGGAGAATCAAAAAAGCAAGTAAACACTGGAATAATATTAACTAAGGTATTAATATCCTCATTCCCATATAGTTAATTTAGTTTTTTATAGTAGCATATTCTACTTTTTTTTTGTCTGCAGCATGTGGAATCTCAGCCCCCAACCAGGAATCAGACCCACGCCCCCTGCATTGGAAGCCCAAAATCTTAACGACTGGACTGCCAGGGAAGTCCCTAGCATATTCTACTTTTGTATTCACCTGTCAAACATATTTTTTAATAGACATAAAATATGTCAAGTTTAGGAATTTCAGATGCTTGTTCCATTTTACTTAAAGGCATTGCTTCAGTTGGGATATATGAGGTTCTGGTACCAGTGAACCATTAAGCAGAGATGTCAGGTAGACCTTTGGTTATGGAGGAGGCAAAGGAAGAAGCCTCAGCTGGTGGTAGTCACGGAATAAGATGAAATTGCCTTAAACAGCCAAAAATACAGTCTCATACAATCTCAAAGGGCTTTTATAGAAATGACAGTTCACACTATATTTACACATTCATTGGAAAAACTCTGCAGATTTAGATCTTTTTGCCAAGCCTCCAGAGTTTAAGAAGAGAAGCCAAATCTATAGCTGTAATAATTCACTCTGTACTGATGATAATTATGGGCTTCTTATCTTTCACATTCCCCTTCTCCTCTCTCTCTTCTCTCCTTCTACCCAATTTACTGAGAATTTTATTTAGAGAATTTGTTTTTCTAATAGTTGTAACTAGCATAATTCACCTACCCATAAGTTTCCATAAATAGGCAGCAGTGAAGGAATGAGAATAATATCCAGTTAATAAAATGCATCACTAATGGTATTTTGTCCCCAGATTTTCCTAGTCATAACTAATATTAAGCAGTTGCCTTTTATACTGGGTGAACATTTTTGTATCAGGATTGTGAGCTAGGATGATCAAATGTTCTTGTACCAGGAGACTAGTAGTTAGGGATGTTCCTGCTTCCCTTGAGAACATTTGGAAAATGATTTCTATTTATCAGAAAGGATTTGGAAATTTCTGTGATAACATGATAAATTCAGAATATTAATTGCTTATTAGTAGACTATTCCCAGTTGAAACAATAGAAAACTCCAGGAAACCTGATTAAAAAAAGGGAAAACCCCACCTGTCCCCTCCCTTTTTATAGATCCTTGGGAAGGGTGTAGACAGGAAGAGGAATGATATGTATTCACCGTATTCATTAGAATGGAATATAAAACTGAACACAGTATTTGCATTTGAGCAGGAGCGACAATGATTCCATTATGTACTGACCTTTAGAGGAAGGGGTCAGGGAGGTTTGAATAGTCAGTATATGGGCTGTAAGACAAACCATTCCAGGACACAGGCTTTCAGTACGTGATGAGACTTATCCCAGAGATCCGCAGCAGCAAAAACAACACAGAATGAAAAGGAAGTCAAGCCAGGGATCTGACAAGAGAAAGTGGTGCCTACATAAAATAAAATAGATCGTTAAGAAGCCAGCCAAGATGCTGTCATAACATTGCAAGGATCTCATTTCCATCTGTGCCCCTTGCAATATTGTTTTGTTATGTACCAAATGATGCAAATCAACAAACATGGAAGGTGGTCCTCTGCTTCAATTATTTTATAATCTAAGATACTCATAAAATTTATTTCCTGTCAACCGAAAGCACTTTGGAATATTTAGCTACCAGGCTACATTGTACAGTACACAGTGTTTAAACCAGCAGATCAACATTGTAGTCTGAGAATTGTCATTTATTAACTTTGAGCAAGTTACTTCATCTTTCTTTGCCTGATTCTTATTTGAAAAATGAAGATAACTATTGAGATAATGGACAAGAAAGCACTTTGTGAACTCAAAAGTGTTACATGATATTACCAATCTTTTGGACAAAAAACCTAAAAAAACTATTGCCATAGAATTGAGTTTGCTTTTCCAGTGAGGGGAAAATGGAAAAACTGTTAGCTCAAGCAGAAGTGGGAAGATCATTTGGGGAGTTCAGAGGCTTTTGTCCAGGGTGAATATAGTGTAGGGGTTGTCATTAAACATTTACAGATTCACACCTGCAGAAATATGTTTTTTAAAATAACTTTTCTATACCCAAGCCTAACTATAACAGCTTCCTTGCCAACGTCAAGGAAAACTCAAATTTCCGATTTAAGTTGAAATAATTACTCTGCCTTTACATTTATCAATTTAGTATTTAAATTTTGTCAGCTCAAGATTTTCACTTTTCCATTTACCTTCTTATCCTTTGGATGTAATTTGAGTCCCAGAATGGGCATATGTACCATCTTGGCTTTCATGACATTTGCTTCTACTATTGACTTACAAAACCTATCCAGTGCTTCAAATAACTTTGTTTCAGACTATATCTGTCCAGGATTGTATAAAGAAAGCCCTCCCTGTTACTTCAGTTATTCAGGGAAGAATATGGTAAAAGAAATGAAAAAGTACAATGACAAATAATTAAACATAGTTATTATGCCTCAGAAGGGAGAGAATTCACTCTTTTTCAGGGTCCATCAAATTACTGTGCCAATAAAGACACAGACCTACTAGAGAATGGACTTGAGGACACGGGAAGGGGGAAGGGTAAGCTGGGATGAAGTGAGAGAGTGACATGTTCATATATACACTACCAAATGTAAAGTAGATAGCTAGTGGGAAGCAGCCGCATAGCACAGGGAGATCAGCTCTG
Source organism: Stenella coeruleoalba (assembly GCF_951394435.1). Taxonomy (NCBI): domain Eukaryota; kingdom Metazoa; phylum Chordata; class Mammalia; order Artiodactyla; family Delphinidae; genus Stenella; species Stenella coeruleoalba. The sequence continues at coordinate 128,368,700 of NC_137150.1, read as the reverse complement.
TGCTTTGTGACCACCTAGAGGGGTGGGATAGGGAGGATGGGGGAGAGGGAGACGTAAGAGGGAAGAGATATGGGGATATATGTATATGTATAGCTGATTCACTTTGTTATAAAGCAGAAACTAACACACCATCATAAAGCAATTATACTCCAATAAAGATGTTAAAAAAAATTACTGTGCCAAGGTCACAGTGATGCCTGATGTCTAGAGCCTCTAGCAGTTAATTCTTTGAGATGGACTTAACTTGGAGGAGATAGCTTCACAGGAGAGGTCTGTGGAAGGAGAATAGCCTTTAGCAGTGCCATGATTGCCCCTAGAGATGGTGGAATGGAGCAATGATTAGTGGTTAGTAATTACCTCTCCCTGGTAGAGACAGCAGGGATAGTAGAGTAGAGGTGGTAATTAAAGGATGCAACAAGTGGTCGTAACAGTAGGGAGAACCTGTTCCATTGATGCCAGAGCATCAGGAAGATCCCCTGATTGTTCTGAAAGACCCAAGTCAAGGAAAGCTTGATGGGTGAGAAATATTTTATCTAATGCTATTGCTGTGTGTTTCCTCCATTCAGACAAGTCAGTGGTTCTCAGCTGGTGCTGATTCTGCCCTCTAGGGGACACTTGACAATGAAGGAGACATTTTTGTTTGTCAAAACTGGGGGAGAATGTGCGGTACTGCACCTAGTAGACAGAGGCCAGGGTTGCTGCTAAACATCCCGTCATGCACAGGGCAGTCCCTCACAACAGAGTCATCCAACTTAAAATGTCAATAGTGCCATGGCTGAGAAACCTTGACCCAGGGAAAGATATTTTCAAGGGCTAAGATTCTGCTGATCTACATGGTGGGGTGGTAGGAATTTGAAATACAAATAACTTTTTTGGACAGTGTTAGGCAGGAAAGTACCTATTGTAACTATTCAACACAAACTCAAGTGCTTAATTCAGACTATGTCTACTTAATGTTTTTAAAATGAGTAAGGAAAAATAACAATCAGTGATTAGAATGTTCTTTATGAGTTCCAAAAAAATCAGAATCATTCAGGCCTACATATTTCCCAATTTTGGCTGCTTCTCAAAATTACCTGTGGGGATTTATGAGTATTTCAGAAATTCTGATTCAGTAGTGTAAGTGAGGAGCCAAACATTTATATTTTTTGAAAGATTTAGATGAGATTCTGATGCCCACTCAGGGTTGAAAACCACTGTTTCACAGTCACATTAAGAAAGCTAAACTGACTTAAATAACATTCTCCCTCTTCTCTGCTTGCAAATCTGATGGTTTAGTGGCTTTAGTTGGGGAGAGAGGGTCGTGGATATGTAGAAACATATACCACTCCACCTTCATTCTATATCTTATCCATAGCCTAAGTTTAAAGAACTATAATAGTTTTGGGATATATAGATAGATGTACCTACAAAATCTTTTCTCTTTCTTGCTTTTTATAATGAATTCTCCCAGCAAAAATGTGTGGCCCATGAAGGCTTGATGAGATATTCAGGCAATCTACGTTACTACTCTTAAAAAAAAGTGATCTCTCGTGTTTCTCCCTTTGCCCTCTTGACCTCCGTGTGACTTTCCCACCGCTCCGCCCTCACTCCCAACCACATTTGAATAAAGTTACTGATGAGGAAACAGGGTACAGCTCTCCAGGTTACACAGGAAATCAGGGAGCCGATTGGAATCGTATTTCCAGCAACCAATCCAGAAATCCCACCTAAATAGTTTATCCGAAGTTCTGGAAGGGCAATGCTTGCCAAAGCAGGTTTCAGATGAAAGAAAGTACAAGCTGGTTTGCCCATTTGAAGAAAACACACACAGAGACACACATCCACACACGCAAGGATTTAACTTTTAATTTTGATCCTTTCCATTGTTTATCTCTTGATATCAGTAGTTCAATGTTCAAAACAATATCCACTGGATTCAAATGAGCACAATATAAACTGTTAAACTTAACTTATATGTTTTCCTAAGACTGTTCTAAAGAAGATGCTTTTTTTTTTCCTTTTTCTTGTTTTTCCCGCTTCAAACAGGAGGTGCATTCTCCTTATTTTCCTGTCGTCAGGAAAGCCAGATTCCCTAGTGTTATCAGTATCTAGGAATTATAGAGGGACATCTTCAATTCTTTGAAAAAAAAGCAATATTATTTTAGATTTTGCCATGGAATCCACTGCAAGCACAGCTCAAATCATTTCTAGCCCTCTTCATTTGCATGGAAGAAATGACTAAAAGTGATTAATGAGAGCTCTTTGAGAACTTTTGATGACAAGTTTATTGGGAACTGTGAATATGGAAACTGCTATCATTTCTGTTTCTAAAAATCATTGCCACGAAATGAGTGAAAAACATTATTAAGCCCAGAAAGCCTTTGCTTTTACACCAAACAGTGAAAATGGAATAAAAAGGCAAATCAATATAAACATTATGTGTTCCAGATGAGCTTTACCACATGACAACAGAAGAGTGAGACAGGGTTCTGAGAACTAAGTGACAGAGACTGAAGGAATGTAAACTGTAAGCCTTTTTTGTTACTATCTTAAAAAAGTGTCACATTTTCTCTTGTGACTCTGGAAAAATGGTAGCTGATAAATATAATTTATTGTCCAATGCCAAAGGCAGATGTAATTGTCAAGATACTTCTCTTTTGCTCTTTACTCTGGGACTTATGAGCCAGAAGGATAATCTTATGGGTAAAGAATTGCTTATTCACTCTGTAGGTCTATAAATGGGTAAAATCTAAATTTTGATCACTTGTTATAAAATTTCAGGCAGGTTTGAAAATGCAGGAAAGATAGACTACCTAGAACAGGGGTCCCTATTACCCAGTACTGTAGTTTATTGCTTTATTTGTCAATAGAGAACTCAGGATGCCACAATTCTGAGCTACCCTCTGGAGTTATTAGGTAGAGGTAGCTCTGAGCTACCAACCTAGAGTACAGAATTCTCAAACCTGGAAATGTTCCTGGAGACAATGTGGCCAAGCAATTAGGAAGTTTCTAAAAAGGGAGGAGGACCTTTGGTATGTCCAGATATTGGGAGCACATTTCAGAGCTTCTGGACAGGATGTTCCACTTTTGAACGACTTATGCAAGGCCTGTGTTCTGATTCATCTTAGCGTGCTGTGTTTGAGAGCCCTCGTGTTGAGAGCACTGTGGCAGCTTTCTTTGTATTTGTGCTTAAGTGGAAAGGATAGAGGTTATCCCAGAGGCCAGAAAACAGTAATGCATCTCCAGATAGCCTGATGACATTGTAGTTCCAGAACTGCAGAACAGAGCCCAGAGCAGGCTACTGAGACTCCGAAGTGTAACTTTAGCTTGGTTAAATTCTTGGTGGAGAATATGGCATAAGAAAAAGGGTTATGGTCATATAACAATGATTATCTTTGGTTTCAAAACATTTACTTACAAAATGATCTTCAGGGGCATGTAACCACTGTGAAATTATAGTGTAACTTTCCAATCAAACTGTGTATGATCATCAAAGCAAAGAAAGGAGTAAAGTCAGTTCAGTTGAGATCTGTGAGCCAAGCTTGTAGAGAACAACTGGATTCTTGTAGTAGCTTATCTTCCACTAACTCCATGTTGCCAGTCAAATCACTAAACTTCCATGTGCTCTACATTCTTCAGCTGCAAAATAATGTACATAACTGGCTCAGAAGACCTTTGTAGGGAAAGACTAAGAAAGTGTTTTTTTTTTTAAATTAAAAAGAACAAGTTGTATAAAAATGTATAAAATTATTTAGGGGTTGTTTCTGGTCTACAAATGAAGGTATCTTGTTTTCACTGGGATGAAAGGGGATTTTTATATTACATAATTTTATAAATTTGTCGTATGTTATATAATACGTTACATGTTAAATGTTATATAACAGCAGCTCTAATTATCTGTGAGTTTTATAATACTGTGTCAGATACTGTGACAGTAATTTATGTGTTTTATCTCATTTACTCCTAAAAGAAATGGCAAGGCAATCTGCGAGGAGATATCATGATCTCCAGTTTTAGAGATGGGACAACTGGGGTTTGGAGAGTTTGGAAAAGTTGGTCATCCAGTTAGCAAGTGGTGGATGCATGATTCAAATCCACTTCTCTTTGATTCCAGAGCCTATGCTCTTGGCCATTGTTATGGCTGAGTTATGTCCCTCTCAAATTCATATGTTGAAATCCTAACTTCTGTTACCTCAGAATGTAATGGTATTTGGAAATAAGGTCTTTAAAGAAGTAATTAAGTTTAAATGAGGCCATTAGGGTGGGCCCTAGTCCAATATGATTGGTGTCCTTATAGGTAGAGGAAATTTGGTCACAGACACACACTGAAGTAAGACCATGTGAGGACATAGGAAGAAGACAGTTATCTACCAGCCAAGAAAGAGGACTCAGAAGAAACCAACCCTGTCAACACCTTCTTCTTGGACTTCCAGCCTCCAGAATTGTGAGACAGTAAATTTCTATTGTTTAAGACACCCAGTCTATGGTATCTGTTATGGCAGCCTTAGCAAACGAATGCAATCACCATTGTATCTTGTCAGCTCACCATTATATCTTGAATATCAGGAAAGATATTCAGCCTAAGAAGTCCTTAGCTAATCTGAGAAAATCATCAAGTCAGAGGCAAATAATTTTAGCTTGTCTCTATCTCTACCTTATGTCATCTAAACATAGAAATTTCTCATCTTTTCTGTGGTGGATTACCTTACTATTTAGCAAATATTCACTCTCCTCATCTCCATGGAGGAATATACCTCCTTGCCCCACTTCTGTTTACTTGGTCATGGTACTTAACCTTAGTCAATTAGATGTTGAATTGAGGTGAGGTTGAGATGTTGAATTGAACAGAGGCTTGAAATATTTTTGCACACTAACTTTGCCTTTCTTGCCTCTGAAATTTGGACCACAGGAAAAAAAGAATGTTGAGCAGACTTGAACCTATCCTGCAGCTTGGATCAGGAGTCCAGCCTGGCTCAGCCAAACTGTAGCTGACACTCAGTTCTGTGAGAATAAATAATTGTTGTTCTAAGCTATGGATAGTCGAAGTGGATGTTTTCTGTGCAGCATAATTGAGGCAGTAATGATGTACCTGTTATCATTTTATCACGTGGTATCTACTAGCACACTATGTGTGGGTCCTATTGTGTAATGAAAGTCTCCATGGGTTTTCTGTTTGATTTGGGAAAAATCATGCCAGTCCTTCTCTGAATATTTTGCACATTCTGAAGTTCAAGTCTAGAGAGGCATTCCATTCAGTTTAAATGATTTCTGGTCTTCTGGAACCTCCTTCTACAGGGAAATTTGGGCAGAGGTGTAACTTCCAAAGACCAAATCAGCAAACCTTATTGTTATTAATTGTTAAGCAGCTGGAACAGGATAGAATCTGTAGAGAAAAAAGACATTGAGAAGGGAGGAAAATATACAGTGGGATGCCCATCACAAAGAAATAAGCAATGTCAAAGGCAAACTTCATGCTCTTTGATTTTGTCAAGGATCGACCCTGGTCTCATTGTAGAGTAGCCCAAATTAGGTATTACACAATATCCAACAACAGTAGAATGAATAAATAAACTGTGATATATTTATACAATGGAATAATTTATAGCACTTGTTATGGCTTTAATTACGTTCTCCTCCAAATTCACATGTTGGAGTCCTAATCCTCAGAGCCTTAGAACGTGACCTTATTTGGAAATCAGATCATTACAGATATAATTATTTAAGATGAAGTCACACTGACGTAGGTTGGGTCTCTAATCCAATATGACTGGTGACCTTATAAAAAGAATGCCTTGTGAAGAGAGAGAGATACAAACAGGGAGAATGCCATGCGAACATGAAGGCAGAGAACAAAATGATACACCTACAAGACCGGAAGTGCCAACGATTGCCGGCAAACCACCAGAAGCTGAAAGACGAGCATGGAACAGATTTTCCTTTACAAGGAATTAGCACTGCTGACACCTCGATCTTGGATATCTAGCTTCCAAAATTGTGAGACAACAAACTGCTGTTAAGCAACCTACTTTGTGGTTACAGCAGCCGTAGGAAACTAATAGAGCAATGAAATGGACATACTTTTCTTCCATGCAATAATATGGATGATTCTACTGACTATATTTTTGAGTGGATGAAGCTGGATGCTACAGAGTGTGTAATATGGATGCCAATTTATATAAATTTCAAACACAAGGAAAATTAACTCCTAGCGGTTACCTTTCAGGCCAGGGCACTAATATATAGACTAGAGTATATATAGACGTTCTGGGTACTGCTGTATTCTATTTCTTGACTGTGCAGTGGGTACATAGGTGTGTTTTTAGTTCACTTTGAAATAGTTTTTTTGTGCTGTACTCTTACGATTTGCTATGTTTTTCAGGCACGTTGCCTGTCAATACAAATGATAATTTAAAGGATATCCATGGGGAGACATAGTGGGGGAAGAGACTGAAGCTAGAAGATTTAGAAGCTGTATTTGACTTTGTAAGTAAGTGCATGAGAAGGGGACATGGGATGACCCCTAGGGCACAGCAGAGGGTTTGGCTCAGACAGGAGGAAAGACACTTCTGTGCTTGCTGAGAAGGTTCCAGGTGCAGTATAACAGAAGCGGAGTTTGTGAAGTTTCCACTTTATCAGAGTTCTCTTCTTTCCTTTGTCTCCAGTAAAAATTGAATTTAGTGTTCCCAAAATATTTTTTGGCAAGTCTCTTTACATTTTCTAAAGTTCATTTAAAACACCATCCGTTTCTCTGGCAATGCCGGGGAGTGCTTGTGTCCACATGACATGACTCCTGTTGCTATGGTAATTGAATGTTTACTAGAGAAAATATTACCGGTTAATAATAGCCTGGATGGAAATAATAGCTACTGCTAAGCCCTTCAGAGTTACACACCATCAATTTCCAATTTGCTGAAATAGGTGCAATTTGCTTTTTGAGTTTCAAAGTATTACTTTTTCCAGACCTTCATGATCCTTCCCCCACACCACGCACCACAGACCCACACCCACACATCCATATGCTTCTAAAGAATGTTCTGTTTGTCCAAAATGATGATTGAGGGAAGCTGTTGTGTTGGAGCATCATCATAATTTCAACAGTAGGAATAATGAATAAATGAGAAGTTTACTATTTATTGGCTTTGGTTAATAGTGACATCGCAGAGGGAATAATCACAGAAGAGAGTATAATTCATACTATTTCTTATACTCAATCTTTTCCAGAATCTCATTCCCAAAGAGTAAACCAACAAGCAGATGTGTTGAATTACTGTGTCAAAAATCATGCTTGTATACAGCAGAAACTAACACAACATTGTAAAGCAATTATATTCCAATAAAGATGTTAAAAAAAATCATGGTTGTGCATAACAAAAATGACTTTTAAGGTATTCAGCCCACCCTCTCCATGAGTCTGGGCTTTTTATTTATTTGTTCTTTTCTTGATTGATTGCTTCTTTCTATGATTCATTAATACAGAAAATGTGTATTGACCTAGTCACAAACCTGGTTCCCAGGTATGCAGACCCTGCCCCTGCTGTCAGAGGAGCTTTCAAGATAGATGATGCAATGTTTTGATGAAGTCAGTCCTCCCATCACCAGCTTTCCCAGTGGATGCCAACAGAGGTGCAGCTGGAAGAGCACAGCTCATGCCTCAAGTTCCATGTCCTCCCACAATTAGACAACTTTCACCCACATGGTGGAAGCTGTGTGTAAGCACGGGGTGGGGGCTGTAGTCTACTGCCTGGGCTTGTGGGAGGGAAAATCTCGCCTCCAAAAGTCAAGAAAACAAACAGCACCTCTGAGAGTCCAAGCTTATGCTTCCAAAAAAAACCTGGAGAAACATTTAGCTACCATGATGACCAGCTCTATCACATTACCACCGGACCTGTGAGGGTAGGAGAAAGGGTGAGTGAACCAGTTTGACACTTTGTGTATATGCAATAAAAGGCCAGGTCATCTTTGGAGATGGGCTCTTTTCCTCTAAGCCAGTGGTTCTAACACTTAATAGACAAGAGAATTACAGCGTGGTAAGGAGAAGGGTTAAGAAATGAAGATATGCAGATTGCTAAGCTCCACCCCTAGACTGTGATTCAGTATTTCCAAGGGTGGAGCTCAGGAATATGCATTTAAACTAGTTTTCCTGCTTGTTTTGATGATGGTGGTCCCCAGGCCACACACCTGCGAAAGAAGGGACAGGTTGGCACTTTAGTTAAAACATTCTTAATGGTGGAGGACACGTGAAATGGGGCAAACAGATGCAAGAAAGATTAGTTAGAAGGATAATGTTCCAGGTGATAGATAATAAGTCTGGGTAGCAGCAGGGGTTTGGAGAGGAAAGATGGGTGAAACTTCGAGAAAGATTAGGTCAGGAGGTAGAACAGTTACAAGCCTGGCTAATCCACATTGCCCAGGGAGAGAAGTCACAGCACAAGGACCCTGGCTTTATATTTACTTGTGTGGGTCTGTACGGACTGCCTTTCACCCTAGCATTTATCCAGATTCTTAAACAGAGAAGGTTAAAGTGAATGAAAGCAAAGTGCTGTACATCTGAGCCTGTGGGAGATACATACCAGATAATACTGCATTGTGGACTCTTAATGATGGTGACACACGTAGAGATGGAGAGATTTTTAAATTTTATTTGTGTTTGTGTGTTCCTATTTGAGCATGGTGACAGGTTATGCCGGGAACCAATGTTTGGAAGGATCAAGGGGGACAGGGTAGAGGCCAGAAGGTGGGAGACACCCTGACAATTAACGTGCAATTGTTGAGGAGTTGCTGAAGTAGACACACTGATTTGACACTACCTACTCCAGAGGAGTGTGACCTAAAAATAACTTGAATTATAATTCTGCTGCTGTTTAATATTTCCTTGTGGGTACTGCCCCTGCTGGCTAGAGCAAAGACAATGACAGAAGTTCTGCAGTGGTGGCTCCAGGGCAAGGGGTAACGGAGAGGACAGGTAGCCAAAGGGATAATCAGAACACCTAGAAATCGTGCATTTGGCAGGGTCAAAATACAGGATGTGATGATGAGGACTCAGTTACTCTAAAATAGGAGAGCCACAGTCTGGAAGTCTTTGCATCAGAAACCCTGTGCCATCAGCCCCTGTTTCCTTCATCAGAGCCTTATTCTCTATCACTTACTCAGAGAGAGAAAGTGAGAAGTGTTGACCAGCAAGCCACTCCTCCACCAATGGCATTTTGACAATAGGGGGGCCTGCCCACAAGGCGTGGGACCCTGGAGTAGAGAATAGATTGCACTTATGTAAGAATGCACATCATCTTTACTCTTTGCTTATGAGCTGTAAGTTAGAGAACTAGTTTATGTGGAGGCTAAGATGAAAGTCAACGAAACAGGTACTGTCAAGTATATTGTTTGGTCTAAGAGGTGGAAGAATGAATGATTAGTTTCAAAGCAGATGTCTTGGCTCTTTCATATTTGTAATGAACATATATCCCTGTTTTGGCACTTTGTCTTCAGAACAGGGATTGGCAAAAGATAACTTGTGAGCCAAATCTAGCCATGTCCATTTGTTTACGTATCACCTATCGCTGCTTTTCCCCTACAATAGCAGGGTTTCATAGTTGAAGGGACTGTATGGTCTGCAAAGCCAAAATGTTTTACTATCTGACTTTTTACAGACAAAGTTTGCCAACGCCTACTTTAGAAGAAACCTTTGAAAAGTTAGAGTCAGGGCTTCCCTGGTGACGCAGTGGTTGAGAGTCCGCCTGCCGATGCAGGGGACACGGGTTCGTGCCCCGGTCCGGGAAGATCCCACATGCTGCGGAGCGGCTGGGCCCGTGAGCCATGGCCGCTGAGCCTGCGCGTCCGGAGCCTGTGCTCCGCAGCGGGAGAGGCCAAAACAGTGAGAGGCCCGCGTACCGCAAAAAAAAAAAAAAAAAAAAAAAAAAGTTAGAGTCACTGGGATGTACTTCCCTAATGATTAACATCAATGAGGAAAATACATTTCATTAATGAATGTGATTAATATTTGTAAAATGTTTTTACATACATATTAACCTCATGTTCTCCATGAAAGTGATTTGAGGTAGGTATTCTGAGACCTGCTTCATGGATGAATATATGGAAGAGGAGAGGTAAAATGATTTACTTGACTCTCACTTTGGGGAACAAGAACCAGTGTTCCAAATGTCCTAAATTCATGTGATTTCTATTATTCTAACTCTACCCTAGAGCTGAGTGTATCTGTTTATGGAAAAAAAAAACCATCTAGTATAATTTCCAAAGTGCTGAGAAGACCTTTGAACTCCCAGACATCTCAGCCCAAATCCCAGCACTCGAAACTCGTTTCTTGGGGGGCAACATGTTCCTTTTCAGAGATGTAATATACCTCTGGGAAGGCAAACCTGTTAAGTCTGGTTACAAGTCACTTGCATTTTCAGACGAATATATTTCTCCTTACAATGAGACATGATGCCCTGTGGTGAAGGTGGGTTGGAGAAGACTGAGCAGAAGTGGTGGGTGCAGAAGGACGGATTTCTGAGTGTGGCCAAGGATGCAAAGGAATAGATCTGGAACTGGGTGTCAGGCAGTCAGGAGAAATAAAAAGTGTAAGTCTCCAGAAGGTGCTAAGTTTTCTCTTTATTCACAATTCTTCTAATCGGTGTTACAGTCAGAGCAGTGCTTAAGCTTACTCAAATGTATGATGGGTCTCATTTATATGATTCATACATTCTTACCATCTTTTCTCTCCAGCCCTGTGACCAACCTTGTGCTTCATCTCACAGTTGCTTGGATACTTGCAGCCTGAGTGCTGACAATCTTCTTCAAGACGAAAAATTTGCTTTTGTGAAAACTCTACAATTATATCCCCAAGGAGGTTTCTCACCACCAGAGGGTCCCTGGAGCAAAGTTGAGTACTCTCTGGCAGGTTGTAAATTTTGCATATGGTGCTAGCAGAGAGAAGGTGGGACAGCAGCAAATGTCAGGACCACATGGTTTCCAGTTAGATTGTAGTCAATGTGACATTTGTATGATACACTGTGTTCTCTGTTCAAAGATATTCTTGAGAGAGAAGAAATGTTACATGTTTCTTTTGTGACAGGTGATGAATAATCAAGGGGGAAACTGGGGTGGAAAATCAGTTTTGGATTTGAGTGTTGTTAGATAGACGCTAGAATTGTGATCGTTTATGTTGGTAGCTCCATCTTAACAGAGTGGATATGTGTTTTTCTGTCTCACTTTGTGTTGGATGACAGAAAATGATGTTCAAACCTGATATGTATGTGTTATGGACATTTCTATACTTTTTAAAGAACACTATAAATAATAGAGTTGAAATACACACCCTGAAAATATGAAATTAACTCAGTGAGTAGGTTAATTCATCTATTTTAGGATATTACTAATTAAATATAGAGAAAGATGTAGCTTTCATAGATGAAACCCAATAACCATTAGATTTTTATAATGGTGCCATCTGTCCCTGGATTTTTATTTTTTTTGGAGAATTTTATTCATGTGTGTGGATCTTCCTTCATAGGGTAGAGAGAGAACTGAACTGGGAGTGTTGTTCTTTAGGTGCCATCTCTATTCTTGCTCTTAATCAAATGGCTTTAGGTAGATCACTGTGTTTTTCTTACTCAATTTTCTTATCTGCACAATGAAGAGACTGAATTAGACAACTTCTTTATTTTCTTTTACTTCTTAGGATGTAATTAATTCTCTGCTTCATTTGGGCCATAGACTCTTGTCAACATTCCTTTTCTTTCCTTTTGATCCTCTGAAATGCTGTTTTCTCTTGACATGACTCACTAAAATTAAATTATTTGACTTCAAGTTCATCATCTCTCATTCCTTTTGTTTCCAGTCATTTTGCCCTCAGTGTTAACATCTTGGCTGCATAGAATTTGAAGATGCATAGGTTAGAGTTGCACCTCTTATCCAAAATATCTGTGACAGTCATCATCCTGATTCCTCTTGTTCCTCTACAGGAAAAGAAAGCCTGTGATTTCCAAAGCTCGAGGCATTTATGCTGGCTTAATTTTAGTTGTGTCAAATAGGACTGAAGTCTTGTATGAGTCTCTGACACATTAGATTTAGTTAAGAATGCCATCATTCTACTATTTTTAAACCCATTTCTTTGTTTAATTTAATAGGCTTATTGCCCCTACCTAAGTGTATCACACAACCATTCTAACTGAAGATTATGAATCATTATGATTTCATCAAGTTTGAAGAGAAGGAAGGAATCAGTGGTGGTATGAAGCAATGCCAAAAAAACAAAAATCACAGAAAATCATATTTCTGTTTTTAACATTCGTGAAAGTGTTACATGTACAATCTTGCTTCAGAGTGAAGGAGGGAGGGAGAGAGGGGACTGGCTTAGCAATGATGATGTGCTGCACATTATAATGACAAGGAGAGTGATGTCCCAGTCTGCTCTGAAGAGTCCATTTGGAGTGAGAGGTCTACTTCTAACATGACTGTGTCCATATGAAACAAATGCATCACATGACTTTGCCTGACATCATTTTCCCTGCTTCACTGCAATTGTCTGGAGACCATGGAATGAGATGCTGTTAAGTCATAAGCCCACAGATATGTACGAGTGTTTAGCCAAGGCAAGGTTGGCAGCTTGGAAAGTTGTTTTATGACAAATACTAGGTTCATCTTGGCCTTTTTGAGAAAAGTTCCTTCAACACAGTGAATGATTCTGGGTTTCCTTAGAAATGAAAGTTCAACAGTGGTGTATACACATAAGCAGTGGTCAAACTCTTGATTAAAAAAACTTTGAAAAAAACCCAATGGCCATCCTGAGACTGTTTTTAGTCCAGGAGTTGGTAGGAATAGAATTCCCTCATGTCCACACAGACGCCTTATGGGGCTGCTGCATGAATTTGGGACACGACTAATGCTTGTTCACCATTTTGGCTGTAGTTTTTCTACTTAAAATGCATCATTTGATCTTCAACCTTCTTGTACTCTTTGAATCAGACTGTTTCAAATAATAACATAAGTGAACTATTAATAGTATAATCTAATTTTTTAATTTAAAAAAATATTTATTTTATTTATTTATTTTGGCTGTGTTGGGTTTTTGTTGCTGCGCGCGGGCTTTCTCTAGTTGTTGTGAGAGGAGGTTACTCTTCATTGAGGTGTGCAGGCTTCTCATTGCGGTGGCTTCTCTTGTTGCGGTGCACAGGCTCTAGATGTGTGGGCTTCAGTAGTTGTGGCACATGAGTTCAGTAGATGTGGCTCATGGGCTTTAGAGCACAGGCTGAGTTGTTGTGACACACGGGCTTTGTTGCTCCCCAGCATATGGGATCTTCCTGGACCAGGGCTCAAACCCATATCCCCTGCATTGGCAGGGGGATTCTTAACAACTGCACCACCAGGCAAGCCCAATAGTATAATCTTAATGTTAAGATCCCAGGCCCAATGTCTAAAGACATTCATCTTCTTTTCTCCACAACATCTATTTATATGCATTAAAATGCATATCAATAAATGGAAACAAAAATTGAAATTCAGAGGGAGAGGTCATGGAAGGCTGCAGTTTTTAAATATTGGGCCTTGAAAATGACAAACAGAGAGGAAGAAATAGGACAAGGGTATCAGTGTCCTTAGCTTCTGATTTATTTCAAATTCAGCTGACTTGGGAGCATGATCCAGTTCTTCTTAGTCTACATTTGTCCCACAAATGTTTCCTGTGTTTAAAAAAATGGGAGGCATCTTGGTTGTGTATGTGTGGGGGAGGGTGGTGGAGAATAGCATTTCCAGAGTGTTTTCTTTTCTGCCTTTCAGTGTTTTACAATCCGTGTTATGGTTATTAAGGGCTGATATGCCAATCTCATTTGTTCTTGAAGTGAACTATTTAGAATGTTCATCTTAATAGTTCAATAGATTTTTTTTGGCCACCCCACCTAGTTATTACCCCAAATAAGTATCCCAAGTAAACGCATATGGAATAATTGCAGACAACTGTTTTCAGCAGTCCCTTTTATGTATAAAACAGATATTTTATTCTGTCACAAATTTTCTACTGATGTGTATTTAAAAATTTTCATCTCTAGTGAATATTTTAATTGTTATAAAGTGAAGAATTCAAAATGGATGTATGATTTGATTTTGTCAGAGTTAAACAAAGGCCTGTATATGACTCATTGGGTTGTTCTATTCTTTGAGAGACTTAAAATTAAGAATTTGGAGAAAAACTAGAGATTTGGATTATTTCCAGCCAAAGATTAAAATATTTTTGTTGCTGTAATATATTGATTTTTGGCATGTGATGTCCATAAATGGGAAAAGGAAAGAATAAAGAATCTTAACCCTCAATTTGAAACTGTATGGACCATTTACTACTAGGCTGATAAGAATTTTATTACCAGGATGTGGATCTGCTTAGAAGGAAGCAGCTGATAAGGTTTACCAATTTCAGACCTTCATCAACCTGTTTTCAGCCGCTGGGCATTTAATTCCAATTTTCTCTACTTCAGAGGTCTCTCTAAGCCGAGACTCAGATTGAGAAGTTTCTACTCTGAAACTTTTGCCATCTGGAACAGACACTTTGCATTTTCATCCCTTGCTCCAAATCTCAGCTGGGATCAATCATGTCTCCCTTATTTTATGTCCCTTATCTTCCTGTGTGTGTTGAACAAGTTCCCACAACTCAGCAAATGACCCCAACTTGAGTCAGGCCTGTGTGCTTTGAAGGGAGCCAGTCTAGCACCAGCCCTGACCCAGAGGTCCTGGGTGAAACTGCTAGACAGTTTAGGGCTTCTCCTTGGGAAGCACTCCTCACTCCATACTTTTGGGAAGTTAGTTAATAGGACAAACTTTACTTAATAGGAATTAATGAAAAGGTTTTGTAAAACCAAGAGTTCTGCTATGTTCCAGGCCTCCCGGGAGCCCTCTGGTTATTCAGACATTAGAGGAAGATGTACCTGCTTTACTCTGAGCCTGTCAATGGTACTTCTGCTTCTGTCCTTTGTCACACACTCACCTCTTAGATTTCCTCTGATTTTGAACATACTTTCAGCTCTTCCTTCCCAAGGTCATCCTGGGTCTGCTCCCGTTGTGTATTTCTTGGCCATTCCAGGTCCCTGCATATTTCAAAGGGATATTCTTGGCTTTTGCTGGTGAAGACATTCACTTCCTGCCTAGCTGCACACATATCCTTCTTCCACCCGCCTCCTGGAGCCTCAAGTCCTGAAACAGCATTTCAAAAGTGCCATCTGGCAATATTTTTCCCTCTTCTTTTTTTTCTGGCTACAGATCATAAAAATTTACTGTTTATTCCATTTGCAATCCCTCTTCTCTATAGTAGTGCTTCTCCACGAATGTGCATGTGCATCACCTGGTGAAGTTGGTGAGAAGCAGATTCTGAATCTGTCGGTCTGGCCTGGGCTCCACAGTCTTCCCTGGTGGGGCAGGTGCTGCTGGTCCCGGGATCACACTAAGAGTAGCAAGGCTTTATAGTTCTTGATTTTCATTTGTTGGAGGCTTACTAGGTTTCCAGGGCTGCCATAACAGAGTGCCACCACCTCAGTGACTCAAAACAACAGAAATTTATTCTTCCACAGATCTGGAGGGTAGAAGTCCAAAATCAAAGTGTCTACAGGACTCTTCTCCCACTGAAAACTGTAGAGGAAACTTTTCCTGCTTCCTCTTAGCTTCTGGTGATTTTCTGGCAATTTCTGGTGTTCCTGGGCTTGTAGATGCATCATTCCAGTCAGATGGTCACCTTCTCCTGATGTGTCTTCACATTGTCTTCCCTCTACCTGTCTCTGTGTCCACATTTCCCCATATTGGAGTAGATCCTACCTTAAGGACCTCATTTTATCTTGATTAACTTTATGAAGATTTTATTTGCAAGTAAGCTTACATTCTGAGGTATGAGGGTTAGGATTTCAACGTATTTTGGGGGGAGCCACAATTCAACCCATAAGAGAGGCCTACCCTCCCACCCCTAGCCAACTTTATGTTAGTTTTTTCTTAAATAGAATTCACTACTTTGATCAATAACTAAAACATGAGAAACTAAGTATCTTTAATTTAGAGTGGGCCAAGAAATGTGTAGATCTGGAATCACTGAGAAAGAAACAGTAGAGTAGGGATATTTAAAAAGAAAAAAAAAAGGAGCCCTGGTGCTCTGTTCTTTTAGGTTTAACAGTGGGAGAAAGCATGGACTTTTGAGTAGGCCAGTTCTAAAATTTGAATCTTGACCTGTCACTTATTGGTTCTGGATCTGAGGGGCAACCTACTTGCTTCTGCTAAACTTGTTTCCTCATAAGAAGAATGAGCATAACGACACTTGGTAAATAAAGGAAGGTTGAGGAAATCAATAAGACTTCCAAAGCATCTGGCACGTATCAATAGTAGACATTGAGTATATGGATCATGAGTTTTGTAAAGTCTGTATTCTGAATATCCCAGCAGAACTGTCAGTGGCACCCAGCCAGGTCATCCAGTGGACCCCCCAGGGCTGCCAGATCAGCTTGCAGTAAGTCACTGCCTTTCTCTCTCCTCCCTAAACCACAACAGTGATTCAGAAGTGCAAAAATGAGAAAGGGACTACACTTCATTGTGTTTCTGTGTGATTTTCCATCATGGATCTAAAATGTTGTTTTCTTCCATGTTTCTATATTTCAATGTATATCATAATTTTCCTTGTTGCATTCACTTTTTTTTATAAATAATTTTCCCTAAGTGGATGCTGTGTAAAGATATTTCCATCCTTTGATTATTGTTTGTGTATAAAGATGGACATATGAAATGTGGGTGCTTCTAAAAGGAATGTAGCAGAACTCACTTGAATAGAGGCCATTCACTTTGGTGTTTGGATGGAAAATGACATCATCTTTCACTAATCCGGCATATGATCACTCATCATTGGTCATTTATGTTAGATATAAGACTTCCGAAGTAGAGTTTGAATGAAAAATGAGAATAGTTGAGGAGGACATGCTATAGTTGCAAATTCATTTGTTTTCTAGGTCTCTGTGAATCTTATAATGCAAAAGCAGAAAGATCTTCCTTAGGCTAGGTTGAGGTTCCAAGTTGAATTTGGAGCAAGTATCATTCGTCTCTCGTGTGCCAACCACGTTAGAAGCTTACATATCCAAACAGTAGGGTATGAGACAATGGAAAACTTTGTCCTCACGTTTCTGTTAATGTTAAGGCAGACATCATTCCTGAACTGGCCTATTATTATAGGTCCATATAAGCTACAGTGAACTAAGAAGACACTTGGTGAGTGTGGGTGAGTTGAATATTCAAACATTACACATACATGTAATGTGCTTACTCCTATATTTCTGTTTTATTTTACAATTGCCAAAGGGGGGATTTTTTAAGGATTTTTTTTTAAGGAATAAGGGCAAAACTTTTTTTTGAAGATTATTTGATTTCCCCTCCACCCCACCTGGCAAAACATCTAGTAATGGTGGAGGAGTTCGAAAGACCTTAGAGGAAAGTGGCACTCCAGATGAGAGTTCACTTGAAGTGAAGTGAAACTCAGTTGTTTCACAAGTGAAATAGGCTTAAAGGAACGTGCAGGGCATTCTGAATGCTTGCATCTGGTTTGATTCAAATCGTCTCACATTCGTAGAGTTTCAAATGAAAATAAAGTTCACAGCAAAACGAAATGCTATTTAAACCATGTGAACTGGAGCCAATGAAAAAATTCATCCTTATAACTGCAATGTGTGAAGTTCTGGTTGGTAAGTCATTTTTCAGAGAAGGTATGCAAAATTAAACCAGATACACCTTCATGCTTGGGTTAGTTCTTGGGGTTAAATTAGGTCAACCTTTCTCATCCAGTGTCTCAGAAAACAGTTTCCTCAATTCTCTCTCCTCTAACAACTATTTATGGAGCTCCTACTATGTGTGAGTTTTCGCCATAGGTGTATTGATGCTACAGTGTTGGTGTGTGTAGCATATGATTCATGCTCTTGAGGAGTTTACACTCTAGTGGTAAAGACAAAAACACATGTTTTTATGTGGTAGAATAATTTATTGAATACTAATGAAGCTGATAAAAGAGGGGGAGGAAGTAGAATTTGTTGTTCCACTCCTTAGGCTAGAGAGCTAGAAACACATGGTTTCTAGACCGTCCTAGGACTTCTGTGTTGGGGCTAAGGGGATTATCACAGCTATGAAAAGCCTAAACTTGATACTTTGCAGGGTTTGGGGGAGAACTCTATCATGGTCAATCACAAAGTTATCTGGACCTGGCACCTCAAATAAGCATTATCTACCTGTATTAGTCAGGGTTCTCCAGAGAATCAGAACCAACAGGAGATATATAGGAGAGACAGAAAGAGAGACAGAGAGAGACACACACACACCACACACATGCGTGTGTGTGTGCACGCACACACACACACACACACACACACACACACACACATGGATTTTAAAAAATTGGTTACATGATTGTGGAGGCTTGGCAAATCCAAAATCTGCAAAGTGGACCAGCAGGATGGAGAGCCAGGGAAGAGTTGCAGTCCAAATCCAAAGACAGTCTCCTGGCAGAATTCCTTCCTGCTCAAGGGAGGTCAGTCTCTGTTCTATTCATGCCCTCAATTGATTGGATGAGGCCCAATCACATTACAGAGAACAATCTGCTTTAGTCAAAGCCCACCAATTTAAATATTAATCTCCTTCAAAACCACCTTTACAGAAGCATTCAGAAGAGTGTTTGAGCACAGTTATGGGTATTATGACCCAGCCAAGCTGACACATAATTAACCATCACACTGCTATTGATGGTCTGGAGTACACATGGTGAAATGTTGTCTCAGCAAAGATCAGACCCTATGATATACCTAGAAAGAGTCCTGTCTGGTTTCAGAAAAATATTAAGAGGTTTGGACTTACGTTTTCTGGAAGATGGAACCCACAAAAGAAAACATGGTTACCGGAGACAGTAACATAGAAGTAAAATATTGGTGAGGATTCTCAGTGCTTAGTACATAGTATGTACTCAATAAATATTTATTGAATTAATAACTTAATAACTTCCCTGGTTGGAATGTAGCTAGTGTGAGTTAGAAAGAATTTCTCCAAGGGGACATAGATGTTTTGAAAGGCAAAAATCATGCCTGGCACCCAAGCTTACCTACCTGGTGCTTGGGAGAATTAGGGCAAATAGACTCAGCCAGCTTTTGAATGAGTGCTAGGGTTACTATTCTTAATTCAGGATAGAGAACGGGTTCCATCTTGTTCTGGATGGGCTCTGAATCAAAAGTAAATTTTCCCTGTGGGAGGAAAATAGTTGTTTAGTAAAAAAATAGATAAGACTAAAAAACTGAGGTATCTAATTGGTTCATTTTTCCAGTTTCCTCTTTCACATAGATAGATAGGTCTCTCTATGCCAAAGGGAAATGCATATTTTGGAAAAGTCAGGGTCCACCTAAGATATTGTGATAGGTATCCTGAGGGGAGAATGGGGAGGGATAGAGAAGTGGGGAGACCTTTGAGAATTAGGTTGGGGTAAGGGAAATGGAGAATTGTCAAGAATTAAAAGAAAATGATAATTAAGTAGTGGTCTCCAGACAGAGCATGGATCCAAGCTCTTCCGGTTGGTTTTTCCCTTAGGTAGGATACCCTAGAGGCTGGATCTCAACCAAAGCCTGGGATAAGAGATCCACCAAACCACCACTGAGTAGAAGCAACAGATGTCAGTCATGCCCATGATAGGTAGGGAGTGAAAACTTCCTTTTTCATTTTAGGAATCCCATTAACATCCTGGATTCTGGAGCTGCCCTGAGACGGTAGGGGCTCCAGGACTGTTTGAGATAGACTTTCTTAACATCTTTGTGGATTAGGAACTCTGGAATCATTAAAATTAGATCTAAAGTTTTAAAAAATAT
This sequence comes from Stenella coeruleoalba, assembly GCF_951394435.1. Classification (NCBI taxonomy): domain Eukaryota; kingdom Metazoa; phylum Chordata; class Mammalia; order Artiodactyla; family Delphinidae; genus Stenella; species Stenella coeruleoalba. The sequence continues at coordinate 128,348,877 of NC_137150.1, read as the reverse complement.
TGGATTTAAAGTTTAAAAAATTAAAGTTAAAAAATGGGTCTGTGAACTGAGATTTATAGCTCCTATATTTATTAAACTAGTTAGAAAATAAAGTACTGGAGGTAGAGTGAAGGACAAAAGATATCTTTAATCTGAACATCAAGGAAGACCGTGTTAAGAAATTAACATCTGAATTCACCTTGATGACTTGGAAAAATAGGGCAACTCATTATTGCTCATCCTCTCTGGGTAGAAAACTTAGGTCTTTTTCTGCAACCCTAGCTTATGTTCTGTCCTCCTCTGACTTCTTGGAAGCAATAGAGGCCTATAGACCATGCAGTCTTGACCTCATGGTCTCTCATCATCCATCATGTTCACAGTGCTCTGAGGTTGTATACACCAGAGCTCCTACTTTAAGCCCTAAATACAGTTGACATATACAATCTTTGAATTTCTAAAAAAACACATTCTCATTTCTCTCTTTTATTCCTCTTCCATCTACCTTCTCTATTTCCTTTTCATTTATCAGTTTATCATGTCTCTATTTAAAAAATATCTCTCCTCTCCAACCTCAACATCAATTTTTATCAGTCTGAACAACTAGAACCCTAAAGTACACTTAAGTCTTGGCATGGAAATGAGGTAAGAGGTACATATATTAAAAAAAATTATAGTATATTATTACATATACAAAGTTTAAATACACCAAATAATATTTTTTCAGATCACAAAAGAGACAATTTAACAAAAAAAAAATCATGAGGTGGTAAGGGATTCAAATGAAATGGGAGTTGAATGGTCACTGCTGTATTCATAACTTTGAACCATACAGTTTTTAAAATTTATTTTCTTATTTTTTTGAATTTTATTTTTTTTTATACAACAGGTTCTTATTAGTTATCTTTTTATACATATTGGTGTATATATGTCAATCCCAATCTCCCAATTCATCCCACCACCTCCCTGCTCCACTTTCTCCCCTTGGTGTCTATACATTTGTTCTCTACATCTGTGTGTCTAGTTCTGACTTGCAAACCAGTTCATCAACAAATACAATATTCATTTTTCTGTTTCTGATTTACTTCACTCTGTATGACAGTCTCTAAGTCCATCCATGTCTCTACAAATGACCGAATTTTGTTGCTTTTTAGGGCTAAGTAATATTCCATTTTATATATGTAGCACATCTTATTTATCCATTCATCTGTCAATGGGCATTTGAGTTGCTTCCATGACCTGGCTATTGTAAATAGTGCTGCAGTGAACACTGGGGTGCATATGTCTATTTTGAATTATGTTTTTCTCAGGGTATATGCCCAGTAGTGGGATTGCTGGGTCATATGGTAATTCTGTTTTTAGTTTTTTAAGGAAGCTCCATACTGTTCTCCATAGTGGCTGTATCAACTTACATTTCTACCAACAGTGCAAGAGTGCTCCTTTTCTCCACATCCTCTCCAGCATTTGTTGTTTGTAGATTTTCTGATGATGCCAATTCTACCTGGTGTGAGGTGATACCTCATTGTAGTTTTGACTTGCATTTCTCTAATAATTAGTGATGTTGAGCAGCTTTTCATGAGCCTCTTGGACATCTGTATATCTTCTTTGGAGAAATGTCTATTTAGGTCTTCTGCCCAGTTTTTGCTTGGGTTGTTTGTTTTTTTTGGTATTGAGCTTCATGAGCTGTTTATATATAGAGAGAGATTAATCCTTTGTCTCTTGATTGGTTTGCAAATATTTTCTGCCATTCTGAGGGTTGTCTTTTTGTCTTTTTTATAGTTTCCTTTGCTGTGAAAAAGCTTTTAAATTTCATTAGGTCACATTTGTTTATTTTTGTTTTTATTTCCATTACTCCAGGAGGTGGGTCAAAAAAATCTTGCTGTGATTTATGTCAAAGAGTGTTCTTCCTATGTTTTCCTCTAAGAGTTTTATAGTGTCTGGTCTTACATTTAAGTCTTTAATCCATTTTGAGTTTATTTTTATGTATGGTATTAAGGGGTGTTCTAATTTCATTCTTTTACATGTAGCTGTCCAGTTTTCCCAGCATCACTTGTTGAAGAGGCTATCTTTTCTCCATTGTATATGCTTGCTTTCTTTGTTGTAGATTAGTTGACCATAGGTGTGTGAGTTTATCTCTGGGCTTTCTACCCTGTTCCATCGATCTATATTTCTGTTTTTGTGCCAGTACTATATTGTCTTGATTATTGTAGATTTGTAGTATAGTCTGAAGTCAGGGATTCTGATTCCTCCAGCTCTGTTTGTTTTTTTTGTTTGTTTGTTTTTTCCCCTTCAAGATTGCTTTGGCTATTTGGGGTCTTTTGTGTCTCCATATAAATTTTAAGATTTTTTGTTCTAGTTCTATAAAAAATGCCATTGGTAATATGATAGGGATTGCATTGAATCTGTAGAATGCTTTGGATAATACAGTTATTTCCACAATGTTGATTCTTCCAATACAAGAACACGGTATATCTCTCCATCTGTTTGTATCATCTTTGATTTCTTTCATCAGTGTCTTATAGTTTTCTGAGTACATGTCTTTTACCTCCTTAAGTAGGTTTATTCCTAGGTATTTTATTCTTTTTGTTACAATGGTGAATGGGAGTGTTTCCTTAATTTCTCTTTCTGATCTTTCGTTGTTAGTGTATAGGAATGCAAGAGATTTCTGTGTATTACTTTTGTTGTTATACAAATATAATTTGTATCCTGCAAATTTACCAAATGCATTGATTAGCTCTAGTAGTTTTCTGGTGACATCTTTAGGATTTTCTAAGTATAGTATCATGTCATCTGCAAACAGTGACAATTTTACTTCTTCTTTTCCAATTTGTTTCTTTTTATTTCTTTTTCTTCTCTGATTGCTGTGATTAAGACTTCCAAAACTTTGTTGAATAATAGTGACAAGAGTGGACTTCCTTGTCTTGCTCCTGATCTTAGAGGAAATGTTTTCAGTTTTTCACCATTGGGAATGATGTTTGCTGTGGGTTTGTCATATATGGCCTTTATTATGTTGAGGCAGTTTCCCTCTATTCCCACTTTCTGGAGAGTTTCTATCATAAATTGGTGTTGAATTTTGTCAAAACATTTTCCTGCATCTATTGAGATGATCATATGGTTTTTATTCTTCAATCTGTTAATATGGTGTATTACATTGATTGAGTTGTGTATATTGAAGAATCCTTGCATCCCTGGGATAAATCCCACTTGATCATGTTGTATGATCCTTTCAATGTGTTGTTGGATTCTGTTTTCTCATATTTTTTTGAGGATTTTTGCATCTATATTCATCAGTGATATTGGTCTATAATTTTCTTTTTTTTTAGTGTCTGTCTGGTTTTGGTATCAGGGTGATGGTGGTTTCATAGAATGAGTTTTGGAGTGTTCCTTCCTCTGCAGTTTTTTGGAAGAGTTTGAGAAGGATTGGCATTAGCTCGTCTCTAAATGTTTGATAGAATTCACCTGTGAAGCCACCTGGTCATGGACTTTGTTGAAAGATTTTTAATCACAGTTTCAATTTCATTACTTGTGATTATTCTGCTCATATTTTCTATTTCTTCCTGGTTCAGTATTGAAGGTTATACCTTTCTAAGTGAAACATACATCTTAAAGCAGCAATAATGCACAGTTTTAATTTGAAGTGCTGATGATAGAAAGTTTATTGATTATAACTCTTCCAAGTTCTCAAGAATCTTTGTAGACTTCCTTGTCTTCTTATCTTCAATCACTCAAGTTTCTTTTAAGGTGTTAGGTAGAGAGCAGTTTCCTCTTTACATATATTAAAAGAAGACTTTCACATAAAGATCAAAAAGGTTGTTCTTTGATTTTTTTTAACTAGGAAATCTTTACTTTTTTTTAAAAAACAGCCTTAACATTAAAGAATAATTCATTACAATGCTTCTCAAACTTTTTCAATAAATAAAAGAGAAGAGAACACTCCAAAACTGATTTTACAAGACCAGTATTACCCTAATACCAAAGCCAGGTAAGGATAGTACAAAAAAAGAAAACTACAGGTCAATATCTCTTATGAATACAGATGCAAAAATTTTCAATACAATTCTAGCAAACCAAATTTAAACACATATTAAAATTATCATGCACCATGATTAAGTTGGTTTTACCATTGTGATGAAAAGATGGTTTAACATATGGAAATAAAAAAAATGTGATATACCACTTTAATAGAGTGAAGATTAAATTATATGACACTTTTGATAGAGGCATAGAAAGCATTTGACAAACGTCAATACAGTGTACGCTTTCATGATAAAGCTCTCAACAAATTGGGTATAGGAGGAACATACCTAACATCATAAAGGCGATATATGACAAACCCACTGCTAATATTGTAGTCAACCACGAAAAGTTAAAAGTTTTTTCTCTAAAATCAGGAACAAGACAAAGGTGCCCACTCTTACCACTCCTCTTCAACATAGTGCTGAAAGTCCTAGCCAGGGCAGTTAGTCAAGAAAAAGAAAGAAAAGGCATCCAAATAAGAATGGAAGAAGTAAAATAATTGTCTCTGTTTGCTGATGACAGTTATTGATATAGAAAATCCTAAAGCTCCACCAAAACACTGGTAGACTTAATAAATAAGTGAAGTTGTAGAGTACAAAATCAAAATACAAAAAAAAGTTGCAATCAGTTGCATTTCTATACATTAATTCTGAAAGAGAAATAAACAATCCCATTTACAATAGCATCAGAAACAATAAAATATTTAGGAATAAATTTAACCAAGGAACTTAAAAACCTATACATTGAAAACTATAGACATTGATGAAAGAAACTGAAGAAGACACAAATGAGTGGGAAGATATCCTGTGTTCATGCATCAGAAGAATTAATATTGTTAAAATGCCCATACTACTCAAAGCCATCTATAGATTCAATGCAATCCCTATCAAAATTCCAATGGTATTTTTTCACAGATAAAATGGAATCAAAATAGACCCCAAATAGCCAAAGCAACATTGGGAAAGAAGAATAAAGCTATAGGCATCACACTTCCTGATTTCAAACTGTGCTACATAGCTATAGCAATCAAAACAATATGGTACTGGCATAAAAAAAGACCAATGTAACATAATTAAGAGCCCAGAAATAAACCCACACATATATGATCAACTAATATTTGGCAAGGAAGCCAAGAATAATCAGTGGAGAAAATATAATCTTTCCAATAAATGGCGTTGGGAAACCTGGTTATTCACATACAAAACAATGGACCCGTATCTTACATCACCCACAAAAATTAACTTGAAATGAATTAAAGACTTAAATGTAAGACCTGAAATTGTAAAACTCCTAGAAGAAAACATAGGGAAAAATCTCCTTGACATTGGTCTTGGCAATAATTTTTTGCATATGACACCAAAACAGAGCAACAAAAACAACAATAAATTAGTGGGACAACGTCAAACTAAAAAGCTTTTTCATAGAAAAGAAATAATCAACAAAATGAAGAGGCAACCTATTCAATGGGAGAAAGTATTTAAAAGCCATATATAAGGTTAATATCTAATATATATACGGAACTTATATAACTCGATAGCAAAAAATAAAAATAAAAGACAATCTGATAAAAAATGTGCAGAGGACCTGAATAGACATTTTTCTAAAGAAGACATACAAATGACCAACAGGTACATGAAAAGATGCGCAATGTCACTAATCATCAGGAAACTGAAAATCAAAACCACAATGAGATACCAACTCACATCTGTTAGAATTGTTGCCATAAAAAGCACAAGAGATAAGTGTTGGTGAAGATGGGGAGAAAAGGAAATCCTTGTGCATTTTTGGAGAGAATATAAATTGGTGCAACCACTATGGAAGACAGTATAGAAGTTCCTCAAGAAGTTAAAAATAGAACTACTATATGATCCAGCAATCCCACTTCTCGGTTTATATTTGAAAGAAATGAAATCACTATCTTGAAGAGATATATGCACCCTCATGTTAACTGAAGAATTATTCACAATAGCCAAGACATGAAAACAAACTAAATATCCATTGACAGATGAATGGATAAAGAAAATGAGATATATATGCATATGTATGTGTATATATGTATACATATATATTATTCAGCCATAAAAAAGAAATTCCACCGTTTACAACAACATGGATAAAATTTGAGGGCATTATACTAAATGAAATAAGTCAAACAGAGAAAGAAAAATTCTGTATGAGCTTACTTATATATGGAATATTAAAATAATCTGCTTCTCACAGGAGGCTTGAATATTTTGGCATAATTGACTTGGGGGCTGAGCCCAAGTCCACATCAAGGCAGGACTAAGATGAGACAAGAAGGAACTGGAAAGGTCTGGGCAGCCCGAGGGCAGAATCTTGACAATTGCCCCTGCCAAAAAAAAAAAAAAAAATCAGCTTCTTAATCTTTTGGTTTTACTTAAAATCTGGCACATGTCTGTTGGAGGATAGAGCAACCAGATGTTTGGACTCAACTTCTTGTCCTTCCCTTTTCTTAGATCCTGATACCTCAAGGCTTGTCTGTCTCAGTAGCTCTTTAAATATTTAATTATGTATATGTATATTTACATATATTTATGCATATATAATGTATAGTTGTATCCATCTGTATAGTTGTAATATTTTATTAATCTTTTCTAGTTGTTTTCAGTGGAATGCTAGTATAATATGAGCTAGTGATATTGCCAAGTGTTACATTTCTGTTTTAGATGTTGAATATTTAAGGATACTAAATCATAAACTAAAACTTTCAATATAGTGATACTATTGGAAAAATAATTTCAGTCCTAGGAATGGCTTATTCACAACGATGAACTCTTAAAATGGGGTTAGAAATATAAGTATCCTTGATGATTTCATATGTCTTAGGCTTTCCAGTATGAGAGCAAAGCAGATGGCTAAAATAATTATTTAGGAAGTTTCAAGCAAAATGTTTAAAAGTTATCTGTATGTTATTTGCTCACCAAAATCATATATTTTCTGTTGCTGAACTTTAACACTTAACATACAGGCCATGACTGCCCATTTAGAGGGGAGAAAAAATATATAGTGTTAATGTAAATTTTCTAAAAATGATCCAAGAACATAGTTTCATTTTTCATGCAGTGCTGCAGTTATTTTTTTCATATATGAATACAATATTCTAAGTTTGAACATCCTAGTACATAAGACTAACACAGCATATGGTTGTGGTGATCGAGATAATTAAAAATGGTAGGCATTCTGGGAACACATAGTCACAAAAGCTTTTTAAAAAGGTCAAAATGAAAACATATTTTGGAAGATGGAGATTCAAAAATCTCACTTTCCTTGAATAACATCTGTTCTTTACTTCAATAAAGATTCCTTTTCTAAAAAATAAATATTGCTCTTCAGTCAACTGGTAGAGGCTTTTATAGAATCTTCTTTTGCAGTAAGATAGTGCCTTAAAGTGGAATGGGTGAAGGGAGGATGGGCAGAGGAGTGGGAGAGCACATCCTGTATACCTGCTTTATTATAAGATTAGTTTTTTTCTGAAATATCTGTGAATACTGGACTGAAGTGCTCTATGATACCAAGGGGGACAGAACATAGAAGACTGTTCACATCTACTGAAATGGTCCAATAATTACACACCTTTCTAATTAAAATTTTATTTATTTATTTATTTATTTATTTTCAGACAAGAGCTGTACTTAATTTGTGTATTTGGTGCCTAAATGTCCTTTCAGAAAACTAGTATAGTATATGTTCTATAGCTAATGAAAACCTATACTTACAGGTCATAATGAATATTTCCTTTTCACAGGTCAAGTACACTCAAAAATCTGTTGATTTAAAAAATAAGTAAATATGGTGTTTGGCTTGAGGCGACCAGAGAAATGATAGTAAAGATGATCCAAAATCTTGGAAATAGAATGGAGAAAATACAAGAAACGTTTAACAAGGACCTCGAAGAACTAACGAACAAAGAAACAATGGTGAACAACACAATAAATGACATTAAAAATTCTCTAGAAGGAACCAATAGCAGAAAAACTGAGGCAGAGAACAGATAAGAGACATAGAAGATAAAATAGTGGAAATAATTACAGCAGAGCAGAATAAAGAAAAAAGAATGAAAAGAACTGAGGACAGTCTCAGAGACCTCTGGGGCAACATTAAAAGCACCAACATTTGAATTATAGGGGTCCCAGAAGAAGAAGAGAAAAAGAAAGGGACTGAGAAAATATTTAAAGAGATTATAGTTGAAAACTTCCCTAATATGGGAAAGGAAATAGTCAATCAAGTCCAGGAAGCACAGAGAGTCCCATACAGGATAAATCCAAGGAGAAACACGGCAAGACACATATAAATCAAGCTATCAAAAATTAAATACAAAGAACAAATATTAAAAGCAGCAAGGGAAAATCAACAAATAACACATAAGGGAATCCCCATAAGGTTAACAGCTGATCTTTCAGAGAAACTGCAAGCCAGAAGGGAGTGGCAGGACATATTTAAAGTGATGAAAGGGGAAAACTACAACAAAGATTACTCTGCCCAGCAAGGATCTCATTCAGATTCAAGGGAGAAATTAAAAACTTTAGAGACAAGCAAAAGCTAAGAGAATTCAGCACCACCAAACCAGCTTTACAACAAATGCTAAAGAAACTTTTTTAGCATTTTCAAGAGAAGGAAAAAAACTTCAATAACAATCCAAAAACAATTAAGAAAATGGTAATAGGAACATGCATATTGATAATTACCTTAAAAGTAAATGGATTAAATGCTCCAACCAAAAGACATAGACTGGTTGAATGGATACAAAAACAAGAGCCGTATATATGCTGTCTACAAGAGACCCACTTCAGACCTAGAGGCACATACAGACTGAAAGTGAGGGGATGGAAAAAGATATTTCCTGCAAATGGAAATCAGAAGAAAGCTGGGGTAGCAATTCTCATATCAGACAAAATAGACTTTAAAATAAAGACTATTACAAGTGACAGAGAAGGACTCCACATAATGATAAAAGGATCAATCCAAGAAGAAGATATAACAATTGTAAATATTTATGCACCCAACATAGGAACACCTCAATACATAAGGCAAATGTTAACAGCCATAAAAGGGGAAATCCACAGTAACACAATAATAGTAGAGGACTTTAACACTCCACTTTCACCAATGGACAGATCATCCAAAATGAAAATAAATAAGGAAACACAAGCTTTAAATGATACATTAAACAAGATGGACTTAATTTATAGGACATTCCATCCAAAAACAGCAGAATACACTTTCTTCTCAAGTGCTCATGGAACATTCTCCAGGATAGATCATATCTTGGGTCACAAATCAAGCCATGAAGAACCTAGGGGCAGGACAGGAATAAAAATGCAGATGTATAGAATCGTCTTGAGGACACTGGGAGGGGAAAGGTAAGCTGGGATGAAGTGAGAGATTGGCATGGACATATATACACTACCAAATGTAAAATAGATAGCTAGTGGGAAGCAGCTGCATAACACAGGGAGATCAGCTCAATGCTTTGTGACCACCTAGAGGGGTGGGATAGGGAGGGTCAGAGGGAGGGAGATGGAAGAGGGAGGAAATATGGGGATATATATATATATGTATAGCTGATTCACTTTGTTATAAAGCAGATAGTAACACACCATTGTAAAGCAATTATACTCCAATAAAGATGTTTTTAAAAAATAAGTAAAAAGATATCCATAGATGGTTATTTTCCGTAGGCAAACAGTAGAAATGAATCATCTCATTCTGTCTCTAGCCTTGAAGTAGTTAATACAAGTTTATGAAGGCTATAAAAATGATTTCTGGCATATAAATGTGATTGAGTTGTGATTCAATCAACATAGCTTTAGACTATCCCCAGGCAGATGTTAACCGTCAAGCCCTAGTATTGTCAAGTGTCATGTTCTACTTTTGTTAACCAAGACACAGAGTTTTTATGTATTAATCATTGTATCTCTTGGCATCCAGGGAAAAAAAAACAGCCAGAAACACAAAGAATAAAATGAATGGCAATGAAACAGAAAACTGCTAAATACAATTTGGTGGTCAAATCATGCTTTAGAGGGAACTTAACTTTCTAGGAGGTATACAGCAAATTGACACCGTACCTTGTCACCATAATTGGTAAGCATGGCTCTAACATCCCCCTGTCAAAAGTAAAAGGAAATAATAAAATTAAAAAAAAAAAAACAACACTTGTACCTTGTGATAAATAATAATAAAAATATCAACTACACAAAAACAGGGTTTTATCATATTTGGACAAATAAGAGATGTACCATATCTTTAGTATCAAATGGTAAAATGCCTTACGAGTATTTTCTGAAACAGTGTCCTGATGCCCTGAAATTTCCTTCCCCCATTAATTTACCAGGCTCTTCCCTAGTCATGTGAAATCTTTTCTTTCCTTCAAAGAGGCTGGAAGATTTTCTCTGATACTCCCAGTATATCTTGTATATACCTTTATTAATATGTTTAGCATTTTGATGTAAATTCTCAACTCTTTTCCTCATTATATTATAAGCGATGAGGATTATATAATTTTTTAACATCTTTATTGGAGTATAATTGCTGTGCATTGTTGTGTTAGTTTCTTCTGTATAACAAAGTGAATCAGCTATACGTATACTTATATCCCCATATCCCCTCCCTGTTGTGTCTCCCTCCCACCCTCCCTAACCCACCCCTCTAGGTGGTCACAAAGCACTCAGCTGATCTCCCTGTGCTATGCGACTGCTTCCCACTAGCTATCTATTTTACATTTGATAGTGTATATATGTCCATGTCACTTCTCTCACTTTGTCCCAGCTTACCCTTCCCGCCCCCGTGCCCTCAAGTCCATTCTCTACATATGCGTGTTTATTCCTGTCCTGTGCCTAGTTTCTTCAGAACCATTTATTTTTTTAGATTCCATATATATGTGTTAGCATATGGTATTTGTTTTTCTCTTTCTGACTTACTTCACTCTGTATGACAGTCTCTAGGTCCATCTCACTACAAATAACTCAATTTCATTTCCTTTTATGGCTGAGTAATATTCCATTGTATATATGTGCCACATCTTCTTTATCCATTCATCTGTTGATGGACACATAGGCTGCTTCCATGTCCTGGCTATTGTAATTAGTGCTGCAATGAACATTGTGGTACATGACTCTTTTTGAATTGCGGTTTTCTCAGGGTATTGGCCCAGTAGTGGGATGCTGGGTCGTATGGTAGTCCTATTTTTAGTTTTCTAAGGAACCTCCATACTGTTCTCCATAGCGGCTGCATCAATTTACGTTCCCACCAACAGTGTAGGATAGTTCCCTTTTCTGCACACCTTCTCCAGCATTTATTGTTTGTAGATTTTTTGATGATGGCCATTGTGACCGGTGTGAGGTGATACTTCATTGTAGTTTTGATTTGCATTTCTCTAATGATTAGTGATGTTGAGCATCCTTTCATGTGTTTGTTGGCAATCTGTATATATTCTTTGGAGAAATGTCTATTTAGGTCTTCTGCACATTTTTGGATTGGGTTGTTTGTTCTTTTGATATTGAGCTGCATGAGCTGCTTGTATATTTTGGAGATTAATCCTTTGTCAGTTGTTTCATTTGCAAATATTTTCTCCCATTTAGAGGGTTGTCTTTTCATCTTGTTTATGGTTTCCTTGCTGCGCAAAAGTTTTTAAGTTTAATTAGGTCCCATTTGTTTAGTTTTATTTCCATTTCTCTAGGAGGTGGGTCAAAAAGGATCTTGCTGTGATTTATGTCACAGAGTGTTCTGCCTATGTTTTCCTACACACCATTTTTAGCTCCAAATATTTGAATGTATTTTTATTTTTCTTTCCACTAAGATTAGAAAGAAGCCAATCTTCTAATTTCACATGTTGGAAGAATTAGTCTTCAGAATTCTAAAACAGACTGAATAGAATCGGATGATTAGTGCCCTACATTGCTGACCTAGTTTGTTTTCTTTCTGCTTAGTTTCCTTATAATTATGAACTATCAGAACTGCGTGTGACTTCAAAAAGCAATGTTTATGATTCTGTAAATGGAATTTTAAGCTTCACGTGGGTATGTGGTCATAAAATTGTATTATTTTTCAACAAATATATCCTATTTGGTGGAAAGTTTCATATTGTCCACTTTTATTGAGAAATGTTTAAGTAATTACTTTAAAAAATAGTCTGTTGAAAAATAGTTTTATTTTGTGAAGGGTCGTGGGTGACTTTTTCAGTGCCTCTTTGTCTTTCACAAGAGGACTATAAAATACCTTTCCAGCCTTGTTTCCTGACACCGTTCTTCATCTGTTCTGTGCTGCAGCTGTGGACCTTCCAGCCAGCACCTGAATAAACTGTGTTTGCTCAGTCAGTTCTGACTTTGCACTTGAAGCTTCCCTTGTGTGAAGGCTCATCCCCCACTTTCCCTAATTTTTCAAGACTGAACTCAAATTGTATCTTTATGAGAACTCCAAGGCTTTATGTAAAAAATCATTCCTATATTGTGAAAATAAACACACAGTGTGTTATAATTATTTGTTAATGTGTTTATTTCTCCCTATTGAAGTTGAACTTATGTGGGGACAAAGTCAGTATTGTATTATTGTTCTTTGAACTACTGATATTTAGTATGGTATTAGGCATGAGGGAACAATGAATACATCTTTACTGAATAAAATGAATGAATCTAAGCTAAAATACCAAGGACCAGCATTTCTTTCAACATAATGTACCTTATATTCCGGTTTTTGCTCTTCTTGTTATTGTTTAATTAAACATCTTCTGGGAAGAGCAAAAGTCTATTTTTATTAATGTATGGGTCTATGAAATATCTGATACCTTGATACTGTATTATTTCTAAAGATTTTAATTAACGACTATAATATATGCCTTTGTCCATATGGTTGTGCCTACAGGGAGTAATTTAATCTCTCATTCCTGTAGAGGTTTCTGGCATTTCTGAAGTGAGGGATGGCATATACTGATTCAGTCTTAGCAGACTGTCACATCAGCTCACTCAAGATGGAGCTTTTTGGTGCCTCAGAGGTGGATGGACGTCAAGTGTCCCTTTGATGGGATTCTCTTTCGCTCTGGAATCTTAGTACACAACTGTATATAGGGAAAGAAGGAATTGACTGCCTTTTCTCAGCACGAAAAAAGAATTTACAACATTTTCCCCAAAGTGAGAACCAACCTCCAGTCAAAGGATTGCATTTGGAAAATATCACCACCTTGTTTGATACAATAGAAACTAATATGCTGTTCAATTCTTGTATATAGTGTTCACTCAGAGGAATTTCACCATAGATGCAAATTATCCAGATCAAGAAATAAATATGATTTTTGCTAGCAAAGAGATGGTCTTTATAGGAAAATAATGGCTTGTTTGTGAAGAAAAATGTCCTGAGATTACTTCAAAATTTTTTTACTCATGAAATAGATACTGTCTCTTTACTAGTATATTTATTTGGTACCATTGTGCCTAGGGCATTGCTCACCAATTTATTAATTCTGGATGTTACTCAAATGCAACCTACAGCCAGATTCTTCAACATTGAAGGAATTCTTCAGCATCATTAATATTTCTCTTAAGTTCTCCAGTATTTCAGGTAATCATGCATATCCACCGCACAGGCAAGCAAATCTCTGAAGGTTCTATAGACTTCCAACTATGTTTCTTATCACAAGAACATTCAGTTCCTAGAAGTTAAAAACATATCTCTAAGCAGCTCATAAATTCTGGCTTCAGGTTTAAACTTATGTAAGATGTCAGAGTCAATAACCTCCATAGTTGGTGTGCTCTCAATTCCATATCGTGTCATTAATTCACTTGATTTTAAAGTGTGAATCTGCTCCATAGATGGTTACCTGAGCCAGGATGATTCCTATAGTTAAGCAAGTGATCTTTAATTCAGCTCTATATAGAGAGACATTCATTACTTTGAAGTCTGAAAGTTATTTTCTTTAAAATACTTAGAAATACTGGAAGTAGTCAAGCCTGTGGATCTCAATGTTGAGTGTGTATAGTAATCATCTGAGGGATTTAAGATGACATTCAAGGGATCCACCCCAAGATAATCTGGTTTATTGCATTGAGTTGTGGATACACACCCTGGTGATTATGATCCAGGTGGTCCAAAGATCATACTTTGGGAATCACTGCCTTGAGCCTTATAATCCCTCTTCTTGGTAGGTTTGTAGGCCAGTTGTAGAACCACAGGAGCTGGTAGAGATTCATCTCAAGGGAGAAACATTTAAGGGAAGGCTATGAGGACTGGGGAGCAGAGTATCAGAAAAGAAGATAGAGGACCTAAAAATCTTCGGTTCAGTTTAAAAATAGTACCTCTTGTTTGTGTTAATGATTGATAATGAGGAATCAGTTGGGATTATAATCACATTCTAGTGAAAAGAGACTGCTGAAATATTGATAATTAAGGGAAATGACTTTATGTTAAAGAACAGTGGGTGACTTTTGTCTTTGGTGACACTGAAGTGATGTCCCAATCACTGTACCAATCGAGTTTGTATCCCTGGATTGGACTCTCTCTATTTTATCCTTCATGCACCTCACAGAGGATGAGGATGTCAGTATGAAGACCGTATTTGGGGTCACATTAAAAAAAGGGCAACAGGGAGCAGTGTAATCCTGCTTATTAGGAAAGATGATGGAGCTGGACTTCTCCTTGGCCTCAGCCAAAGCTAGAAACTCAGTAGAAGACCTGCATGGTCAGGCATCAGTCTGAAGGAGCAGGTGCAAATGTACAGCTTGCTATTATAGTCCAGGAGGAGGGCACCACCATGTGTGAGCTCAACCCACCTTGAGGCTGAGGACTGGAGAACAGACATGGGAAAACCAAGTGAATGTTCAGATCTGTCATTTTTTTGTGTGTAATTCAACTAGTTGGTGTCTTCTATGCCTTTTCTTGTTCTATGAACTTATTTATATGTTTATTCATTCTCATTTGTTAATTCTACTAACATTCCTTAAGGGTCTACATGTGCCAGCACTGAACTAAATGAAGGAAATGAAACATTAACTGTGGAATTTGGTCTAATGAGGGAAACAGATGAGGACAGGTCATTACAATGCTGGATGGTAAGTGCTATAACAGGGAAATATGGGGTGCCATAAGGGCACAGAGGAAGGGAAGCTTGCTCAGAGTTGGGGATCCAGGAAGGCTTCCCAGTGGCAGAAGAATCTGAGCCCTGAAGGATGAGTATTATTAGTCAGAGAGTTGAAGAAATAGTGTTGTAGACAAAGGGAATAACTTGTGAGAGTCATGAAGAGGGAGCAAGAATGGTGTGATCATGGAACCAAAAACTCAGCACATGCATGGACCATCCTGAAACCTGGGCATAGGGATGAGACTGCAGAGGAAATTGTGGAGAAACTGGAGCCTCACTGGCTTTAGGGAATTGTATAGATGTATAAGTTCATATTTGGGTATTGTCTTCCTGTTCCTTTCTTACAAATTTATGGACAAATTGGGACTATATATTGCCCAAATTCAATACATTTCATCCATCATTTAATTTTAATTTTTTTTTTTTGCCATGCTGTGTGGCTTGTGGGATCTTAATTCCCCAACCAGGGATTGAACCCACACCCTCATCAGTGAAAGGGCAGAGTCTTAACCACTGGAACACCAGGGAATTTCCCTATCCATCATTTTAGACCCCAATATAAGCAAATCAAGCCATATGTTTTATTGAAATTTTTATTCTGTAATTAACCTTAAACTTAAGCTAAAAAATATCAAAAATGATGAAGTTTTATTTAATAGGTGATAAATAACTTTCATGGACTCTGACCAGGTGCTGAACACCTTTCAGAATGCTTTGTAAATATTAATATATTTAATCCTTATAAATAACCCTTTATGTAGATATGATTATTATTTTCCTATCACAGGTGACAAAACAGAAGCATCGGGAGGTTAAGTCACTTGCTCAGGGTACATTAGAGCTACCTATTGCAGGACAAGTCTAACTCCAGAATTTATCCTCTTCACTCTTATGTTTTACAGACTTTTTGTTTAAGTCTATCTATTCATTTTTTTAAACTGACTTAACCAACACAGTTTATTTCCTTACAGTTCTTTTTTTTAAAATTTATTTTTACAGAGATTTTGATTTAAGAAATAGCTGGTGCAAAGAAACAGAGTGATAGCATTTCTCTAGTGGGTGAAAGGTATAGTTAGGACTCAAAGTGGCTGGTTTCTGATCAGAAATAGAGAGGCTACCATTTTTAAAACCTAAAATGTATACAGAAGAGGCACATTTTAGACAGCTCATGGACATCACTCTCAGTCCTTGCAGCCCCACCTGTTATTTCAGACATCATTTTGGAGCACTGTTTTCACCAGCTGTGTGTGGATGAGATAGACTTGACAGCATCTCTCCTTGCATCTCTTGTTTCCTACTGTGGGTATTCTTAGGTGTTGCCGTGGGAGCCCTGTTGGTCTGTACACATGTGCAACCTGGAAATTCAGGGAGAAAATGCCCATGGCATCACCTTGAACCAGTGGGGGCTGGGGGGCAAAAGTCTAGAGATCAATATTTTCTCCTAATTCTAAGCTGCATTTCATAAGGCTCATCAGAAGTCCTGTTGGTTTGAGCTGGATCAGTTGTAGCAGTTGACCGTCTGGACGATGCAGCCTTGTACTGGCTTTCCCTTGTTCCCTGGTTCACTTTTCCTGGACTTCATTTCTGCTCATTGGGATCACATTTGCATATAAATTCCTGGCATGCAGACCTCTGTCTCACTCAGACTCTGCTTTGGAGAAACTAAGGCTAAGATGATGAGTTAGAACATTGGTCCCAATGTCAGAGTAGTTTGATAATTAATTATGGTGTAAATGGTAGAATATGACACTGCTATTCTTATAGGAATAAAGCAATGGTGATTCCCTTTTTAGGTTTAAACGTTGGAAGATGAGAGGTGTATAAAAGTCTCAAAACTGAGCTCCAGATGCAAAACTCCATAAGATTTTCCTCTGAAGTACAGAGATCAGAAACACTCATCAGGTAGAACTCATCATAGTAATCAGACTAGCAATATTTAGCTCTGGGTTCCATCACAAAATAGTTACAAGATTTAGGAAAGGTAATAGTTTCATGGCTTAGTATCTCCCTTTTCTGGATGGAACACAGGCATGTGGATGATTGTTACTATCTGTCTTCAGTGTTTTGTACAATGGTGTTTATAACACTCTTGCTGCTGTTAGGAATAAACCCTTGGCATAATCACATAAAGACGTGTCTAGAATTGTGAAGATGGTGAGATCTTTATCCTACTTGCAAACTAACAAATTAACTTGCCACAGATTTTTGGATGCTGGTAGGAGATACAAGACCCCTGGGTCAGAGATAAAGGGCAGTTTATTACTCACAGCAATAGCAGTAGCCAAAGTATCAGCATTTTTGTACTGGTTCTTCAGACCCAGTTCTCATCAGGTGATGCAAACAGGTCCAGGTGATACATATACATATAGTGGGTTGCATTACAGGAAATGAACTCTGAATTTAGGGAACTCAAATCTTTAATAATGGGAAGCAAGATACCTGCCCTTTGCTCGGGGCACTCGTCTTTTTTTTTTTAACTTAATTTCCACACATTTTGTGTTCATAAACACTTTACTAGTCTTATTTTATTTATTTATTTATTTATTTATTTATTTATTTATTTATTTATTTATTTATTTATGACTGTTTTGGTCTTCGTTGCTGTGTGCAGGTTTTCTCTATTTGTGGCAACTGGGGGCTACTTTTCATTGCGGTGTGCAGGGTTCTCATTGCGGTGGCTTCTCTTGTTGCGGAGCATGGGCTCTGGACATGCAAGCTTCAGTAGCTGCAGCACACATGCTCAGTAGTTGTGCTGCACGGGCTTAGTTGTTCCGAGGCATGTGAGATAGTCCCAGACCAGGGATCAAACATGTGTCCCCTGCATTGACAGGTGGATTCTTAACCACTGCACTACAAGGGAAGTCTCAGACATTATCTTTACTAACCTGTACAGTAAGCAAACATGCCCTTTACTCTGGAGGGAAACATTACATTAATTTTCTAAGTCTGTAATCAAACCTTCTTTTGGCTCCAGAGGGAGATATCTATCTCTGTTTTCCAAGGCTGCTAAGCACACAGACATCCTTGAAAATATAATCTGGATGAAGGGCAGGACATGAAGAAATTTGACCCATGGATTATTACCTCCCAGTAGCTCTTCAGAAACTTTGTGTGAAGAGTATATGGAGTATTACACTTCCATGAGACCCATGCCTGCTGCCTGGGGGGGAAGAGTTTTGGATGCCAGGAAATGGAAGTAGTCATACTGATGCTACCATGAACAAGGTAAGGAGAATATTTTCTTATCTCATTTACACAAGCACCAGTTGTTTATTAACAATCTATTGTTCAGAATTGTTATATAAATACATATACATGTATATTTATAAGTAAATAGGTGTATTAGATATGTAGTTAGAGCTAAGTATAGATATATAGATATATAATTGAACTCTTTTGATCTTAGTATAAATGATACACGTGACTTATTTTATTATTGCCACTTGTATTTCAAGTAGTATTTCCTTGTATTAGATTTTGTTTGGAGAGTTATCAAAGTTATCATGATCATCAGAAAGAAAGTGCAACACGACATGCTTATGTTGTAATGATTTCACAAAACTTTCACTGAAGGGGCGTATGAATATTATCTGGGTAATATGCACTAGAGAAAGACTATGTAGACATTTCAAGGATAATTGGACATAGGCTCTGAGCTGCTAGTTTTACCCAGGAACAATCGTATTCCATTGTTGGAGAGGGCATATAAATGAAGAGCTTGGGTCGGGTTCATTGTGGGTGGGCTCATTCCTCATATACATATGGCAGTCATATCCCTGGTTCCCCAAATGTATAATTGGATTTGTTATACTGTACCAGCCAGAAGCTCTCAGCCTGAAAGTGGAATGGGATACGTTTTTTGGTACAACTATGTCAACTTTATGTTGGCACCTGGAAGGATGAGGTGCCATCCTCCAGGGTGTATTAAATAACCTAAATCAGTGATCATAAGATGGTGTTGTTTTCCCAGCAGGTGGAATAAGAGGGTCTAGAAATAGAAACAGAGTGGCCCAGCTTTCCACCACTCCTACGACCCACTTGAGGGAAAATTTACCTTTCTTTTCCTTTAATTTTAGGCTCTGTGTGTTTGGAGGTCCTTGATCCCAGAAGGAGAATGGTTTCACTAGGAGACAAAATAAAAACCCTATTGAACTTTAAGTTATTATGGCTGCCTGGTCATTTCAGCTCCCTCATATCAACAGACAAGAAGGCAAGGAAAGGAGATATGTCAAGGTAGGTGACCCCAATTATCAAGTGGAAGAAAGTTTGCTGTTTCACACTGGGGCAGTTTGGCACCACTGATCCACTGGTGTGTTTCTTGGTACTCACATAGTCCACTGTGATGGGGTGTCGTGTACAAGTACAGCAGCCATGACCCAAGAATTACATGGGGACCAGGGACTCAGATCCCTTAGAGATTAGAGTTTGGGTCACCCCAACAGGTCAGCTACCTAGACAACAGAGGTACAAACTGAGGGCGTAGAGAATCTAGAATGGGTAGTAAAGGCAGGCACTGATGAGTATCACTTAGAACCTTGAGAACAGCGGTGGTGGAAAGGTCTGCAGTAGTTCATTCTACTAACCTTCCTCTTGTGAGTTTCATTGGAAAATGAGACCAATTAGAATCCTGAAGAAGATGTTCCTAGATGGGGAGAACTTATTAAGTAGATTCAAGCATCTTAAATTAGGGTGGACTGTAGTGAACACTATTATGTGCCATCCAGATCACCATCTTCAGAGCTAAGGTGCTCATCCCCCAAGCATGAATATGTTGGCTGCTGATGGCTCTGAGCTCTGTCCCTCTCTGAGAATTGCCCTTGGTAGACAGACACTCCTTCCCTCAAGGTTATGCTTCCTTGCTGGAAGAACTCAGCATCCAATAACTAGTCAGTTTGGGGTCCAAAGTCTTGACCCCCTTGACTTAGCTTGGGATAATTCTCAAGGGCCATTCTCAACACAAAACTCTCCATGCTGAAATTTTGGTGTAACCGCACCAGAGTTCAACTTTTCCCTCTGCAAAATCCTACTTCCATCACTCCCTTACATGTATTATTCTTGTGAAGACTTGCCAATAAACTCCTTGTATGCAAATCTCAGGATCTGTATTCAAGAAATCTGATTGAAGACAACCTGTACATCTATTTCTGTGTAGGACAGTTTGGGTGATTTAAATTAATAACAGGATACCACCTTTGGTTTAGTATTTACTTAGCTTGGAATGAGGGTGAGAGATTTCATGTAAGAGAGAAAATATGTAACACAATATTTTTCCATGGTAGATGACCAAATACAGGGAAAGAAAACTACCTTCTCCGTTTGTAACAATTATAAAAGAAGAAATACGGGAGGGTGCCAAATCTTTTCTGAGGCTCTGATGCCTACAGAAACTTGAAAGGGAAAGGCCACTCCAATTCTCGTATGGACTACTTTGTCTTTGGCCTTGTAAAGGGCAAAATTGGGACTGCAAGAGTGAAAGTGAAAGAGTAATAGTTTGCTTCTCTCTCAATTCCCTTGCTATTGGATTTTACTCCTGGCTGGCTCGCCCAGTACTGTGAAGTTCATGAGCTCTGTTCTCATTCTGACTCAGTCTGAGGCCACACACTTCTCAGGTCACTTTAGTAGCACAGCAATGAGGGTGAAATTATTACTTGTAATCACCTCTTTTGTGTTCTTGCAAGTTAAGCATTGCTGGATAAAAACACTCTTTTTACTCAATTCTGCACAATTTCAAATTGAAGCATATTTTTACCATGAAGAGCAGACTAGAAACCCTGATACTTGACTGAATTTATTTATTATTATATATTCTTTCAGTATGGCAATGTGGTGAAGTGGCCGACAGCCCAGCACTACTCACTTTTCCCTTGCTTCCAGGAAGTAGTACAATGATGGTTAACAGACATGGCTCTAGAAATCTTTTCTTTTAAAAATTCCTGTGACAACATTAAATTGTATGTCAAATATATACATATGTATAACCAAAAATATGGAAGCATGTATTTTTCCAGTCATATTTAATTGTATCAGCATAGAGTTCATATTGACTTTTGCAGCAATAGCTAATGAGCCATGTGTAGAAGAATCCAGATGTTTAGATTACATGCTCTGCCAATCCATTGTACAAAGGTTCAATTATGACAATGTCTTGCATCTTGTGGAAAGAACTGCATCACCAATAAGGAAATACAATTGAAGGCTTTGAAGGCTGATTACATTGTTGCTATTTACAAATATGGGGGGATTTTCCTACTGACAGTGTTATTTTCAGTAGGAAGTGATGAGGTTGGGTGAAAGGATTCATGGCTTGTGTTTCCATGAAACCCTTCTAATTGTTACTACTTATATGACAATGTGTTTGTTTCATTAACTCCAATCACAGTTGCACTCATACACACACACCACAAAATACATGAACACAATGAATGCTTTAAGAGAGACGTAAAGTGCTCAGGGGCAGGGTGATTGACACCCATTGGGACAGAGCAGGAACAGCTTCCCTAAGGGATTCCTGGGGCTAGATACTGAAAGATGGGGTTTTGGCAGTTGCAGACTGGGGAGAAGGTAAGTGAACAGAATTGAATGAGCCAAAGACAGATAATGAGGAAAAGGCAAAGTGTTTTAAACATCTGCTGTATTCCTGTCAGTATTTACATATTTAGGCTCTTCTTTTTGGGACAGAGCAGGGATGGGACATTTCAACAAATCAAGTTGAATTCATTTAACTATATCAAGCTGTAAAACTCAGTGTTCTTTAGTGTGAGTCACTATTTTATTTGTCCCAACAACACTAAAACTTACATGTCTCCCCCACAAAACTCCCACCTGATTTGACACGGTTGAGAAATAAGTAAGAGAGACAGGTTCATGGACATGATTGTAGGATAGCATGAACATATGGCTCTCAGATGTGTAAGGAGAGAGAATAAAGCATAGAAATGGTTTTATCAGGGAAAACCATAGAAAAGAAGCAGTTCTAAGATCATGGTCACTCTTCCTGGTCCCTCAGCTGCAAACATCAGCAAAACAAGTATTGACTTTGCTCTTGCAGTTGTTAATGTTTAAGCAGAAAGCAAGACAGAGTGGTCTTACAGATGTGTGCTAAGGGTTTTTTTTTAAGTCACAACTGTCAGTGATCGTTTTGTTTCTTCTATCCTTACCGTCATATTCACGTTTGGGACTTCAACTTTGACCTCAAGGTGAAAGTCATCGAAACCGATGTCTTCGGACATCTTTTACTGCAAAGCTCTAGTACCCCATTTCAAGCTACGAGGTGCCTCAGACTCAGCAGTGCAAATCTTAGCTCCTTGTTTCACTGCTCCCCCTGTTCACATCCTTGCATCTCCCAGCCAGAACACCTACCTCCTGTTGATCCATCTCTTTGTGGTAGTAGTTTGCTCTTTGTTCTCTGTGGTCAAAGCTTTGGCTTCATTCAATTCCTCTTTCTTTTGAACTTTAAAAATCAGTTGTTTACATCAGTCTTTTTCATTTTCTTTACAATTGAAGTGACTCATGAATCATCCCTTCTTTTCCATTCCAAACACTAATGACATACTCTGGAACTTCAATTTCTCCTAGTGTGTGCTCTGCAGTAAGCTTCTTAATTGGTTCTTCTTAATCCATTTTCTCATTCTTTTACCTGTACACTTTCTAAAATGCAAATCTGATTATGATGAAGAAGTTGATAACTGTAGCTAAATGGTAGGGAAACTGAAACCTCCCACCTTGTTGGTTTGTGGTGAAAATTAATCAAGATGCTATTCATAAAGAATTTAGCTTAGTTCCTGGGATATAATATATTCTGAATAAATATTGACTAGTATGTCTCTCTTCACCTTAGAAGCACTATGTACATATTCCTCTTCTCAAATACACCTGATTCTCCCTCACATATGGGGCTTCTCACATCCATTCCTTTAGCTGGAACACTCCTTTGTCCCGTCTTCAACAGGGTATTTCCTATTCATTCTCCAATGTCTGTTCAACATTATATGTTTATATCCAGGTCTTCCCTGAGTAGCCAGATCTGTTTAAACCACTCTGATGTGCACTCCAGCAGAACTTTGTATTTCCAATCTCAAAGTTATTGTGTTCTGGAATAGAAAATCTTCAAACCAAAAGGTTGATGGGCAAAGAATATAGAGCATATTTATTTTCTATAACTGATAGCATCTTTCTCAATGACTCTTATTCTAGTGAGGAATTCTAACATGCCTTTAGGTTATTTCCAGTTTTTCCTATGTAACTTATTGGGTGTCATTTGATTTCTTTGGGGTTTATGTCCAGTCTTCCATATTTCTTCTCTGCTCTCTGTTCCTCCTTGCAAGGACACCCACAATGGTCCTTTCTTGGGTCTTGACACCTCCTTGGCTCTTACAGGCTTGGCAGACCTCTCTGAACTTTAGCCACTTGCTACATTAGTGGCCCACTGCAGTCTCATCAGTTCTTAATTTTTCTGCCTTTGCAAACCTCCACATGGCACACGAGGACTTCTGAGCCACCCTCCTGCCATGCAGAAGCAGAGGGAGGTTCAAACCTTCCTTCTTCTTGGCCATTCTTGCAATACTCTTCAAGGGTGAATAAATTTACTGGGCTCCAGGAAAGAGGAGGATGTGGCATTAGAACAGTTTCATTCAGGGGGAAAATGAACTGAAAGGGATATTTGAAAACTATCCCTTTCAATCCAAGGGAGGCTGGAAAGGATAAGAAGCCAAATAGGAAGGTCCTATTTGGGGTTCTAAGAAGGGTTCACCTCATGCAATGCCTCTCACCCCAGCCTGGGTAGTTTTACGTAGAAATAACAAGTGCGCTTAGTCAGAAAGAAGGTCAGTGATCACACTCCTAATCCTTTTTCTCGTCAAAGCATTTCCTGACACTTTGCCTCCATTTTATCCTATGTATTTTTCTATTATTGTACCCATCTCATTCACTGCATTTTCAATATCTGTCTCCTCTTTCTCAACCAGTAGTCCTCAGTTGGAGGCTATCTTGCCCCCAAATGACAGCTGGTAATGTCTGGAGACACTTTTCATTGTCATAACTCTGGATCAGGGGTAGGGGGGTGCTATTGGCATCTAGTGACTAGAGGCCAAGGGTGACGTTAACATCCTGCAATGTACAGGAAGGTTCCCCACAACAAAGGATTGTCTAAATATCAGTAGTGTTGGGGTTGAGAAACCTTATTCTAGACTGTAACGTCCTTAAGGGAGAAATTATGTCTTATTTATCTCATTTCTATTACCTCACATATTGTTTAGTACACAGTAGAGACTTAATAATTGCTTTTTTTAAACATCTTTATTGGGGTATAATTGGTTTACAATGGTGTGTTAGTTTCTGCTTTATAACAAAGTGAATCAGTTATACATATACATATGTTCCCATATCTCTTCCCTCTTGCGTCTCCCTCCCTCCCACCCTCCCTATCCCACCCCTCCAGGAGGTCACAAAGCACAGAGCCGATATCCCTGTGCCATGCGGCTGCTTCCCACTAGCTATCTACCTTACATTTGTTAGTGTGTATATGTCCATGACTCTCTCTCGCCCTGTCACAGCTCACCCTTCCCCCTCCCCATATCCTCAAGTCCGTTCCCCAGTAGGTCTGTGTCTTTATTCCTGTCTTACCTCTAGGTTCTTCATGACATTTTTTTTTCTTCTTAAATTCCATATATATGTGTTAGCATACGGTATTTGTCTTTTTCTTTCTGACTTACTTCACTCTGCATGACAGACTCTAGGTCTATCCACCTCATTACAAGTAGCTCAATTACGTTTCTTTTTATGGCTGAGCAATATTCCATTGTATATATGTGCCACATCTTCTTTATCCATTCATCCGATGATGGGCACTTAGGTAGTTTCCATCTCTGGCCTATTGTAAATAGTGCTGCAGTGAACAGTGGGGTGCATGTGTCTTTTTGAATTATGGTTTTCTCAGGTTATATGCCCAGTAGTGGAGTTGCTGGGTCATATGGTAGTTCTATTTGTAGTTTTTTAAGGAACCTCCATACTGTTCTCCATAGTGGCTGAACCAATTCACATTCCCACCAGCAGTGTAAGAGTGTGCCATTTTCTACACACCCTCTCCAGCATCTATTGTTTGTAGATTTTTTGATGATGGCCATTCTGACTGGTGTGAGATGATATCTCATTGTAGTTTTGATTTGCATTTCTCTAATGATTAATGATGTTGAGCATTCTTTCATGTGTTTGTTGGCAGTCTGTATATCTTCTTTGGTGAAATGTCTATTTAGGTCTTCTGCCCATTTTTGGATTGGGTTGTTTGTATTTTTGTTATTGAGCTGCATGAGCTGCTCGTAAATTTTGGAGATTAATCCTTTGTCAGTTGCTTCATTTGCAAATATTTTCTCCCATTCTGAGGGTTGTCTTTTGGTCTTGTTTATGGTTTCCTTTGCTGTGCAAAAGCTTTGAAGTTTCATTAGGTCCCATTTGTTTATTTTTGTTTTTATTTCCATTACTCTAGGAGGTGGGTCAGAAAGGATCTTGCTGTGATTTATGTCATAGAGTGTTCTGCCTATGTTTTCCTCTAAGAGTTTGATAGTTTCTGGCCTTACATTTAGGTCTTTAATCCATTTTGAGCTTATTTTTGTGTATGGTGTTAGGGAGTGATCTAATCTCATACTTTTACATGTATCTGTCCAGTTTTCCCAGCACCACTTACTGAAGAGGCTGTCCTTTCTCCACTATACATTCGTACCATATTTATCAAAGATAAGGTGTCCATATGTGCGTGGGTTTATCTCTGGGCTTTCTATCTTGTTCCATTGATCTATCTTTCTATTTTTGTGCCAGTACCATACTGTCTTGATTACCGTAGCTTTGCAGTATAGTCTGAAGTCAGGGAGCCTGATTCCTCCAGCTCCTTTTTTCATTCTCAAGATTGCTTAGGCTATTCGGGGTCTTTTGTTTTTCCATACAAATTGCAAAATTTTTTGTTCTAGTTCTGTGAAAAATGCCAGTGGTAGTTTGATAGGGATTGCATTGAATCTATAGATTGCTTTGGGTAGTAGAGTCATTTTCACAATGTTGATTCTTCCAATCCAAGAACATGGTATATCTCTCCATCTATTTGTATCATCTTTAATTTCTTTCATCAGTGTCTTATAATTTTCTGCATACAGGTCTTTTGTCTCCTTAGGTAGGTTTATTCCTAGATATTTTATTCTTTTTGTTGCAATGGTAAATGGGAGTGTTTTCTTGATTTCACTTTCAGATTTTTCATCATTAGTATATAGAAATGCCAGAGATTTCTGTGCATTAATTTTGTATCCTGCTACTTTACCAAATTCATTGATTAGCTCTAGTAGTTTTCTGGTAGCATCTTTAGGATTCTCTATGTATAGTATCATGTCATCTGCAAACAGTGACAGCTTTACTTCTTCTTTTCCGATTTGGTTTCCTTTTCTTTCCTTTTCTTCTCTGATTGCTGTGGCTAAAACTTCCAAAACTATGTTGAATAAGAGTGGTGAGAGTGGGCAAGCTTGCCTTGTTCCTGATCTTAGTGGAAATGCTTTCAGTTTTTCACCATTGAGGATGAAGTTGGCTGTGGGCTTGTCATTTATGGCCTTTATTATGTTGAGGAAATTTCCCTCTATGCCTACTTTCTGCAGGGTTTTTTTTTTATCATAAATGGGTGTTGAATTTTTTCAAAAGCTTTCTCTGCATCTATTGAGATGATCATATGGTTTTTCTCCTTCAATTTGTTAATATGGTTTATCACGTTGATAGATTTGTGTATATTGAAGAATCCTTGCATTCCTAGAATAAACCCCACTTGATCATGGTGTATGATCCTTTTAATGTGCTGTTGGATTCTGATTGCTAGTATTTTGTTGAGGATTTTTGCATCTATGTTTATCAGTGATATTGGCCTGTAGTTTTCTTTCTTTGTGACATCCTTGTCTGGTTTTGGTATCAAGGTGATGGTGGCCTCGTAGACGGAATTTGGTAGTGTTCCTCCGTCTGCTATATTTTGTAAGAGTTTGAGAAGGATAGGTGTTAGCTCTTCTCTAAATGTTTGATAGAATTCACCTGTGAAGCCATCTGGTCCTGGGCTTTTGTTTGTTGGAAGATTTTTAATCACAGTTTCAATTTCAGTGCTTGTGATTGGTCTGTTCATATTTTCTATTTCTTCCTGATTCAGTCTTGGCAGGTTGTGCTTTTCTAAGAATTTGTCCATTTCTTCTAGATTGTCCATTTTATTGACATAGAGTTGCTTGTAGTAGTCTCTCATGATCTTTTTTATTTCTGCAGTGTCAGTTGTTACTTCTCCTTTTTCATTTCTAATTCTATTGATTTGAGTCTTCTCCCTTTTTTTCTTGATGAGTCTGGCTAGTGGTTTATCTATTTTGTTTATCTTCTCAAAGAACCAGCTTTTAGTTTTATTGATCTTTGCTATTGTTTCCTTCATTTCTTTTTCATTTATTTCTGATCTGATTTTTATGATTTCTTTCCTTCTGCTAGCTTTGGGGTTTTTTTGTTCTTCTTTCTCTAATTTCTTGAGGTGCAAGGTTAGGTTGTTTATTCGAGATGTTTCCTGCTTCTTAAGGTGGGCTTGTATTGCTATAAACTTCCCCCTTAGAACTGCTTTTGCTGCATCCCATAGGTTTTGGGTTGTTGTGTCTCCATTGTCATTTGTTTCTAGGTATTTTTTTTATTTCCTCTTTGATTGCTTCAGTGATCACTTCATTATTAAGTAGTGTATTGTTTAGCCTCCATGTGTTTATATATTTTACAGATCTTTTTCTGTAATTGATATCTAGTCTCATGGTTGTGGAATAATTGCTTTTTTAATGAGTAAGTAACTGCATGAAGAGAATGAATGAAAGAAGAGCAGACATATAATTTTTGAAACCCCCAGACCCTTTTGGTTTTGGTTCTTCTGGTTAGTATAAGTTTGGTAGTTGAGCAGAATAAATGTTACACCTAATCTCTTTTGGATTCCAGACACTGGTAAAATTTTTTAAATTCCTATGTCTTCTGAAGGAGAGGAGGGAGATAACATGGGAGCAACCCCTTGCTTATTCCTCCTCCAAGCCACCTCCCCTAACAAATAGATGATGTCATGACCCTGAAAGACTTTATGAGGCTGTATCAGAACACAGTATGCTGCTGGATACTTCCATCCAATGATTAAGAAGTTTGACTAGAACAGTTCTACTGGCATGCAGCATCTTCTCTCAAGAATGGGAATTGGTAGTAAATTATTGTCCATATGACACATGTGTGTCAATGCATGTTTTGATTGCTTGAAGGGCATCTCCTGAAACAAACTCTGAATGAGAGAAATAGTGCAAACGGGTGGATGTGTCGATGGCAGAGTTCTGATAAGAAGTATGCAAGTGATCCAGGGACTCTGGATTTGTAGTTTTCTAAGGTGGAATTACCAGTTATTTACACCCAACCAAGTCCTAGCTCATGCCCACATGTGTACAGTGCTCACTCTTAACTAGTTTGTGCAGGTTTTTTTGTTTTTTTAAATTTTTTAATTTTTACCATACTGTCTTTCTGGAAGTTTTAGATATTCTTCAAATATTTGACAATCCAGTTGATCCTGTGATAAATTTACATGAGTGAAGAAAAAAGAAATGAAAAGTTTAGGAATTACCATTTTTCTGATTTCCAAAATGGCACTTTATATGAAAGAATAAACTTGGTTGCATGAAGTCTATTTTTATGTGAGGATTACCATTTTAAGGGTAAATGTCCTATTGATATACATTAGATAATCCAAGACATATTTTTAGATGATTGCTAATAGTAGATGTATTAAAACTTGATTGTAGAATGAAGAAATTTGCAAATACTTATTTTACAGTATCCCTAAAAATGAATAACCACTACTTCCTTTTCATGAGAGAGCCGTATTTGGTAACATGGAGGGAAGAAATAATTTAGTCTGTGAGGGCTTCTGTCAGGTCAATAGCAGAGGGAGAAAGGGAGCATCCAAATGGTAGGGAGCCCTGGCTTACTCACTTGCCACTTGCAAGCCACTCTGTGAGTTTTTGATCCTCAAACAATCCCAGAAGGGGCCTGAGGGAAAATATTTATCCTCCGTATTAAGGATGAGGAAAATAAAGCATAGAGAGACTGAGTCACTCACCCAAAACCACACAAGTGGCACCTTGTGCAATTACAGATTGAGTTCCCGTCTATGAGTGAATTCCCTTCCATCACCCCACAACCTTTCTCATAAGCAAATAGGCTAGTGGTTCTCTACTTAACCTGCTGCCTATAACAATCACATGAGCAGCTTTCAAAGGACACTCTTGTCCAAGTCCAACCCCAGAATATCTGCTATAATTGGTCTGAAGGTGGAGGCCTAGAAGTTAGCTCTTTTTTTTTTTTACTCCACAGGTGATTCTAAATTGTTATAAATGTTGAGAACCACTGGCCTGAGTCCTAATGGTCCTGCAGTTCATTTTGTCCTTTGTATCTGAGAAATTCTGTTTATTTTGGACTTTTTCATGGGACATTTACAAGAATTTGACAAGGAATTAAATATGCCTTAATTTGAGTGACACAGAGCAACTTTTGATTATTTTTCATAAGGCAGGATGTTATTAAACCAGCTCTATTAAGCGGGGTTTATAATGGAAGATCATAGGGTTAATCATGAGTAAAAAAACAAAGTTCAGCTGTGTGAAAAGTAAAAAAAATCTTTTCAATTTGCTTCATCATATCTTTGGAAACAGTTACCAGTGGCCTGGATTGTCAGTGGAGCATTCTTGAGGCAACTGCAAAAACACATGTAGTTCACCAGGCCATGAGCTAATTAGTCCTGGCTCCAGTCCAGATAACACTTAGATTAGAGGTCACTGTTTATCTTATTGCATTCATTTGAAAAGTGTATTCCTTATATTGGAATGCCTTTGTGTTTTCCTCTCTATGTTAAAATGTTTGAAAGCCATAATGTGATGTTTTGCATTTTGAAGTATAGATCCAAGGACAATATTTTCTTCCATGAAGAATGGGTCCCTTGACTATGTCTTATTGTACATGGAATTTACATGGCCCCTGAGACATCTTTAGCTCATTCTTAGAACATGCTCTTCTTTATTTTCTAAATTTCTATTCTCACTGTTATTTTTGTCTTTTTCTACACTGTTTTTCTTTTCTCCCTACCTGCATCTTAGGTCTACCAAGGATTTGTGACATCACAAATGAGTCTCATCCATGCTCAGTGTGTACTGTTGAATTAAAGAGGTCAATTGTCTCTGGACTTAAGTACCAACTTCTTTCTGTTTTACATTCAGTAGTTTTGTCTATTAAGGGAGTCATATACCTGTTTGCAATTTTAGAAACAAACTACATAAAACTAAACTTAACAAAGGGTGAAGCTATGTCTCAAAACAATGGCCTATAAACTAATCTTTGAAAGAAAGTCAATTTAATGTGTCCATCTTTTAAAGAGAAACCCTAAACTAAGTGTGTCTCTCAAACACTAAAACTTTGATATCCACATTGATGTCCATTTGATATCCACATTGTATGTATCATCCTTCTTTTGCCTTCAGACCTTTTAGACTTTGTAAAAAGGCGGAAGAATTATGCTGTGAATTCAAGGCTTTTGTTCACACTTTTCCTATAGTATGATATGTCTGATGATACTAAATCAGATATCAGGGAAGATAAAGAGCTATAACAGATCAAATTTTAGCTCTTCCCTCCTGTACCACTCCCACAAATATACGGTCTCTAGAATAAGGGCCAGGATTTGCATTTTTATGATTTAGATAACTCTAAGCCATCCTTATCAGCTGATCCCCTACAAATAAAAATAATTTATATAAATACAACAAGATTAAAAAGAAATCGACTCTTCATGAAAATTGAGAGGACAAACTGTCACCTTGACCTCACTGTAAAGAAAATGCAGCACTACACTTTTTATTGTTTTCTAAGGAAGGGAAAACCTAGGTAATATTTTGGACTCTTCCAGCCTGGCTGAGCCCGCTGAAGGCCTAACTTTCAAAGGTGCTGAGAGCAGAAAAGTCTGCATCTAGGACATGCAATCTGTGCTTTCTTACCAATGCACATCAACTCACAGATCCTTCTCCCCAGCTAGTTTCCTCCTCTGCTTGTACATTTGTCATGGCCTCCCTCATCAGCCTAGTCTTCATTTCATTCCCTCACCTTCCATCTGAAGTTTCCACATACGTTTTTATGTTTTATGCATATGGCAGGCTTGATATATTATTTGATTAAAGTTTATATAATACAAAATCTCTTCATTGTAATGATCATTGGCTTTGTTTTTTTTGTTTCTTTTTTTGAGCCTAGGTCAATGGTTAGCTTTGATCACTGATTGTAAAGTTCCTGCTGAAGAAACTGTTACTGAAACACAATCTCAAAAGTATAAAGTACCAGAAATACTAGAAGTATGACTGTAACATGTCACCAAAATGATTATTCACACATATCTCTGGATGTGCTACTGTTTCAGAATTTTTTGACAGAATTATTTCCCAGCAACGTTTTCCTGAAATTATGCATTTTTTTTATTTGTATGAGGATTCACAGTTATGGAGCATCCATGAATGATGTTACACTTTATTTTTTTATGCTTTAAAAACTGTTGCAAATGAGCAGTGTATTATGACCTCATTGGCTGTACTTGATAAAATTTATGTGAGGTTATGGGTGAGGGGTGAGAGGGAAGTAAGCCACCTCCATAATAGGCACACAGAGGTGTTAGATAGTTTTGTGCCTTTTGTATGTGTGGCCCCTACTTGTGTGGTGTATAAGGAAGAAATGTAGAACATCTCACAGGATGTATGTGGTTGGCAATTGGAAATTGTGTATCCAGCAGATGTCATCTAATGAGAAAGCTTTGTAGAGAAAGTGATATTTAGTCTGAAAATTATAGTCTAGTTTGGATTTTGATAGGTATAGGTGCAAGAAGGGAGAGGGTAGTGAGAATAGGAAAAACATGTCAGTGAATACAAAGTCAGAAAGGTGAAAAGGCCTCAGAAATTGTTCAGTTGGAGCATGGGATACAGATGAACAGGATGCTTTGAGAAATGGGATTGGGAAAATTGCTGTTGCTGACTGTGTTCTCATGCATTCTGGGAAATGATATACTATTTCTCTTCTACTAGAGATTTTGAAGACAATTTTTTGGTGTGAAATCAAAAGCTTGAAGGAGTTCACCTGGAATTTACAGACTGGCTATCTGGTCCAGCTTCTTCTCTTCAGAGATGGAAGTGGTATTTTGTACTGATTACAAACAGAGTGCTGGATTTGGGAGATGGGGGGAAAACAGACTCCTCATATTGACTCTGTGATTTACTAGCTTTGTGAACTTGAATGAATTACCTAACTTTCCTAAGCTTCATTTTCCACATCTGCAAAACAACAACGAAGGGGTTGTTGTGAGAGTGAGGAAAACAATGCATGCAGTGCTTAGCTTAGTGGCTGGAATATGGTAAATGTTAAAAATATCTGCTGTTATTATTACTGGTGGTGCTATTGTTATTACTCATGGCTTCAATGCTATAGTTTTTCACTCTTTATTGCTTTGTTTTTACTGAAATTGCCTGGTTTGACTAGAGTCAGTGGTCAACTGTCTTGACCTTGGACAATTTGGTAAATGCAAAGTCCAATGTGCAGAAAGTCACCTAGAAGTCAGCAGTCAGCATCCTGTAAGAATTGGCCACCTGTGCCACACTTCCTGTAGTAATTTCTGTTCTGCATCTGGCTGTATCACTCCAGCTTCCAGGTATGGGAATGGTAAGAATAACATAGAGGTAGAGAGATCTCATCCCCAAACTCTCCTTTTTGGATGTCGCTGACTTCAGTATTTTCTAGAAATCTTAAGCAGCTTTCAATCTCAAAGAACAAGACAAACACTTTTTTTTCTTTCCAACCATTAAAGTACTTTTATTAAGTCATCAGATGAGCACTTTCTAAGGGAAAAATAGTTTATGTGTGGTTTGGATACTAAACATTGACTCAGCGTCAGGCCTAAGAGGGAGAAGGCCAAGTGATGCTTGCTGACACATAAGTAATAATAATGGAAAAAATAGACTGTCCCAAGTTTGCTAAATAAAGCCATACGTTTGGAAAAGCACAATACACCAAACTCTTATATGTTCCTTTTTTTTCAAGATTATTCTTTTCATTGTTCACCAGCATTATATTATTTTCTTCCAATACACATATCTTCCCAAGTTCCACTGTTGCCATAGGCTTCTGCCGTGTGTTCTATATTTTTGTACAGTGCTAGTCATGATTAGGTAGTATTAAGCAATACTTAGGAAAGCAAGCCATTTGAAATGACTTTTTCAGCTAGGAATTTCAGAGACTGTATGTAGTTGTTCTTCTTATTTTAGGGATTAATTACTTTACTAATACAAACAATGACTGCAATATAAGCTTTGAGAGACTGACTCACTAAGGAAACAAGACAGGTTTGGTAATGGATCCCCTGCCATTGACGCACATGGAGAACTTTCTGAAAAATGGTAATCTGAGAAATTTAATTGCTGCAAATCTGTTCACATAAAACTGATACATACATCAGGAAGTGGGCCATAATTAAATATTCTGTGATTATATGTCAGTTTCAAAGGGATTGCATTGCACAGCCAGGTGTTTTGCTTTCTTGAAATGAAAGAAAAGGGAAGTAAATCAGTTTTCAGTTATTTGGTGCCATTTTCTGTTTTCCTCCCCTGGGAAGTCATTCTGTAGATCTACAAAATGAGTCAAGGATGAGAAGACAAATTTAGGAGATGAAAAAGCAAGGAAGAAATGTTTATTTGCTATGTACCACCTTTGTGATGTTGGAGTCCTTCACCTTTCTGTGCCTCATTTTTTTCTTTCATATATGGGAAAGACTCTTATAAGCCAGTGTTCTGGGGGAGAGTTATCCAGAATCTCTTTAGAGAACATTACAGATAGAGGCTGGGAGGGAAAAGGACCCAAGTGGATATCAACCAGCACAAAGCCATGTTTTATGTTGGGCTTTTATTGATTTTGAACAAAGTATTCTGTGGAAACCACCCCCACTTCCCCATGTCCACACATCTGTTCTCTACATCTGGATCTCTACTCCTTTCTGGCAAATAGGTTCATCTGTACCATTTTTCTAGATTCCACATATATGCATTAATATATGATATTTGTTTTTCTCTTTGAATTATTTCACTCTGTATGACAGTCTCTAGGTCCATTCACATCTCTACAAATGACCCAATTTCATTCCTTTCTATGGCTGAGTAATATTCCATTGTATATATGTACCACATCTTCTTTATCCATTCATCTGTCAATGGACATTTAGGTTCCTTCCATGTCCTGGCTATTGTAAATAGTGCTGCAGTGAACAGTGGGGTGCATGTGTCTTTTTGAATTATGGTTTTCTCAGGGTATATGCCCAGTAGTGGGATTGCTGGGTCATATAGTAGTTCTGTTTTTAGTTTCTTAAGGAACGTCCATACTGTTCTCCATAGTGGCTGTATCGATTTACATTTCCACCAGCAGTGCAAGAGGGTTCCCTTTCCTCCACACCCTCTCCAGCATTTATTGTTTGTAGATTTTTTGTTTTTTGTATCTATTTCCTCTACTAGAATCTGAGTTTCATGGAGGAGACAATATGCTGTATACATCCCTACCTTTGTACCTTAGCATAGCAAAGCAACTGTGGCATAGCAAATGTGCAATAAACTTTGTTAAAAAAAACCTTGCTTATTGTATATTGTATGGTATAATGTGCCATTTATTCCATAAATTTCTTGATGTCTACTAATGGAATGGATTGAATTGTATCCTTCTAAAAGATATGCTGAAATCCTATCTCCCAGTATCTTAGAAATGTGAACTGATTTGGAAATAGGGCTGTTGCAGATATAATCAGTTAAGTTTAGATGGTCATACCAGGGTAGAGTAGACAACTAATCCAAAATTTCTGATGTCCTTATAAGAAGAAGGAAATTTGGATTCAGACTCACACAGAGAGAACAATTCTGTGTGATGATGGAGGCAGAGATTGGAGTTATACTGCCTCAAGGCAAGGAATGCAAGGATCAAGAACCACCACTAGAAGCTAGGAAGAAGCAAGGGAAGATTCTCTATTAGAGGCTTCAGAGAGAGCATAACCCCACCAACAGCTTGATTTCAATCTTCTAGCCTCAAGAGCCACGAGAAGATACATTTCTGTTGTTTTAAGTCACCAGTTTGTGGTAATTTGTTACAGAATCCCTAGGAAATTGATATAGCCAGGTAATGACTAGGTTCTGGGATCAACAGCCAGCAAGACACTTTATCTCCACTCTCATGGAGCTTTGCAATAGATAACTTCTCTTTACCCCTCCAGATCCATTCTTCACCCTTCACCTCCCTGCTTCACCACTGAGGCTGACCAGTATGGACTGTATCAAAAAGTTTCCTTGTCTTCCTGCTTCAGGTTGCTTTGGGACAGTGAGGGAGACAGAGGCATGAAGGTGGTCTATTTACTCTGCTAGCTTATGACTTTCTGGGTCACTGTGGCTTGACTGCTTCCTTTACCAAAGACCACAGCTCCTGTTATATACAGTCACCTTTCTGGGTTCTGGGAACCTCACTTTACTCTTCTTTCTTTAGCTATGAGAGTGGTGAGAGCTCCCCACTCTCATTACTCATGGGTCAGTCCACTACCAGTTTTGGTTCTGTCTACATCTTTGGAAATAGTTCTTTTATTAAACTCACCTGGAATTACTCAGTTTGAGAGTGCTTAGAGTTCTTGCTTAGAGTCTGGGTAGTTTAGTTACTGAAGAAGACACACAATAAACATGTAAGCATATTTTTAAATGGACAGTCTAGAAATTAATTAGTAATATTAATGTTAATTACTATTACTACTGAAGGAATAAACCAGTACATTTTGTTTTCTTTCAACAATCAGAAAGAGAATTAAACAAATAGATTACTTTCGTGCAGAATTTGATTCATTTAGCAGCACAGAGGGGGAAAACTACTTTAAAGATCACAGTGTCTAATGGCTACAGAACAAATGGGAAATTTGAGAAGAGAACATCATCATAGTGTTAATTGATTTCACGTGGTTTTGAGCTTTTCTGGCACTAGGAAGATCACTACTGTATATGGTTTACATATGACTGGTATCTAGTGCCAGAATGCAACTCCCTTCTATCTATTAAGTGCACTTGTGAGTAAGGAGTGAGATCTTGAATCTTCGGCAAATAAGACTGCCTAATTCTATTTGTCCAAGAAGTAATGCATGCAGTTAAAAAAGACTTTTTTTTCCAACTAAGGAACCCCAAAGTAGATCACATTTCAGGCTGAAGAATTTATATGCTTAAACTTAGAAAATTGGTTATTTTTTATTCATACACATGTAATATCACTTTCCTTAATGCATATGTTCTCAATAAAATATAAAATTTCTATTGCATTCTGAGGAAGACTCAACATAAGTTAAAAGCATTGTATGAAAACCTTCAATATGAAGATGAGTAGGCAGTAATAAACAATTATTTTCAAGGCAGAGTTACCTAAAATTTTTTCTTGATATTTTACTGCTTATGAGATAAATTTCAAACTCTTTGGTTTCACTTTACCAAACTTACTTCTTGCTGTTCCCCTGAGGTCTTCTGTATATAGCCAAATGGTATGTGGTGGGTTTAGTTGAAAATAATACAGTAGTCTCTTTCTCAATATCTAGGGTTAGATTTCTATAAACCTTATGTGAAATGAGATCATGAGAATCAAAATTCTGATGAGTATAGTTTATGTTTATTAAAGTAGAACCATAAAAACAACCACTAAGGTACCACTGTATGTACCTTCATTTCATAATTAATAGCATTGGATGGGTACATATTGATCACCGGTAACTTTTCAATATTTCTTCTCTCATAATATAATAATTATGAACTTGTTTAGTTTGATGCTGTTAACACAGAGTGCAGAAGTTTTCCTGTGTCTGTCTGCCATCTACATCTCCAAGGCCTTCCTGATTTTATGACTTGAAATTACCTTTCTTCACCATTGGTTTCACCATATTTCCACAGACATTCACATGCATGCCTGAATTGGAAAACAAACTTGGGGTGGTCCTTATTTCTCAACCTCCATTTCCCAATTCAGGGCTGAGTGGTGCCAATTTTGAACATGATTACTGCATAACAAAGTCCCTCTCCATCCATATCCTCAGGGATGTTTCCACCCATAAACCAAAAAGTGCAGTTGCAAGGTTTGGTATTAGCCCTCCCGCTGCTTCCTTTCTGTCTCCTACAGTTTTACTGCATTGCCTCTCTTTTTTTATCTGCCTCATGATTTATTGCTGCTTCATCTCCCCAACTTCTAGTTTCCTATTTCTCTAATTATCTACAGTAGGAAGAACCTTAAATTCATGTGTGCAGTAACCAAAAGTCCCTGAGCACACAGTGCACAGAGTAAATCCATCTGAAGTAGAATTTCACACAAAGAAAATTTGAGATTGGGCATGAGTGATTATTCAACACATTTTTTGTGGGGTCTTCTTGCCTTTACTTGTGATCTTGCCTCTTCCCAGAACAGCCTTTGTACTCTTGGTCATCTGGGAAATGTGTATTCATCCCTTAAAACTCAAGTTAGATACCACTTCCCCTGGGGAAACTTTCCCAGCCCTATCAGGCAGAATTAGTCAAGTCCTCTGTAGCCACATAGCTCTTTGGTCTCACTTGTTACAGCAAGAATGTGTTTCCTTTTCAATAGCTACTATGTGCTTGGTACTTACCACATTGTGTTAGTAAATGTTTGCCTGTCTGTCTCACTTAGTTGACTTTGAACTTTTCAAAGCAATGATATTTTTTCCTCTTTAGATCTACCTCAGGTTTGAAGATGGTGGCATCTGGGCATGGGATATGAATACATGCTTGCTGAGTAAATAATGTATAAATATTTGAAAGAGTACATTAAATGAATTAGTAAGACTATTTGGTAGATGGATGTCAGACTAATTTATTGAATATGTATACATTATATGTATATATATATATGTATTTTAAATAAATGTTAATTCATATTTTTATGTCTATTCAATATATTTTTATCTTTAGGTTTTATTAGCTGGATTGCAAATTCTGTGAAAATAGGAACTGTTACTTATGCCCTCAGCTCCAGGTACCTTGTGCCCAGTTGGCACTTACTGTGTATTTTTTAGAATTTATGAATGAAGAATAAAAAGACAACAGTCTTCAACCTTTTTTTTAAATGGAGACAAGAATATTCAATCTGATTATTTTTTCAACCTAAGTTGCATCTCTCTTAGTTCTATATCACTTTTATAAGCAACTGGACGTGGAAAAGGTGAAAGTTTGGACAGAGAGTGGAGGTATAACGTATTCCCAGTCATTAAGAAGACTTTCATTTGGAAAATTCCCCTCAATACATCAGAAACAAATGCTTTGAAACAAAGATGAACCCGTGGATGGAACTGATTTGCACATTTAAAAACTACCTCATGACTGCAGGCATCAGTTGATTCTTTGGCAAACCATTGTTTTTTCTTATCCATAAGTTGTTTGGTTTTGGAGGAAATGGGGTATTCTGTTGAGAGGAAATATATATTTTCTCACTCTGAGTACTTGTCTTTCTCACTTCTGTTAAAATTATAGTTACTGATAAAATCCAAGCCTCTTTGGTGATGGTGATTTTTTGTATGATATCTACAGATACAAATACTGCATGTGTCAAAGAGACACATGCACAAACAAAACAGCACATGCTGTACTCACAGCCAGTTACACAGAATGCTCATGTGTCCATCTGTTGCTTATTAATTTTCTTCCTGCTATTTGCATCATTCTTTTGAAGAAGCTCCAGCAGTCTATTGCTTTGCCCAATTGTTTATAATGTCTATAAATCAGGGACTTGAAGCAAATGAACTGTCTAGATTGTGTTTGCAAAATATTTGGGTCTTCTGGTTTTGTTTTATTTTCCTAGCTTTAGAAAACATATAGATTAAGTTTTGATTGAAACTTATTTTCTAATTACTCATTTTTGGTGGGGAGGGGAGGAATGGTTTACTTTTTTAGCCAATGAGTAGGTTCAGACCCTGTGTTGGTGTCTTGCTTAGTTTGTTTTTAAATTCTTGCTGTAAATGTTGACAGTTTTTCTTTCTCAAGAGTCATCTGAAAAGGCAAAACAAAACCCAAAAACCCATCAAGTACATTTTTAGAAATCAGATAAAAGTGCCTGGGGAACAGATCTTTCTTCTAGTACCAGTTTTTAACATTCACCTGTGACAGTTTTAACAATGGCTATAGTTCAATGATTAAGTTCAGATTTGAGGTCTCAATGAGCTGAGTTTGGAATATGGGAATTTCTATTAGAAACCCTGATAAAGAGGACAACTAGGGAAGGAATCCAATATTTCATGTTGATTTATTAACTATGTGCGTCAACAGCATGCTTTTAATTTGCAGAGTAATATAAAAATACTCAGAATCTGTGCCTAGGTCAAATATGAGTCCATATTTTGTGTTACAGACATTATATCCAATCCTCTCCCTTTATTCCCAGTCACGGTTTTATAGAGGGATGAGGTCGACAAGAAATTAGAACTAACAGCATAAGTGAATCAGTTACATGAAATATTTATGAGATGATGTGAATAATGCAACCTTAAGGGGAAATTTTCCTGGTTTTTTTTTTTTTTTTTATTCAAGAGATTATAGGTAAATGCACGAGTTGTCCTGGTACCTAAGCAGGTCTACACAATGTGACTTAAGTTCAATTGACAATCTATGGGGATTTTGACATATCTTTCTTATTTATGTGACCTTGGTTTTGATGTAGATATACACCCAAAGAGTATGCAATTTTAGGTGAATAAACTATTTCAATGATTAAGCTACTCAGTTTAATAAGGGTGCTAAATGTATTGTTTATAACAAAAGTTACTGGTTGGTACCATTTACGTCTGCAAAGAGCTAAACAGTTTACAGAAACGTTCACCTCCTTGACTCACTTTAGCGGAATAATAGGGATTATTAGACCCATTTTGTAAATCTGGATTTCAAGGATCAGCACAATTCATTGATTCATGACTGAGGTTAAAAGAAAACCAAGATGCAGTCCAAGGCTTATATCACAGTTCTTGATTTTTCAGTGTCTGAAAATATACTCATTGCATAAGGTACATAAACTTATGTGGCCACCTGTTAAGAAGTAGCTTTTAAAATGGAATTTGAAAGTAATTACAACAAGAGGACAAAAGATCCTGATGTGCCTTCAGAATCCTGAAAGCAAGAAATCATTCCCTCCACAAGACATTTTATGTACTATGCATGAACCATTTTCTGAGGAAAAATACCAAGATTTTGGCAATTTTGAGATGGTGGATTCTGCCCCTGAATGCCTCCTTTATTCCAAATGGTCCCATTCAGTGAACAGAATCAGTCAAACTGCTTGGTTTCTTAGGAACAAACCAGTAAACTAAAATGGAATCTTTCAAACTGATGTTTCAATGAATACTAGCTCCAGGAAAGATGTCTCCAGGTATTTCAAGAACAAATTGTACAGGGTCAAACAATTTGGGAGAAGGATGTAAATAGATCCCATTTTGGGAGATGTAAATAACATTAGTTCTGAAGAAAAGAAATCTGTTAAGTATTTTCCTAGTGTTTCTTAAACTTACTAGAATACACATCCACATACATATGTATAAGAATATATTTTAATTATTAATTATATATTTATTAATACATAATAACTTGAGGAAGCAAGTTTGGGAAATTTTGGAAAAAGATTATTTTCTTTACCAATTGTTTTAGCTTTTCATTATCATAGCATTTTATAGGATTTATGAATTCTACTATGTTATGAGATTTTTAAATATTACTGTGCAACAATTAAATCAGACATTTTAAATGTAAATGAGGTTCAGAGTACAACAGAAAATCTCTTTTTTAATGTACACAATTATGCTTATATGAGGTTATTCTACTCTCCCAAAGAAACTTCAGGGTGTGAATTTGCTCACTTAAGTCCTCAGCCTGGCAGTCTAGTTCGCTACCATCTGGCCCCATCTGCCCCCTCAATTTCTTCCTTCCTTCCTCCCTCTCTCCCTCTTTCCTTCTTCCTCCCTCCCTTCCTTCCTTCAACATAGTTGAACTCAACACCACCAATCAACTGGGTATAATGGATATCTATAGACTACTTCATCCAAAATCAGCAGAATACACATATTTTTTTCTCAAGCTCACATGGAACATTCACCAAGATAGACCACATTCTGGGCCATAAGACATACTTTAAATTGAAAAGATTAGAAAGCATACAATGTCTGCTCTCAGATTTTATTTCTTTATTACATGAACATATTTTGGAATAATAGCTCTCCTTCTTTTGGTGGGATCTGAATTCTCTTAAAGCTACTTCTCCTGGGGGTCCTTGTGTCCACTAGACTCTCAAGTATCAGATGGCAGGTCCAAAAGCAGCCCCAGGTCACTGCTAAGTTAAGACTCAGAAGCAGAGCTATACAGCACCTCCCAAGGGCAGCTCTTTCCTTGCTCGTTTTCCAGAGGATGCTGACTCATGGTGTTCCATGCTCTGTGCCCTGGCTTTTGTTCTTTGGTCTGTGACTCAGCTCCTCCATGGTTTCTCCACGTTTAGCTTCATTTCTCTCAACTGTGACCTGTGTTCCTGGTTTTATCTCTGGTTTCCAAGTAGAGTTTTTTTTTTTTTTAAGTTTTCCATTATTCTGCTCCTGACTTATTGCTGATATGTGTTTCATGGTTTGCCCTCTGTCCTTGGCCATGAGTCTGACTAAGTGGAAATTGCTGATCAAGGGCTGGTGGCTATCACCTTGAGCATGCTGACTCTTACGGCCCTGGCACAACAATGACCTCATTTGTGCTGTTACAATAGTGTGATTTCTCTTTTCTGAATTATGACTGCACATGTGCCCTGTACTCTTTCCTTGCTATTTATTATACCGTACTTTCTCTGGTGAACAAGGCCTTTACAGTGCAAAAAATTAGACTAGGTTTAAGATATTCCAAAGAATATGGATTATACTGAAATAGAACTCAAATCTGCAAATACTGTTAGTTTCAATGAATTCTGGACTCCTCCAAAGGGTTCCTGGATTCTTTATTAAATTACATAAAAAGTCATTCATAGTTTCTGCCCTAGGTCTCCCTAGTTGCAAGGGGGCAGATTAGAAGAGGTCAGAAGATAGGAGATGAATATTTATCATTAGAAAGTAGAAAATGCTGGCATTAGAAAATGGTTACATAAACCAAGGTTTGGTAGGGTGATGAGGATGATAAGAGACCCATAAATGCAAATGAGAAAGGACACACCTCCCCTCATTTACATTCTTTCTTTTTGCTCTCAATATTATACATTTTTGATGATAAAAATGGGATAACTACACTTATGTGAGAAATAAAGCATAAATGATTGTCATGTCTACACAAATGTTTCTATTTTGTTTCATGTGCTGCATAAGTTATGTAATGATAGAGGGAGAAAGGAAAGACAGATGATTTATTAATGAGCTAATTCACATTAAAAACTATCCAAGGAAATCATGAGTACCTTTGTGTTTCTTTAACATAAGTAGTAGTGGAGATAGATCTGCACAGGGAAAGAAAACAGAAAACTAAATGGTGAAGAGAAAGTTGTGATTGCTCTAAGCTCTGTCACCACCAATCCTGTCCCTTGATCACCTCTCACCCCCCACCCTCCTCTTCCTGATGCTCTGGCAGGAAAGAACCTGTGGCTTGTAGGGATATATCCCAAACTGGATTCCTTAGGCATAGTGTACAGAGCTTTTGAACAGAGAAAAATAATAGAGGCACTTGTGATTGCTGATTTCTCAAAGTCTAAGGTAATAAAAAAGAGCAGGACCTCTGGTTCACAATATATAAGATGTGGCATAGTTTACATGCCAGACTGTAGTGGAACCAGACAAGAGTAAAAACATATATACTCCTTCTTATAGAAGTGATTTGAACAAGAATGGAAATAGATCATGCCCTCCTACTTAGTATATTTTATCCCTAAAATAGGTTTTCAATCTTTCTAGTTTCTACCATTTCTAGACTTTTGTACAGTGGACAAAATGTGAGTCATGATGGCCTAATGTATAACGTTTCATTTTGCAAAAACATTTATATAGTATAATGGCTTTCAGACGTTGAGTGATCCTAGTGGACTGTGTTCTCAGAATATCTGCATCTTTCTTCTGGTCATAAGCCCTGACAAGTCCATTCTGCCTTGCCTCTCAACCTCCTGTGGGTCTCTTGTCCACAGGTCATACAGACCTTGCCCAAATAGTCTAGGGGTTGCCATATGTTCCTTGTAAGGCCAACTAGAGTGATTTTTTTTTTCCAGTTAACATATCAACATGTAAAGAGAAACTATCTTTTTCATTTAGGAGGATGTGAAACTGGGTTGCTGGCAAGCATGTTTCCAGCTAGATGGGGAGGACCTGCCTACAGAAAGAAACCAATAAAAACCAGAGTAAGGAGGTGGAAGCTGAAAAGAGTCTCAGTTTCTGCATGTCCCCCTTCCATCTCATGAGTTATATCAGTGGTATTCCCAGCTACAGGAGCTGTGAATTCCTCTTTTAAGCTTGTGATAATTTGCATAGGACTTTCATTACTTGCAACAAAAAGAGTCTGAATATAATGTGTGATGCTAAATTTAAGACAACATAGAGCTCAGCTCACATCACCACATTTGTGTGTGGGAGTGAGGGGGTGGGGATGTAAGGAATAACCTCTGGGCATGCCCCAACACGGACTTAAATACCACACATTTGTGCATGCACTTTCAGGTTTGCGCCCCTCTATAAACGGGGCTTGAGACACGTTTATCTTTATGCCCCAGGGACCCCAGGGCCCAACATCTCCTGGCACAGGATCAGTGTTCAGTTAATGCTTCATAAGTAAAATGAATCAAGGAATGAAAAAAGAAAGATTCCTGCAACTACAGTCTGGTGTGATGACATTGGCTTTGTGGAAAGAGTAGATTTGAGGTACATTTTGCAATGAAACTCACTGTCTCTTCTGTTAAAATAAATCTTTTGTAGGTGTGGGTGGGGAGGCTGATAATTTACTTGTGACTTGATTCAGTCCAACAACATTCAAGTGAAGCGTATGGCTTTAAGGTCAGTCAAGTGCATTTTATTTTGAAATTGTCTTAATTGTACTTAATATGGTTTTATGAGGATTAAGGAAAAAATACATAGATTGCTTATTGCCTGGCACATAGTTAAGTACTCAAGAAAT
The DNA here is from genome assembly GCF_951394435.1 of Stenella coeruleoalba. Lineage (NCBI taxonomy): Eukaryota > Metazoa > Chordata > Mammalia > Artiodactyla > Delphinidae > Stenella > Stenella coeruleoalba. The sequence continues at coordinate 128,304,552 of NC_137150.1, read as the reverse complement.
GGAAGCTATAATTGGAAAAACAAACCTATGATACAAAACAAACAATACACAAAAAGTCATGGAGTTTGCTCCATTGACAAGTTGCTAATCAATCATCAAAGTTCATAATTGTACAGGTCTTGCCTCCTTAAAATATGGGATTGCACCCAACAGAAGGTGGGCCCTACCAAATACTCCTCTACCTCCTGCTCTTCTCTATGTTTGTATACAGTTGCCTCTGTTTCCAAATTCCTGAGCTTGAAGTGTGTATGTGACACAAGCAAGGTGGCTGGCTGTGTTGGAGACACAATGACAGCCATATTGTATAGCCTATTTACTTTCCTCCATTTAATGGTCGACTCCGATCCTAATAGTATCTATGAGCTGGGGGCAACAAAATTTCTTTAGAATTGGGTCAGCAACTATAATTTACTTCTCTTTCTTCTCCTCCTGTGACTTCTGTGATGAGTAAGCCCTGAGCACTCTTGCTTTCTGATTTCTGGATGAGCTCAGCCAATAGGAGTTTCCAATGAGGAATCTAAAGATGGTAGAAGAGAGCATGGGATGCCGATTCCCTCAGCCATCTTCCTGCTGGGAAGCAGGAAAATACTGTTTTCTCACTTTTACTTCAGGCCACCAGTTTCTAGGCAAGCAGTCACTTCTATACCTATGATGGAAGCTACAGCTTTCTGGGTTCTGAAAACTGCGTCCTTACTTCCTACTTCAGTTCTAGCTCCTCATTTTTCTTGCTTGGGGTGTTTCAGTGTTCTTTTTTTATTTCTTTTAACCCTGCCCACTGTTTGTAAGGAGTCACTTCATTTAACTTTTCCCAGTGACCCTGTTGGAGTTTACCATTTGTTTCCTGGAACTCTGGCTGATATAGAGCTTATTGCCTGCCAACACGTTTTACTTAGGGAAATGATCTCCTTTAATTATCACATCAGTACCCTTTAGTGATACATGCTATCTAGGTAAAACGATAAAGAAATTTAAACTCAGGGAGTTTTATTAACTGGTGCAAAGGCACCTATCTAACAGATGGGAGAGCCTGAATTCAAAGTCAAGTCTTTGGGATCTTAGTACAGAGTACCCGACACTGTCTTTTCTTCAGCAGCTACAAGTGCTTCTACCAGTTCAGGAAAATTCAGGAGTTGTATGTGCTTCTGTCCAATGCATCTGAGAGAAGATCTAATTTAGTACAACAACTCTATTTATAAAGGTCTTAAGAAACATATACAGTTCAAGTTTCTGAACACACACATCCAGCATTACCTAAATGTTCATTTTATTATGTCTTATATCTGATTCTTAATTGTTAAGAATTCTTAATTGCACTGGAATAATTGTTAGAATAAATGTAATTGACTCACATCAAAGTGCATTTATCCACAGATCTTTACAAACATTCATGTGTTGCATAAGTGTAATTCTACACTTTATTTCTAAAAACTTGAATCAACTGTGACCCCACATTATTTTTTCACTTGCACATCTGAATATCTAAGTGCCTCCCCCTCAAATTACAGTCAAATTTGTCAGTCTCAATTCTAAATTTGACAAAAATGTATTATTTTCCCCAGTCCTCCATTTTCCCAAAAGACTTCAGTCCAACTGGCCCCCATCAAGAATGAAATTTACATAGTCAATCCCTTTGGCCTTTGTCTGATAAAGTTAAGCATAGTAACTTTGATGACTATTTCTCAAATACCATTATTTTATTCCACATAACAGATACTTGAACTTATCCCTTTCTTTCTGAAATTTTTCTGTTAATAAATCATCATTTTCTCTCATTTCCTTGTGGTCTCAAACTATCCAGCCCATCAATAAGAATTTCTGTCAGTGGATTCTCTGACAATAATAATCAAAGCACAAATTTGCCACCTCCTCTACCAGAGTTATACATGTTGAATTTCTGAAGGGAAAAATTCAACTTTTATTAGACTGTCTACCACCCCAGTAATTATTTAAATTGAGTAATAGATTGTCCTGATAGTGGTCATTTCAGTCAGGAAGGTCCTGGTGGTATCCCCAATCTTTGAACCCCCAAAGACAAAGTTAATTTCTATTCTCAGGTCACTAACAAAGCAATGTGCAATTTCAAAACCAATCAAGACACAATTCTATGAGGAAGACTTATTTTTCATCAGAGGGAGAAAACAATTTTAGATTTTTGTTGAGAGGCTGAAGGACAGCATGCAATGAATGGGTGATGGAAAGGAAAGAACAATCAATATGGAACCAAAGGCTCAGGTTAGGTCCTGGAACCATCTCAAACTTATATGCTTGATTGTTTTCCCTAAGTCTCTGTTTTTGTTTCTCATCTGAATGATATAGATAATAAGGAGAGAAGAAGGTATTTATCTTCTCCAGTTCATTGGTGAAAAGACAGAATGTTTGGCAAAGATGTGGAGAAAAAAGAATCTTCGTACATTGTTGATGGGAGTGTAAACTGGTGCAGCCACTGTGGAAAACAGCATGGAGGGTCCTCAAAAAAGTAAAAATAGAACTACCATATGGTCCAGTAATATCACTTCTGGGAATATATCCAAAGAAAGTGAAAACACTCATTCAAAAAGATACATATGTCTCAATGTTCATAGCAGTATTATTTACCATAACCAGTAATCTAAGTGTCTATCAACAGATGAATGGATAAAGAAAATGTGGTATATATACATATATACAATGCAATACTACTCAGCCATAAAAGAATGAAATTCTGCCACTTGAAACAATGTGGAAGGACCCAGAGAGTGTTATGCTTAGTGAAGTAAGTCAGACAGAGAAAAACAAATACTCCATGTTATCACTTATATGTGGAATCTAAAAAATAAAATGAATGTGTATAAAATAACAGAAACAGACTCATATATATAGAGAACAAATGAGTGGTTACCAGTGAGGAAAGGGAAGGGGGAAGGGCATGATAGGGGTATGGGATTAAGAGATACAAACTACCATGCATAAGATAGATAAGCAACAAGGATATATTATACAGCAAAGGGAAATATAGCCACTGAGTTATAATAACACTAAACAAAGTATAATCTATAAAAATATTGGTCTTGCTTTAATTTTAAAGCAATTGCTTATACTCTCAAATTACACTACATGACAGCTACCACATAATGGCATGTGAAAATGCTGAAGTAAGATTAATTTTTTTTTTCTGTTTAATGGAATGAGTAAGCATGATCTAACCTAATTTTCTAACTTCTGGTGGTTTGGTTAAATAATTATCTAACACAACAGGAATACCCAATTCCTATTTGGGGGAAAACTAGTATTGTACCAGTAGAATAATTTCCCCAAAATGTATCATCCTGTCAGCTTTTAAAAATTTCCTTCTTGTTTGTTAATTGCACACCATATTCATATTCATTTTCTTCCTTAGTATCATAACCCTAGTATTATTCCAGGCAATGGACTCATTTCTCAACATTCTCTGTTATGTAAGGCTATGTCACTGAGTGCTTGTCAGTGACAAGCACTCAGTGACATATAAGATGTAAGCAAAAATTGAATCCAAGAAGTCAGAGTAGCTTGGCTCAGGTACCCTTGTTTTGGAGTGGTTAGAAGTCATGACTCACTCAACATTTCTCCTAAAGACTTTGAGCTGTGTAGGAATAAAGACACGTCTTAAAGTGATGTTCAGTAAATGATTGCTCACTTTCTGACTGATCAACTAATGTCGGTGTGATTAGAAGTAGGGGGAAAGCAAGAACTAGTTAGATACAATTTATTCATTATCTGGAAGTTCAGTTAAGGAATAAATGGAACATTGCTTAATTTAAGCAAGTCTGGGTCTGTTGGGAGACAATTCTCCATGGGTCCCTTATATTTCTGCATGTCTTGCAAACAGAGACGCTGATGATCTTTTCGTCATCCCAGGTGACCTTTTCAAAGATGTCTGTAGAGCAAATAGCCTTACAAGATAGAGAGAGCTTCTCTCTCTGGAGCAGAAGGCAGATTTGCTTACTGTTCAGTTTAATATGGGCAATGTTTTCCTCTGGAGCAATGGTCGAACAGTTTGCCTGCAGCTCGTTATAAAAAAAATGGGGTTTCATAAGTAAAGGGTTGCTCACCTATGGTGCAAAATTACTGTGTGTGCAGCATCCACATGGGAAAGTGTGAAGCCCATCCTCCTTTCTGTGCCTTGAGTAATGAAGGTTTTTCTCTTTGATCTATGAGTCTGGTGTCTTTTGACCATCTCCATGAAATTTCAGCAGGCTAACAATCTGTTAGTTGCTAGTCAGGTGAATTCTTATACCTTTCATTCTTGACAAAGCCTTCCCAGTTTCATCTGGTAGAAGAATGTGTTAGGTTTATGACGAGGGAGACAGAGAAAGTGATGCAGTGTCAGTTATGAGCTCCGTTCACATTCTATACCTGGCAACCAATGCCTTGAGTGAACACAGGTTCTGTGATCACTCAGGGATCCCAAAGGTATCCTCAAAGCCAATACTGTTCATGAGGATAGTGGCAGTTGCATTGTGTTGACCAACTCCAGTAAAAAAACAACTCCTGCTAGAAATAAAATTTATCTGTAGAATCTTCCCACACTTTTATTTAGCAACTTTTCTGGGACTGCAACATTAGCTCCCCACTGGACTCTGGAGATTTATTGCATCCCATCAGTGTCATGTCCATTAATGGCATGACACACGAGTTCTGGAACATCCATTCAGCAAATATGTGCCTGGTAAGTGAACATTCCCTGTCTGGGTTCCCTCTTCCCCCAAATCCCACATTGTTCTCTGACCCTCATTTCCAAAAAAACTTTAAAAATATCTGACCTTGTGAACCAATTCTTTCTTTCTTAGAAAACTGATCACCTCTAAAGAATTAGGACGGAATGAACAAGATTTGAGACAAGCAGGAGAATCTCAGCATTAAAGACTCAAAGTTTGAGAACAGACATAACTGGTATAAAAATGTGAATATGTGACTTTTCTCATCCAGGGCACACTGCCTTGGAGGAAGGCAATCAAAGGACAATTGTATAACATGAGAACAATTTTAGAGGTTTTGCCTTAAAAATATCTACACAAAAGGAGGCTGGGCCAAGGACTCATTCTCCCAGAGCCCCTTGATCATGCATATATTCTTGACATGGTCAAGGTCTTCTTGCTCTCCCATCAGCTTCATTTTCAATTTGCTAGACTGTGACCTCTTTCAGTGGTACCACAACTGCTGTTTTTGCTTATCAGCCTTATATTAATAAGGGCTTATTTCCCTAAGAATATTACATCTTACACTGCCTCTCTTAAGAAATCTGGCACAGATTTTCCTGGGGCTATATGGGAGGACATTTGGATAGTGCTATACAGTGCCACACTCAAAAACAGGGGAGAATATACTATGGTCCACAACCTAGGAAGAATTTTTACCTGTGAACTTGAACTTCATTAACTGAAATGAGAAGAATTCCATTTTTTTTCATTAGTAGACATATATTATCAAAAAATATACTCAATTATTACTGTATTTTGAATTTCATCAATAAAAACTTTATGGACATTTGTTTTCTCTCTTGTTGAATAAGTAATTTATATAATATTTTTGTTTCTTGGTCCTTGAAGCCAAAACTATATACTATCTGGCCATTTACAGAAAATGTTTGCCCACGCTGCTCCGATATAGATTCCAGGTGGAACTGGAATCTTGCTGCCTGATTCTCTTCTACTTGGGAGTGAGGTCACTGCCTTCCATATAGTCCTGCTCCAAGCTGAATTGTTGGGAACAGATACAGGTTGTGTTTAATGTAAACAGAACACACAGGTAAGAAATTTTACTCTGCTTCTTTAAACACAATTTTTCACCTAAAAATATTTTCTTCATCAGCCATTGCCACCATGGTATCATAGGAGAGTTGTTGATGTTTCCTGGGCTTCAGTTGCCTTACCTGTTCAAGGCCATAGTGATAAACAGGCCAGGTGGTCTGGATCCTCTCAGCATCCATAAATATATTCATCAGCTAATCTGGGTTCTAAGAATAGGTAGTTAAAATAACATAATCCAATATATTGAACTATCATATCACTATTTAAAAAATATCATTGGGGCTTCCCTGGTGGTTCAGTGGTTGAGAGTCTGCCTGCCAATGCAGGGGACATGGGTTCGTGCCCCGGTCCAGGAAGATCCCACATGCCACGGAGCGGCTAGGCCCGTGAGCCATGACCGCTGAGCCTGCGCATCCGGAGTCTGTGCTCTGCAACGGGAGAGGCCACAACAGTGAGAGGCCCACGTACTGCAAAAAAAATAAATAAAATAAAAAATATCATTGAAATATGAAAATATTTTGACATATAATTTTTTTTCTCCAGAACAATTCTTTAAGTGATATAGTGATATAGAAACACTCTTAAATACTGTGGGTAAAAGAAGGTGAGTTTGGTCCATTTTTATTAAAACTATTCTAACATTTACTTAAACATTTCAAAATGCCCAAACATAGGAGTTTGGAAGATGCAGACTTGTATATGTTATTCTTTCCAGGAAGTTAAATAAAATTATAAAGACTGGAAACATAGCAGCTGTTTTAAAGGAATGGCTTGCTAATGGTTTGTCCTAAGTTTCCTGGCATTAAGAATATGATATGGTTTAATCCTTCTGTGATGGCATTGAAAGGACAAACGAAGCACAATTTACGTCAGGGGAAGGATTTTTGAGGGCAACAAAGACTTGTTTAACCTGCTTCTCTGTTACTGTCGTAATTTCCCACAGCTGGATCTTTTACTGTCAATAAAAAAACACTCATTCCCAAAGCAGGTATCTTTTCTGTCTTCATGAACTCCAATTAGTCTCTCTTTATTTTCCCTTACATTTGGTACTACTAGGGCAGGCTGGTACTGTTCTCTGAAATATTCTTGCTACATTTAAATTTTTTTCTTGGCAAACTGGCTTTTATCATAAGTTATAGTCACTCAGTTCTAAAAAGAAGAGACAGTGTACTGTCTTTCCCATCCTGCACCTCTGTCCTGCCCAAAGACCAAATAAATTAACACCAGAAAAGTATTAACTATAAATTATCTAAATTCTGTTACACATAAGATGACAAACTATGGACAAAACTTCTTGCTAAAAAGAGGAAGATGGAATTCTCATTTTTTATTGTTTTTCTTCTGCACTGTGTTTGTTTTCCATTGGTGCAAAACAAGTCAGCATAAATTTAGTGGCTTACAACATCACCAGTTTAATATCTCACAGTTTCTGTAGGTCAGAAATCTGGGCATGGTTTCAATGGTTTCTCTGCTCAGGGCTGCAATCAAGGTGTTGGTTGGGGTTGGAGTCCTCAATAAGTTCACTGGTTGTTGAGTTCTCAATTTTCCTTGTAGGTGTTGGTCAGAAATTACTCTCAACTCTCTGGGTTTCTCCAAGTTTCTTGACACATGGCCATTTCAGGCAGCAACCATGCATCAAATCTTTCTTATGCTTTGAATCTCTGACTACTTTTCTTTCTGCAATCAATCAGGGAAAACTGTTTGCTTTTAACAATATCATGTGATTAAATCAGGCCACCTTGGTAATCCTTTATCTTAAAATTTAATGATTTGTGTCCTTAATTACATCTGCAAAATCTCATTGCAGCAGCATGTAGATTGGAGTTTGATTGAATAACTGGTAGACTGTGTGTGTATATCAAGGGCCTGAAACTGTGGAGGGTCATCTTAGGGTTCTGCCTACCACATGTACTATTACACATGCACATAGTACATAATAAGTGATATTTAGAGAGAGTAAAGAAATTGAGAGACTAAAGAATGTTACAGAGCAAAAATAATGGGAAAACCCCCAAAAACTAAACCCAAACTTCTGTCATTAGTCCTTGGTTTGGCAAGTGTGGGGAAATTTTCAGTGATAACCTCTTTGGAAAAATACCTGACTTGGAGGAGAATGTTTCTAAGAATGTCATGCTAACTGGGAAAGTGCCATGTGTAACTCTGATTAGGGAGTTTTTTTGTGGGTCAATGTAATTGAGGCTCCCAACCATTTTCGCCAGTCTTGACAGGGTTCTTCTCAATGCTTAAAATAGCATAGTCAACTGTTGGAGAAAAGATGGATTTTCTGCCTTTAACAGTTTGGCTGTTGTTAATTTCTACAAAAGGTATAGTTTTCTGTCACAGTGCATACATTATATCAGGGAATGAAGTTGTAAGTGCTTAGTCTTGTTGGGGAGTCCTAGGTTCCACCAGCTCAGCATCTTTCCAATATCCCCTTTATATGCCTGAGCTCTTTCCTCGCTTACTTTGTGATTCTTATCCCATTCTTACACTTAGGTTTCTTCTTAAACATCTCTTCCAAGAGATGCCTCCCCTTATTCCCTCATTTGATAATTGTTAATCATCTTGCTAATTGCGTTTACTTGCTTTGTCACCATTTCCCCTCTAGAACGTAAGCTTCCTGACAGCAGGACCTTATCTGTCTCATTGTCTGCTGTATCCCAGTGCATCTTCCCAGTCCTCTACCCCATACTTGGCACTACAAAGGACCACCATTCTGGAGACTCTCAAAAGAAGGTGTTTTCAGAATGGCTTTCCCCTGGCAACATCAGGGGACATTTAGGACAAATTAATCTCCTAAATGAACTATTGCAAACTTACCACTTTTCTGAGAACTTTGAAGGAATGGCTTCCAATAAAATAAAATGCAGACCCATGAGAGAAATTTTGTGCATCAAATGTGAATTTGTGACACCCTTAAGTTAGCTTTCTGAAATTGAATCCTTTCTTGGGTCTTTGAATGAGGCTGATTTTCTGCTTCAATCTAATTCTTGAGCTTTCGACTAGTATAAACGTGTTCTTGGATAACATCTCCACATGAATGACCCTCCAACATCTCTAAAGCAACACATTGAAAATTGAAGTCATTCCCTCCTGCAAAGATCTTCCTCTCTGTATACCATCTCAATTAAAGGAAACACCACTGCTCAGTTTGCCATAGAAGAAGCTACCAGTCATCCTAGACCCCGTGCCCTCATTCAGCCTACACTCCCAGTCCACTGTCAAAGCCTGTCAATTATTCCAATGCTCATTGGCTCTAAATTACCTTCAGAATAAAGTTCAACCTGCTCAGCACATAAAGTGCTGCTCCCTACCTACCTCTCCAAGATTGAACTATTTGTAATTCCTCAAATACACTCTTATTCTTCTGGGCTCTGTTCACGCTATTATCACCACATGCAATGACTACTCTCTCCCTCACATGCCTAGCTCTCTCCTACTTATTCTTCTACTTATCCTTCAAAATCAAAATCAACTGTTACCTCCCCTCCTCTGGTCCCTACCACTAAATGGGTTCAGTCCCTTTTCTATGCTTCTGTAGTTCCCTGTACATATATTTCTTTTATATCATTTTTTTATGCTTACTGAGATGTGTTGTTTGGCTGTTTTGCTTCCTCCGAAGAGAATAAAACTTGAGGTTAGGAATTTCGTGTTGTTCATCACTGTGTTCCTAGCTTCATGAATAGTACCATTTCTTGAATGAATGTGTGAGTGAATTAAATAGGTGAATATTGAGAGTGCATGATGAGTGACTGTTGAAATTGCAGGTCAGTTGTTCAGGATGCTATAAATATTTCCTTATGTTATGGAGGTAAAAAAAAAAAAAGACCTTGTAGTCAAGATGTTCAAATAAAACACAGTGAAACAGAATTGCATTCCCAATGGTATATAGTCATTAAACTTTTTAGGTTTCTTAGTTTTCTATTTGTTTATCCAAATGAATATTCCTTTTTCTTTAACTATGGAGAGTAACATGGTTTTCTTCATTTTGTAAAGGAGACCAATCATTTATAGTACAGGGAGAGTCCTTTTTGACTTTGAAGATGATACGGAATGGAAAGCATGTAGGTTGTCCCAAATTCCACAGGTGTGTGCCACGTGAGCCTCCGTTGATATGGTTATGAAGTGTGGCTTCACAAGTCTGTATCCACAGTACCTTAATATTGAGAAATATAAACACATGTTATTAATTTAAGTAGCTTTCCATTTTGGCTTTAGAGGTAGTTAGACAAATTTCACTATCTACTCACCATCTACTCATTTCTACTCATTTGATCAATTCAGACAACCAGGATCTACTTCTTTGACCTGAGTTAATAAGCTTGGTAGTCTACATTGATCAGATTAACTGGAAATCACTTAATCCTTATTTCAATTTATTTTGCATAAAAATGGCAATAGAAAGCACAAGTAAAACAAATCTTTACATAATTAACAAAATAGGCCTTCATTAATTATTTATGAATTCTTGGCAGAGGAAGTGTCTTAGTCCTGTCGGACTGCTATAACAAAATATCATAGACTGGGTGGCTTATAAATAACCGAAATTTATTTCTCACAGTTTTGGAGACTGGAAGTTTGAGATCAGGTTTCAGCATGATTGGGTTAGGGCCCTCTTCTGGGTTGCAGATTTCTCATTATATTCTCACATGGTAGGAAGGGGGCAGCTCTGTGAGATCTCTTTCATAAGGGCACTAATTCCACTAATGAGGGAATTCCACATTCATGACTTAATCACCTCCCAAAGACCCCACCTATTATACTATCACTTTGGTGGGTTAGGATTTCAAGGTATGAATTTTGGGGAGATACAAACATTCAGACTGTAGAGGTAAGCAACGAATCTGAAGTTAAGAAAGCTTGTAAATCAATCCCCTATCCATCTTTTATTAGACAACAACAAAGGACTATATTAAATATGTGATCTATGTGTTCTGATTTTGATAATAATAGTTTCAAATGAAAACACACATTTTCATGATGATTCATATAAAGAAGAAATACAGATTGGTTGTGTTTCCACCTGCATTTCTTCATAAGGGAAAAAAAGACCATGTAAAAACTATAATCATGGGAAGCCTTTTATATAGGTAGAGTCTTTTTGGCTTATGTATATAGATTTGTAAAGTCATAAATGTTTTGATGAACTTGAGGTTTCTTGGGAGCCTCAGACTTTTTTTAAGGCAATTTAAAATTACATCTTATATTGGGCTTAAAGAGGTCTAATAAATAGGACTCTTATAACCTACATAAATTGTGAACCAATTAAAATAACAAATGATTCAAAAGATGTAGACCTCTAAAAATGTCCTCAGTTCTCAGTTCCTTTCATTCTTTTTTTCTTTATTCTGTTCTGTGGCAGTGATTTCCATCACTCTACACACTACTATATATAAAGTATAAAACCAACAAGGACCTACTGTATAGCACAGGGAACTACTCTCAATATTTTGTAATAACTTATAAGGGAAAAGAATCTGAAAAAGAATATTTACATATATATATATATATATATATATATATATATATATATATATATATATACACATACATAGAACTGAATCACTGTTCTGTACACCTGAAACTAACATGACATTGTAAATCAACTATACTTAATAGTTGATTAAGTATAGTTAATAGTATAGTTAATAATCAATAAAAAATCCAATAAAAGTAAAAACTTAAAAAAAATTAAAAACACAATGTACATACCTTAATTAAAAAATAGTTTATTGCTAAAAAATGCCAAAACAATTATAATTCTAACATCAAAGATCACTGATCACAGATCACTATAACAATTATAACAATAATGAAAACGTTTGAAATAACACAAGAATTACCAAAATGTGACAAAGAGATATGAGGTGAGCAGATGTTGTTGGAAAAATGGCACTGATAATCTTGCTTGACACAGGGTTGCTGGGAATTTTCAATGTGTAAAAGTAAGCAGTATCTGTGCAGCATAATAAAGTGAAATTCAATAAAAAGAAAATAAAACAAAACAAAAAACCCACAAAAGACGTTGACCAAATTTTATCCTTTTGTTAAACTACTAAATCTGTTTTTGTAGAATGTGATGGCCAATAACAGCAGGACTGGAAAATCCCAAGCTTCCTCAACTGGGACAAGATCCTCTAAAACATGGAGCAAAAATGCACAGATGAGAGTGCATGCTTCTTGCAGGCCTTATACTTACAGGATGGACAGTTCAGGAAGAGCCTGAGAAACTTGTGTCTAGTTTCACCTTCCAAATTCAATAGTCAGATTAAGCACGATGCTCCCTTGAGGGCTGAATGAGGGCATAGCAGAGACACTTGGCTGATATGCACATCAGTGGGGCATACTTCACGTGGAAGGAGTGGAGTAGTAGTCAATCATTTTTAATGTTATATGTTCAGTTAAATTTACTCACTAATTATATCATGATACATAAAATAAAATTGGTTGTCTTAATACTTTGTTTCGGGCCATGTTGAATTTCTCTGTGTTCAGCAGCCATGGCCCATGGGCCCAGCCGCTCCGCGTCGCATGGGATCCTCCCAGACTGGGGCACGAATCCATGTCCCCTGCATCGGCAGGTGGACCCTCAACCACTGCACCACCAGGGAAGCCCTTTCTCTGTGTTCTGATGGCAATGAAGCACTGATGATTTCTGAAATGTATTTCCCAAATCTTCTTCTTTTGCAAACATATTCAATTGAAACAGACTAAACACATTTCCCCAAGTGCCTACCCTAAAACTTATGCCTGAAGGGGATGGTATGATTATCAAAAAATTATCATCTATGACTGTGGGCATGTATTTCAAAAGCTAAGATTATATTTTACACCAAACTTACAGATGGAAACTAAAAGCACAAATATACAGGTATGTTTATATATGCAGATACTTGGTATTCAGTGAGCTAAATATTCAAATATTTGTCAAATTTTTCCAGGTTTTGTCTGTGTGTGTGTCATGAGAACATGACCATTTGTATCACATGCCTGAAAAGAATAATTATTTTGACAACTGAAATTTTCATCCTCACCAACATTCTATGTGCATTTTATCAAGATTTAGTAAATTGAATAGTGTCCAATAGACACTACTGGATTTTAAAAATTAAATATATAAGGAATTGCACTACATGTATAACATCTAAGTCTCCTTCTTCAGTGTGTTCTCTGATTGTAGATTTAGAAACCAGGAGATTTGAAGATGGAAGGTTACCAGTGAGTAGTTCATAAGGACCAGAGGTTCATCACCAAGTTAACTTGAATTAATTAGAAAAATGCTTTTGTTAGTTTTAAAAAGGGATTTTAAAGATTAAACTAACATGTAGCCACACCATTTCATTAATATGACTTGTCCTATTGAATTTCTACTGAATAAATAATTCTAAGATTGATGTTTTAGCTTAAATATGTTTTAGCCACCTCTGTAATAAACTTTCATGAATTGACCTCTCCAGGTACATTTTATTTCCTGGGTGCACAGGAAATATATATATATATATATATATATATATATATATATATATATATATATATATATATATATATATATATATATAAAAGAATCTGAATGAAAACAGTTGCAGACTGCATTTCAAAATGAAGCACTGTCCTTAATTTCTTTTATCCTTTGCCACTACCCACATAGCTTTCATTATTTAAAGGGCACAGAAAAAACTACTGCTTATATGAATTAGCAGTAAACTTTTTTTTTTAAGCAATACATGTTTAATCAGAAACAGAGGCTAATTCTTTTACAGGCTTGTGTTGTGGTCTACTGACTTCCTGAAGAGGCATGAATCAAACCACTAAGCCACATCATAAAATACTTTATTTGCTTTGAGGTATCAGTTATTATTATTATGAGTGAAATGCACTCAGAAAAACATACATGTTAAAAGGCAACTTCATCTTATGTTCCCTGAGTGTGAATTTCTGGTTGTCCTATAGAACAATGAGCTTCTAGAGGCTGAGTTTATGCAGTGTAACAACAAAAATTAGACATCTAAGTCAAGCTCACTAGTAGAAAAGTTAAGTAATTGGACACCTGGGAGTACTATTCTAGGGTGTCTTCTTTTTAACTATTATTTGAACTTGAATTCATAGTCTGAATACATGGTAACTAGGATTGAAGTAGTGCAGAAAAAGCCCTTGATTTGCCTCTAAAAAATAAAGCAAGGGGACTCTGGGTCATCAGAATTTGTAATCTGCTACCTATATCCAGTTTCAATGTGTAAACAAAGTAATGGATCCTGCCTATTCTATGTTGTTTATGTTGTTGTATATATACATAATGTCTACTCTTCCTCTGGTTGAAGAGGTGGGAAAGCTATTAACTATATTTCCCAGACCTCCTTGCAGCTGGGGTTTGGAAGCAATACAGATTCACCAAACTGCCTGACTCGCTTGAGATTTGGAAGGTGTATATAAGGCAGAAGCCATTCTCCTGCAGCTTGTAGCTATTGCTGCTAGCCAGCAAACTCACAGATATAGGAAGTCTTTTAATTTCAGTTTTCCAGTGTTCATTCTGCAGCTCCCAGTGTGCGCAGAAGCAGAGACAGAGATGGCAGCTTTTTTTTTTGGGGGGGGGGGCCTCGCCATGCAGCATGTGGGATCTTAGTTCCCCAATCAGGGACCGATCCTGTGCCCTCTGCAGTGGAAGTGTGGAGTTTTAACCACTGGATCTCCAGGGAAGTCCCAAAGATGGTGGCATAGTGATCATGCCTTCCAATCTTGGAATCACGGCTGCCAATAGCCATTCCCCAGCTTCTTGGATGTGGAGAAGACACTGGAGCAATGTCATTTGTGCTTCCTCCTTCCAGCACAGCTCCAGTGGCAGCTTTAGTGGGTTCATTTTGATTGTTCCTGAAGTCATTCCAGGATTCCAAGCCTAGAATCTGTTTCTTGAGCCTTTCTGACAATTTTGTAAGCACAAGATTCCCTATTTTAAATCTGTCCCAGTTTAAAACACTTAGGGTAGTTTCTTTGTCCTGCACAGAATTCCTCCTATTGCATTAGGTAAGCAAATAAAGAAGTGAATGTTTGGAATATAAAGTTCTATTTCACTTTTAATAGTGCTCAATAGTATTTCTTTAAAGTTATACCTGCACTTCCTTCTTCACTAAATAATGAAATACTTGTATGCCTAAATCCCAATTTACAATCCAATAAATAAGAGAGTAAATTTTCGCAGTAAAATATATTTGTTCCTAACAATATACAATAAGGGTTAATTTATATTTGACTATTTAAGATATAAATCACTGATGTCTTTAAAATAGCCTTAAAAAGCAGATACAAAATTTCAGGTCCCAGGTATATTGTGGTGAGAGAAAGATGCAGCTGTGCTTAAAAAAAAATAGAATAATACTCAATGAATATAATAAGAGCAGTGCAGTGTTGTGTTTTTTCCTGCCTGGATAGTCAAAGAGTTTATAAAGTCTGGGTGAGCAGACAGTTCTATAGACATAAGTTCTCCATGGAAAACTCCTTGGATCCTGTTCAAGACCAGTGCTGTCTGAGCTCCATTTAAGTGATGGCTCAAAGCAATAGCCAGCCGTGGATAAAGTACTGGATTGGACACCAAGAACCCAGACTAACTCAAGGAAAGTCTCATGAGGATCACTGGCCCTAAAATAAATTGAATATTCTTTGTCTTCTGGTTTGGTTTCCATGGTAATTTGTGTTTCGGGGGGAAGCCTGTCTCTTCCTGGCCAAATTATTTGTACAGTTCAGTCGGATCAGCCATTTAGAGAGTTCAGCTGACTGGATGGTTTGTCTTTCTGGCTGGCACAAAGTGCTGGTAGGATTGGCTGGGTGAAAAGTATTGTTATGTCTGAGTCAGTGCACTTTCTGGTGATGCTGGGCAAATTTTGCTCACTGTTGGTCGATGGGAAGAGATGGCATGAGCAAAGAAAATTGAGTGGATAGGTCATGGGTGAATTTGAATATTTCTTAGTCCAAATTCCTTGCAGTTATTTAATGATAAGCTTGTAATCTTTCTTGTCCTCCCTACCCCCGCCACCCCTGAGAGCAGGCAAATGATTAACCAGATTGGTATGGATGCCTTCATCATGTTTACGTTGCTTTCATAGAAGTGGAGAAAGGACAGACAATAATAAGATTTTCTTTACTGAAAAAGTGGTTTATGATGCATTTCTAGGATATTTCAAGTCAATTCAGTTTAGTTTACAAAAATATATTGTACACAAAATCAGTGCAGCTTAAAGGGACCGACATGGGGCATTAGTACAGGCACTACAGGTGTCTCTACCCTTAGGGTCTGGAGTGGTGGTTCTCAATTGTGGCTGTGTGGTAGGATCATTTGAGAAGTTTTTAAAAAATACTCCTTCCTGGGCTCCCCTGCAGACCACTTAAATCAGAATATCTGTGGGATTGAGCTCAGGTGCTAGTGTGCTTTTAAAGTTCTTCAAGTGTTACTAATATGTAATCAGAGTTAGAACTATGTTTAGTGGAATAGAAATACAACATGTGACGAATGCTGAAATTTATGGCTTAAATTAGGTTGGTATCGAGCTTTTTAGCACACTAACATTATTTTTTTCTTGAGACCATCTTTTACAAACACACAGCATCTATTAGTCCTCACACAAAGTCCCCTTTAGAATTTGTCACCATGGCAATTTGCACTCATCCTTCCGTAATACATGTAATCACATGTGACATTACAAGTCATTATCTGTGTTCCTCGGTAGTATGGAAACACAGTGGGAGTAAAGATTGTGTTGCTCTATTACCTAACACAGTGCTAGGAACATAGTAGATGGTCAACAACTATTTTTTAATTGAATGAATAAATTATTTTTCTAAGTAAGTTACTAAGTAATGATTTTGCTAAGTAAGTTACTGCACTCATGTAGTCTATTATTTATTACTAATGAGGTTCTCACCTATATTCTAGGTCATGAATCTGTCCTGAAGATGTTATCAAGAGCATAAGAAACAGATCTTCTATGAAAGTTCAGACTTAGAACTAGTACTTAAAGTTACTTTTGTGCGTTATCCTTCAGGCAGGCTGGCCTCTCTCCCACAACGGGGAAACTAAGAAAGTTTTTGTGTCTGGAGTTTTGTTTTTTGCTATTTGATTTTCATTGAAAATTTTAAAATTATTCCTTTTCATTTTTCCAATACCATAGTGGAAAATATTACCACAATTATATGCCAAGTCAAAGTGTCTTCTTAATGAAACTTTAATTTCTCCATTATCAAACTGCCTTTCTCATTCTCCTTTTGGCACTATTCTAAAATTTGATTTGTGCTAAAAACTCATTTCTTTCTCGTTGGTTACTAGGAGACAGCATTCTGTGAGCTGTGTGCCTCTTCATAGCTGAAGGCAAAAAGCTAGCTAACTCAGAAGCAGGAAATAATTAGCAAATTCACACATTATCCTTCTGTTTAGACTACAAATCCAAAGGCTTCATGTTAACAGGATACTTTGTCTTTTGATCGAAGGGGTTCCCATTTAAAAAAAAATGTAGTTAGAATTTGGCTCAATGTTCAAAATATCAAACTCCCCAAATCCTACAATCGGTTTAAAAAAAAAACAAATAAACATCTCTGTTGAAGACAGAGTAGACTATTAGCTAAAGAAACAATGTGTTTGAATTTTAAACAGAAGATAATCATTTCCAGGCACAAATACACACACACACACACATATGTACATATATACGACAATAGAAATATTAGATCCATGACAACTAATAATACATATGCAGATGTGTAACTGGCTAAAAATAAGGAAAATCAAATTTATTAGAGACAGACATGTATATGCAAGCAGGCTTGATATGTGTGCGGCTTTGCCAAGTTGAAAACTGTTTAATAATAGTATATATTCTATTAATTCAAAAAGTCTCCCAAAATGGAGGTCACTATGATCGACTGTATAGACACCTGCTCTGGAAACAGAGGGAGTCAAAACAGGACTGGCATCCAGGGAGCCCATGAGTGGCCTACGACTCACTGTGAAATCAAAGATGAAGGTGATATTTCAAGGGGAAGGAGAAAACATTCTCTAACGTAAAAAAAACAGTCACTTTTCACTGCATACCTCCCCAGTATATAGTCTTTAAGGAAGACAACAAAATTGAAATTCTTAGTTGCTAACACTACTTAAATGTTTCTAATATATTATGAAGGAATGGATTATCTAGAAAATTCCCCCCATAGAATTCTATGATTTCTTAAGCATATTTCCTATTATAAGACAGTTTGGCATACTGGGGAAGAACCCAGACTCTGGAGCTGGAGTGCCCAGGTTCAAGTCCTTCTTCTGGCTTTGAAACTATAATCAGACCTCACTTTTTAAGGCTTTAGCCTCCCCATCTGTAAAATGAGGATAATGAGGGTTTTTCTGAGGACTGAATTAATATTTACAAAGACTCAGAAGAGTTGGGCATATAGTAAGGACAGTATGTGTATTTTATTAGATAAACCAATGATTGGAGGTTCATAATATATACCTCCCTGACTCAGAGAAACATCTGAAAATCCTCTTGATTTTGGACAGAGCCAGCCTGTGGTCGGGCCAGGGCAGTTCAGAGAGCACAGAGATGCCTTTCATACTTTCCCAGAAGAAATATTTCCTGGAAGCAAGAATTACATGGTTTGCTCTGTAGCGTGACATCAATAAAAAGCTAAGCCTTGATAAGGAGCATCCATAACTGTGGCAAATGGAAAGATGGAAGGAATAAGGCACTTTCAAAAATGCCTTAGAACATCCTATTCCTGTGCTCTTTCTTGCTGCCTACTCCTTACCTGCTCAGGTTCACCCTCTGTGAAAATTTTCCTATTCACCCCTCCCTTACAGATGGAGCCAGCCCCTCTCTGCCTCTGACCCCACAGCAGTCTGAAGTTCATCTCTCTGAAAGCCAGACTCATCACATGGCATCAGGGTCATCTGGTATCAGGAGATGTGAACTCAAAACAACCCCTCTTCTGAGCCCTGGTTTTTTCCCTCTCCAACTTCCTGAATAGTTATTCCAAGCCTTCACCAATCCTAGTTCCCTGCCATCTCTGTTTCTGCTTTCACCAGAAAATAAAGGCTTGATTGTCCTTAACTTAATGGCTCCTCTTCCTCACACTCAACTGTACTTGTCCCTTTGTGAACACTATCTGAGCAAAGACGTTTTATCACTATCCCTGTTAATACCACCCTTTGGTGTTCTACCTCATATTTCTTGGTACCGTCACTGTCTTGGGGAACTTGTTCCAAAAATGATGCCTTCTTTTCTGTATCTTCTACTTCTTATTCCCCATTGATGTTGTCTTTAGTTTTGATAAAGATTTCTTTTTTCACCTTCTAAGGAAATGGTTCCTAGACTCAGTTTCCCCATCTAGCTACTGTCCAGATGTCTCTATACCTTCTCTTCTACTGACATTATTTACTATTGTACTTTGGCCTCACACCCACCATTCTGCTGACATCTTTCTAGAAACCCTCATCAATGCCCTCCTAGGTGTTATATTCGATGGGAAATTTTGTTTCTCTTCTTCCCTGACCTTATTTATGATATTAGTCTTGTTTACCACTTTCTTCTCCAACTTTTATTTTTATGTGAATTGTTTTCTACTTCTCTGGTCTTCTCAGTGTTCTTTGGAGCTTTATTTTTATTTGTCCATACCTTACATGTTAGGATTTTCCAGCCCTTTGTTCTTAGTCCTCTTTTCATGTTATTCCACAAGGGTAATTTTATCCCCTTCCATACTCTTGTCTACATTCAGTTGCTCATAACTCTCAAATTTCTTTCTCTAACTAGCTCCCTCAGTTGAGCTCCAAAGGAAAACATTTTGTTCCTAGCTGGATATCTCCACTGGTTGTCCCATTACTAAACTAATCTTCTCACCTAAAACTTACCCTTCTACCATCTTTTTGTGATCCTAGACATTACCCTCACTAGCCGCCCTCTACCTTACATCCAGCATCCATTCAATACATCATCACAACTCTGTCATAGTATCAACTCATCAACTCGTGTCATCTCTTGCCTCAACTCTTGTATATTTCTCTCTGCTGTTAGTCCCATTCTTCGCTGGTCAGTTCTCCACTTTGTGTCAGATTACCCACAGGATAGAGTAAAACTTATTCAGTTGAACTTCATTAACCTGTGTACATGCAGGATCACACAGTACTCCACACGTAACTCCATAATAACAATGATCTCATCACACTGTAATTGTTTTTCACATGTGTGCTCTCCATTCTACTTTAAGCGACTTGAAGGTCCATGAGCCTTCATCTCTGTTTCCTCAGCTTTGGCCAGAAACACAACTAGGTGAGAGGAAAACTGGTGGAGTCATTTGTAATATTTTAGAGATGGCAGGGACTTCTTTGGGAGGAAGGGGAAAAAGAAAACAACTCAGAAAAATTTGTTGTGTAGAAGGTCAAAGAGTGATTTCTCCCACATCATTTCTTCCATAGTGCAAGGCTGGTGCAGGGAGGAAAGCCTAACACATAAGGGAGATTCAAACCATGGTGTAGGGGAAGAATTAGAAGCTACAATTTTTCTTTATCAGAAAAATAAGGACTGTAGTGGTCATAGTTCTGTGGGTGGCTGTTGTGTGTGAGTGGGTGTGTTGATAAATCCAGGTTGTAGAAATATGTTAAACTCAACAAAACCATTTCTAATGTAAGATATGAGGATCAGGGAAAGGAAAGGAGGTCAAATGAATACCATGATAGAGTGTCATCTCAGGAATGCTAAGAGAGCATAAAAACTTAATTAATTACACCTATCATGTTCTAGGGTATTATTAGATATAATGGAGATACAATGTGAGCAAAACTAACAAGCAAATCAAAACAATCAACAATAACAATAACAACAAGAAAACATTGCCTTTACATTCATGGTACTTGAAATCTAGTGGGGGAAGACTGAAATCAATTAAAAATCATATTAAAGAATGAAACATTACTTGGATAAATGTTAGGAAAAAGAGTTATGTGGAATTGGGAAAAGAGAAGCAAGGAGGTTGCAGCTGGTTAAAAGAAAACTCCATTACAAAAATAGGTTCCCTGTAAACGAAAGCAAAAGAAATTGAAGAGGTTGAGTGTATCATATTCCTTGTAGGTTTTGGATGAAATTTCCATCAGGTCCATCTTGAATTCTTTCAGCCCCTGTATATGTGGGATGGGAGTTTATTTCATGGCCAATGTTGCTAAGAGTTGCAAGTGATTATTAAGGGGATAAAATATTTTCTGGATCATTTATTGCCTACTGTGTATCATTGACAGTGTATGCTGCTTTAACACATGTAAATAAATATCATCAGAACAAAAAGTCATTGAAGTTAATTAAGGGAGATTTATTTAAATCAAGACCTACATCTTCTGCAAGAGAAGAAATGATGCCATCAAAAACTGGTAAAATCTTGTGTAACTTTCTTCTCTCAGCTTATGAAAGTGTTTCATAGATTATTATTAATTCTAACACTGATAATATATTGATATTGATTGGCAGTGCACACAAAAAGATTCTTATTGAGGAAAAACACAAGCAGAAGATAGGCATTGTGGGACATACATGCTGTCTGAGTTTTGGAATGTTATTTGGCACCTGGAAATGAATATGTAGATAAATCAGATTATGGAAACATTGAGATCAAAAATGTTGAAAATGGATGCACTGAGAAATTATAAAAATATCTAATATTTATTGAATAGTTTTATGTGTTAAGTAGTTTGACAATTTCTTTTTTTGTTGTTGTTCTTTCGGTATGCGGGCCTCTCACCATTGTGGCCTCTCCTGTTGTGGAGCACAGGCTCTGGACGCGCAGGCTCAGTGGCCATGGCTCACAGGCCCAGCTGCTCCGCAGCATGTGGGATCTTCCCGGAACAGAGCATGAACCCATATCCCCTGCATCGGCAGGAAGACTCTCAACCACTGCACCACTAGGGAAGCCCGACAATTTCTTTACATATCAACTTGTACTTTATTTTCATGTCTTGTGCAGTTATCTTCACTCATGATGGTGCATCTAAGAAATTCCACAAATGTTATCACTGCATATTTCAGCTAATATTTGGTAACTGCAAAGGGCACAAACATTCACACATGGAGTTTTACAACTCATACCACTCAAAATTAACTTTTAGTGTAAAATAGGAATATATTAGCAGAAAACTATTAAAGTGAAAATTGGAATAAGCAACACAGGCACAACACCTAATGAAGTATATTAAAAAGATCCAGAAATTCTGACCCTATTTGACCAGTATTGGAAATATGAGAGGGATAACTTCTGGAGATCTAATGTATAGCCTAGTGACTATAGTTATAACAATATATTGTATACTTGAAATTTGCTAAGAGAGTAAATCTTAAGCGTTCCCACCACACACAAAAAATGGTAACTATGTGAGGTGGTGGATATGGTAATGAGCTTGATTGTGGAAAATATTCCACAATGTATACATATATCAAGATATCACATTGGACACCTGGGAAAGCAGTGGAGGAGGAAAGAAACCCATGCACCACTGCAGTAGTGCGGGGCCCATGAAGGGGTGGAGCAGCACCACATAATCCCCTTTACATCTGAAAGAACCTGAATTCAGTGATCTAAGCCACTGGTATTACAAGGTTAAAACAAAGCTGTGTGGCTGACAGGGTCTTGGTGCTCCGGCTGGGTGTAAGGCCAGAGCCTCTGAGGTGAGAGAGCTGAGTACAGGGCACTGTACCACCAGACACCTCCCAGTCCCACATAATATCAATCGGCGTGAGCTCTCCCAGAGATCTCCATTGCAACTCTAAGACCCAGATCCATTCAACGACCAGCAAGCTCCAGTGCTGGACACCCCATGCTAAACAACTAGCAAGACAGGAACACAACCCCACTGATTAGCAGAGAGGCCACCTAAAATCATAATAAGTTCACAGAAGTACAAACCTGCAGCCTGTGAAAAGGAGATCACAAATGCAGTAATGTAAGCAATGAGAAGACACAAAAACACACAGCAGATGAAGGTGCAGGGTAAAACCCCACCAGACCAAACAAATGAAGAGGAAATAGGCAGTCTGCCTGAAAAACAATTCAGAGTAATGATAGTAAAGATGATCCAAATCTTAGAAATAGAATGGAGAAAATACAAGAAATATTTAACAAGGAACTAGAAGAACTAAAGAGCAAACAAACAATGATGAACAATAAAATAAATAAAATTAAAAATTCTCTAGAAGGAATCAATAGCAGAATAACTGAGGCAGAAAAACAGATAGTGTCCTGGAAGGTAAAATAGTGGAAATAACTACCACAGAGCAGAATAAGGAAAAAAGAATGAAAAGAATTGAGGACAGTCTCAGAGACCTCTGGGACAACATTAAACACACCAACATTCAAATTCTAGGGGTTGCAGAAGAAGAAGAGAAAAAGAAAGAGTCTGAGAAAATATTTGAATATATTATAGTTGAAACATTCCTAAATATTGGAAAAGAAATAGTCGATCAAGTCCAGGAAGCACAGAGAGTTCCATCCAGAATAAATACAAGGAGAAACATGCCAAGACACATATTAATCAAAGTATCAAAAATTAAATACAAAGAAAAAATATTAAAAGCAACAAGGGAAAAAAACCAAATAACATACAAGGGAATCCCCATAAAGTTAACAGCTGATCTTTCAGCAGAAACTCTGCAAGCCAGAAGGGAGTGGCAGGACACATTTAAAGTGATGAAAAGGAAAAACCTACAATCAAGATTACTCTACCCAGCAAGGATCTCATTCAGATTCCATGGAGGAGTTAAAATCGTTACAGACAAGCAAAAGTTAAGAGAATTCAGCACCATCAAACCAGATTTACAACAAATGCTTAAGGAAATTCTCTAGGCAGGAAACACAAGAGAAGGAAAAGACCTAAAATAACAAGCCCAAAACAATTAAGAAAATGGTAATAGGAACATACATATCAATAATTACCTTAAATATAAATGGATTAAATGCTCTAAGTGGAAGACACAGACACACTGAATGGATGCAAAAATAAGACCCATATATATGTTGTCTGCAAGAGACCCACTTCAGACCTAGAGACACATACAGACTGAAGGTGAGGGGATGGAAAAAGTTATTCCTTGCAATTGGAAATCAAAGAAAGCTGGAGTAGTAATTCTCATATCAGACAAAATAGACTTTAAAATAAAGACTATTACAAGAGACAAACAAGGACAGTAAATAATGATCAAGGGTAATACAAGAAGAAGATATAACAATTGTAAATATTTATGGAACAAATATAGGAGCACCTCAATACATAAGCCAAATGGTAACAGCCATAAAAGGGGAAATCGACAGTAACACAATAATTGTAGGGACCACACTTACACCAATGGACAGATCATCCAAAATGAAAATAAATAAGGAAACACAAGCTTTAAATGATATATTAAGCAAGATGGACTTAATTGATATTTATAGGACATTCCATCCAAAAACAACAGAATACAGTTTCTTCTCAACTGCTGATGGAACATTCTCCAGGATAGACAGTATCTTGGGTCACAAATCAAACCTTGGTAAATTTAAGAAAATTGAAATAGTATCAAGTATCTTTTCCAATCACAAAGGCTAGATATCAATTACAGTAAAAAATCTGAAAAAAATACAAACACTAAACAATACACTACTAAATAAACAGGGCTAAACAATATACTACTAAATAACCAAGAGATCACTGAAGAAATCAAAGAGGAAATCAAAAAATACCTAGAAACAAATGACAATCAAAACATGATGACACAAAATTATGGAAGGCAGAAAAAGCTGATCTAAGAGGGAAGTTTACAGCAATACAAACCTACCTCAAGAAACAAGAAACACCTCAAATAAACAACCTAATCTTACATCTAAAGCAATTAGAGAAAGAAGAACAAAAGTAATCCAAGGTTAGCAAAAGGAAAGAAATCACAAAGATCAGATCAGAAATAAATGAAAAGAAAATGAAGGAAATGATAGCAAAGATCAATAAAACTAAAAGCTGGTTCTTTGAGAAGATAAACCAAATTGATAAACCATTAGCCAGATTCATCAAGAAAAAGGAGAAGATTCAAATCAATAGAATTAGAAATGAAAAAGGAGAAGTGACAACTGACACTGCAGATATACAAAGGGACATTAGAGATTACTACAAGCAACTATATGCCAATAAAATGGACAATCTGGAAGAAATTGACAAACTCTTTGAAAATCACAACCTTATGAGACTGAACCAGGAAGAAATAGAAAATATAAATAGACCAATCACAACAACTGAAACTGAAGTTGTGTTTAAAAATCTTCCAAAAAGCAAAAGCCCAGGACCAGATGGCTTCATAGGTGAATTCTATCAAATATTTAGAGAAGAGCTAACACCTATTCTTCTCAAATTCTTCCAAAATATAACAGAGGGAGGAACACTCCCAAACTCATTCTACGAGGCCACCATCACTCTGATATCAAAAACAGACACATATGTCTCAAAATTACAGATCAATATCACTGATGAACATTGATGTAAAAATCCTCAACAAAATCCTAGCAAACAGAATCCAACAACACATTAAAAGGATCATACACCATGATCAAGTGGGGTTTATCACAGGAATGCAAGGGTTCTTCAATATATGCAAATCAATCAATGTGATAAACCATATTAACAAATTGAAGGAGAGAAACCATATGATCTTCTCAATAGATGCAGATAAAGCTTTCAACAAAATTCAAACCCATTTATAATAAAAACCCTCCAGAGGTAGGCATAGAGGACACTTACCACAACATAATAAAGACCATATATGACAAACCTACAGCCAACATCGTTCTCAGTGGTGAAAAACTGAAACCGTTTCCACTAAGATCAGGAACAAGACAAGGTTGCCTACTCTCACCACTATTATTCAACATAGTTTTGGAAGTTTTAGCCACAGTAATCAGAGAAGAAAAGGAAATAAAAGGAATCCAAATCAGAAAAGAAGAAGTAAAGCTGTCACTGTTTGCAGATGACATGATACTATACATAGAGAATCCTAAAGATGCTACCAGAAAACTACTAGAGCTAATCAATGAATTTGGTAAAGTAATAGGATATAAAATTAATGCACAGAAATCTCTTGCATTCCTATACAGTAATGATGAAGAATCTGAAAGTGAAATTAAGGAAACAATCCCATTTACCACTGCAACAAAAAGAATAAAATACCTAGAAATAAACCTACCTAAGGAGACAAAAGACCTGTATGCAGAAAATTATAAGACACTGATGAAAGAAATTAAAGATGATACAAACAGATGGAGAGAGGTACCATGGTCTTGGATTGGAAGTGTCAACATTGTGAAAAGGACTATATTACCCAAAGCAATCTACAGATTCAATGCAATCCCAACAAACTACCAATGGCATTTTTTCACAGAACTAGAACAAAAAAAATCACAATTTGTATGGAAATACAAAAGACCCCAAATAGCCAAGGCAATCTTGAGAAAGAAAAATGGAGCCTGAGGAATCAGGCTCCTGGACTTCAGACTATACTACAAAGCTACAGTAATCAAGACAGTATGGTACTGGCACAAAATCAGAAATATAGATAAATGGAACAGGATAGAAAGCCCAGAGATAAACCCACACACATATGGTCACCTTATCTTTGATAAAGAAGGCAAGAATATACAATGGAGAAAAGACAGTGTCTTCATAAGCGGCACTGGGAAAACTGGACGGCTACATGTAAAAGAATGATATTAGGACACTCCCTAACACCATACACAAAAGTAATCTCAAAATGCATTAAAGGCCTAAGTGTAAGGCCAGACACTGTAAAACTATTAGAGGAAAACATAGTCAGAACACTCTGACATAAATCACAGCAAAATCCTTTTTAACCCACCTCCTAGAGAAATGGAAATAAAAACAAAAATAAACAAATGGGACCTAATGAAACTTAAAAGCTTTTGCATAGCAAAGGAAACCATAAAAAAGATGGAAAGGCAACCCTCAGAATGGGAGAAAATATTTGCAAATGAAGCAACTGACAAAGGATTAATCTCCAACATTTACAAGCAGCTCATGAAGGTCAGTATCAAAAACACAAACAACCCAATCCAAAAATGGGAGAAGACCTAAATAGACATTCCTCTAAAGAAGATATACAGATTGCCAACAAACACATGAAAGGATGCTCACCATCACTAGTCATTAGGGAAATGCAAATCAAAATTACTATGGGGTATCAGCTAACACTGGTCAGAATGGCCATCATCAAAATATCTGCAAACAATAAATGCTGGAGAGGGTGTGGAGAAAAGGGAACCCTCTTGCACTGTTAGTGCGAATGTAAGTTTTACAGCAACTATGGAGAACAGTATGGAGTTTCCTCAGAAAACTAAAAATAGAACTACCATACAACCCAGCAATCCCACTCCTGGGCATATACCCTGAGAAAACCATAATTCAAAAAGAGTCATGTACCACAATGTTCTTTGCAGCTCTATTTACAATAGCCAGGACATGGAAACAACCAAAGTGTCCATCAACAGGTGAATGGATAAAGAAGATGTGACACATATATACAATGGAATATTACTCAGTCATAAAGGAAATGAAATTGAGTTATTTGTAGTGAGGTGGATGGACCTAGAGTCTGTCATACAGAGTGAAGTAAGTCAGAAACGGAAAAACAAATGCTGTATGCCAACACATATATATGGAATCTAAAAAAAAAAAAAAAAAAATTGTTCTGAGGAACCTAGGGGCAGGACAGGAAGAGAGACACAGATGTAGAAATGGACTTGAGGACGCGGGGAAGGGGAAGGTTAATCTGTGACGATGTAAGAGAGTGGCATGGACTTATATATACTACCAAACATAAAATCAATAGCTAGTGGGAAACAGCCACATAGCACAGGGAGATCAGCTCGGTGCTTTGTGTCCACCTAGAGGGATGGGATAGGGAGGGTTGGAGGCAGACACAGGAGGGAGGGGATATGCAGATATATGTATACGTATAGCTGATTCATTTTGTTATACAGTAGAAACTAACACACCATTGTAAAGCAGTTGTATTCCAATAAATATGTTAAAAAAAAAAGGAAAACAAAAGAAAAATGCTAACACGTGGTGAATGTATAATAACCAACTATATAGTATAGGGAAAACAGAAGACTTTTCACTTCCTAAATTAAATATTGTTTAAAAGTTTAATAGAAACCATTTGTGACCAAAATTTTAAATAAAAATAAAATTTGAAAGAAAAAGAAAACACAGAAAACAAATAAATCACATTTTACACCTTAAATATATACATGTTTTCTTTGTCAATCATATCTCAATAAAGCTGGAAAATAAATAATAAAAATCCTGGAAATTTGGAAGAATCTATGCATATTAGTTAGCATGATGGATGGTTACTTTATTCAAATGGTCCTCAGGGAAAGAATCAGCAGTTCAATCCATCAGCATTGCAAGTTTTCGTGAGATCCAGCATGGCAAAAGATAAAGAATGCACACTGCTTAATTTTGTGTTGGAATAGGCCTTATTTTCTATGAAGGAACTATTTCTTAGCTGGATGAATGCTAGGTTAATCAAACACAGAAAACCTTGTTTAACTGTGAACACAAAGGGAAAGTTAGTGAAAATGTCTCTAAATTTCCATTCTCTCTTCAGGATAAAATGTGGAGTTAGTATTTTTCTTCCATTTGAATTCACTGGTGACATAACACTCATGGTCTTCCCACCTCCACTTAAGAAAAAAAAAAACAACCAAAAAACCCTCTATTCTTGTCAATGTGCTTCTCAGCCAGGAAAAATGACATTAGGAAAAACACATTGTACAGAAAGGGCAAAAATGGAAGTCTCAAAGTGAAATATTCTTCATGAAAAAAAATAGTTCTTTTATATCTGTTTGGTAATAAAAATACCACCCAGTGTTAAAAACATTTTATATTTAATTTTACTCACCACTGCTTTTTAAGAGAGTTGATAATACCAATTTCCTTGATGGATAGACTAAACTACAAATTATTGCTACCTGGATTTAGGAAATTTACTCCCTATTTTATGAATACATTTTTCGATATTGAAAAAGAAAAAAGAAAAAGAGGAATAGGTCAATTTTTTCCTCCAGTAAATATGTGTCTTTCTTTGCTTCTTAAATGAAAAAGTATTTTATAACATTGCCAATCATTTTTCACCTATGATATCTGACTTTTGTCCATGAATTTGCCAAGTGTCTAACGTATGCTAATACATGGAATTCATTCTATTTATCTTCTCCAAATAATTAAGAGACACTTCAGGAGGAATCAAATCTGTGTTTCCTCCATTTTTTTTCTGCTCTGATAAGAAAAAAAAAAAATCCAAAAACCCTTACTAAAGACAGTTGTAACTAAACCATTGGTGCTGTTATTCTGGTGCTTATTAAAGTGAAACTCGGTTTCCAGGCTACTCTTAAGTATTTTAAATTCCAGATTGGAGACGGGTACATATTTCTAATGATTTGTTTAGTCTGGTAATTATCAACCCTTAACATGGGCTGAACCAGCTCTCTCTGTGATTGGCGCTCTTATTATCTGTTACATTGTTATTAAGCATACATTTTCTTATAGGAAATGCTAGGGCAAGTTACCCTGGGCTTTTGAATTTGAATGTCTGCTCAACAGTTTAGTCATGTGAGCGAATTTGAGGTTTCTTGGCAGAAGCCAGATTTTCATCTGTTTCCTCCCTTTTTCAGAGTGGGTGATGTAGCTGAGTTCCTGCAGAGAGAAATGGACACTTTGAACATCCCAGAAGCCATCTCCTTTTCTGAAAAAGAGCAAGGCCTTGTTGGATAAACTGTCAATTTGGGGGGCTTCTCTGTTGATATATAGCTCTCTGTGTCTCCAATCATTTGTCTTGAATGCCTAACATCTGTGATGGAGTCTATGGGCCCCAACTCTTGGTGCCTCAATTCAACCTAACAGCCATAAATATCTACCCTGGGCAAGGTACCCTTCTAAAAGCAACAGAAAGATAAGACTCTGACCTCAGTTAGATTACTGTTGAGGGAGAATAGGGTGGGGAAAAACTCATTGCAAAAATCTATGATAATAGATCTCCATCTACTCAGTACCATCTGCTAAGTGGAATATGAGGAGAAGTGTGAGGGAGGAATTTGACACTGGAGAAGGATTTTGACAAAGACAAGGAGAAAGACTTCTAGACACAGCAAACATTTGGTTTTAGTTCTCTATCAATTGACCATAAGTTACATTTCCAGTTCTGCTGTTTACTATTTACGCAGTCATTTAGTTAGACAATGAGTCAAATGTGTGTGCATATGTGGATTAATTCTTACTGCGTGCTGGGGGAAATGAGCCCAACATTCATGAAGCTTGCAGCTTATCAGAGGAGAAAATCCCTGTCTTAAAGGGAAATGCTCAGAGAGTAAAATTTAAGTTGGAAGGTCACCGTTGTGAGGTGAGGTACTGTTTCAAGTATTGAAAGCAATGGACTTGAGATTTGTAGAAATGGACATGGCAAGAAAAGAGCTGTACACACAAGACTAGAAAACTCATGAGAGGGGTGGGCTGGGCTACTGACTTGCTTGCATTATTTGTTCGTTCATTGAACAATGAGGTGTTGATTGTGTATGATGGGTCAGAAATTATTTTGGGCATTGGAGGCAAAGGAACTAGACAAACAATGACTTTTTTTTAAAAGTATCCCCAAACTGAAATGGGAGCCTGAGCCTCCAAAATCAACTCTTAACATAGAGGAAAGAGGAGCATTAGACTTCAAATGGAGATATAGGAATATGTACATACTAAGAAAACTGAGCTGAGTCTTAAAGGACTAGCAGATGTTAAAGAGCTGCACAGGATGAGGGCAGTACTTGGAAAAAAAATCTGTGTGCTGTGAGAGAACATAAATTATTCAGCATATTTTTATGTGTGTTGAGAACTACATATAGGAAGAAGGTTGAGAGCAGCAGGCAAGTGAAAATGCTGTCAGGAAGAAAAAGTGGGGCTAGTGCATGAAGGGTTAATGAGGATGCAACACGTCAGTGTGGGGATGAGACACACAGTAGCAATACCTGATAAGGTATAGTTAAGGCTTGGAGAATGGTTGTATTCTAAGGCAGAAAACTATATGGAGAAAATATCTGAGGTTCAGACCTTAAGTAATATGCACAGATACTGCTGGAGAAGAAAACCAGGAAAAATAGCTGGGAATGGTCAGAAAGCAGAGAGAAGGCAAGAGAAAAGATTTTTAAGACTGTGTCATAGAAACCAAGGTAAAAGACCATTAAGAGAAAGTGTCAAATACATTGAAGGGATCCTGTAGAACAAAAACCAAGAGGTCACCCAATATGGCAGCAATAAAGTCATTGGTGACCTTTACAAGAGCAAACTTGGCATGTTGTTGGAAATAGAAAGCAAACCACAGGGTGTGAATGGGGAAGTAGGTGGAGAGGAAATAGGTGTAATGGGTGTAGAAAATTCATTTGAGAAATTTGGCAGAGCTCTTGCCTGGCAATGAATGGCCAAAGAGAGAGCAGAGTTGATAGCTAAGTGAGGAAGCATGTTGTCATTTACTGTTATACATAAACCATGTGTTTCAGCCCAGATCATCTAATCTCTGTCCCTGAATGTGTATTTGGCATTTCCTCTTCTGAACTACTGCTCAGCTCCCTAAATTATTTTTGCCCCTCCTCTCTTTTTATCCAAAGTGTATTACTCACTCAGTTTAAGATGAGGTCCAGCATGGAGTAAGTGTTCAAAGTACGTATTTAATTGATTGAACAGTTTCTTCTTTGCTTCATTGTGTTTGGATATTCTGCTAATATAAGTCAGTTCCAGGAGACAGAAGAATAAAAAGGATTAAGGGCATATTGGAAAGAAGAAGAATTTCAGATCTCTCACACAGGAGAGACATCAAACCTCATCATATTAAAGGCATAAATGATTTTTTTTCCTGCTAGTTTCTGTGGGAGACACTCAACTAAAAACTGTAATTTTAGGCCAAATCATCCACTGAACAAATAAACAAAGAGAAACAACTCACCCCTCACAACCTACTCAAAGGGAGTAAATTCACATTCTGAGTTATGAATGTCTTAGGATAACACTTTGAAGATTAAGACATGAAAAAAAAAGGTTAAGACATGAAAGATCCAAATTTTCCCTCTATTCCTTCTAAAGAAACATCTAGAACTAAAAAATTAATAAAGTTTCCAACAACAGAAACAAATATTAATTTTGTATTTCCTATATAACAGACATTATGTTAGGAGTTTCATGTATGCTATTTCATTTCCCCCTCACAGCAATCCTGGAAGAAGGGTAATATTAGTATGAATTCAAAGATTAGTAAATTGAAGCTCAGAGGTGTGTAGAAACAGGTCTCAAGTGATCTTTAACACATATTGCTTCCCCATTAGCATTACTATATTGCATAATCATTTTGTCCCAAAGTTTGTATAAAAACTTGATTTTTCCAAAATGACTGCTTACTGTAAGCATTTAAAAACTAAAAACAAAACAAAACAAAAAAACAGATAGCTATTTGTGAGATAATACATTATGAAAAATATTAGAAATACCAACAACAAATAACACAAATACTAATGAAGATGCCACTTATATTTCATTTTATCACATGGTACTACAACTATTTTACAGATCGATCTTTTTCCTACATGGGTTCTCATTCAGTTATATGGAGCTAAGTGCTGGAAAATCCAGAATCTTGCTGGACTGCTCTTAATAAAAAAAATCTGGTTTGGAAGCTAGAAAAGGTTGAACATCACAAAATCTCTTTCTTTTGATTACAACTGGCCAGCCCTGATCATGCAAAACTATCAGAAGAAGACTGAGAATGGAAAATGGGAGCTACATCTTAGAGTGAAAGTTGGCTCTGAGGGTTTAGAATGTAACTCAAGGGTCCCTGGCTCTGGAACTCAGATGTCTAGCATAGCTGGCCAGCTCTGGAAATTTTCAGAGATTTCTGCCTGGTATGTTGGGGCCTGGCTGGCTGGCTTTGGAGAGGCTGTGCTCTGGGTTCTCCTTGGTCCAGAGAACAGTGAGCATATCCAGCTGGCTCCTACATCTGGTCAAGTTGGCAGATGAACTGATTCTACCTTTGGAGGGCAAGGAGTCAGAGAGGCTCATGATCAGCAAATCCAGGAATGAGCAAAAAACTGATAAATTAACTGATGGATTCCACTCACCAGGGGAGAACTGAGTAATGTAAGAGGATTTTGTTTTCACCGCTATGATTCAGGTACTGTTAGATTTTATGTTAATGAGTTTGGTAATTGGGTCTCCTTAAAGAATGAATGGGTTTAAAATCTCATTATATGGATGTGACAAAGCTTCTCTCCTTGACCAAACTCTAGCCAGGCTCCTCTGAGCCCTCTTCTAGAGTAAGCCTCAATCTTGGTCTATAAAAACTACACACCCTGAACATAAATGACTTCATCAACTTTCTATCCCCACATTGAAAGACTTAAACAAACACATAGTTTCTAAAAGCTCAAGGTTGAATCCCTAGGGGGAGCCTAACCCCCCTTAAAGTATCTATCTTAGGAAGCTCAAGGCTGCCAAAATAATCTACTATTTGCTCTAGCCAACACTTAATCATAGGCCTCTGACCACCCTTTCTTCGAGCATTTAATAAAAAGTTGTGAATCCTTCCTCTGTCCCCTTGAGATGTGTGTGTATCTCCTGTAACTCAGGAGTCCTCAAGGAACTGAAAACCATTCATTTAAAATGCAGTCACCAGGAAGGGTGAGGCCTATGTTTCCCAGTCTCTGTAGGAAGACAGAATGCTAGCTTTGACAATTGCCATCTAGCAGAAACAGTTGGCCTAGTTGATATTTACACTGACCAACCACTTGTAGGTTTTCACTTCCCTTACTCTACTGAGCTCCGCACTCACCCCCTCCCTACTCCCTCATTCTCCGTTTAAAACACCCAGTTACCTGTGTACATCAAAGTTGACTTCAGTTCACTCTGAACCCTCTTCCCTATATCAATAGTATATTTTGAATTAAGATCCAACCTTATCATTTTAACAAGTAGCCTGACTATTTATCTTTGACAGACACAAACATTAATCTTTAAAAAAAAATAGCTTTAAAACAACCAAATACCAAAGTCTGTATACTCAGGAAAGTGAATTTAGGAGGAGAGATTTTTGGGGTGATTGTATTATGTAGCCTCTAAGATGGTCCTCAGCATTCTCCACTGTTGTAGTATTCATACCCTTGTGTAATCCCTGCTCACTGAATATGGGCTGGGATATATTGTCTTGCTTCTAACAAATAGAAAATAGAATAAGTGATGGGAAGTCACTTCTGAGATTAGGTTATAAAGGACTGAGTCTTCCACCTCGGAAGCTCTCTTGTTGTCTATTGGATGGCTCACTATGGAGGAAGTCAGCGAGGCAGCCCTGTTGAGAAGCTCCAGAGAGAAAACTCAAAAACAAAATCTCCTGAGTCCTCCTAACTACTATGTGAGTGAACCTAAGAGTGGATTCTCCTTTACTTGAGCCTGGAGACCACTGTAGCTCCAGTCACCACCTTGATTGCATACTTGAGAGACCACCTGGCTAAGTTGTTTCCAGATTTTTGACCGATAGAAACTGAAATAATAAATACATGTTGATTTAAGCCACTAAATTTCAGGAAAATTTGTTATGCAGCAGTAAGTAACTAATACAGTGACCCACATTTACCCAAGTGGTTTACCTAAATTTAGAGTAAACTACCCCTACCCATGCATGCAGATCTTACATTAATGCATTGTTTCTATAGACTATTGTCATATTTAAAGAAGAAATTATCAGGGCTTTGGTTTAGAGCAGAAGTTCCTTAACTCACTTCTGTGGTAATAGGGAAACACATATTTCTAGTTTTATTCCTTCTGGAGAGTTTCCATCAGTTTAAATATGTGCCATGAATATCCATCTTCAAACAAAATTCAAACTTCCTACATTGGGGTCAGAAATTACTTTGGGATTCTTCTTAACCACATTGCAAAATTATTTCCTAAAGTCATGTAACTTTTGACTGAATCCACTTTTAAAATGCCTTGGGTGGTTTATATTAATTCTTCTATTTCACCTGAGATGTCAAGCTCAGATGAGAACGACCACTTCTGTGGGGATTTTCATTCTTCAGTTAATCTATGTATTGAATGTCTTTTCATTGAGCCAGTAGGGCTTGTGGTGGCTGAGTCCATCTTTTTATGTACAGAATTCCCCTATATTTGTCTTATCTCACCCATTTTATCACATCTTAGCCCCAGGGTAGATAACACCTTTGACTAAATTTCATTCAGACCTGACAAAAATATTTAAAATAAAATACATTATTTGCATGAGTCCTTTACATGTAGTTAAAAGTTATTTTGCCTAGAGGTTGATTATTATTAATTTTAGTGGCAACTTCCTCAATAGCCTTCATATTGTGAGAGTATTTTAAAGCTAAGTTTCTTCCCGCCACCACCCAGGGACAAATGCCATTAAATAGTGATCAAAACTCCATTAAATTAGGTAGTCTTAATTAGGTAGTCAAGGGAATGTTAAAGAACCCATTGGTCATTCAATATTAGAACGTAAGAAAAATAACAACAAAAAATTCTTACGTTAATCTGATTATTTGACTTGTCAAAGACTTTACCTACAATACTGCAATAACTTTCTGGAATGGATGCTATTATTGTTAGCATTTCACAGAAGAGGAAACTAAGGCACAGAGATGTTAAGTTACTCTCCCAAGGTCACATCACTAGTAAGTGGTAGAACTGGGGTTTAAACTGAAGTCAGGCTGGCTCCGAAATCTGTATTCTTACCCAGTGTATGATACTGCCTCTCAAAAAAAGGTGTGATTTTCTTTGTGCTCTATAAAAACAGGTGGAACGATAAAGTTGTTCAGAGTAAACAATGTTTGCTTTCTTCTTTTTAAAACCCTGTATTGACTGTAAACAAGACCCTCAGAAACAACCTATGGTCCCTGGCCACAATTTTAGAACTACTTCCCTAAGCTACGCTTCCCTGAAAAGCATAATTTTCTCTACTATTAGGTCAAACCCTATATTGATGCTTGAAAGATGAAAAAGAATATTGTATTTGGTTGTATATATGTATATATATATAATGTGGATCGGGTTGTATATATGTATGCATACTTATGCATATATACATGTGTGTAGATACAGAATATTCACATATATATATATACATGTTTATAGTACAGAATGAAGTTCTAAATTTCTTTTTTGTAAGTTCTCAGTTTCTTTACCAAATCAAAAAGCTAATCCACAATTGTGGTAGGAAAATAATGTTCCTGCTCCCTAAAACGTTCACATCCTAATCTCAACACATGTAACTATGTTCTTTTTCATGGCCAAAGGGACTTTGCAGATGTAATTAGGTTAAGGATCCTGAGATGAGGAAATTACCTTGTATTATTCAGTTAGGCCAGTTATAATCACAAGGATCCTGATAAGGGGGAAGCAGGAGCGTCCGAGTCAGAGACTGGAAGACGTTTCACTGCAGGTTTTGAAGATAGAGGAAGGGATCACGATCCAAGGAAAACAGGGAACTTCCAGAATCTGGAAAAAGAAAGTCAACAGATTCTCCCTTACAGCCTTCAGAAGAAACCAGCCTTACAGACATTTTGCTTTAATTCCAGTGAAACCTATTTTGCACCTCTGACCTCCAGAACTACAAGATAATGAATTTGTGTCGCTGTAAACCATTGTTTGTGGTGATCTGTTATAGCAGCAGTAAAAATCTAATACAACCATCTAAACAGGACATCTAAAATGTCCTCTAGAATTCATCTGGAATGAATTTTCCCATGTTGAAAAACTGAAGAGACCCAAATCTGTCTTGGGTGTCATCCTTGGGGTTCCTTATCTCCTTTATCTTGAAATTAGGCATCATTTTTCTCATGCTTATTTCTTTTTGTCTGAATTAAACTGTGATAGCTACTTGCAGGCAGTTGGTCTTTTAAAATATTCTGTATTTCTACCTTTTCAGTGCACCACGCCCATGTAGAGTATCCTACACAGCAGAATCTTGATGCATACTTGATTTATTGATCACATTTGCTTATCACTATTTTCTGAATTAAGATTCTTGTTAGTAATTTTCTGGAAAAATAATAACCACAATATAAACCAGAATGAAGTTCAAAAAATGATTGCCCTGTTTTTCCTTCTCTATTCCTGTGTTTTGAAACATTTAATTTAAATTTATTTTAATTTTTGTACAGATGATTCTGATACCAGAGCCATTACAGAATGTATGAAATACATGTTGAGAGAAAAATAACATAAAACAGATACTCCTTTTCTCCTGATATTTAAGAAAGAAAAATGGATTTGTTTCTGTCCAAAATTTCTGTGTTCATAAAAAATATTTTTGAAGCCCTCAATGCCTGTTTTCACCTTCCCATTGGCTTGTGCTTTTCTACATATTTCTGAACCCTAACTTCATCCTTTTGCTATATATGCTGTTTATTTAGACAGCCTGAAAAACAGTGTTATCTAAGTTACATCAAAACAGGGTCTGTTATAAGGATATATCTTAAACAAGAACTTTAATGTTCCATTTAAATTTAAACACCTTCCAAAAGATGGCATTCTGATTTTCTAACATCTCTATTCTGGAAAAAGTATTTGTCTCTGAAAAATTAGCTTGTTTCTTTATAATTTATTCAGGGATAGTTCTAACCTGCACAAAACTCTGCTGATATTGAAAATGAGTTGGCATTTTCCTCCACAAAAGTTGAATTACTCATGATATTCTCTACCACACAAATCACACTTATATACACATTTTGCACTTTGAAAGGGAAGGTTTGTCTAAAAATGAGAACTTGTTTTTCACCTTAGCTATCAATGACTTGACAAAATCTCAATTGGATGTTTATAGTGTATTTTTTTTTTATAGTGTATTTTTTTGAATATTGATTTTGCAAATGGTGGTTGTGATCTTCATTTAGAAAAAAGACAGGTCACATAGGGCTTTTTTGGGGACAATCTGGTCACCTGACTTGCCCTCTCTGTACTATTCTCTTTTTCTCAGAGGCTGTGGGTATGCCAGGGTTGGTCTGCTCTGCAACGGGGCTATTCCTAATTGAGAAGAGGGTGGATTGAAAGCCCAGCACAGGGCCTTATGGTACAGATTACAATCCTTGATTGAAAATTTGCAAGGGAAGGCAAGTGAGTTTTAGGGACTGAACACCAAACCCCACCTCATATTCCCAACATCTATTCCAAGATACACAGTGGATGTTATGATGAAAAGTAATCACATGGAATTTGAGAAATCTAAAAATTTACAGTGTACATGCTGGTGAAACACTTGAACCAACTAGAAATACATATTGTCTAGCATTTGTGGAAATTTTGTGCAAAGAATACATGGTGGCCTTTTTGTGGATGATGTTATAAACTGTGCATTGGATATTGCCAGTGTATCCTACTACATGAATAGCTAGGAGCCGGGGAGGAATGTTTCAGCCTGCCCAGAAATGCAAGGAATATTTTCTAGGCCATATGGAAGAAACATACAGTTTAAGCTGTTCGAGGAGAATAATTGGGGCTCCTCCCACTAAGACTGGGGATAAAGTTTCTGGTCCATTTAGACTCAAGAGGCAGAGTGAAGACTGAGAGGCTTCTTCCTTTAGGGCAACAACCTCCAGCCCTGACACCTCTTGCCTCCCAGTGAAATAAAGTGCAGTGATGTCCCGGCTCCTATAGTCTGATTAACAACTGCTCTGCCTACAGGACTGAGAAAGCAAAGGATCAAAGTTAGAGTGAGTGGGAGTTTCGTTGTCACTTCAGGCTAAGAGAGAAACAAGAGAAAGGGGCTCCTGTTCTAGTTCTTTACTTACGACAATTTGTGTGTGTGTTTAGAGGGCCAGAAGTTGGGGCAGGGAGAAGACCTCAAGGATCTTAGATTAGTTATCCTTGATTAAACAATAGAAATAAACTCACACTTTAGTTGAGCAGCCTCAAGAAGACAAGAAACATTGAGAGTGAGCCATTGAATTGAGGACTATGGAATGCTTACAAGTGGGTAAAATAAACCCAACTTTCTATTTTGAAGGCATATGTTATATAATTTATTGGTTTACAGAAACTGCATTTGTGATATTTTAAGTTTTATTTTAATATGTCCTATTATCTATCAATCCATCCATCTACCATCTGTCTATCATCTGCCATTCTCACTAACCAGACAGCCACACAATCAGACTTTTAATCTTAAACAAAATAGAGATGGTTAAGACTTTCTCTTATCATTTGGTTATACAAATAAGAACTATGAAGGCATTTAGAAAAGTTTATCACTCCCTGGGAAATAATGTCACTTTTGGCTTTCTTTCTCAATTTTCAATTACAGGCTAATTGAAATAGAAAATGTGACATCTACAATGTAATTTCAAACCATTTGAGATAATTCAGATAATATTTTTAATATTAGCTTCCTTTATTTTTTCCTGAATTTAAAAATATTATCCAGTCTTCTCTCATTTTTCATGCAAGCACACACTCAGATATGAATATTCGCTGTTTAATACATCAATTGAATTGAACTTATATCTTGCAAAAATTCATTTGTACATTCTATCAAATTTGTACTTTTGTATCATTCTATCATTTGCAAATTCTAT
This sequence comes from Stenella coeruleoalba, assembly GCF_951394435.1. NCBI lineage: Eukaryota > Metazoa > Chordata > Mammalia > Artiodactyla > Delphinidae > Stenella > Stenella coeruleoalba. The sequence continues at coordinate 128,265,124 of NC_137150.1, read as the reverse complement.
CATTCTATAAATGAAGTCAAGAAATATTTATCTAACAATGGAGAAATGAATGATGTTATAGTCAACCTGCAACTCAACTTTTTCCTCTTTTATTTAGATGGCTTAATTCTGCAGAAATAATTTTGGAGAATTTTATTAAAGTGTAGTATTAACCACAAAGGTTTTAAGCAAAACATGTTCCTACCCAGACCACTGCATTGATGAAAGTTTTTTGGCTTAGTGGAGGACCCCACAGAAACCCGAATTGCTTTGGATGTTTTAATTTGCTGCCGTGCGTCAGTGTTTTTAATAATTTTCAGAGTGCTTACACTTTTACTGCAAAAGGATAAAGAACTCATCACACAGATAGTGTTTTGTAGTCCATCTCATCTGTATGTTTTAGAGCATTCTCAGGCAAATTTTTAAATTTATTGGGATTCTAAAACAACTTCTCATTATTATATATGAGATGACCTAGCACCTGCTTTGGGAAGTATGTATGTTTATTTGGTGGTCGATTGAACCAAGTCATGAACAAAACACTGGAGTAAAACTTTAATTTCCTCTTTAGTATCTAGCAGCTGAACTCTCTTGTTGAGTAAAAATCAAAAGGGCTTCACACAGACAAGAACATTATTTAATTTTTTTTTTTTTTTGCTCAACAAGGGAAAAAGATTTTGTTCTAACTTCCATAGTCAAATAGATACATTCTTACTGAAAGAAACAATAAAATATTCTTAAAGAGGATATAGAAATACTGTGAATAAAAAAGATTTTTAAATGATATTACTAACAAAACCAGATAATTTTCACAAAATTAATAATACAAATTCTGATCTCAGAATTAGTTATGCACAAATGCAGTAAGAAGAACTATACTTAAGTCAGATCTCATAAGACCCACTTATAAATTTTCTCAAAAAAATATGGTTCTAGTTTTGTAGACCTAAACGTGCCCCCATATGCACAAAATATAGTGCTCTATATTTTTGCAGTTCTATAATAAAATTTTTAAATAAGTTTTTTTTAAAACTGGACAAAGTCCATGTTTAACATTTAAGGTACTATTTACCATGGGAAAGGAAATAATTAAATCTATTATGGTATAGTACTATTGCTATACATCTTTCAAATAAAATTTCAGATCTTGAATTTATATCTTAGATTTTATACTTTTGATGAACTGTATTTAGAGATAATATGTTAAATATTTCACTGTCTGTAATTTACAAAGTTTCCAGAAGTTGAGAAATAGTTTCTATTCATGCATGTAACTCATGGCCCAGTTTTTAAGGCAAAAACCCAGAGAGTGAGCTAGATAGATTATGTTTTATCTTTAGCAGATGACAGAAAGGACAATGAAATATCAACAGATACACCTTGCAGTGATGGGACTCAGTCCTGCTTTCTGTAGCAAGCAACTTAGAGTGAGCGAAGGCTTGTATAGTGAGCAAAGGTCTGGTAGGTCAGAGTGCAAGTTACCTGGGAGCCTTGGTAATGATGAGAAGCTGCACGCTGCATTATTTTCATAGCTGTCATAGTCTCATGGCTGCAATCCTCCCACAGCCCAGAGTTTAGTGGGCAAGTAGGAGAGCTTACAGTTGACTAAACTGATCTATTTCTTAAAGAAGATGGCTTCTTCCCTAAATGGCTAAACATTTCATTTACATTCTGATTTTAATGTATATCTGATATATTTATGCACCATCTGTCCTCAATTGTTTCAGAAAATCTAATTTTCAGTGGTTTATTCATTTCAGTGTTTTTCCTACTTTAAGATAATGGGATGAAGTCACCTGGGTCTCTTACAGGTGTTCCATAAACTCAGTCAGATGCCTATGCCCAGCCCTCACGTCTTTGAAGTTCTCACTTGCTGGTATCTGTGCACTATGCTCGTGTCTTTCTTTTCCTCACCCCAGTCAGGTCCTGCATTCTGAATCTCTTGACATCCCCCTCTCTTTATCTTCATTCCTGTTTTCCCATTTTAACCCATCATCCTTCTTGCACCTAGCTTTTCCTTTTTGGATAATGTCTTCTGTCTATACATCTTCTATTCTCTTCCCCACTGACTCTAATTTCCCAGAAATTCAGTACCAGCACATGCTGGTGCTATGTCAGAAATCCTTCACCAAGTTTGCAGAAATGAAGACTCCCTGAATTTTATTCTCACTCCCCTCAGCTCAGCCTTTGCTAGTCCTGCTTTTATCCAAATGACCTGTATACCTCAGCCAAATACATTGGCCTTTGTTTGCAAGTCTCAGAGGCAGTTAACTTGCATCCATCTTAAATGAAAGAGGTTCTTTTTTTGTTTGGGTTTTTTTGTTTGTTTGTTTTTGTCTTCTCTCTCTGAAGTCTGTGTTTTTAGTGAGCAATTATTAAAGCTGGACAATCCAGCACCTTGGATTTTTGGCCTCCATGAAAAATTTCAGAAATAGAGGTAGCTACTTATTTTAACTAGTTAATAAAGCTTTCATATTTAGGGAAAATTTGATGTTACAGGAGTCTATAGTGTCTTTTACTTTTGCCTATTTATTTATCTATTTGAAATACAAAATTGGGAGGAAAAATCTGCTCTCACTTCAAGTCAGCAAATTTTGTTTGTCAACCAGTTGTATTGTTACTGGAATAGTGATTATTCTCATTCTTCTTGCTAAGAAACATCCCTCCAGATCAAAGCTTGGCTTGGCAACAGCACATGTTTCTACAAATTGATTGAGGTCAAAGTGTAGACAGTACTTGTCATGGTTGTATGGATCAGGTTTGTGACAGGGTGGAGCTTGACAAATTTAGCAGGTTAGGAAGCAGAGTGGATATAGTAAGTGAGGTAAATCTGTGAGAAAACTGGCAATTATCCAGTAAATATCTTACATAGACACTCACTTGAGCCTAGCTGGTTGTTGTTGGGTTGTTCGTATTCAAGTCAAGAATCAGTAGTTAGAAATGGGCTTGTATCAGTTATTCATGCTATACCAATGTGTACAACAAACAACCACAGGACTGCAGTGATGTATAACAATGAGCACTTATTTTTGCACATACTTTTAGGATTGGCTGGGTGGTTTTGCTGAACTGGGCCAAGCTCAGCTGATCTTGGCTGGGCTCACTCATTTATCTGCAGTCAGTTGGTGGGTCAAATGGGGTTTTGTTGGTTGAAGATGTCAGTTGATACGGTTGGTCTCTGCTTCATGTGGTCTCTCATCCTCCAGCAGGCCTGGGCTTGTTCTCCTGGCAAAGACAGTGTTCCGAGAGAGTGACAGTATATAAAGCTTTTTGAGCCCTGGCTCAGAAGTGTCCCACTGTCACCTTTGCTATGTGCTGTTAATTGGCCAAAACAAGGCCAGTCCTGCTTTAAGTACTAAGGGGATAGACAGCATGATAATTGGGAGGAGCTGAAAAATCACGTTACAATGGGTACAGGTCAAGGGAGGCCATTAATCGGGGTTAATGACACAATATACCACAGTATTCATCCCATAATCAATTACAAAGTAAAAAGTTACTGGGTAAAAATGTTCCCCCCAAATCAAATTGGACTGAAATAAATTAGAAAACAGAACCAAGCACACATCTCTAGAAAATCAGGCAGTGGGACTGTGAGCTGAGTGAGTCCAGAGTCCTTCCACTAGAATAGAACCCTTTAACACATTGCTTGACTGTGACGTGTGACAAAGTGATTTCTGATGCCTTAAGTGTGGTTCATCAGTTACAGCTACGTTAGGTGCTGTGCTTCTCAGTACCAGTTGGAAATTGGTGTTAATACTGACTTTACATGGCTAGGTATTCCGGATCTGAGTCAAACTAAGCTGTTAATCTGAAGGATTTAGATACAAAAGAAAGGGGGGAGGAAAATAGTGACTCTAATTATAAGCAATGTGTTCTTTAAAGCTGAGAAATAGGCTTTTCATGTGTCTTTCTGTTATTCCATTTCAGAAAAAGGAAGCCAGGTGGTTATTACAATCTGTTTTTAAAAAAGGACATAAAAACATTAAGAAGAATTTGTGATGATAGGACAAGGAGAGAATGGTGGGCATGAAGAGTCAATGGGCTTATTCCAGAAAAGTGAACAAAGGACATGTGATACAAACATGTAAAGGAAGTTTTGAAAAAGACAAACACTCATTTCCTCCCTAGGTAAGAATTGAAAGAGATAGGCTCAACCTGCAATAAGGAAAATATAGAGTCAGGGCAAGCTATGTAATTAAAACCAATTGAACAGTATAACATGTAGATAAAGGTAAATTTGCAATCCCTGCCACTAGGGAATGAAAGACTAGATTCAAATGTCTACAGAGATTGTGTAGACAGAGCACAATTTGTGTGTCAGGCAGTTAGTTCATGGGATGACCTCATTTTAAGCAGTTTGATGATTTTTTGTATTTATACTGCGTGAATCTTTTTTACCCTTTAGATGTATCTTAGTAGAGGAAGTTTGTCTTTCCCCAAATAGTCTTGTGGTCAGCTTTATGTTTCTTTAGACAGTTCCTTTCTTCCAAGTTCTCTAGAATATCCAGTGGGTAATATTCTAAAGTTTGCTTATCTAGATTTCCATAAGAGGCTTTTATAAAACAGAAATGAAAGATATCAGAGAGAATATTATTACATCAGAGACTTACTCTTTCTGGTCAGTCATGCAGGAGATAGTTGGATCTGAATTCCAGCTTTCATTTTACAAGCTGTGTGACTAAGGGCAAGTTTCTTTAAGCCTAGGTTTCTCCAATTGTAAAATGGCAATGAAAATAGCAGTATTTTCTTATGTCAAATAGATACCATAGCAGAAGGAGCTACCTGAAATGCTTAAAAATAAGAACAGTAACTATCTCCTGTAATAGGAAGTCCTCAGTCAGGGTTACAGGATCCTTCTGATCCCAGGTTCTCTCCATTGTTCTGCCATCTATAGGGTTTTATTCCTTTGGACATTACAATATTTAAATAATGAAGTTGAGAAGATCATTTTCTGAGTTTCTCCTTTTAAGTGTGTTATAAGCTAAATTGTGTCTCCCTAAACTTCATAGGTTGAAGTCCTAACTCCTAGAACCTCAGAATATAACCTTATTTGGAGATAGGGTCTTTTTTTTTTTTCTGATAGGGTCTTTAAAGAGGTAATTAAGGTTAAATGAGGTCATTGGTGTAGACATAATCCAATATGGCTGGTGTCCTTATAAGAAGAGGAAATTAGGACACAGACACACAGAAGAAAGACCACATGAAGACACAAGAAGACAGCCACCTACAAGCCAAGGAGAGAGGCCTCAGAAGAAATCAATGCTGTTGACACCTTGATCTTGGACTTCTAAGCTCTAGAAATGAAGGAAAATAAAATTCTGTTATTTAAGTCACCTGGTTTGTGGTACTTTGTTATGGTAGGCTTAACAAAGTAAAATAATGCATGAGAGAATATTCCAGAAACCACTTTATTAGACTCTCCCTCACAAATCATTAGCCACAATTGTGTTATGTGTCCATTTCTAATTCACTCACTAGCAAGTTTGGTGAGATTATCATAACTAAATGAATGAAGTCTCATATCTTTGGAAGATAGTGGACACTAGAATAAAAGGTAAGTTTTGTTAGAAAAGAGAAAAATTATAGCAAGAAAGAATCAGCACCCAGCAATGTCTCTATATTATGGGTGGTTGTGAGGATTAGACTAGAAAACCAGTGTGAAACACTTACTATGGTGTCTGACAAATTAAATTAATTATTTTTTTTCTATTATTGTTATTAAGCTTCATTAGCTGGAATTCACAGGATCAAGGCCTTGCAATTCTTTAGAGGAGAATGTATTATTATTTCAATAACACTTGTTTTGGGTAGGAATATATATTATACAACATTCCTTTGTACTGCAAGCAACATTACAGTATGGTTGCAACAGAAGTCTAATAAGAAATTATAATTGTATCAGTAATTTTGTTCTCTCATTTGAAGGAAGAATTACATAATTGTTGATAATTTATTTATATACAAATCTATAACCTTTATTAGAAAATGTTTTTTGCATTGAAATACAAACTTCATAGTGGGTTAAATGGTGATTCATTAAAGATATCTTCATATCTTTTCATATAAAAGACATATTCTAATTCTTTGAACCTGTGAATGTTACCTTATTTGGGGAAAGAGGTCTTTCCAAATGCAATTAAGGTAAGAATCTCGAGATGAGAAGATCATCTTGAATTCTCCAAGTGTTCACTAAATTCAGTGACAAGTGTTGTTGAAAGACACAAAGAGGAGTAGACAGACCCACAGAGGCGTAGACAGACACATGGGAGATGTGAAGACAGAAAGTTATGGCTACAAGCCAAGGAATGCTGACAGTAGCAAGAAGCTAGAAGAGGTAGGGAAGGATTCTTCAGAGCTTCCATAGAGAGTATAGCCCTGCCAACACCTTGATTTCAGACTTCTGGCCTCCAGAGCTGTGAGTGAATACATTTATGCTGTTTTAAGCCACCAGGTTTGTCCCAATTTGTGGCAGCTACCTCAGGAAATGAATGGCAATCCAATGCCTGTTGACTTCAATTATTTTGCCATGTGCAATTTCTGAGCTATTATGGATTTTTAGAAACACTTTTCTGTAAGAAATTTATCTAGGAGAATGCAAATGCTGAAGTCAAGTTGAGATACTATACAAGTATGAATCTGAATGTCTAATTTACCACATTTGTCATCTTCTCCAGGGCTGCCCTTCAAGAGGATGAGATTTTCTTTTAGATGTCAAATGTTTCACAGATAATCACATGCTAAATATACACTTTTATTGTCTGTGAGTGGGAAAGTACATTTTCACCCCAAGATAGTATTTTGTAAACAGTAATATTAACAAAGTTATTTGGCTGTGAGACTCTGCAAGAGTCTAAAGGTCATTGAGCTACTGGAAATGACCCACCCCACCCTTTATTTCTGAGAGAATGAGAAAGAATGAATAAATATTGGGAGATGCTCTTTAAAAGACAATCGCAGCATTATGCTTAAAGAGGAGAATTTCTTCCATTACTGCCTTATTTTTTTTTAACTTCCAGATAAGTTTTGTCTTGTATCATATATAACAACCAAAACTGAAATTCATTAAATAATTGGACAATTCTTATATGCAGTTTCCTGTATCTATGTGCATAACAAGATAAAAGTAATTCTCACCTTGTCACAATAAAACTTACCATTTGGGAAAAACAATAACAACAACTAAACTTTTAAATCAGATTAGGCACATACTGAAAAGTGGCAGACTGAGTATAGTGATTCCTAAGTAGTGAAAGATACCCCAGTTTGGAGATTTACAAAGAAAGGGCAGAAAAAAAAAAGAATGGAAATGTCTAGAATCACTCAGTATTAAATTATATCAAATACATTGTTTTTTGTTTTTTTTTTTTTTGATTTTACATGGCTGGCTTTTGCCTTTGGTCAGTTTAAAACCATTCTAGTGGGGGAAATAGTAGTGTTTTATCATTTGAAATTTGATTTTGCTGTTTCTTTGTATTCATGCCCACGTTCTACAGGCTATGAGCAAAATGTGTTCTTAATCAAGTGCGAAGTTCAACCTAAGAACAGCAATAATAAAGATCTCCTAAGGGCGTAGAGATAGTTTGTGATGATTAATTCTAGGGCCCCAAACACCCACATTGTAGAAACCTCTGGAAATTCCTACCATCAACATGGTCTTTTCACTTTTCTTCTAAAGAAAAAAAGAACAATAAAAAGATTTAATTTTTTCCAACTATTAAACTCTAGATAATTCACATATTGAAACCTTTGTTTCATTGCTTTCACTTGATTTTGTTAAGAAATAGTGAATTCTGGCCCTCTCATAGTAGTATTGCCGTGTTTATTCAAGTTTCTAAAGAAAGAGATTGTTCTGAGAATGCAGATGTCTAAGCAGTTAACATCACAAACTTCTTCAGTTGTCAAGGAAATTGGAAAACTTGAACTCTTCGGCAAAACTAATTTGCTAAGCTGAGCCTCTGTATTTGGATTGTAACTACATGCTTTCAGCTATTGATTTTATCTTCACTATCCTCGCATCTCTTTTTGATTCTGCCTTTATGCCTTGGTCTTCAGTGAGGTTGTATTGAAAGAGATCTGGCAGGTACCATCTCTAGTAGTTTTACCTAATTTAATTGCTTATTTGCAACAATGAAACTTGGGAGAAAATCAGAGCAAAATTCGTTATGACTTTGATTTTAATATTAGTTTACAGTGAACAGATATTTTCCTAATACATCTATATCTAGATGTTGAGTATTGTGTAAAACCCTATTGTAAAGTAGATGCAATTTTTCTTTGGCTCCTTTTAAATAGTCAACCTGCCTCCCCAACTCCTAGTGGGAGTAAGGTCTTCATGTAGCTTACTCTCCACCTTATTAATTTAGCAAACACTAAATGCTCATCCTTAATGTATACTTGTGCTAGGGAAACTGCTGTGGGAAGTTCAAAGAAGCACGTTGGTTGAAACAGTGATGTAAACTATAACTCAAGAGATGATAAATCATGTAGTAGGTACAACTAGAGAAATGAGGAGAAAGCCTTATTTCTAACTAAAGTAAACTTTAATTAAACCATGCCTTTGGAGTTTCCTTCAGTAAATATGAAGCAAGGGAACAGAAGGAGGATGCCTGACAATGGCGAAAGGCAGCTGAAAATGTACGTAGGTGGGAAAAATATTATCCAGGAAGAGGAACAAAAATAACATGGCTGGCTTAGAGAATTGGGCTTGAAAAGTATATCCAGGACATGTCACAAAGGGCCTGGAGTACTTATCAATTATTAATTAAACAAGTGACATGAGTTAGTTTTCCTTTTTATTTTATATTGGATTATAGCCGATTAACAATGTTGTGATAGTTTCAGGTGCACAGCAAAGCAACTCAGCCATATATATACATGTATCCATTCTTCCCCAGACCCCCTCCCATCCAGGCTGCCATATAACATTGAGCAGATTTCCCTGTGCTATACAGTAGGTCCCTGTTTGTTTTCATTTTTAAATATAGCAGTGTGTACATGTCAATCCCAAACTCCCTAACTATCCCTTCCCTCCACCCTTCCCCCACCCAGTAACCATAAATTCATTCTCTAAGTCTGTGAGTCTGTTTCTGCTTTGTAAATATGTTCATTTGTATCATTTCTTTTTAGATTCCACATATAAGTGATATCATATGATATTTCTCTTTCTCTGTCTGACTTACTTTACTCAGTATGACAGTCTCTAAATCCATCCATGTTGCTGCAAATGGCATTATTTCATTTTTTTATGGTTGCTTAGTACTCTTTTCTTAAAAAGATATATCTAGCACCACTCCCAGATAATGTCACCCACAGCTTTATAAAATTCCATTGCCTCCTACACTTGTATCTCTAGTCCAGATGTCACCCCTAAAATCCAAGATTTATTTACTAGACTGCCCTGTCAGCATCTCCACTTGGATATGAAAGGATAAAAGTGTCCAAAACCAAATAATTAACTGTTAATCTTCTCAAAATTTATTCATACTCAGCCTTCCACCTCTCAAAAAATGGCACACACTTTTTCATGTGCTTAAATCATTTGTTTTATTCCATGGGAAATTCATTGAAATCTTTATTTAATGTATATCTACTTTTACCTAACTCACAATTGAAAGAATTATAATCATATTTTTCTCAATCAATAGCAGATAAGCAATGGAAAAGTAAAAATAGAAAAGGGTTTCCAGAGGAAGGCTCATGAAGAAGTCAAGAAGGAAGAGCTGGATTCCAAAGAGGAAGAGGGGTGATTTAAAATGAAGAAAAAGTATAAGAGTTAATGCTTGTTATTATGCTATTGCCATCAATAAAATGATAATTTATGTTTGGTAAACACTGTCTATGAGGGTTGAATTCGGTTGATAAAGCAAATTCATCTCATCAAAATGGCTATGGAAAAAAAAAAGGCTATGAGATAAAAAAAATTGGGCACTTGAATGATGTTTAAGGTTTGAAAAGCATTAAATTTCAAGGAACTGCATCTTATTCTTTGTCAAAGCCCTCAAAATACAAACATTAATTTATTTCTTCATTTTACATTTTATCATTTGTGACTATCTACAATATATACACCTGGTTATGTGTCTTAATAGAAAGTGGCTTAAAAGGAAATCAAACCAATATCATTCTTCATCTTCCATAGTTTTTGATAATTCTATCTTTGTGTATTTTCATGACATGGGATAACAGCTTCAGTGCAAGTGGGCTGAAACTTCCTGTTGTATTTTACATTTTCTTTCTAAAAATTTCTGCTTATACAACATCAAATTTCTCTTGTGCTCTGGATTTGTAAACCTGTGATAATTATCTGAGATGATCTAAGCTCTCAGCCAATGTAAAATTATTTTATACATAATTTGGACATGCTGACAAACTTCCTCTGTTTATTTTCAATTCTGTTCTTCATTACAAAAAGAACAATTTTTTGCATTGACCTTATGAGTTTTATAGTGGAAGTCAGTCTTAACTGTATGTGTTAATTGGATGATGGGGATCTTTTGCTTTTCTTTATATGCCATCTGGCATTTATCCAATACATTTAAAATTAACATTCCTATATAATCTCACTTACCATGTGTTTATTGAGCAACTAATGGTGTTGTGCCAGGAGCAATGGGAGGCGCAAAGGAAAATTGATCCATGGTGTTAGTATTTGGGTGCTTGAGTCTAGTGAATTAGAAAATGCACACAAAAAGCATAGAAAATTACCAAGTCCAGGTTGTAAGTGGTTAAACACTTGAATAAAGTGATGTAGCTAATAGAGATAATCCTATGATATGACAAGGTACAGTGAAATAATTTCAAGATTATCTCTTTTTAAATTATAGCCATAAAGTGCTCTCACTTAGAACCACAAACATTTCCTGTAGTTTTAAAGATTGTGAAATAGCTTATTTTTATTCTAATATGGTTACATGTGAAAGTAATAAAAAAGATTCAGTAAAAGAAGCAGAAAATTTAAAAAATGTTAAAAAATAATTCCTCACATCCTCTCAGTATAATGAAATATAAATAATCAATGCATTGAAGTCCTTTGGATCTTTCAATGTCTTGTTTTTAAATGTCATCATCGATGATGTTATTGTTATGCTTATAATTTGGACAATAGATTTAATTTCTGAAACAGCCAAAAATATTTTATTCCAAATAGTGAATAAGGTGAGTTTGGTGACAAAAATATAGTGTGATTATAAAGCACTGAGACTCATTTTAGGGTGGTTTAATGCAAAAAGCCTCTCACTTTCATAATTTATGAAATCTACTGTTTATTTAATGCTGGTCATAAGCCAGGATCTATGTATTTTCTCATCCAAGTCTTAACAACAATTTTGTGAAGTTGTACTATTATCTTTATCTTTCAGGGGAAAAAAAACTACAGAGAATAAATAGCTGCTAAGAAAGAGAAGTAGATTCCAGCTCAATTCTGTCCTTGTTCTAAAGCCTATCCTTTTCATTTTGATGATATAATGTCTTCAAATTGCAGTTAAAAAAATACCCCAAAAATCATTATTTGTGCTCTTTTATAAGATTTGTGATCTTAGGCAAGTCACTTAAATTCTCCAATCCTTAATTTCTTAGTTTTTCAAAAAGGAAAATTATGTCTACCCTGAACTTATCTGAAAAAAATTATGGTCAGGACTAAATGAGATAATTGCTAAAGAAAAAAAAAAGGACTTTGCAAACATCAAGACAAATTACAAAATGTAAGATAAGATGAGAAAAACTAGAAATAAAACATTTATTAACAATATTTTGAATAATGGCATTACTCATGGCATGCAATGATATAGCCTTTGGTTGCAACTTCTTTGAAAGGAATTGCCATTTGGATGTAGATGTCCTAATCAAAAAAAAAGTCTTATTATGTAGCTTAGAGTTACCAGCTAGGTTACATATGTTCACCAAAAGAACTTGCAAATTTAATGCAAAATATGGTCAATCTGATTATTTGTTTTCAAGTAGACCAAACACACAAGTAGCAGAATTTTTCACTCTCCAAGCATAGTATTAGCATCGTACAGAATTGGATTCATAGATATGTATATACATGGCACACACACATAAACACATATGCATGCATATAAATGGACAAATCACTAATGAATTGGAAAGAACACTTGGAAAAGTTGTTTTAAGCTTGTGACTAAGTCAGATGGGGCTGGCATCATAAAAAGAGACAGTCACTTGGAAGACTATAAGAACGAGATGGTGCAAAGCATACTGGACCTAGTTTCAGTACTCGGATATTGGTCCTAAGATCCCCACTTAGTATTCTGTGACTTGAACAATTCATTTAATCACAGTCAATCTCTTTTCAGCCCTTGTGAAAATAGCTTAATAATACTTGCTATTCTTGTAACACAGAGTTTAGAATTAATTTAGTTCCTAGAAAAGAGGTACTGTATCATCCATTTTGGCATCCTTAAAGTCTAGGTCATTACCTGTCAAAGATAGATGCTTGAGAAATGGAAATGAAAACAATTTATAAACTGTTGGTATATTAATAGTTTCCTTTATTCATTCAAATAAAATTGTCCAGGTATCTACTTATGCTGCCTGCCTGTTATAATAAGATTCTGGAATAGTGGATAATAATAAATTATTTCAACTCCTCTGAATACAACTCAAGTAGTCATTTTGATGTGATGCATTTAGATCATACATACGTCACCTATTTCTTGTGCTCAAACTGGCTAAAATGTCAGCACCATCAATTAATGGATGAGATTAAATTAGTACAATGCATATAATATAGCAGGAATACACATGGTTTTCAGTAAGTTATTACTCTTTTTAAATGAGGCCTATCATTATGTCATCTATTGATGTAAAAGTCACCTTATGTCTGAGTAGTGTGCTTGTCTCGAACATGATTATATTTATTCCCTCATGATTTTACAACTGGTCTAGCTAAATGCAATATTCTAAGGTTTACCCCTGAGCTAAATGTTCTGAATTGCATTTTCTCAAAAACAGAAATTGTCTAAAATCAGATTGTGATTATTAAATAACTTTACTTCAACTAAGGAGTCATGTTACATATGCAAATATGCTCTCTGTTTTCTTTAAGCATAATATTATCTGCCACAGGAAAGAAAAGATTTCAGATTTCCTAATTTTGAAAGGACAGTCTGCAAAATGATCAGAAAGTTCAAAATGCCTAACTTAATGTCGTTTACCTTGCCTTCTGAATAACTGCCTGTTAATTCCACGCAACACTCTTTAAAACATAAACTTTCCTGCAGAGTTCATCTAGCGTGCTATCTTTTAAGATTTAACAGCTGAAAACTTATTCTGAGCCCAACATCCAGGGAAGACACATAACCATGCTTTCTTTACAGACTTTCACAGACATGGAGGAAAAACTCTATTTTGGTTAGGGTAGAGGGTATAAGGCTGGAAAACAAAATGAATGCCTTTTAAGCAAAAAACTCATAGGATAGTGGTGAGTAGGAGTCAAAATTGTCTTTCTCCTGGATGCAAGAGGTTATAAATTAACACTCAAAAATTTTGTTTCCAACTGAAGTTCACATACATTATTTCAGTCTGTAAGTGCCTAGAAAGGAAATGTTTGTTGCAGATTGGAAATGTGCTGGGAAATGGGAAAGACTCTTAATTTGGACAAAATTAATTTATTCAACAAGAATTTGTTGCCATCCAATGAGCTATGGCACAAGTGTCTTGGTTACTCTTCTGGATATTTATTGATTAAAAGTAACCATGTCAACACAAAAATAGGTCAGAAGAATCCTAGCCAATATGTTCCTGATGGCTTTATTCAAATCAGTTCTGGCACTTCACAGCCAGGGCTCTGTTAAGGTTATGAGTCTTCTTCCCTTATTGGCTGCATAATTGCTTCAGATAATGCTCAAATGAGTACTTATGCTAATATGCAGTGACTTTGGCACTCTCATATACTCTGAAGAGATAAAAATTTCCACTTTTCTGGAAAGAAATGACTCACTACTTATCAAGATTTCTTAAAATGTTTCTGACTCCTAGCCAGGTAAATTCATATTTAAGAGTCTATCCTAATCAAAGAATTAGAGATATATGAAAGATGTGATCACATGTAAATGTTCAGAGAAATATTTTTTAGAAATAAAAAGGTGGAAAAGACTTGAAAATTTAAATAAAGGGAGTTACAATAAAATGGTATTGGAGCATTTTTGCCACTATTAATCATCATTACCTGTCAAAGATAGATGCTTGAGAAATGAAAGTGAAAACAACTTATAAACTGTGGTTGTATTAATATTTTCCTTTATTCATTCAAATAACACTTTTTCAGGTATCTACTATGCTGCCTGCCTATCTTTATAATACTATTCTGGAAGAGTGAATACTAGTAAATTATCCATTTGTTTGAGTGAAAACAAAGTTAATGTCCATCAGTAAGGGACTGGTTAAATTAATTATGGCAAATCTACCTCTGGAATGTTATGCATTAAAAAATAACATATTTGAGCTATACCAGTTGACTCGGGGTGTCTGTGAGATGTTGGGAAAAGAGCAAGATTCAAAACATATTTATGGTAGGATTCTCTCTAGGTAAAACAGCTCAAAGAAAAAAGTCCTGTATATTTCTGTGTACACGGATACATCTATGTGCATAAATAGGATTATGTAGGCACAGAAAAGATAAAGAGAGATAACTACTGAGATACACTGTGAATTATTTTATGGCAGAGGAGAGCTGATAGTGAGTGAGAGGTACAAAGCAAAAAAAGAGGAAAAGAAAAAAAAAACACTTAAACAGTCACATTTTAAAACATTAAGCAAAATTATACATGTTTAGTTAATTGCATAAAGAAAATAATACAATATTTTCACTTACTGTTTTGATGGCATTTAATACAATGGCGAATGCTTAGTATGTGAATGTATGATGAAAGAATACAAAATTCTGTTTGGGCTTCAGTCCCTAACTTCCACAGAGACCATTCTTATCATCGTCACCCCTGACTTCCATGTTGCCACTTTCAATGGACCCACTTTAAAAAAAAATTATTTTCGGTACTTTACTTCTAACACTGGACAAGAGTGACCACTTTTTCCTTCTGGAAAAATCTTCCTCTCTTGATTTGCTTGACTCCACATTTTTATGAGCTTCCTTCTCCTTTTCTGTTCTCTTCCTCATCTCCTTCACAGACTCCTCCTTTCTGTGTGAACTTAAAATGTCGGCATGTCCCAGGGGGGATACTAGGATCTTGTTTCTCTTCTTTCTACACACCGTGCCCCAGAGATCTAATCTAATCCTCTGGTTTGAAATTCTATCTAAATTGCTGAACATTTCTAAATCTTCCCCCAAATTTTCAAGTTGTATCTCTCCAACTATTACTTAACAATCTTCTCTCTTCTCATCCACCCTCTCCTTTGCACCCCCAAACTTCGGCTTTCTGATTGCTTTAACTGGCACGTATGCATGCACTCACTTGTATCCAACAGTAATCCAAGTGTTACCTTTGACTTTCTTCTTTTTCTCACATCCATCAGGCAGCAGGTTCTATTAAGTTTACCCCAAAGACATATCTTCAGTTTATCTACCCCTCTTCATCCTTCCTTCTGCCATCTTTTGTTCAAGTAGCTTTCATTGCTCTGAATATGATCACAATGGCCTCCTGATTTGGCTCTTGCTTTTACTTTTGCCCATTAATAGTCCATTTTTCACCCAGTAGCCATAGTGATCTTTTGAAAACGCAAGTCAAATTATTATACCAGACTGCTTATAGTATTCCAGTGGTGTCTCATTTCACATAGACTAAAGCCTATACTTTTTTGTCTGGCTTACTAAGCTTACATGATCCAGACTTTCTTACTTCTCTCACCTGATACCATTTTTCTCCTCATCCACTGGGCACTCTTAGCTGAACTAGTCATTTTCTGGGTTCCTTGAACATGCCAATCTAATCACTTTTCTCGAGCCTTTAATCTGGCTGTTGACCCTGCTTGGAGTGAACTTCCTCTTAATCTTCATATGGCTGTTTGATTCCTTCTTCATGGCTGGTTGATTGCTTCTTCCTATACCTCTTTAAAGAAGCATTCCTGACAATCCAATCTAAACTAGCCACCAGGACACACTCTAGAAACCCACCCTATTCTATTTCTCCAAACTGTACTTATCTCTACATGATATTTGTCTTTACTTATTTATTATCTGCCTTTATACACCAGAAGCTGTGTAGGGTCATTGCCTTGTTTGTCTAATTGACTATACTTTGCCACATAATGAGTATGTTCTCAGTAAGTATCTGTTGGATGGATGAATGAACAAGCATTGGATGTTTTAATCAATTTCCTTATCTGTGATTAATCTGACAGTAGTACCTATATCTTCAAAGAGAAGAAACATTTATTGAATAATAACATGTGTCCTACAGCATGTTTTGGACTTTAAGTATTTTTATTCCATTAACCTTTCAAGACAAATGTGTGAAATGACTACAGTCCTCCCTATTTTATAATACATTAAAGAAACATGAGACTCAAAAAGATTAGGGGTCCAAGGCCACCCAGGTCAATATTTGAATATAAGTTTATTTGCTTGTTTTTTCTAAAATATCATGTAACTTCGTTGACATTTTACTGCTCCTCACTTACCAATATTTGGTCCTGCATAATCACTCAACCTGAAAAAAAAAATTTATCTGCTCCTTTTTTGTGGGTTTCAAGTTTGCCAGGAACTATCTTAAAGCTATCGTGATTTGGTCTCTACAAACTTGTGCTATATCTCTTACGTGTGTCCTCATTGTTTTTCCAAAATAGTTTTCTTCATTTTATGTTTACTTTTTTCAAAAGCTTCTCTTCTTTTCCAAACCAGCTCTATATTCTCTAAAATTATCTTTCCTCATTTCTGTCTCTAGAGCTCTCTGAAGCTTCCCCAGTCTTTGATCCATTCATTTTCAAGAGTAGGCCGAAGTTCAGGTCAGTCTGTCCTTGACCCTCTTCTCTTTTCCACACTTTTTCTCTTCATGTCCATTGCTTAAGTGATCAGGTCGGTGTGGCTAGCTTCCTGCCCTAATATCGCCTCTAAACTCTAACTTTAAGGTGCCTTTTAGATATTTCTTTATGGTCATTCTTAATCAATCCAAACCAAACCACATTCATCATTTTTTCTCTTGAAATGACCTCTGCCTTTGACACTTCTGTCTCTCTGTCTTTTAAAAGTACTATCATTATTAATTTTTGTAATTGTCACTACTGTTCTTCACGCAGCCAGAGGATTCAGTGTGGTTTTGATAGCACTCTCCTTTTCAAGCAGTCTCAAATTCTTATGCATTCTACCTTTGTTTCTTCGATTTTGAAAGCTGAACATTTTCACTAAATCTAAGTAGGAAACGTTAGTCAATTTTAAAACTCTTTACTCCAACATTACCTTTCCTACTTCTCTTTGGGAGGTGGTACCTGACTTTTCTTCCTCACCATCTTGGATGGAGAAACATGAGTTAAAATGATCAGAAGATGACCTTTTCAGCTATAAGAACAAGGAACTGGTGGTTTAGCTCTGGAACTTCCTGTGTTCATTTCCTTTTAATGAGCCTTTCAATCTTTATCTCTAAAACTATTTAACTTTGACCTTTTGCTTCTTTAGGCTAATAATTATGTAATTAACTTTGAAGTCATGTCTCACACCACAATTTATCCGTTTGCCACAAAGACATTTGGATCAACATTCTTTCTACCTTTTCCTACCTTTTTGTGCATAGTTCAGATCTCAATCTGCCAATACAAACATCCTCCACATTTTTAGTTTAGCCTGAGGACAGAGGCCAAGGGAATGCCTCAAATCATAGACCTTTTGGCACTGTACTGAAATAATTTATTTCTGCTGACAAAATTAATAAGTGTTCATTATGGAACAATTGCAAAACACTAGAAAAATCACACGCACATACGCACCACGATGCAGCCTGAATTCTACAACACAAAAACCACTATTACTATGTCTTGCATTAGAATATGTGTGTTTGTGTAAATATACATATATTTGCATATATACATGTTTAAGTAAGAACACTCTATGCATGTTGTTGGAGTAGGTTTGTTTTATTATTTTCCCATGTAAATAACTACACTTCCATAATGCTGTTTCAATGCTGCTTCATAGTTTGCTCTTATGTAATGATTTTGTAGGTGATTTGAAATCATTTCATTATTTTTGCGCTGTTAGATTGCGTCCAGTTTTTTACTCATACAAACACTAGATAAACACTCTGAATTAATTAGCAATTCCTAATTAAATTTTACTCTAGTCTGTAAAAGGGATTTTAAAAGTAGTGCTTAAATTCTATTTTACAGCGTTGCCTTCTAAATGCAGTCTATAAAGAATTCATATTCAATTCCTTTTGTTATTTCAGGGGTTATGGGAACACTTTATTGAACTTTCTGGAAGTCCTCTGCTTGAATGATCATCATAACCAGAAACTTTTATTTAGTTTTAAATTGCAAACTATTGTCTCCTAGATAATTAATTAGAAAGCACTCTTACCCTAAGTTTGAATGTATGGAGATTTGTCATTTTCATTCTTTCCATGAACATATGCTAAGTGCTTAACACATTCAAGCACCATGCTGAAAGATGGGAATAAAGCAGGAGCAGAGACTTGTCTTAGTGAAGGGTCAGAAAAGGAAACAGTTGAGTAAATGGACACAGAGTACCATTAATGGACATCTCTAATGGAAGGTGGTTGGTGAGAATGTAAGCAGGGCAGTCATAGGCTAGGTGGCAGATGGAGACTTCAGGGAAATCTTCCCAGTGGAAACATCACTTGGGCTGAGCTTTAAAAGATGAATAAGAGTTAAATAGGTACAAAACTGAACTTGGTTGACAGTTACGATTTTCTTCCATGGAACTAAGTGTGGAATGAGTCACACTTTGTGCTCTTGAAGCAGGAAGGGCCAAGAGATTTTAAATGCATAGTGTGGCTCAGTTTATAGAGTAGATGGTTCCTCCATTCCTTTGTTGTTTGATAATGTGTGTGTGTGTGTGTGTGTGTGTGTGTGTATAAGCAGTAGTGATTTAGAAATCACATGTGTATATTTCACACATGTATTTAGAAATCACACGTGTATATTTTGTGTATATTTCACATGTGTATAATGCACAAAAGATTTTAGATCTCACTTTTAGATCTTACTATTCTTTTTCTTTTCTTTTAATAATGTAGTCAATAAAGTAAGTAGTTTTTTAAAATATTTCACATTCAGCAAACTGCTGTTAACAGTAATCTCTAGTT
This sequence comes from Stenella coeruleoalba, assembly GCF_951394435.1. Lineage (NCBI taxonomy): Eukaryota > Metazoa > Chordata > Mammalia > Artiodactyla > Delphinidae > Stenella > Stenella coeruleoalba. Next base: position 128,245,910 of record NC_137150.1, on the reverse strand, counting down.
TATAGACTCTTTTACTTATTTCTAGAGATGTGGTCCTTACGTTTTATGGTGAATATTACTTTGTTCCTCTTAATACCATATGAATTTAGGATAACATGAGAGAGAATGATAATACTTTGAAATTTTCAAATACTTGTTGAAACATTAGGGGTTTGTACTATTTTAAAAATCCCCATGAGGACAGAATACTTTCTATAATATTTCCCTATAATGTTATGTTTATGTAGATCAGGCAGTATAAGGAATATAACATTAAATTTATTGTGCTTTCAAAAATTATTGAACTGCTATTCACAATAGCCACGACATGGAAACAACCTAAATGTCCATCGACAGATGAATAGATAAAGAAGATGTGATACATATATACAAAGGAGTAGTACTCAACCATAAAAAAGAATGAAATAATGCCATTTGTAGCTACATGGATGGACATAGAGATTATCATACTAAGCGAAGAAATCAGAAAGAGAAAGACATATACTGTATGATATCACTTATATGTGGAATCTAAAATATGACACAAATGAACTTATTTACAAAACAGAAAAAGACTCACAGACATAGAGAACAGACTTGTGGTCTCCAAGGGGGGGAGGGGTGTGGGTGAGGGAAAGATCGGGAGTTTGGGATTAGTAGATGCAAACTATTATATATAGAATGGATAAACAACAAGGTTCTACTGTATAGCACAGGAAACTATATTCAATATCCTGTAATAAACCTATGGAAAAGAAAAAAATATTCACCTGGAAAGGGCTTTAAAACTATACCTAGTAGTGCAGCTACTTTTTTTGTTGTTTTTAACATCTTTATTGGAGTATAATTGCTTTACAATGGTGGGTTAGTTTCTGCTTTATAACAAAGTGAGTCAGCTATACATATACATATATCCCCATATCTCCTCCCTCTTGCATTTCCCTCACACCCTCCCTACCCCACCCCTCTAGGTGGTCACAAAGCACGGAGCTGATCTCCCTGTGCCATGCAGCTGCTTCCCACTAGCTATCTATTTTACATTTGGTAGCATATATAAGATCCTGTCACTCTCTCACTTCATCCCAGCTTACCCTTCCCCCTCTCTGTGTCCTCAAGTCCATTCTTTACGTCTTTGTCTTTATTCCTGTCCTGTCCCTAGGTTCTTTAGAACCATATGTTTTTTTTCTTTTTTTTAGATTCCATATATATGTGTTAGCATACAGTATTTGTTTTTCTCTTTCTGACTTACTTCACTCTGTATGACAGACTCTAGGTCCATCCACCTCACTACAAATAACTCAATTTTGTTTCTTCTTATGGCTGAGTAATATTCCATTGTATATATGTGCCACATCTTCTTTATCCATTCATCTGTTGATGGACACTTAGGTTGCTTCCATGTCCTGGCTACTGTAAATAGAGCTGCAATGAACGTTGTGGTACATGACTCTTTTTGAATTATGGTTTTCTCAGGGTATATGCCCAGTAGTGGGAGCGCTGGGTCGTATGGTAGTTCTATTTTTAGTTCTTTAAGGAACATCCATACTGTTCTCCATAGTGGCTGTATTAATTTACATTCCCACCAACAGTGCAAGAGGGTTTCCTTTTCTCCACACCCTCTTCAGCATTTATTGTTTGTAGATTTTTTGATGACAGCCATTCTGACTGGTGTGAGGTGATACCTCACTGTAGTTTTGATTTGCATTTCTCTAATGATTAATGATATTGAGCATCCTTTCATGTGTTTGTTGGCAATCTGTATATCTTCTTTGGAGAAATATCTATTTAGGTCCATTTTTGGATTGGGTCTTTTGTCTTTTTGATATCGAGGAGCATGAGATGCTTGTAGATCCTGGAGATTAGTCCTTTGTCAGTTGCTTCATTTGCAAATATTTTCTCCCATTCTGAAGGTTGCCTTTCCATCTTTTTTATGGTTTCCTTTGCTGTGAAAAAGCTTTTAAGTTTCATTAGGTCTCATTTGTTTATTTTTGTTTTTATTTCCATTTCTCTAGGAGGTGGGTCAAAAAGGATCTTGCTGTAATTTATGTCATAGAGTATTCTGTTTATGTTTCCCTCTAAGAGTTTTATAGTGTCTGTACCCCTTTTAAGAAATGTAGAGATTCAGGTCCAGAGAGGACACATGTCTAATCATAAGGCTGATTGTTGGGAAAGCATGAAACTAGACCCTGTTTTTTTTAATTCTGGTACCCTTCATAGCAATTCATCAATTTTCTCATTTACTGCCATCATTCGGTGTTATTCAATTAAGACAAAAACAAGATTGGAACACATTCTAGTAATATTTCCTTCAATGAAATGAACCGATTCCAATAACAGTAAATACTTTATCAAAATTCTAATTTTTATTTCTAATTAATTATTTCCAGAAAGGAATATACTTTCCTCTTAGCTTCCAGGAAAATGTGGCCAGAGATGAGAAACCTCACCCTCCAAGGACTCTACAGGTTCTTTCCATTCTAAAATTCCTGACTGCTCTGATATCTAGACACCTTTACTAAATGGGACTTGTACACTTATCTAGTGGTACTACTCTCAGATGCTGGAAGAAAGTTTTTTACTTTTTATGGAATTGACAGGTCATTTATTCAACACATTTATTCAATGCACTTTAATTCATTCAATAAATATTCAGTAACTTTTCTATGCCTGGTCTTCTAAGAACTTTTATTCTAATGTGGGGATCCAGACAGCAAACATTACATATAGTAAATAAGTAAATTTTACAGCATGTTAGATAAGGGCTAAGGAAGAATGAAACATAAAAGAGTAAAATGATACTGGAGTATGGATGTGGGCATAGTGGCTTCTATTGTTCACTGTGTCAAGCATTCCTATATAATGGTTTTCCACGCATTGTCTGATTTATTCCAGACAATCACCCTGCAAACATAGGAACAGAGGCACAGTGAGGTTAATGACTAGTTCACACTGCTCTTAAGGAAATAACCAGAATTAAAATCCAGACCCATGGCCCCTGTAGAAGAGATTCAATTTAGGGAAAGCAGGTACTCAAATAGAGACCTGCAGAATATAGTGGGATAAGTGGTGTAAGGCATATTCAAAGAACAAGGGTTGGCACACTACTGCCTACTGGCCAAATCTGGCCTGCCTCTTGTTTATGTAAATAAAATTTTATTGGAATTCAGTTGTATTATTTTCTAAGTCACAACTTTGGTGACTTATAATAGCATACATTTATCGTCTTCCAGTATTGGAGGTCAGAAGTCTGAAATCAGTTTCACTGGGACAAAATTAAAGTGTTGGCAGGGCCATGCTCCCTCTGGAGGCTCTAGGGAAGAATCCTTTTCTTTGCCTTTTCCAGCTTCTAGAGTTACATCCCTGGATTCCTTGGCTTGTGGTCCCTTTCTCCATCTTCAAAGTCAGCACTGTAACATCTAGCTTCAGTTGTCACGCTGCCTTCTGCTTTCTCTGTGGTTAAATGTCCTTCTGTTTTCTTCTTATAAGGACACTTGTGATTACATTTAAAGCCCAACCATATAATCCAGGGCAATCCCCCTTTTCAAGATCCTTGATTTAATCATGCCTGCAAAGTCCCTTTTGCCATATTAAGTTACATTCACAGATTCCAGGGATTAGGACCTGGATATCTTTGGGGACCCACCACATCAGACATGTTCATTTGTTAATGTGTTGTCTATGGACACTTTTTTGCTACAACAACAGAACTGACTACTTTCAATGGAGAACTCATGACCTAAAATATTTAAACCTGGCCCTTTACAGAAAAAGTTTGCAGTCCCTCACTCTAAAAATTAAGCACATTCCTTGAGGGAAGAGGAATTTCTGACATAAAAAAATACTGTTCCCTGGGAGGGAAAGTAATTAAGTCAAAATATAATTACATCAAAGTTAAAATAAATCAAAGTTCTCTTCACCTTCTGCTATAGAGTACAAAGGCAGGGTCTTCAAGCAGAGGAAGATTTTCTTCTGCTGCTTCATGTGACTGAAAACTTTATTCTGACCCACTGGAGAAAATATCCCTTTGGGATTAAAAGCAAAACACTAATTTAGAGTCAGTAGAGTATAAATGTCTAAGCTGAATTGATGGCATGCACCAACAGAGTTTCCCAATGATATTTTGCAAAGCAATGAAGTAAAGAGCTAAGTGAAGTTCGTGCTTACACAAAAGTCTTCTTAATTAAAAAAGTTTTTTTTAAACTAGCATTCTGGACCTACATTATGTCAGTCTGTTATTGTACAAATGGAAATTTAAATTTTAGGTTTACATAATGTTTACCCTCTAAATATCACCATAACTGCCATAGAGGTACACAAGACATCTGGGAATACAGCACAGTTTTAAAAACTATAGTTTTTATAGTATTGCAACAATGCTGTTAGGAAACATACAATTATAAATGACCCAGAATTTGCAAATGCTAGCAAAAATACATGCAGGATTTTCGATGAAAGAAAATTGTTCATGTGGCTGAGTTCTGCGTAGAATCCCAAGATTAGTAAAGATCATTGAATGGTTAGGTCTACAGTGGAGAGAAAACAAAAGCCAACTCTTTATGTTTAGAATCCTGTTCCTGACTTCACTACTTTGGATTTGAATTTTTGTGCATCATTACTTTTCATCATTAAGCATAATGACAGCTTAGGGGTAGTAATAGCCAGTAAAATACCAATGTAAGTATTTTATTCACATTGAGACATTTAATCCTTCCAACTGGAACTATTATTACCACTTTACAGGAGGAAAAGTCTAGGGACAGGGACTAAGTTGCTTGGCCAAGATCACACCACTAAATTACATAAGACTAAAGATTCAAATCCAGTATAAAAGCTATCTTTTTACCCATTATACTGGGCTGCCTTTCACATGTACATTTATGCAAAGGAGCTCCTGATCTGAGATGCACAGGAGACAGTAAGTAGATTAGTGAGCGATTAGTCCTGTTAGGCCAGAACAATTTCTTTCCAGAAGTTTCTGAAAATCCTCTAACAAGGGGTTACACACTTCTGTAATATACCAATATACCTATAATTCATTTCAGATTCAGCTTGTTAATTTAGGCTACTGTTCATCAGCTTTTAACTTTGGCTACATATTAGAATTTTCTGGAGAGCTATAAGAAAACCAGTGCCTGGCTCCACGCCAGGCCAACGAAGTCAAAATCTCTGGGGATGGGGCCTGGGTGTAGGGTTTTAGTGAGAGCTTTCTGAGCAATGTAGCCAGAGGTGAGAACATATTGTGCTTTGGGCCCTAACACACCTCATAGATGTAGTTCTGAGGTTGCAAATACTTTACCATCAATCACAGCATTACGTGTTAGAGATGAGAACACTTTCAACTACCTAATTATTAATGAAGACTGAGACACAGGGTGCACTTGGATAACGCTTATATATTTTGGATATGATAGGAAATCTCTGAGTGGTTTTTGATACCTTTAGCCTTTTCCAGAGCCAGAATTCTAAGACTTTTAACACAACTTTGCCATCATTGAGCTAGTTCCATGGAAAGAGATGGGAGGAATTCCTTTCTGGTGTACATTCCAAATCTTCCAATGTCTGCCAACCCAGAAGTAAAGGAAATATGTGTGTGGCTACCCCACTGGACTCCACGTTTTTTTTGCACCAGCCTGATGTTACTTAATAGGCTGCCTGATCTGTTTCATTTCTATTAAAGAAAGGAAAATCTTCTAATTCTTAAGAAGGGCACAAGGATTTGGCCAAACATTTCCAGAGTTCTGATTATGACACTGAACAGATCAACAGACTCTATTCACTTCAAGCAATCTTAACATCCAGCTCTGCCATAAACTTGAACTTTTTTTTTCCATGATGGAATAAGCCTCAAGCAGGCCAGCCATGGAGGATATATGTTAAAACCGTTAAGGCTTATTAGGACAGAACAGCAGGCTTGTGAGATGTCGATGCTGCTGAGATTTTCCTCCAGTTCAGGCACACACACACACAGACACACACACACACACAGTGAGAAAGTTCAGCTGGATGAGTCTTCCAGTTTATTAATAGCAAGGGAAGGAATCATTGCATATGAATGCGTTAAAAAATGTATTTTTTTTCCCTTGAATTCAATGTCGTGTTTATTAATCCTAGAAGAAAGAAACACTGGGAGATGACATATGATGATCAAAGATATTATGTTTTTTCATCATTCTAATAATGAATCTTAGAGCCTTGTTGGGCTGACAGGCTGACTGGGCATCTACGTAAATTCCAGAGGTGTTCCTTGCCTTTGTCCTTGGAAACACGCTACAGTGGAGAGTTTCATTTGACAGCACCCTGGACTGTTGAGAGAACTAAGAGAAAGAGTTGACAAGATGATCTAATAGATCTTTTGTGTTTCTTACATTTTTACTGGGTGGAAATAGTAAGCAAGTATTCAGAAGTGGTTCTTATCCTTCAGTGGGTGAATAGAAAATGCCCATATTTGTACACACTTACTCTAAATATCCTTTCATGTGTGAATTTCCATTGTTGTGGACCAGTAGAAAAATCAAAGAACAGCAGAAATGCAGGGACTCTGGCGAGAAGTTAAATGCGGCCATAATAGCTCCTGGGGATGAGACCACTGGCCACTGTAAAACTCTTTGATATGGGAAGCTGGATTTGTGCCAAAATATTTCTCTTCCAGACTTTCTCCATCTCTCAGTACTTTTTACTTGGCCTCTTTTGTAATGAAACAGTGACCACCACCTCTTTCATGGTCATCAGAGATTCTGGTATTTTTCAGAATACAAAAGTCATTACTATACTTAGGCCAACATTAATTTTAAATCAGGTTGTGGACATACCAGAGCCATGTCTTGAAATTTTGATATGGGCATATTTAGATGCTGCTTAACTTTATTTTTCCTTCTGACTCTAAGTCTAGGAGGAGAACAAGATGGCTTCTCATAGAGTTTTCTACAACTGTGGGATACACATGAGATTATATGGGAAAAAATGTGATGCACAACAAAGTTGTAGCCCTACTGTGATTACAAAGGCTAGTCAATCCAATAAAGCTGCCTTGTGTGACGGTCCTCAGTGTGATGGGCAGCTGAAATGATTCTATTTTTCTTTTGCATTACACATTCTCAATGTCTAGTCCTCTTTTCACAAGCTTATAGCAGCTTTTGATTGCATTCTGACTCTGTCCAGGTGTCTTAATTCCTACTATACTACTTTGCTGAGATCATTCCCTTCCATCTAAAACACCTGCCCTTCCTCTGACAATTTGTGCTTCTTCATGACAATGAAAGTGCCTTCCAAGTCCACTGTTTCCAGTGTCATTCACATCTGATCAGTTCTTGACAGTGCAAGATTTTTATTTACCATTTTGGAAGTAATAGGTCATTTTGTGCATGTTTCCTCCCAGCCAGGTATCAGTGTCCTTAAAACAGGTCCTGAGACTTCCAATCCCCTCTCTCCTCCTCAGTGCACAGTGAATGCCACCTGATTCAGGATGACACACTAATTGCTTGGTGAATGAATCTGATATGCTTAGTATAATTTTTTGTATTTTATAGAGAACAATAGCAATAGAAGTGGGATCTGGGAATGCATATGAATTAATGCAAATTATTTATAGATCCATTGTTTAGAGTCTAAAAAAATAAGAAAACTTTCTGAAGAAAATGATGCTGTGAGCCCAAATAAGCCTTGTTAAGTTTCACAGTTGCTTATTTTGGAGGGCTCCTGAATACATGTACTCAATGATTATATAGCCCTGACTGAGAATCTAAGAGAAGTCATTAGCTCAGAGATTGTTACTAGAAAATAATAAAGAAATATGTTAGACATTAATTGATTGATCTATTTCCAAGGACTTAATAAAAATCATCATTTTGAGCCCTTAGAATTGATTCAATTACTTTAAAGACATTTTTAAATTTTAATTTTAAAGATCATTTTGGAAAGATACTACTAATGAGGAAAAGTTGTGATAGAAGAAAGATATTTTCCTAACATTTATTTTTTAGGTACATTTGAAAAAATTATCCCCCAATGAAGAACCAGTTTTGTCCTTCTGAATATTCAATTATAGTTAATGCCTAAAATGCCACATTTGAGAAAATGAGAAAAATTACTCAACAAAGTGTTAAAACATTAAGACTGGTAGAGACACAATACTGGGTGGGATTCCAGTGTGCATATTAATTCCATGGTCTGAGAGAATTAACATAGCTTCCCAAAAAATTCACATTTGTTTTCTGGGAGTAGTTATGATTAATTTAGTACCAAAATCAGTAGCTGCTTAATAGGTTTCTAAATTACTTTCTTGGAATTGAAAATCTTTCTTAAAACAACAGCAATTAATTTTATTTTCCATGTCCTGTAGCTAAAGTGAATATTTTGTGTGATATTTGCCATCCAAAAATATTTTTTCAAGTTTTGTTTCTTTCATTTGTGTTTAATTTCAATAGGTTGCTTGGAAGAACCAAGTATTTTAAAATAAAATACTTTGAGAGGGAAGAATTTGTTACCATGGAACTAATGACTCATTCATTCTTGATTTCTTGATATTTTATCTAGAAAAGAATCTGAGGACTATAATGTGTTGTATTAGTATATGTGTTTATGTCAGTTAATTTTATTGGCACTTGAAGCCCATATTTGTACATGCAAATAGAGCTCTGAACATGCAATGCATTTGACTTCAACATGAAAATATTTACTTGTGCATATAAACAAGTGAGATTTCCTACTCATAAGCTACAGTGTTATATACTTTCAATTTTAAGTTAATATACAAATTTCTTTCTAGATATAGAAGACATTAATTGCCCATATAACAAATTTTTAAAAATACTTTAAACCAGACTTCAAATTATGCTAAATGCAAATAAATAAATAAATAAATACAGCCTGGACATGTCTAAGAAGAATATATTCAACTCTACAATTTTCAAAATAATAACATAATGTAGCATATCACAAAATAGCTTAGACTAGGAAAATAAAATATTCACAATATCAAGAATTGTGACCTTGTGAAAGAAAACATACTGGCTAGAGTAAAACAAAGACGTCAAAAGTGTAATTCTCATAATTCTTCCTATTTTCTATTTAAGGATGATGTCAAGTACTTCAAAATGTTCCTAAAGGTAGCCTTTTTAAATTGACAGGTGTAGGTGGATTTATTACCCTGAAAGCTAATCTAATATAATGATGTTAGATGATTATACTAGTGGTTAGTATTCCTTCTCAAGGAAAATTTCCACTTCTGAATAATCAACCTCCAATAGTGCAATGATCTGAGATGGACCTTGAATTTTTTCCATTGTCTCAGTAACATTTTTTAATGATTCCATTTGGTTTTGGGAAGAGTGAGTATTTTTGATGAGGCCATTACCTTCAAGAATCAATTGGCTGGAGGAGTTTCAAGATGGCAGAAGAGTAAGATGTGGAGATCACCTTCCCCCCAACAAATATATCAGAAATACATCTACATGTGGAACAACTCCTATAGAACACCTACCGAATGCTGGCAGAAGAACTCAGACCTCCCAAAAGGCAAGAAACTCCCCATGTACCTGGGTAGGGAAAAAGAAAAACGAAAGGACAGAGACAAAAGAATAGGGACGGTAGCTGCATCAGTGGGAGGGAGCTGTGAAGGAGGAAAGGTTTCCACACACTAGGAATCCCCTTCGCAGGCAGAGACTGCGGCTGGCGGAGGGGGAAAGCTTCGGTGCCGCAGCGGAGAGCACAGAAACAGGGTTGCGGAGGGCAAAGCGGAGAGATTCTCGCACAGAGGATTGGGGTCGACCAGCACTCACCAGACCGAGAGGCTTGTCTGCTCACACACCAGGGCGGGCGGGGCTGGGAGCTGAGGCTCGGGCTTTGGTTGGATCCCAGGGAGAGGACTGGGGTTGGCTGCATGAACACAGCCTGAATGGGGTTAGTGTTCCACAGCTAGCAGGGAGGGAGTCCAGGAAAAAGTCGGGATCTGCCGAAGAGACAAGAGACTTTTTCTTCCCTCTTTGTTTGCTGGTGCATGAGGAGAGGGGATTAAGAGCGCCACTTAAAGGAGCTCCAGAGATGGGCGTGAGCTGTGGCTATCAGTGTGGACCCCAGAGACAGGGATGAGACGCTAAGGCTGCTGCTGTGGCCACCAAGAAGCCTGTGTGCAAGCACAGGTCTCTGTACACACCTCCCCTCCTTCCGCAAGCCTGTGAAACCCACCACCGCCAGGGTCCAGTGATCCAGGGACAACTTCCCTGGGAGAACACATGACGCACTTCAGGCTGGTGCAACAACACACTGGACTCTGGCATCTCAGGCTGGCCCCACATCCGTACCCCTCCCTCCCCACAGCCTGAGTGAGCCAGATCCCCCAAATAAGCGGCTCCTTTAACCCCGTCCTGTCGGAGCGAAGAACAGATGCCCTCAGGTGACCTACATGCAGAGGCGGGTCCAAATCCAAAGCTGAACACCAGGAGCTGTGGGAACAAAGAAGAGAGAAGGAAAACACTCCCAGCAGCCTCAGGAACAGAGGATTAAATCTCCACAATCAACTTGATGTACCCTGCATCTGTGAAATACCAGAATAGACAACGAATCATCCCAAATTGAGGAAGTGGACTTTGGGAGCAACAATATATATATTTATTCCCCTTTTTCTCTTTTTGTGAGTGTGTATGTGTATACTTCCGTGTGTGATTTTGTCTGTATAGTTTTATTTTTACCATTTGTCCTAGGGTTTGGTCTATCTGATTTTTTTTCCATTACTTAAATTTTTTTTTCCTAATAATCATTTTTCATTTTAATAACTCTATTCTTTCTTTCTTTCTCCCTTTCTTTCTTTCTTTCTTTCTTTCTTTCTTTCTTTCTTTCTTTCTTTCTTTCTTTCTTTCTTTCCTTTCTACCTTTTATTCTGAGCTGTGTGGAGGACAGACTCTTGGTGCTCCAGCCAGGTGTGAGGGCTGTGCCACTGAGGTGGGAGAGCCAAGTTCAGGACACTGGTCCACAAGAGACCTCTCAGCTCCACGTAATATCAAACAGTGAAAATCTCCCAGAGATCTCCATCTCAATGCCAGCACCCAGCTCCACTCAAAGACCAGCAAACTCCACTGTTGGACACTCTATGCCAAACAACTAACAAGACAGGAACACAACCCCATCCATTAGCACAGAGGCTGCCTAAAATTATAATAAGGCCACAGACACCCCAAAACACACCACAAGACGTGGAACTGCCCACCAGAAAGACAAGAACCAGCTTTATCCACCAGAACACAGGAACTAGTTCCCTCCACTAGGAAGCCTACAAAACCCATTGAACCAACCTTAGCCACTGGGAACAGACACCAAAAACAACAGAAACTATGAACCTGCAGCCTATGAAAAATAGACCCCAACACAGTAAATTAAGCAAAATGAGAAGACAGAGAAACACACAGCAGATGAAGGAGCAAGATAAAAACCCACCAGACCTAACAAATGAAGAGGAAATACGCAGTCTACCTGAGAAATAATTCAGAATAATGATAGTAAAGATGATCCAAAATCTTGGAAATAGAATAGACAAAATGCAAGAAACATTTAACAAGGATCTAGAAAAACTAAAGATGAAACAAGCAACAATGAACAACACAATAAATGAAATTAAAAATACTCTAGGAGGGATCAATAGCAGAAAAACTGAGACAGAACGGATAAGTGACCTGGAAGATAAAATAGTGGAAATAACTACTGCAGAGCAGAATAATGAAAAAAGGATGAAAAGAAGAGAGGACAGTTTCAGAGACCTCTGGGACAACATTAAACACACCCACATTTGAATTACAAGGATTCCAGAAGAAGAAGAGAAAAAGAAAAGGACTGAGAAAATATTGGAAGAGATTATAGTTGAAAACTTCCCTAATATGGGAAAGGAAATAGTTAATCAAGTCCAGGAAGCAAAGAGAGTCCCATATAGAATAAATCCAAGGAGAAACATGCTAAGACACATATTAATCAAGCTATCAAAAATTAAATACAAAGAATAAATATTAAGAGCAGCAAGGGAAAAAAAAAAGTAACACGTAAGGAAATCCCCATAAGGTTAACAGCTGATTATTCAGCAGAAACTCTGCAAGCCAGACGGGAGTGGCAGAACATATTTAAAGTGATGAAAGAGAAGAACCTACAACAAAGATTACTCTATCCAGCAAGGATCACACTGAGATTTGACGGATAAACTAAAAGCTTTACAGACAAGCAAAAGCTAAGAGAATTCAGCACCACCAAACCAGCTTTACAACAAATGCTAAAGAAACTTCTCTAGGCAGGAAACACAAGAGAAGGAAAAGACCTACAATAGCAAACACAAAACACTTAAGAAAATGGTAATAGGAACATACATATTGATAATAACTTTAAATGTAAATGGATTAAATGCTCCAACCAAAAGATATAGACTGGCTGAGTGGATACAAAAACAAGACCCTTAAATATGCTGTCTAAAAGAGACCCACTTCAGATCTAGGAACTCATACAGACTGAAAGTGAGAGGATGGAAAAAGATATTCCATGCAAATGGAAATCAAAAGAAAGCTGGAGTAGCAATTCTCATAAATACAAAATAGACTTTAAAACAAAGACTATTACAAGAGACAAAGAAGAACACTATGTAATAATCAAGAGAACAATCCAAGAATAAGATATAACAATTTTAATATTTATGCACCCAACATAGGAGCACCTCAATACATAAGGCAAATACTAACAGCCATAAAAGGGGAAATCAATAGTAACACAATCATAACAGGGGACTTTAACACTTGTACTGGCACAAAAACAGAAATATAGATCAATGGAACAGGATAGAAAGTCCAGAGATAAACCCACGCACATATGGTCACCTTATCTTTGATAAAGGAAGCAAAAATATATAGTGGAGAAAAGATAGCCTATTCAATAAATGGTGCTAGGAAAACTGGACAACTACATGTAAAAGAATGAAATTATAACACTCCCTAACAGCACACACAAAAATAAATTCAAAATGGATTAAAGACCTAAATGTAAGACCAGACACCATCAAACTCTTAGAGGAAAACATAGGCAAAACACTCTATGACATAAATCACAGCAAGATCCTTTTTGACACACCTCCTACAGAAATGGAAATAAAAACAAAAAATAAACAAATGGGACCTAATTAAACTTAAAGGCTTTTGCACAGCAAAGGAAACCATAAACAAGACAAAAAGAAAACCCTCAGAATGGGAGAAAATATTTGCAAGTGAAGCAACTGATAAAGGATTAATCTCTAAAACATACAAGCAACTCATGCAGCTCAGTATCAGAAAATCAAACAACCCAATCCAAAAATGGGCAGAAGACCTAAATAGACATTTCTCCAAAGAAGATATACAGATTGCCAACAAACACATGAAAGAATGCTCAACATCATTAATCATTAGAGAAATGCAAATCAAAACTACAATGTGATATCACCTCATACCTGTCAGAATGGCCATTATTAAGAAATCTACAAACAATAAATGATGGAGAGGGTGTGGTGTGGAGAAAAGTGAACTCTCTTCTACTGTTGGTGGGAATGAAAATTGATACAGCCACTCTGGAGAACAGTATGGATGTTCTTTAAAAAATTAAAAATAGAACTGCCATACGACCCAGCAATCCCACTGCTGGGCATATACCCTGAGAAAACCATAATTCAAAACGAGTCATGTGCCAAAATGTTCATTGCAGCTCTATTTACAATAGCCAGGACATGGAAGCAACCTAAGTGTCCATTAACAGATGAATGGGTAAAGAAGATGTGGCACATATATACAATGGAATATTATTTAGCCATAAAAAGGAACGAAACTGAGTTATTTGTAATGTGGTGTGTGGACCTAGAGACTGTCATACAGAGTGAAGTAAGTCAGAAAGAGAAAAACAAATACTGTATGCTAACACATATATATCGAATCTAAAAAAGCATAAAAAATAAAATGATCAGAAGAATCTAGGGGCAAGACGGGAATAAAATTCAGACCTAGTAGAGAATGGACTTGAGGATCCGGGGAGGGGGAAGTGTAAGCTGGGACAAAGTGAGAAAGTGGCATGGACATATATACACTACCAAATGTAAAATAGATCACTAGTGGGAAGTAGCTGCCTAGCACAGGGAGATCAGCTCGAGGCTTTGTGACCACCTAGAGGGGTGGGATAGGGAGGGTGGGAGGGAGGGAGATGCAAGAGGGAAGTGATATTGGGACATATGTATATGTATAACTGATTCACTTTGTTATAAAGCAGAAACTGACACACCATTGTAAAGCAATTATACTCTAATAAAGATGTTTTTAAAAAAAATAATCAATTGGCTTTTACATCTTCAATTTGGCCTCCGTTTCCCATCTGAACTCATTCTTACATTGACTTCTCATTAATTAGGAAGAAAGGAGACAGATTGCTTGTGCGAAGGATGACATGGCAGGAACAGCTCTGAACTGGATGTCATGAAAGTTGGGTTTCTCTTCTTCTACAAGTAAGCAGATTATTGAACTCCTTATACCTCAATTTTGTAAGGGAAACATTCTCTTCTTTTAGATTGGCTAAATTATTTCTTTAAGAAAGAGAGCTGAGACCTAAAGATTTAAAAGACCTGAATAAAATGTATTCAATCAGATAGAAGTACAGTCAAAAGTACAGACTCCACATTGCTTTGTGCTTACCTCTGCTCTCTAGCATGACTCCTGAAAGCTTCATGGCTGTGTTTCCTAGATAACTTTACTCATTCTCATTTGAACCATGACACATTATATCTAAATACACTATCTTTTCTACTAGTATGATTTTCTACCATTATTTCTACTAGTAAAAACTTACACTGTCTTCCCATACAAAATGAAATCAGTATCAATAGATCTAAGAAAGAAAGAAACATGTCAAAACAGCAAAAGCATTTACAATTTATTGGCCCTGCTTCTTTAACATTTCCATCAATTAAAAAATTATTATAGATGTGTATTTAGGGACATATATTAATGCAGAAAAATAAAATTTATTGGCATTTTGCTGTACATTAAGTGGAGAATGTTAACCTCCTTTTGGAATTACTCTAAGGTTGAGAATGTTAATCTGAAAGAAACCAGACTGACAAGGAGGTCAGACTAGAGGACAGAACCAGAAAACAGTGTCATGAAGTTATGTAGTTATATTTGGCCGTTTGAATTAAAATTTGAGTTAGAAAACTATAAACCTATTTTAGAATTTAACTATTTTGAAGAAAAAGCAAAATAAAAAGCTTTCATTTTTTCTTTTTTCTCCTAGGGAAGTCCACTTAAATAAATAGTAAATATGTAAATGGTAAAACAACCACGATTGTCTTCAATAAAGTGCAATGGATCTCAAAGCACCTCTAACATTTTTAGGGGTTTAGGTCAGTGCCTTCTCCTTGATCCCCCCAAAAATTTTACTTTGATTTCTCTATTACCCTATGGTTTCCATAGTTGTTTATCTCTCTGTAATGATGAAATTGATCACCAGTTACTTAGTCTGATTACATATCATGTTTTTCAATGATTGACAGCTAAGAACAATTATAACAAAGTAATATCTTTGCATTTCTATTCTTTCCCTAAGTAATTTCATTTGGACTCATGGCTTTAATTAAATACTCCCTAGAAATGAATGACTCTAAACTCTATATTTAAGTTCTAACTATTCCCCTGGGGAGGTATCAGAATATCCAAGTGCCTGCATGTTGGTCATTTATCAGAATGTTAAAATCAATCTGTTCAAAACAGAACATTGCGGTAAATAGATAAGTGCTATTGTTTTATAATATATAGAAGTATTAATGCCAATGATCTGGCACAAAATGATATTCCTTTTTCCTTTCATAAAACAATCTAAATGTTAGTCTGATATTTTACTTTCACAATAATACAAAAAATGTGGCAATAATTATTATCCAAAACTGTTATGCATAGCAGAGTGAAGATTCTTTTCTTCCATTTCCTGTTTTCCTCTTATTATTTGAACCAGAGTTTATTATTAATTATAAGGGAAACATCCGAAAACTAAATCCATCTCCCAAATGAACTGAATGGATTTACCTGACACAAAATAGACTAGAATCATTTGACCACAGATACCACAAATCTGTGGAGTTCCCACATTGAAAAAAAATATTTTTATCTATCAGCTTCTGCAACAGCAGCTTCATCTGCTTGCATGTTCTTTCTTCTGTTTTTCAAACTGGCTTCATTTAAAAAGCAGATTTAGAAATTTAATAGTAAAACCATTAGAATGGGAGAAGTCCCCTTAAGAAAACTTGAAAAAAAAAATGAAACATAAAAGGCAGAGAAAAAATAAGCAAGAACATACTTGGAAAAAGACAAACATGGAAAAGAGGAGTGGTGGATCATGGCAAAGCCTTTCCCAGTGTCATCAATACTCTATTTAGGGACAAAGGCAGTCACTTCAAGACCACAGCAGCTGAAGTCACCACAGGGCCACCTGTGAACTCAATAATACACACAATATCATTGTTAAAAGTAATAACGATAATACCATAACTGTTAATAATAGTATATCAATAGCTACTTAACTGAGGCCATGGAGAATACCAGACATGTGGCATGATATCAAAATTCATCAGTTAACTCTAAGAGATGGATACTGTGTACACTTTACAGATGAGGAACTATATTCCTCTGCTCCCTTGGTCCTTCTCTGTCTCACCTTCAGAATGACTCCCACAACCTTCAGTTTTCTTCAGCTCAACAAATATTTATCAGATGCTTATAATATAACACAATTACAGATGACACAATTACTTTTCTCTTAAAAGACTCATAATTTAGAGGGGCAGAGTAGCAAATAAAGAAAGAAAGTGTAAAAAAGAAAAGAGAAAGCGAGAGAAAGAAAAGGAAAGGAAAAGAAAGACTTAAAAGACAAGTGATCAACACAAAAAGCTATCTACAAAGTAAAAGTAGTTTGTGTAAAGAGTGATTAACATTTTGTTGGGCTGGGTTGGTTTGGTTCAGGTGACATTTAAACAGTGATGACTGAGAATGTATTAACTGAATTGTAATTAACCCTCAACAAGTAACTGAGGATGGTAATTCTTCCATTGTTAACATTTCTAAGCACCCTACCTGAGAGGTCCAGTGAGGTTCATGAAAGTCATTGAATGAATCAAACACTTGGCCAGATATTCCTAAGTCACCATAATGATTCTCAGCTCCCTTGTGAATTGAGTAGTGCTGGAAGGGAAAGACCACTGAAGGTGAAAGAGAAGCCTCAGTGATGGTCTTCCCCCAGACTGTGATCTCAGTGATTTTGCCCTAATGGCCTTCCGCATTGGTAGCTATGCTCTGGCTCCCAACTTTGCCTTTGACAGCTCTACTATGGAATTCTCCCCTGCCCCCCATCATGATGAACTTACCAGCCCTGGAGTCATTTCCTTACTGAACTATAATTGCCATTTAATGTAATTCTTTCATCCCCTTTTAAAGGATTTTAATATTGAAGTCATATTTTCTCTTTTTTTCCTAGCCAAGTTTCTTTCCATTGCTTTCAGCTTTATTGTCATTAGAAATCCTTTAAATTCTATGACAGAGCACTAGAGGAAATGAAGCAAGGAGCTGAGTATATACCACCGGAAACCAGCCCAGAGTTAATACCTACACCATTTCTCTTGAGTGTATGTCTGATTTTATAACTTCATCCAGAGCACATGTGATGAAATGATTTGTGACTGATGGGAATGGAGAACTCCAGGATCCTTGCTCTCCCTCCACAAAAGGAGGTAGGAAGGGGCTCTCTGCACTGAGGCAATGGATGCATTTCCCAGACATTCAGGGGCTCTTGTAAAGTCTCCTGGAGGGCATCCCTGTTCCATTGCTGACGGGCTGACTGGCAGCGCAAGCACACAGCTGGCTGTCAATGAGAAAAGGTAGTGAGAAGAGAGGGAGTGGCCAAGGAAGGACAGAGAAGAGGGTAAAGCTCAGGAGTGTGCTTTGATACCAAATCTGGTAGAATGATTCTAGATTTTACCATCATCTCAGAGGACATAGTTAGTCCATGATGGTTAGCACAACCTGTGAGTATGGTTAGCACAACCTATGAGTTTTATTAGAGGTCATAACACACATTATTTAACAAATGTCAATGTATACTCTTTTGCTCTCTGACTCTGAAATAAATGTGGGGAATTCCAAGTTCTTTTCTATGCAAGCAACTGGAAGAAGTACCTATAGCTCTTAATGCAATAGAGGCAAATTGTAGCATCATAGGCTTGTGTCCTATGAAGCATGGTAGCTGCCAGTGTGGAAGATTCCAATCATCAGGTGTATTTTTCTTTCACTAAGGGAGACTGATCCTTAACCAAAGTGGTGTCTTCTTCCTAGGAGGCTGATCCCAATCGGTTTTAGAAATCAACATTTTTTTTTATAGCAACCACTAATTAGGAAATTCTGAATATCTTAATACATCTCTTCTACAGAGGGTGTAATCTGAGCCTCTCTATTCTCATTCTATCTTCAGAAGAGACAGAGAACAGCAGGTCACCGTCTTTAATAAAACAACTTTATGTAGTTGCTGGAGATTATTAAGCCACTCATCAGCTTGGGTCTTTACTTTAGTATGGAATAATCATTGTAACATTCATATGAAGTCACAGCTTTGAACACCAGTCAAGAGTGTTAATTTATTTCTTTGGACTCTCCTCTCTAGTTGTCAGTATTTTCATCTTAAAGTGACAAAGTCATAGTTAGGAGACCATGCAATATCAGAAAAAGCAGATATTCTTTGCCTCTCTCCCCTGCCCCCAACCACACAGACATTTTCCTGCAGAGATGAAACGAAAAGTTAAATTGATAAATGAAAAAAGGGCAACCATCCCAGGACTGAAGCAACTTTACTCTTAAAGATGCTAGCCTAGGTCTTGCCTCGTTTGTCATGCTTAAGAAATTTAGCCCTGAAAGGTTGGCAACAGGAATCTTTCCTGAATTGCTCCATGGGTAGGAAAACTCAAGTCAGTTCAGAACAAATTTGAAGAAGAAAAGTCCTGTTTTTCTCACATTTTCAATGAATTAATTCGGTGAAATGTGCTGGATTTGTAGTACTTAAAAGTAATTCTCGGGCTTCCCTGGTGGCGCAGTGGCTGAGAGTCCGCCTGCCGATGCAGGCGGCGCGGGTTCGTGCCCCGGTCCGGGAGGATCCCACGTGCCGCGGAGCGGCTGGGCCTGTGAGCCATGGCCGCTGAGCCTGCGCGTCCGGAGCCTGTGCTCCGCAACGGGAGAGGCCGCAGCAGTGAGAGGCCCGTGTACCGCAAAAAAAAAAAAAAAAAAAAAAAAGTAAAAGTAATTCTCTCTCTCTCTAGGATATACATATTGATCTGAGGATGGTAAAAGTGGTGTTTCCTTGTAGCCTTAAATTGCTGTCCATTGGGTTGCAGTGGTCCTGTTACCAATCACTTTCTAGCTTTTACTGAAACTACAAATTATAACCCAAAGTCAGCCTAGCAGATGGCTTTCAAAAGTCATGAGAATAAAACAAAGACTGGAAAACTTGCATTGGGTGTCATCCTTCTTTTCACTCTTTCTCTCTCTGATGTGCTGTTCCCTGCCTCTGACCCATGCTCATCCCCATTGGATCAGCCCTAACTTTCTCTTTCAGGAACTCCTCTAGCACCTAAACATGATAGATACAGGACCACCCAAGTATTGCATTGTAATCCTAAATTGTTCCCATATATGCAGTGGTCCATAAAGAGCAGGTAAAAAGAGGATAGAAAGAAGTTTGCTTATTAAGTCACCTTTAGTTCTTATATTTCTTGGGCTCTAAATTGTCTTAACCCTTCTCATGTCTCTGCTTATTGATTTTTTGGTAATTTACTATAAATTCATCTCACAGTTTCTTGAGACAGGGCTTTGATAATCCTAATTCAATGATACTAAAGTATAGGGTTAGATTTGAAATGTGTTAATATCTGTGATGTTCTACCTCTGGTTGGGTGCTTCTACAATATGGTCCAGTGTATAATTTCATCAGGATGATAATTTTCAAATATCATGGTAGTACCAGTAGTTTACCTTAATTACCATTTATTATCTTAATATGACACATTCATAGTTGGGAGACAATGATTTTAATGCCTAAAAAATCCAACAACAAGTGTCAATTTTCTAATTGACATTTTTTTATTCATAAAGTATGTTCCTGTGTTTTAAGAGTGTATTCCTTTTTCTTATCACAATATATAACTCATGAAAGAAAAAGCATGTGGCATATGGGTATATAAATATTTCCTGAGTTTTCTTTCTTAAAAAAAAGATTGCTTGTGATAGCTCAAAATGAAATTTTGAAAGCTTACTAAATTTTAGTCAAGTAGCGGTTGGACTTGGTGTATTTTACTATGTACTTTAAAAAAATCCCAGGTTCAGGATAGCGTAATACATAGTTGTCAAAATTTTTAAACAAATAAATAGAAGAAAAAAGTGAAATATTATTGCCTAATTCTAGGAATAATAGGCCAAAGAAGGAAAGCTTTAATTAGCCAATTTTCATACAGCACTGATTATATCCCTTTTATATATAAGATTACTGACCAAACATTGATGTCTAATAAGAGCCTATCAGAATTGAAGCAAATAGGTCTCATGAGCCGTGACCTACAAGGCTGTTTAGTGATGAGGAGAAGAACTCTGAGGCTTTATTTTGATATTGGCCCCTTTTGAAAGATGCTCAACACCACAGGGATTCATTTGAAGCAGCTGTAGGCCCTCTGCTTTCCCATCTGTTTGCTTGGACTTCTTGTATTTTGATCAACATGTCAAATTCATGGCTTCTGCTGTCTTCCTAGACAAATCTTTCATGACAAAGGAAAAACATCCCTGTTGTATCTCAGATCTCTTTTACTGAGCTTCAAAGGGCAAATGGTTAGGAGCCATATGGCAAAGTCTGCTTTCTGTTAGATCTCTTGTTGGTCATTTCCCCTTCCAGCTCTAAATGAGCATAGTCCAAGATTCCACTCAACAGTGAGCCACACTGAATTCCTGAGGATGTGATCAAATCAAAACCCTATCTATGTGTGTCTGGAAAATAAAAAATAACAGAGTGCTACCAGGGCTAGATTATAATTCTATGTGCATAGTGAAATTGTAACTGAAAGGCTCTTTCTTCTAACTATACCTTAAAAACCTGTGTCTCAAGTTATTAGTGAATCAGCTATATTATATGATTCTAAGTTAGGCATTTTTTGATTTCTTAATGGAGTTGTTTATAGTTGATATGAAACTTCCCACTTAGACCAAAAATTAGAAAATGTTTGAAGAACAAGGCATAAGAAACTGTCTCAATTATTTAAAATACTTCTTGACAATATATGTTTAAGCTTTGAACATATTTAAAATAATTTATCAGAATATTTGTAGATGCTGAGCACAACTTAGAATAAATTTATATTATTTGAAAGACATATACTGATTTTAAGCAATTTCTTTCTTTTGCATTCCAAATGTTTAGTCAAAACAAGTCAGCTATTCAAAATGACATTTCAAATATATATAATACATAAGATGTACAATATGTAAGAAAGGGAAATAAATATTTGGCCAAATTTTCAGAAATCTGAATTTATTTCTTCAGTGTTACCTGATAGCCATCAAGTTTTCCACCATTATAGATTTCAGTAACTTATTTGACATTTTCTTTCTTACTGTAGCCATAATATTACTATAGCCATAAATTTATTATTATTTTTTAATATGAGAACCTTTATATCTGGAAGGTCTAAAAGAGTTCCTGAACTTTTTAAACTGTACCCTTAGAATTTATTTTAGAATCTGTTAATTCAAATTTAAATAGGATTAAGCATGGTTATATTTTTACAGGGTTAAAAAGCAGTGGAATCCATTCTCTGCCTCTTAATGTTGAAGGAAATGCACTAAGACCTCATACAAGGGTGTGGAATCAATGATTTAGAGTGCTCAGATGGTCCAGAAGAAGAGCATCTTACTTTTGCTTCTTGGATGATGATCTGCAGCAAAGTTCCTTTTGAAATTATGTTGTATTTTGATACAGGCAATATTTGTCACCTGAAGTCCATCTCTCTCTTTTTTTTTTTCACTCCCCTCATCATTTCTAGTCCCCACCTTTGTTTCTAAACTTTTCATGCCAGCTTTATTGCTAGTTAGGAACCAGTGATCCAATAAGGTCCTTCTTTGAGGGCAGTTCTTCTTCCAGAAGTGGTTGTGTTATCTAGTATAGGTCCAAATCTATGATCTAAAAACCTTAGGACCAGATAAGTTTCAGAATTCAGAAATTTTACAACTTCAGATCCTGATAGGTGTCATGGTACATATACCCCTAACTTGTAATCAAATATACTCATATTTTTACAGCGAAATGTAACAACTAATTGGGATAAAGTTAATAAAGATTGCACATAATTTCAATTCAGATTTTTCCACCAAATTAACTGGGGAAAAAAACCAAACTTTCAGTTTCTTAGATTTCAGAATGGCAAATAAATGATTACAGACCTATAAAAACATCACAAGGAAATAAAACCAATTGAATGAATTTGTGGGGTTAGAATATGAGACAGAGGTGGGCCTTCCCCTTCCAATGCATTCCAAAACATTGTTAGGTTTCTTCTTTTATCTACGGGGAATGAATACTAATGGACACCTAACTTGTTCGTTTCAGGAAGATTAAGACCCTGTTTCCTAGGGCTTCTTTTCAAAAATTCTGAAAGCATGCTAACACCCCACTTCACCCCCAAATCCACACATATACACATCCATACAGAATCACACATTTCGAAGGTAAATGATAATAAACCTATTTTACAAGATACATTCTTGCAAATGACATTAAATGTTAATTTAATTGTAGAATACAGATACCATGAAAAAAGCTCAATTTCTTTTAAATTGTAAAAGTATAATTGTATTTAAGAATGAAGATGTTTGATCTACTTTTTATTTAAATTTCCTTTAAGATAAATGCTAGGAGGGGAGCACTTTTTAAAAACTGTTTTTGTGGGAACAGAAAATGAATCTTTCTTTGATCCTTTTTGAAAGAAATTGATATTGGCTCTTTATATTACCACAGTCAGAAATGCATCGAGATCAATCAGAAAGAGCCAAATTCATGTCAACTTTAAAGGATAAAGAAGGTTTGAAGTCATAAAATGTGGTTTTTGGTAAATAAGTAACAACAAAAGAAATTTTCTTTAAAAACACAGGGTGAGGCTTCCCTGGTGGCACAGTGGTTGAGAGTCCGCCTGCCGATGCAGAGGACGCGGATTTGTACCCCGGTCCGGGAGGATCCCCCATGCCGCGGAGCGGCTGGGCCTGTGAGCCATGACCGCTGGGCCTGCGCGTCTGGAGCCTGTGCTCCGCAACGGGAGAGGCCACAGCAGTGAGAGGCCCGCGTACAGCCAAAAATAAAATAAAATAAAATAAAAACACAGGGTGGTTAGAAAATACCCATGTGCACTCAACTACTTTGGAATGAGCATGAGACCTATTTAAACAAAAATTATTCCTTATTCCAACAATTCAGAGAAAAGTACAATTTTACAATTCATATTGATGTTCATACATTTTAGTGAGCAAAGGTCCCATGGGGACAGCATTGTTTTGCATATTACTTTTACTGATTGCAGTTTAGAAGTAAAAGCCACTAAGACTTCCATGAAAAATTAATCACTGTTCTGGGAGAAATACTTCAGAGAACATTGGAACTGACATTTTTATCTCTGTAACCCAGAGTGGGGCCAAAGGTTATTTTAACTCCTCCAAGGTGCTTTGGATACACCAAGGAGCTTATTCTGAGGCACAGAGAAATTGAGGTGAATTGATTTCATCTTGACCACTGGGTAGCACTGGAGGAAAAGGAATGGACTCTTGGTAGTGTTGCTTAATGTAGCCTGTTCCAGCTGCTGGGAAAACAATGCAAAAGTCACCAAGAGTGAGGCTGAAAGAGGCCTTGAGAAGTCTACCTTTTTTGCAAGGCTGGTGTGTAGGGCACTGATACAAAAGTGGTACTGAGGGTGGTACTCAAGGGAGTCTAGAGTAACAGCAACTGAAAGCTCATTAGGAGCCACATCAGCAAGAGGACTTACAGGTTAGCATCAAAGGTCACTGTGGGCATAAAGAGAAGTTTCAAGTGAAAATCCAGCCAATGTCATTGGGAGAAAAAGGGATGCTGCAGCTATGGAATCAGGTCATAAGAAAGTGGAGTGGAGAGCCCAGTTACCCTGGAACGAAAGCACTGGAAAGATTGCTAAAGAGAACATCTATGTGCTTAGTCTGGTGTGGCCAGGGAAGCTAGGGGCACATAAAACAGGCCCCTTGTGACAGGGCATTGGACACGTGGTCTTTTGAGGGCTTTTCCAGTACTATTTCTTGATTTCTAAGCAAAATTCAGGGAGGATGTAACAAAATCTAGTTTCCACTGTCCAAAATGAAAGATTTTTATGTCAGAGGTCTTTTGTTATGTGATTACTGATTTTTCCGCTTCTGAATTTTGTTTTCATTGGTCAATAAGCATGAAGTGGAAGGAAGCCATCTATCAGTTCCTGCAGCTCTTCCTCCGGGACAGACATATCAGATGGGCAAGCCTAGAGCAATACAGTATCCCAACAATAGCACTGCCAATATGGAGAGCTAGCTTTCCCTCGGGCAAGAGATTCCCAAAACGGGTACATGGCACAGACTTCAGAGATGTTTGCTAGTGGAAGACCCTGAGTGGTTCAGAGACTTGAATCCTGGCATGTTTTATTTTAACTGAGGCTCCTGTTGGAGATAATTCTTAGATGCCTTGAGAAGTCCTATCATGTAGAGGAAGCCAATTAATTATAGAATCAAAGACTCAGATGAAGGGTGACTTGATCCAGAGGATATGAGTAATGCTTTTCAAATGGAAGTTTTGAATTACACTCATCTGTCTCCACCATCCCCCAGGTAAAAATATAATATGAAGTTAAATTTCTCCTGAAAAGATGACTTTATTTGTGCTTATTTTGATACTAAATATTTCTGCTTATTCTTTTGACTCTAGTGCTATATAGCATGAGGCCAAATGCTACCTCCCTAGAAGAACTCTTTGTAATCTAGTAGGAGGTACACTGAGTGATGCCCTTCACATAAGACCCCCCAATTACTGTTCTTGCTATCCCAAATCAGGTTCAAGTCTAGCTCCCAGGATCCCTTTTCAATCAAAGAGCTACTTCAAATTTCCTCTTAAATAGAAATTCTGTGCTGGCTGGAAATAACCTTACAATATCTGCCATTGCCTTTATAAATTTTCCTGAGATGATTTTGTAGTCATAATTGTGAGAAAGAAGTTTAATAGTTTATTCCTTCATTGAGTCCAGAATATACTTGTTACTCAGGGCAGTTGCCAGCTCTCTCTAATCATCCTCTCATGTAGCTGACAATTTGATAACATTAAAAAAATATATAAAGGGCCATACGTTTGTGGAATTGGCAGGTAAACATTGAATTGGTAGGTTACCAATGGGAACTTTTGTATTTTCCTTCCGACATTCTATGATTAATCTTACATTTCTTAGATTACAGGGATATTTAAGAACTAAAATCACTTTTGGACACATATGCAGTAGTGAAATCAATGCATATCAATTTGGCCACATAACCAGAAATCACAGGGTCTAAAAACTCTTTTAATTTTGTGTAATAAAACTGAGCATTTTTTTCCTCTTTGTAGTTTTTAATTTTTTTTTCAAGCGGAAATGCCTAAATTTTAAAAGTTTTGAAAACTGACTCATGTTGAGTGAATATCCGTCTGGATATTCACTGGATATTCATCTGGATATCCGTCTGGATATTCCTCCCAGATAGAGGAAACGTCAAGCCTCCAAGATTTGAAAATTCCTTGCAGCATCTCAATGAGATTGTGATGTCTTCTTGCCTTCACTTGTAACATGTTACCATCTAGATGTTCTATGGGAATACTGCCAGGACTAATTTCTGATCCAAGCATGAAAGAGTCACATAAGAGTAAAACTATTGAGGATAAATCTTTAATTCTGAGTAGCCTACACTTCATTAAAGTACTTATGTGTTAGAATTCTAGTGATGGTTTAAGGGACCCACAGCCTGAAGTTCACTCGTTTTCTGTGTTGCATTACCTTAAGACTCTGCAGAACCCTCCAGGATGGATTCAGAATGTTTCTGGTTCATCCCTCCAACTAGCACTCTTGATGAAAACTGAGAGATACTAGGCAGACACAAGATGGCAGTAGCATACCATGTAAACCTTTATGATTTGATCTCAGGGATTAGAGTTGTATTAGAAATCAGAAGTATTTTTTCACGGTTATTTTTATCCCTTTTGGGGGGGATCAGGGTGTGGGTCATGGACCTCTTTGAGAATCAGATGAAAATAAATGATGGTTTTTCACCATCCCAACCACTGTATATGTATGTATATATAAATTACTGATGAAGCTCTTCCATGGACTCCTAAGGATAAAAATACCCAATTATAAGTCTGGTTCTATGAATGCTAACATACTGTCAATTTGAAAATAAATACACAAAAGGAACAGAACGATACAAAATGTTCAGAAATTTAAGTATCAAGGGAAAACAGACTCAGAAGTCCAGGCCCACTTTTATAGCATTTCATCTTCTGTGCTGTCTTTCTACGGAAGACTGATAAACTGGAAACCTGTAAACATTTGTATTGTTTCTTAGTACTTTCCACTATAAGAGTAGAGACACATCAATTAATTTGGTGATTATTTCTTTGTTATTGATGGGTTCTTTTTGTTTGTTTGTTTTTTAATCCCATAAATGATCATTTTACAAAAGTTTGATTGTTTCCTTCTATGAATTATCTGAATTCAAAAAGCACACACAACTTTTCCTAGCTCCTAAAAGATGTAATTTTTAAAAATTATGAGCTTGTATTCTTTTATTGTTCTTATTATTGTTTTTAAAAATATAGCACAATATAATCTCTGTGGTCTAAGTTATCAACTAGTAATTCAGCAATTCAGATGTATAAATACAACCTAAGTTTAAAAATATGTTTAAAATAAAATAAAATTTCAAGCAGAATAGCATATGGTTTCAATTAAAGTTTTGTTATTTGGCTCTACAAATCTTAGTAAAAATCCTGAGGAATGAGTTCTAAGTCTGGCACAGTTACAGATAAAGTAACCAGCTTCCATGATTGGTTTGTGCAAACTTGGGAAAAAAAAGAATGGGGGGGCGGGGCACAGCTGATTATTCTAGAATTCTGATTCAGAGTTACAACTTTCAAGTTGGCAAGGAAGTACTGGCGATTTCCCAGAAGCAAGCAGCTACCCTGGATTTTACAGAACACCAGGGGGTAGAATTGCTCTTTTCAAGTTCTGCCCCAAATCAAAATTTAGAAAATTTTGTAAAGAGCAACAATTGTTGAGACACTAAATATCCACAAACTTTAAGGTGATAATACATGTAACAAAAGAAAAAATGTAATATGAAAAGCACATTATACTAGCTTCTTGTAATTTACATAAAGTGAATATGTTATGATAAGTTTTTTTAAAAAAACGTGTTTGGTAAGTTACTAGAGGGTCACAGTGAATCATTCTCATATTTAAACAACTACTTGTGTTTTCTTATGAGTTGCAATAATGGTTATAAAATTTAAAGTTAGAAAAGATATACTCAACAAGTATCATTTTAGTATATAATTTTAGGTGAAATTTCATACAAAGTCTAAAATGTATATTGACACCAGATTTTCTTACCTAAAAATACAAATTTTGTTTATTACACAAATATATCAAAACATCTTATAATTATGGAAAATATAGCAGCACAATATGATGCGAGGACCATACACCTTCAAAACTTCAGTATTGGAGAATTATGTAATCTATAATAAATGTTAGTCATTCTAGTAGATATGACACAAGGACATTTTCCTAAATTTATCTGAAAGTTTATCAATCAATAAGTTTATTTATCAGATATCACCATGTAAAATATTTAAAAAATTTTATACCTATTTTATTTTCACATGGAATGTTTATGAAAATGTAATTTATAACTGAATCACTTTGCTGTACACCCGAAACTAACACAACATTGTAAATAACTATACTCCAATATAATATAAACATTTTTAAAAATTAAAAAAATGTTATTGGAAGTCAAACAATAAACTTAAAGACTGTAAAGAGGGTTAAATTTCTGAAACCTAAAAAGTGCTCTCAAGTCCTCAATTTTGGAGTGTGAAGAGACAGTGTCCATCAGGCCTGGACAATCTTTTAGGTGATGTGAGCTCCAGGGAGCACCAAAACCCAGGGTTCTGGGACAGGAAGCAACTTCTGTCAAGGTGGTTGATGGCCACACAACATTCACCTAACTATTGGGGAAAGCCAACAGGGCATTTTTCTTTTCTGCAGGTCTGCAGCTACTTCCTTGACTTTTTTTTTTTACACTTAGTTCCCTGACCAGGGATCAAATCCTATCCCCTTGCAGAGTCTTTAACCACTGGTACGCCAAGGAAGTCCCACTACTTCCTTGACTTTTGACTTCTCCAGGGCACTGGAGGTGGTAATATGGGCAGTCTCCAACCTTTTACCTCAGCATCAGGTTACTTGCTTTACACAGCAGGGATCACAGAAAGATACAGTGTTTTCCTCCACCCTGCAGCCTGGTCAGTGAGTTTGGGACCTCTTTTGGCTATATTCTCACATGGGCAGGTGTTACTTCTGTCATCCTCTCCTCTTTCCACCATTTACTGCAGCTCTACCTCCATCACCAAGGGATGGAAGAAGAGTCTGAACTAAGAGAGGAAACAACCTCCTAGTGCCCACTTGTGCAAGCAAGTTTAGGATGCCTCTGTGGGCCCATATTGGCAAGGGGAGAGAGGAAAGCTTTTCCATTTGATGTTAGCATTTGCTCACAAATACACTTAAACACCTGAGAGGGGGCAATTCCACTTTCCTATCCCCGTCCCTCATCCCCAGTTACATGAGATAGAAATAATGTGTTTGCTTGGGTCTGTCAATAATCAGAGAGTATCTGAAAAAATCAAATATAATGTACTTAGAAAGATAGATTTAGTCTAATCAATGCATGATTTATGGTGGGGATAAAAGGTCAGAATATCTGAAAGATAGATTTAGAGTGATCAGTATAGGATACCTGTATATAGACTATCATATATAGAGAAGTGATAGCTTTGTTTTTTTTAATTTTTTTTAACAAAGGAGAATTTATACTTATGCATAGCAATGTGCTGGTTTGCCATTTGGTCTGTGGAATGTGAAGGACTTAAGTGAGGAGAAAGAGAATTAGAATTTATTGAGGATATACAATGTTCTACACACTATGCTACTCATTTTATTCCCTTTATGTTGTGATAGCTTCACAATAACTCTCTGAGGTCCCATCATGAAGCTCACAAAGGTTTGGTCTCTATAAGTAAGACTTTAGCTTACTGATTTTTCTTTCTCTTTCCTGTGTTCACCTGCTGCTTAAAAAAAAAATTATAAAAAATCCTACTCTATGTTTGTTAATGTTGACGGTATAAAAGTCATGATCTCTCTCACGTATGTTGGGTCTTACACAAATGAATATATCTCCATTAGCAGAATTTCTAGTCAGTGGCTGAGAGGGAAATGATTTTAGGTGAGAGGAAACAGTGTGGGCCAGGATAACACTAACAATACCTGTATCTCTCTAGGCATAAATTATGTATGTCAAAAAGGAAGCCGTCAACAAAATGAGCAAGAACCTATGGAATGGGATAAAATATTTGCACATCATATATCTGTTAAGGGGTTAATATCCAAAATATATAAAGAAGTCATAAAAATCAATAGCAAAGAAATAAATAGGGACTTCCCTGGTGGCGCAGTGGCTAAGAATCTGCCTGCCAATGCCGGGGACATGGTTTCGAGCCCTTGTCCAGGAAGATCTCACATGCCACGGAGCAGCTAAGCCTGTGCACAACAACTACTTGAAGCCCGCGCACCTAGAGACCATGCTTCACAACAAGAGAAGCCACTGTAATGAGAAGCCCGCACACCACAACGAAGAGTAGCCCCCACTTGCCACAGCTAGAGAAAGCCCACGCACAGCAATGAAGACCCAATGCAGCCAAAAATAAATAAATAAATTTATTTTAAAATAAGCATAATTTAAAAAAAAAAGAAAGAAATAATCCAATTGAAAAATGGACAAAAGAACTGAAGGACATTTTTTCCCAAAAAGGCATACAAATGGCCAACAAGTACAGGAAAAGATGCTCAATATCACTAATCATTAGAGAAATGCAAATCAAAACCACAAATAAATACTACTTCATACCAGTTAGAGTGACTGTTATCAAAAAGACAAGAGATAGCAAGAGTTGGTGAGTATGTGAAGAAAAGGGAACCCTCATGGACAGTTGATGGGAATGTAAATTGGTGCAGCCACTATGGAAAATAGTATGGAAGTTCCTCAAAAAATTAAAAATAAAGCTACTGTATGATTCAGCAATCTTACGGCTAAAGGAATTAAAAACAGTGTCTCAAAGAGACATCTGCACCTCCATGTTAATTGCAGCATTATTCACAATAGCCAAAATATGGAAACAGCAGATGTTGTCAATAGATGAATGTGTCAACAGATGAATGGATAAAGAAGATGTACGTAGTATGCATATTACTCAGTCATGAGAAAGAAGGGTATTTTTTTATTTGGGAAAACATGGGTAGACATTGAGGACATTATGCTAAGTGAAATAACTCTGATAGAGAAAGACAAATACTGTATGATACCACTTATATGTGAAATCTAAAAAAGCTGAACCAATAGAAACATAGAGTAGAATGGTAGTTACCAGAGTGGGAGGTAGGGAAAATGGGAGATGTTGGTCAAAGAGTATAAATTTCTAGTTATAAGATGAATAGATTCTGGGCATCTAATGTACAGCATAGTGATTATAGTTAATAATACTATCTTACATACTTGAAAGTTGCTTGGAGAGTAGATCTTGAATGTTCTCACCACACACACAAAAAGAAATAGTATTTAGGTGATATGATTTAGGTGTTACCTGATGCTGTGGTGGTAATTGTTTTAAAATATATAAGTCTATTAAATCAAGACACTGTACCTCTTAAACTTGCATATCATTATAGGTCAATTACATATATCTCAGTAAAGGTGGAAAACAATAAAGTAGGTGTGTCATGTGTCCACATTAACTGTTTGAACATGTTTTCTAACATCTCACAGATCAGTAACTAATATGATACAATTTTACCTATTCTAATAGTGAGGGCAACTTAATTAAAAAGAAAAATGGGGGCTTATCTTTTCTCTTTGAGCTTCTGTTCACTCTTCAGTCCCTGAATTCTGACTAAGTCTTTGAAGAATCCCCTTACATCCTAGTTAAGTAACTAAAAAATGTTCAGTTTCTCACTATATCCATGAGTTAACGTGAGTTAAGCTGATGTACAAAGCACCCATAATGGTTTAACAGAGCCCAGAACCTTTTGAGATGAAAGTAATAGACTAGTGTTATATGGGTGTTCTGTTTGGATTTATATTAACAAAAAGTCTCAAGTAAGAGCTACAAAGGTACTTTTCAATTTTAATCCAGTTCAAAACTGCAACATCTCTGTTTAAGACTGAACATCTCCCTGAATTGTGTTTGCCAGATTTTATAGTTCTAAGAGAGAAAAACATTTACCAAAGATTCTTGGTAAACACTATTTAAATCATTTGGCTGTAAATTTTTCCTTGACATATTTCCAAAGTTTTCCTCCAAAACAAGCATTTCAAAATAAAAGAGAAGTATGTTTAAAATCATGAATAAAAATGAAAACATTTGAAAAAAATGTGTGGAGGTCTGAATTCAAATATGCTAATTAGTCTTATCAGTCCAATATCTTTTGCCAAAACAATCTTCTGCTTGATTTTAGTGTTGTTTTTCAGTGAAGATCAGTTTTTGGATATCTTTCATAAAGAACGAGAAAGAACAAGGAAAACAGAATAGAATGAAGAGCTATTTGCATATGATATTACAATGCATGGGATTATTATTTCATTTCAGAACCTTATATACAGATTTGGGTACAATTCTAAATGGAGAAGACTGTATATGGTTATTTCTACTTGAATTTTCATCAAACCTATTTTTATAATTCCACCATGGAATAGATTCTTTTATAAACACTACTTTCTTATTCTACCTGGATTCCCACACTCAGAATACTGGTATGTGTTTATGGATGTGAACAAAACTAACTAAATGCAATCTACAAAATTATGGGGAAGACATAGAGAAAGAGAAAAGAAAGCTCAAAGTAGTCATGAAGGTAAGTATGTAAGAGAATGTCCTTGTTCTTGGGAAATACGTGCTAAAGTGGTCAGGGAATAAGGAAGTGTGATTCTGCAACTTAATCTTAAAGGTTTAGATTTATATGTATATATTATTATATTATTTATGTGTATATTTAAAGAGAGAAGAAGAGAGGAAGAGATAGAGAATGAGTGAGCAAGTTGGCAAAGTGTTAATTGTTAAATATGGCTGGAGGAAGCAAGAAAGTTCTTTGTAAATTTTTAACAACTTTTCTGCAACCCATAAGTTATTTTAGGATAAAATTTTAATGTATAAAATAGCAACATGAAAGAAAAATCATTAGGAGTTGAGAGTAGGAAACAGAAGTTCTATTGCATTTAAATGCTTTGACATTCAATTTCTTCAGAGATGTTCCCTTGGTGAATTAGAACTTTCTTATAGTTCTGAAGGCTAGAAGACCAAGATCAAGGTTCTGGCTAATCTGTTTCTGGTGAGAACTCTCTTCCTGGCCATCTCACTATGTTCTCATATGACCTTTCCTCAGTGATTGCATGTGGAGAGAGAGAGAGAGAAAGAGAGCTCTCTGGTGTCTCTTCTTATAAGGACACTAATCCTGTCAGAACACAATCCCACCCTTAGGACTTCATTTCACCTTCATCACTTCTTTAGAGGCCCCATCTCCAAATATAATCCCATTGGGGTTAAGTCTTGAAGATATGAATTTTGGAGGGAAACAAACATTCAGTCTATAACAGTCACTTCAAAGAAAACCAGGTTCTCAGGAAACATAGAGAATCAATGCTTTATACTATATGCTAAATTGTTTTTATGGTGTAGAGTACAATTATATGGGATAATATTCCTGACTCCAGCCCATATTTCTCTCAGCAAAGCATCATCCTATATTTTATTGTGATGCTATTTTCTCAAAAGTCTGTAGCAAGTGAAGTACACCACATGGTTTCCTTATTCTTGCTTTCTACGACTTGGTTAATATTTTTGTTGTGCTAACATAATATGAAGTATCATCATGATATATTATGGCTTTTATTTCCTCAGTGTTGATTCCATTTATATTCTGTTTTGTGTTAAGAATTTAGTCATCTGGGCATTATATAGGCTGATTCTAAAAGTTGGAAAACATAAATTGCAATTAAATTGGCATGTCTATGTAAATAACATTTACAACAGTGTCAAGTGGTGTGATATAATTATGTCTCCTTTTCTACAATGACAACCCCATTGTTACTGCTAGGAGAATGTTCAAATCAATTCTCATTTCTTACTGAGTTTCAAATACTCAAAATCATGACCCATTTTTGTTTTCTTCATATTTTTACCATGCTGTTTTTACTACCTGGGATTTCTAAATGCTTTTATTTTGTTTTGTTTTTCTTGTTGGAATAAAGAAACATATGTTTTCTTTGTCATGTCATCTAGCTTTTTGCTCGTTATATCTATTGCTTAAAATCCATTCAATTTTTCCTATAGAAGGTCACTGGCTTCCTGTTTTAATTTGGACCAGTAATTTGATATGTGGACCATAATTGCTTATGCAGATGTTTGTTTTACTTGGAGTTTTGGATTGATTTATTTTATTTCAAGTTTTGATCATAGACTTGATTTTATCTCTTCTCTCAGTCGTGCTATTTATTCTTCAGAGTTTGTTTGTTTTGCCTGGAGACTTTTCTGCTGAAGTCCATGTTCTTATGATCTGTCTGAACTTGTTACTTTCTATTTACACAACTATCATCCTGGGTCAACAATTCATAAGTTTCTGGGTTGTTGAATTCACCCCTTTATTGATCTAATGTTGTCTTTATTTTTGACACTCCCCGTCTCATTTTGCTGCAGTATATTGTATAAGTTAAGGTTCAATCAGAGAAGCAGAGCCAACATAGAAAAAAGAATAAATTATTGGGATCAGACCACATATAATAGTGGGAGCTGGCAAAGAAGTCTATGGAAGACTGTTGCCGTTGTGTCTGGTGGTGGACCTGAAGTTGTCATAGGTCTACAAGGTTGGTAGTTAGGGAAAAAAGTTGGATATGGAGTAGAAGAGAGAGCAAAAACAAACTGGAACCTATGAGAAAAAATTGGAATCCACGAGGAAAAACTGGAACCAACGTCTGAGTCTTACCTCCTCCAACCTTGATGATATGAGTGTCCTACACTAGGAACAGATACTCTCCACCTGGGAACAGCATCTATACCTGAAGCTAAGGAAGAGATCTGGAAGGATCTGAAAGAGCTGTAGGTCTGGCTGCTTCTGCATTCCACAAGGTGATTCAGCAGATCAGCGACAATGTATGTGAGCTGCAAGGTTCCTGACATCTGCTAATGACCTACAGAGATTAACAGTCACTACTTGGCTTCCGCTGTCCAAATCTTGTGCAATTTCTCTATAGGCCTACCCTAATCCAGAAATAAATAGGAAACAGAATTCTAGAAGACCTAATTCTAGCTTAACTAAGTTGACACCATAGAAAGATACCATAGTCTTCCCCTTATCAACTTGACATTCTACTTGTGTTTTTTTTTATTTAACATCTTTATTGGAGTATAATTGCATAACAGTGGTATGTTAGTTTCTGCTGTATAACAAAGTAAATAAGCTATACATAAACATATATCCCCATATCTTCTCCCTCTTTTGTCTCCCTCCCACCTTCCCTATCCTACCCGTCTAGGTGGACACAAAGAACTTGAATTTTTTAACTTCCAAATAAAGACATAGAAAAATCATATTTCTTGCTAACAACAGAACACATGATAACCATCTCACGAGAAGAGAAAACAGTATCCCTCTGGCCATCTTTGGATAAAGCTCTTTTCTTTTCTAGATTTCACATTCCCTCTTAGAAGCTCTGAGCTTAAATGTTGAAATATAAGGTTAATTATTATTAATTATTTATATTTTATGTTAGTAAGGGAATGAGAGAATAATATTTAAATTTTTAAAAAATTTTAAAAATCAGTTAATATATACACTAATATACTCATATTAACATAATGAAGAATAGTCATAACAGTATAGTTCTAATTTCTTCAACTTATGCTCTCATTGTGCATTTTTGAAGGTTAGAATGGAATTACTTGTCTTCCTTGTCATAATGTATGCTCTGTAGAAGGAAAGACTATATTGGAATTGTTTATTACTTTATCCCCGAGGACAACAGCTGACACAGAGCAGACATTTAGATAGCATTTGATTAGTATTGGACTGTTTGTGTATGTGTGTGTTTGTGCTTATGTGTAAATGTGCACATATCTTGATTTTCCTGGGTGTTTTAAGAAGAACAGCTTTCAAGGTGAATGCTGCCTGAAGAAATTTATCTACTGTACAGATATGATTTCACATGCAATTTCCCAACATCTACACTAACAAATGTCCCCTCTTGCTCCTTTGTGCCATTTTGGTCTCCAGCTAAAGCCACTTGAAGTTCTGGTGTATGAAGATTTCAAGACTGCTTTAATGTGAATTCCCCTTCATAAATATTTTCTTTTTTTTTTTTGTTCCTTGGAGCTACCCAGTGAGGTACCCAGAGCAGCTACTATTATTTTTCTAATTTACAAATAAGGAAAGACTCAGAAAAGAAGTTGTGTCATCGGTGGTCATAAGAACTCAAATTCAGGTCTTCTATTAGTCCAGTGCTCCTAGCACTATAGCACATTGATATTTCACAATTTTAAATGTTTACTAATGGACTGAACTTTAATAACACACTAATGGAAACATCAAATGGATTTCCTCTTCCTACAGCTGTGGTTTTGAAACCACATAATATTGCTCAAGGGGCAAACTAAATGTAAGTTTCTCTGCTATAGTTCAGTCATATGACACATGATTAGAAACATATAAAAATTACTAATAAAGTTAGTGACTGAAAGCATTTCTAGACATTTGGCATGACCCATTTTAGTGTTGCAAAGTGTTTTTGATTTTTGGTCTTTATTGTACAGGATTTGGCTATTTTTCTGGCCCCTTTGTCACCAATACTGACCCTCTGGGTATATGCTTCAGAGTCCCTCCCTCACATCTCTGTGGTTTAGAAAACCAAAAGTGGTATCTCATTTTCTCTATTAAAGGACCTTTTTCAACATTTTGAAATGTTGATGACATTTACAGAACACAATCATGGAAAAATAGCCATATGCTTTGGGTTTGTCAAATTCTTACCCAAAGCAAGTGTTCAATATGCAAAGAGAGATTTTAAAAATTCCAGCACAGTCATTTTTAATTAGTGGACATTCTTTGTCAGGAAGGTAGGGCTTCACATTTCTTCAGGTATGAAGTTATATATGAATATCTTCTGTGTCTTTCTACTTAAAAAACAAACAAATAAATAAAATCTCTTCATTTTATAATTAGACTAGAGTGAACTTAGCTTCAAATTCTGATACTCAGATAGAACAAGTCATCATTCTATTAAATCTGTTCCTCATTACAAGGGGTATCTATTACCTGAATAAATGCTTTCAAGATATTTTTCCATGGCATGCCTTTGCCATGAGCCAGGCACCGTGGCATTGTACACCATTACCAGATTATCCAAAGGAGCTCAGAGGGTTCATAACACAGTGATGATTTTCTTTATTCTGAAATTTCATTCACCATCTCTACAAGGTAGTACCTAGATTGACTTTTGCTTCATGGGTTTCTATATTTTCAAAATTAAAGGATTGGATCTTTCTTATTGGCTGAACATCCAGAAGCAAAAAGAAAAGTTCATTAAACAGGCTCCAAAACACAAGTTTGGACCAAAACACTTAGTACTAAATCCTATTGTGGTTATAAAACCAGTATTAAGTGGGTGGCCACTGGGAATCTGATTGTTCCTGCTCATGATAGAATTCTGGAATATATACTAATTGTGTGGTTTTGCCCTCCTTGGGCTCCAGAATCTTGATTGTAACAGTCAGGTAAACTATTTTCTGTAATCAACATCTCATGTTGAGTTAGTAAGCCTTCATCTTCTCTGTGGTTTGATCCCTTTTGCCTCAGCAAAATCATTGCATTCTATTTGCCCTAACATGAGTCATTTCCTTGTCTCAAGGCCCTTATTTTAAGTCATGTATGCATAACTATGTATGCATTTGATCAAAGTTTCCTCCCAGTATGATTTTAAAAATCAATCTCTCTCAAGAGAATTTCTGCTTCAGGAAAGATAGAGTATATGTACTCCTACTAAGTACAACTGAAAACCCCAGACATTATATATAAAACAAACATAAAAAGACTTTGAAAGATGAAGAGAAGGCAGACTAGCTAAGAATCTTGAAACCCAAAGAATGACATGGCGATGAGTTCGTGTGTTTTCTTTTTGCCTCGTATATCTCAAACTTGGAGCTGAAGAAGCTGGAAACCCAGAAATGCCAACAGCTGTGGAAACAAAAATCCCCAACAAAAGCCTGCTTTTTGTAGCCAAAGGACCAGGAAAGGGGCAGACTTGCAAGAAAGAAAACTTTTAGATAATAACTGCTCTGCTCTGGCCAAACATCATAGAGAAAACTGTGGACTTACCCCAAGCCCAGGCAGCAAAGGCCAAGTGAGGGGCCTAGATTTCCACTCTTGTTCAATTGTGGAAAGGTACCCCAAACTCCCTCTGGGGTGGTGTCAGAGAAGGCTGAGTAGGAAGTTGTAAATTTAATCCCTACTCAGGGAAATGAGTCACCCTTGTTGGGCTTTCATCCTCACCTGGAAATAAAGAGAATCTCTCCACTTCCTTTCTAGAGGAGAGACAGGACTTTCACCATTGTCCACATTACCTTCTCTGTGGTGTCAATGGAGGCCACATGAGAAGCAATAATAAAGCACACTACTCTTCTCAGCCAGGATGATATCAGGGGATGTCTAGTAGGGGAGGTGGAACTCCCACACTCATCCAACAGTAACAAGGATTGCCTCTCCCCCTTGGGTGATAATGGAAGGTAGATGGGGAACCTGGACTTCTATCCCCACCTGGCAGTAACAAGTAGACATTATCTCCTGTCCGTGCAGAGACAGCCAGCTAAAACAGGCTTCAATAAGACCAGAGTCTCATAACATAATACTGAAAATGTCCATGATTTAATAGAATACCACTCATCATGCCAAGAAACAGGAACATCTCTAACTGAATAAAAAAAGACAATCCATAGTAACCAATACCAAGACACTGAAGATATTACAATTATCTGACAAAAATTTCAATATAGCCTTCACAAAAGTTCTTCAACAAGCAATTACAAACACATTGAAAATAGAAAGTAAAAAGTACCAGCAAAGAAACAGAAGCTATAAAGTAGAGCAAAAGGAAAATTTTAAAACTGAATAATATAATAGCCAACCCCACCTCAAAAGAAAAAAAAAAAAAAAAACAAAAACCTCAATGAATGGGCTTTATAACAGAATAATGAGTTCAGGGAAAAGAATCAGTAAACTGGAAGACAGAGCAATAGAAATTACCCAATCTGGTATTACAAAAAAGATTAAATATTCATGTCATCAGAGTTCCACAAGGTGAGGAGAAAGAAGGTGGAGATAAAAAAAAAATCCAAAGAAACAATAACTAAAAACTTCCCAAATTTTGCAAAAACCATAAATGTACAGATTCAAGAAACTAAGAAACAGGTTATCCAAACATGATAAACTCAGAAACATTAACACCAAGTTATTTCATAGTTAAATTTCTGAAAACTGAAAGTAAATACAAATCTTAAAAGCAACCAGTGAGAATTGAAATCTTACCTATATGAGAAAAACAATTTGAACAACTTTAGATTTCTTAGCAGAAATCAGTGGCACAGCATTTTTTTTTACATGCTGAAAGAAAAGAATTGTATACCCAGAACTCTATATGCAGTGATCATTCCCATTAGAAATGCAGAAAAAATTATGACATTTTCCAAGGAAGGAAAATTAAGATACATACTTTATCAGCAGCAGACCTATCCTAAAAGAATGGCTCGATAAAGCTCTCTGTATTAGTTTGGGATACCATAACAAAATACTACAGACTGACTGACTTAAACAACATTTATTTTCTCATAGTTCTGGGGCTTGAAGTGTGAGATCAGAGAGCCAGCATCGTCAGTTTCTGGTGAGGTCTCTCTTCCTGCCTAAAGAAGGTGGCTGCCATCTCACCATGCATGATCACATGACCTCTTTTCAGTGGAGAGAGACAGAGAGCAAGCTAGAAAGCGATTGGTAGTTCTTTGGTGTCACTTCTTATAAGGTCACTAATCCTGTCATATCAGGACCCCACCCTTAGGATCTCACTTAACCTTAATTACCTACTTAGAGAACCTATCTCCAGATACAGCCACACTATGTGTTAGGTCCTCAATGTATGAATTTTAGAAAGACACATTTCAGTCCATAGCATTTTCTAAACAAAAAGAAATGGATAAAAGAAGCAAACTTGGAATATCAGGAAGGAAGATAGAGCACGTTGCAAGCAAATATATAGGTAAATAAAATACATTTTACGTCTCCTCTTGAGCTTTCTAAGTCATGATTGATGGTTGAGGCAAAAATTATAACACCGACTGATTCAGTTGTTCTAAATGCATAGGAAATATTTAAAACAATTATATTATAAACAGGGGAGGGAAAAGTGATGTAAAGGGAGGTAAGCTTCAACACTTCACTTGAACTGGTAAACATTCAACATTAGTAGAAATGATGTTATACAGATATATACTGTAATACCTAGAGCAACCACTAAAAAGTTATCTCAAGATATATACTAAAAGTCTTGATAGATAAATCAAAAGGAAATTCTTAAAAATTGTCACATTACCTATGGGAAGACAGGTAAAAGAAAACAGACAGAAAATAAAACAAGACCTAGATGACAGACTTAAGACCTAAAATATTAATAATTACATTAAATATACCAATTAAAATACAAAGATTCATAAGGTAGATGAGAAAACATGACCAAGGTACATTCTGTCCATAAAGTACTCACTTTAAATATAATAATATAGGTAGGTTAAAAGTACAAACATGGAAAATATATGTCATGAAACATTAATTAAAAAAAAAAACACAAGACTGGCTATATTATTATCACATAAAGTAGATTTCAGAACAAAGAAAATTGCCAGGAGCAGAGAAGGGTATTATATAATGACAAAAGAGTGAATACACCAAAAAAGTTATAGCAATCCTAAATGTGTATGCTTCAAACCATAGAAGTGCAAACTATGTGAAACAAAAGATGATAGAACAGAAAAGATAAGTAGACAAATTCACAGTTTTGCTGGAGACGTCAGCACCCTTCTCTCAACAATTGATAGACCAACTAGACAGAACATCAACAAGGGTCTAGAAGAATTCAACAACATCAACTTTTAAGATCTGACTGATATTTATAGAACATTTCTACACAACAGGAGAAGAAAACATTTTATAAATGCCCCTGGAACATGTATCAAGACAGATCATATGCTGATCTAAGCAAACCTAGACAAATTTAAAAGAATTAAAATACAAAGTGTGTTCTCTGATCACAATGGGATCAAACTAGAAACCAATATGATAAATATAAAAAGGAGAATCTCCAAATACTTGGAAACTAAACAGTGCATTTCTATGTAATCATTGGGCTAAAGGGGAAGTCTCAAGAAAAATTTTAAAAAACACAAAATGAAATGAAAATAAAAATATATCACGTTTCTGGGACATAGCTAAATTAATACTGGAAAGAAAATTTGTAATACTAAATACACACATTGTAAAAGAGGAAAATCTCAACTCTTGTTCTCACCTCACAAATCTAGAAAAAGGAGAGCAAAATAAACCTGAAATAAGCATAAGGAAGAAAATAATCAAGGTAAAAGTATAAACTGATAGAATTAAACACAGAAAATTAATAGAGAAAATTAATGAAACAAAAGCTGGTTCTCTGAAAAATCAAAAAATTGACAAACCTCTAGCAAGATGAACAAAGGAAAAGAAAGAGAGAAGACATAAGTTGCCAATTATCAGGAATGAAATGAGGATATCAGTACAAAGCCTACAGAAATCAAAAAGAACACTACCAAGAATTCTATTTACAAAAATTTGTCAACTGAGGTGAAATGGACAAATTTCTCAAAGAGCACAAACTGTCACAACACTCCAATCAGTAGTAAATAATTTGTGTGGCCCTGTAACTATAAAGGAAAGTTAATTGTGACTAGATCAAATTTGTAACTAAACTCCTAAAAAAAAAGAAATCTCCAAGCACAAATGGTTTCCAGAGAATTCTACTAAATTTTTAAGGAATTAACATCAATTCTACAGTCTCTTCCAGGAGAGAGAAGTGAACATTTCTTATTTTTCTAATGACATTTGTATTCCTTGATACCAAAAACAAAGAGAATAACACTAATAAAACTACAACAGACCAATATCTCTCATGAATAGAGATGTAAAACTCTTTATGAAAATATTATTAAATAGAATTCAGCAATATAGGAAAATAATTCTGCACCATGACTAAGTGGGATTTATTCCTGTAATGGGAGGCTCATTTAATATTTGAAAACTAATCGATCTAATTCAGTATATTAACAGGCTAAAGAAGAAAAATCACAAGATTATATCATTAATACAGTAAAAGCACTTGGCAAAATTCAACATCCAATCATGATAATAATTTTCAGAAAAAATAGGAATGAAGGAAACTCTATAAACATGCTAAAGAACACCTATAAATCACTTCCATCTACCAGCACATTTAATGGTAAATGCTGAATGCTTTGCTCCTAAGATCAGAAATGAAGCAAGGACATTCACTTTCACCACCACTATTCAATGTAGTGCAAGAAGATCTAGACAGAACAATATAAGGCAAACAAAGGAAATAAAAAACATGTGTTTCAATAGAAAGGAAAGGAAGAAGTAAAACAGTCCCTATTTGTAAACAACATGACGGTCTACATAAAAAAATGCCAAAGAATCTACAATCAACTCTCCCCAACCCCAAATAAAACTCCTAGAAGTAATAAATGAGCTCAGAAAGGTCACAGAATACAAAATAAACATAAAAATATCAATTCTATTTCAGTACACTAGCAATGAGCACATGAATTAAAACTGTAGTGCTGTTTACAATTGCTCAAAAAAATGAAATGAAATACTAAGTTGAAAATTGAAGAGAACACCTATAGGACTTGTATGATGAGAGCTATAAAACACTGATGAGAGCAAGCAATGAAGATCTAAATAAATGGAGAGACATACTACACTTAATGGATTCATAGATTCATGTGTTCATGGATTGGAAGACACAATATGATAAACGTGTCGATTTTCCCCAAATTGATATATGGGTTTAATGCAATTTCTATCAAAATCCCAGTGAGGCTTCTATGTAGGTATAGATAAGACTATTCTAAAATTTTCATAGAAAGCAAAAGAACTGAAATAGCTAAAATAATTTTAAAACAGAATAAAGTGAGAAGAATCAGTCTACATAATTTCAAAACTTTGAAATGTAGTCATCAAGATCATTTGGTATTGGTTAGACACAAAGACCAATCCATAGTGACTGTTGGAGTCCTGATTTTCACATCTACCATGGTTTTGAGGCTGCTGGTTCTCAAGGCTACTGCAGAGTTACAGGAGTACGGGTGGATGGAAATAAGACAAATTAGGAAGATCACACATTTCAACTGTTCTCATTGGGATCCACCTTTTTTACATGAACAGGCTATAGATGATTGAAAACCTTTGGTTAATTTCAAAAAGTTGTGAAAATGTTGATTCAGAAGATTTCTGCCAGTATTCTCATAGCTTTTATAGAGAAATTGATTTTCAGAGGTCTTTATGCTGCTGAAAGTGTTTCCGCCTTTGAAATTTTAATTACTCATGGAAATCAATTCCTGTTTCCCTACATGGACATAAAAATACATATCAGTTTTACAT
The DNA here is from genome assembly GCF_951394435.1 of Stenella coeruleoalba. Lineage (NCBI taxonomy): Eukaryota > Metazoa > Chordata > Mammalia > Artiodactyla > Delphinidae > Stenella > Stenella coeruleoalba. The sequence goes on along the minus strand of NC_137150.1, from coordinate 128,202,748 downwards.
TATATAAGTGAATTCACATTATATAAGGGTTTTGTTTGCAAGTATTAGAATAGTAATGGAATATGTGGGAAGACTTTATGCCATAATTGCAAGTTGGTATCAGTAATAATTCATTAGCAATTGGTCTTAAGCTTTATTTCTTCTATGAGTTTTGGAGTTAACAGTGTCTGTATTGCTTAAAGATGACAAGATGTCTAGAGAAGTGGGGTGAGAAAGTGCAGGAATAACAAACATACCCATCAGAAGTAGGTATATTAAGAAAGGAGAAATAGGTCACACACAAAATCATAAAGATGATAGGAACCCCTCCTTTAAAAAAATTATATGTTCCATTTTTTGGTCTATTCTTTCCTTTGAAGGTCATTTGCCAAGCTCATCCTCAAGGATATAAAAGTTACACAGAGTAAAAACTCAGTTAGTACGCCAGAAATGTTAATTGCCCTCTAAACCCACATTAAGTGTCTCCCTTCCTATGGAAATACCAGTAATACTTGATTGTTCCCTTTAGAAAAGTGAAAAATAGTTATTGATTGCTGATATAAACTATTTGGTTCACTCTCCTTAACTTCTCATTTTCTCTCTTCTTTCAAATGCTTGACATCAAATTCAAAAAATAATTTTGGACTATTTTAAACATTCTGGAAGATATAGAGATATTCTAACAAGCAAAATGTATTCAAACAGATATTTGCAGAACGTATGTTAAATACCAGTTTTATCTGAAACTACTCAGTCTTTTCCTTCCCGTCTTGTCAACTGCTAGCCTAGTGCCACAGAAATTCAATTAGTGAGACCTCCAACATCTGTGTAGTGCTCAGATTCTGGGCTCTGCTTATCTCTGCCTGTTTAATTTGGCTGCTCATTTCTTTATACTCTCTGACTTCTAGTCAATTGACATCTCTTACTTTTAATTTTTTTAGATTCCATATATATGTGTTAGCATACGGTATTTGTTTTACTCTTTCTGACTTACTTCACTCTGTATGACAGATTCTAGGCCCATCACCTCACTACAAAAAAGCTCAATTTTGTATCTTTTTATGGCTGAGTAATATTCCATTGTATATATGTGCCACATCTTCTTTATCCATTCATCTGTCAAAGGACACTTAGGTTTCTTCCATTACCTGGCTATTGTAAATAGAGCTTCAGTGAACATCATGGGACATGACTCTTTTTGAATTATGGTTTTCTCAGAATATAGGCCCAGTAGTGGGATTGCTGGGTCATATGGTAGTTCTATTTTTAGTTTTTTAAGGAACCTGCATACTGTTTTCCATAGTGGCTGTATCAATTTACATTCCCACTAACAGTGCAAAAGGGTTCCCTTTTCTCCACATCCTCTCCAGCATTTATTTTTGTAGATTTTTTGAGGATGGCCATTCTACCTGGTGTGAGGTGATACCTCATTGTAGTTTTGATTTGCATTTCTCTAATGATTAGTGATGTTGAGCATTCTTTCATGTGTTTGTTGGCAATCTGTATATCTTCTTTGGAGAAATGCCTATTTAGGTCTTCTGCCCATTTTTGGATTGGGTTGCTTGTCGTTTTGATATTGAGCTTCACAAACTGCTTGCATATTTTGGAGATTAATCCTTTGTCAGTTGCTTCATTTGAAAATGTCTTGTTTTTGATCTTAGTGGAAACGGTTTCAGTTTTTCACCCTTGAGAATCACGGTGGCTGTGAGTTTGTCTTATGCAGCCTTTATTATGTTGAGGTAGGTTCTCTATGCCCACTTTCTGGAGCATTTTTATCATAAATGGGTGTTAAACTTTGTCAAAAGTTTTTCTGCATCTATTGAGATGATCATATGGGTCTTATCTTTCAATTTGTTAACATGGTGTATCACATTGATTAATTTGGATATTTTGAAGAATCCTTGCATTCCTGGGATAAACCCACTTGATCATTGTGTATGATCCTTTTAATGTGCTGTTGGATTCCTTTTGCTAGTATTTTGTTGAGGATTTTTGCATCTGTGTTCATCAGTGATATTGGCCTGTAATTTTCTTTTTTGTGACATCTTTGGTTTTGGTATCAGGGTGATGGTGGCCTCGTAGAATGAGTTTGGGAGTATTCCTCCTTCTGCTATACTTTGGAAGAGTTTGTGAAGGATAGGTGTTAGCTCTTCTCTAGATGTTTGATAGAATTTGCCTGTGAAGCTATCTGGTCCTGGGCTTTTGTTTGTTGGAAGATTTTTAATCACTGTCTCAATTTCAGTGCTTGTGATTGGTCTGTTTATATTTTCTATTTCTTCCTTGTTCAGTCTCAGAATATTGTGCTTTTCTAAGAATTTGTCCATTTCTTCCAGGTTGTCCATTTAACTGGCATATATTTGCTTGTAGTAATTTCTCATGATCCTTTCTATTTCTGCAGTGTCAGTTGTTACTTCACCTTTTTCATTTCTCATTCTATTGATTTCAGTCTTCTCCCTTTTTTCCTTCATGAGTCTGACTAATGGTTTATCAACTTTGTTTATCTTCTCAAGGAATCAGCTTTTAGTTTTATTGATCTTTGTGATTGTTTCCTTCCTTTCTTTTTCACTTATTTATTACCTGATCATTATGATTTCTTTCCTTCTGCTAACTTTGGGGTTTTCTTGTTCTTCTTTCTCTAATTTCTTTAGGTGCAAGGTTAGGTTGTTTATTTGAGATGTTTCTTGTTTCTTGAGGTAGGATTGTATTGCTATAAACTCTATTGCAAGTGTTTTTGCTGCATCACATAGGCTTTGTGTCATCGTGTTTTCATTGTCATTTTTTTCTAGGTAGTTTTTGCTTTCCTGTTTGATTTCTTCAGTGATCTCTTGGTTATTTAGCAGTGTATTGTTTAGCCTCCATGTATATGTATTTTTTACAGATTTTTTCCTGTAATTGATATCTAGTCTCATAGAGTTGTGGTCAGAAAACATACTTCATATGATTTCAATTTTCTTAAATTTACCAAGGCTTGATTTGTGACCCAAGAAATGATCTATCTTGGAGAATGTTCCATGAGCACTTGAGAAGAAAGTGTATTCTGTTGTGTTTTGTTGGAATGTCCTATAAATATCAATTAAGTACATCTTGTTTAATGTGTGATTTAAAGCTTGTGTTTCCTTATTTATTTTCATTTTTGATGATCTGTCCATGACCTGTCCATTTTGATGATCTGTCCACTGGTGCAAGTGGGGTGTTAAAGACCACTACTATGATTGTGTTACTGTTGATTTCCCCTTTTATGGCTGTTAGCTTTTGCCTTATGTGTTGAGGTGATCCTATGTTGGGTGCATAAATATTTACAATTGTTATATCTTCTTCTTGGATTGATCACTTTATCATATGTAGTGTCCTTCTTTGTCTCTTCTAATAGTCTTTATTTTAAAGTCTATTTTTTCTGATATGATAATTGCTATTCCAGCTTTCTTTTGATTTCCATTTGCACGGAATATATTTTTCCATCCCCTCACTCGGTCTGTAGGTGTTCCTAGGTCTGATGTGGGTCTATTGTAGACAGCATATATGCGGTTCTTGTGTTTCATCCATTTAGCCAATCTATGTCTTTTGGTTGGAAAATTTAATACATTTACATTTACGGTAATTATAGATATGTATGTTCCTATTCCTATTTTCTTAATTGTTTTGGGCTTGTTATCATAGGTCTTTTCCTTCTGTTGTGTTTCCTGCCTAGAGAACTTCCATTAGCATTTGTTGTAAAGCTGGTTTACTTGTGCTGAATTCTCTTAGCTTTTGCTTGTCTGTAAAGATTTTAATTTCTCCCTTGAATCTGAATGAGATCCTTGCTGGGTCGAGTAATCTTGGTTGTAGCTTTTTCCCTTTCCTCAGTTTAAATATGTTCTGCCACTCCCTTCTGGTTTGCAGTGATTTTACTGAAAGATCAGCTGTTAACCTTATGGGGAATCCCTTGTATGTTACTTGTTGTTTTTTCCTTGCTGTTTTTAATATTTCCCTTTTTATTTAATTTTTGATAGTCTGATTAATATGTGTCTTGGCCTGTTTCTCCTTGCATTTATCCTGGATGGGAGTCTCTGTGTTGCCTGGACTTGACTGACTATTTCCTATACCATATTAGGGAAGTTTTTAACTATAATCTCTTCAAATATTTTAACTATAATCTCTTCAAATATTTTCTCTTGCTTTCTTTTACTCTTCTTCTGGGACCCCTATAATTCACATTTTGGTGCATTAAATGTCCCAGAAAGTCTCTGAGATTGTCCTCAATTCTTTTCATTTTTTTTTTTTTATTCTGCTCTTTGGTAGTTATTTCCACTCTTTTATCTTTCAGGTCACTTATCTGTTCTTCTGCCTCAGTTGTTCTGCTATTGATTCCTTCTAGAGAATCCTTAATTTCATTTATTGTGTTGTTCATCATTGTTTGCTTGTTCTTTAGTTCTTCTAGGTCCTTGTTATATGTTTCTTGTATTTTCTCCATTCTATTTCCAAGATTTGGATCATCTTTACTATCATTCCTCTGAATTATTTTTCAGGTAGACTGCCTATTTCCTCTTCAGTTTTTTGGTCTCGTGTGTTTTTACCTGGCTCCTTCACCTGCTGTGTGTTTCTATGTATTCTCCTTTTACTTAACTTGCTGTGTTTGGGATCTCATTTTCACAGGCTGCTGGTTCGTAGTTCCTGTTGTTTTTTTTGTCTGCCTCCAGTGGCTAAGGTTGGTTCAGTGGGTCATGTAGGCTTCTTGGTGGAGGGGACTATTGCCTGTGTTCTGGTGGATGAGCCTGGATCTTTTCTTTCTTGTGGGCAGGACCACATCCCGTTGTATGTTTTGTGGTGTTTGTGACCTTATTATGATTTTAAGCAGTTTCTCTGCTAATAGGTTGGGTTGTGTTCTTGTCTTGTTAGTTGTTTGGCATAGGGTGTCCAGCACTGTAGCTTGCTGGTCGTTGAGTGGAGGTGGGTCTTAGCATTGAGATGGAGATATCTGTGAGAACTTTCACTGTTTGATATTACATGGAGCTGGGAGGCCTCTGGTGAACCAATGTCCTGAACTCAGCTCTCCCACCTCAGAAACACAGGCCTGACACCTGGTTGGAGCTCCAAGATCCTGTCAGCCACATGGCTCAGAAGAAAAGGGAGAAAAAAAGAAAGAAAGAAAAAAATTAAAAAATAAAATAAAGTTATTAAAATGAAAAATAATTATTAAAAATAAAAAAGAAGAAAAAAAAGAAAAGAGAGCCACCAAACCAAAAAACAATTCCATCCATGATAAAAAACGCTAAAATCTATAAAAAAAAAATACAACAACAAGAAAAAACAGGCAGACAGAACCCTAGGACAAATGGTAAAACAAACCTACATAGACAAGATCTCACAAAGGAGCATATACCTACACACTCACAAAAAGAACAAAATGAAAAAAAAAAAAACATATATCATTGCTCCCAAAATCCACTGCTTCAATGTTGGGATGGTTTATTGTCTATTCTGGTATTCCACTGATGTAGGGTACATCAAGTTAACTGTGCAGATTTAATCTGATGTTCCTGAGGCTGCTGGGTGAAATTTCCCTTTCTCTTCTTTGTTTGCACAGCTCTTGGGGTTCAGCTTTGGCTTTGGCCCTGCCTCTGCATGTTGGTCTCCTAAGGGCATCTGTTCTTTGTTCAGAGAGGACAGGGTTAAAGGAGCAACTGATTAGGCAGCTCTGGCTCACTCAGGCTGGGTGGAGGGAGTGGTATGGAATTCGGGTTGAGCCTGCTGCAGCATAGGCCAGCATAACAATGCAACAGCCTGACATGTGCCGTGTATTCTCCCTGGGAAGTTGTCCCTGGATCATGGGACCCCGGCAGTGGAGGGCTGTACAGGCTCCCAGGAGGGGAGGTGTGGATGGTGAGCTGTGCTTACACACAGGCTTCTTGGTGGCTGCAGCAGCAGCATTAGTATTTCATGCCCGTCTCTCTTGTCTGTGCTGATAGCTGTGGCTTGCACCCATATCTGGAGCTCATTTAGGCAGTGCTCTGAATCTCCTCTCCTCACACACCCAGAAACAATGTTCTGTTGCCTCTTAGGCAGTTCCAGACATTTTCCCGGACTCCCTCCCAGCTAGCTGTGGCTGAGTAGCCCCCTTCAGACTGTGTTCATGCAGCTAACCCCAGTCCTTTCCCTGGGATCTGCCCTCCAACTCAGCTCCCAGCCCCCACTAGTCCTGGCTGGTGAGCAGACGAGCTTCTCAAGCTGGTGAGTGCTGGTCAGCACCGATCCTCTGTGCGGGAATCTCTCCATTTTGCCCCTGCACCCCTGTTGCTGTGCTCTCCTCCATGGCTCTGGAGGTTCCCCCCTTGTGTAATAAATCACCTGTTTTCATGTTAATCTGCTTTGAGGACCATGAATTTGTAAACACTCTTTGCAAGTGTATTTAAGGACATGCAGGTTTTACATCAAATCACAGTTTTGAAAGAATGAAATACAAGAAGGAAATGAAACTTAATTTTAGATGAGATATAATTACCAGAGTACTATAATTTTACTTTTGTCTGGAAATTGATCAAGAAACCAAAATGCCTGAAAAAACTTTTAAAATATTAGAAAGGTCTTAGGAAGGCAGAGGTGAGATGTTTCTCACAGAGTGTGTGAGGACATTTACAGTAGGTCCCAGGGAATAACATAATTAGTACTATTAATTTTATTATGTTTTGATTTGTTCTGTTGTTGGTTCTGGCTTTTTGTGTTCTTTTTTTTTTTTTTTCTTTCTTTTTTAAATTTGTTTGGTGTTGTTTTAGTACTTATTATTATTATTTTATTTATTCTTTTGGGATCTCTGTATTATAACATACTTTTTATTTTTAGTTATTTTTATATACTTCTATTTTTACTTTGCTTTTCTGTTTTTCTGAATTCTTATCCCTTATTTTTTAATCTTCTTTTTCTTTAATTTATTTTTTATTTTTGTATTTCCATTTCTACTTTGTTTTATGATTGTCCTTTTTCTCCCCTTTTTATTTTATTATTTTTAAAATTATTTTTATTGGTTTGTTCTGTTTCCTTGCCTTATTCTTCAGTTCACACACTGCTTTGGTTTTGTTTATAGGTTAGATGTTTTTGTTAGTTTTAATCGTAATTGTTTGGTTTCATTTTTGAGTTTTTCTCTTCCTCTGGTTGTTCTCTTGCCTTTTGTTTTATTGGGTTCTGTTTTTGTTTCTTTTATGTGTATGTGTGTTTCCTTGTGTCTGTTTTTGTTTGTTTGATTTTGTTTCTACCATTTCTCTGGGGTTTTGTTTGTCTTTCTTTAATATATTTTCTTTTTTATATATTTGTATTTCTACATAGCTTTTCTGTTGTTCTATCTTCTTTTCCCTTTTTCTTTTTTTTAAATATCATTTTTGTTGTGCTATTTTGTTTCTTTGCTTCATTCTTCACTTGGCACTCTGCTTTGTTTTGTTTTTTGTTTTTGTGTTTTTTTCAGTTTTGTTTTTAATTGTTCAATTTCATTCCTGGGTTCTTTTGTTTGTCTGGTTGTTCTCCTTCTTTTTGATTTATTTGGTTCTGTTTCTATTTCTTTTGTGTGTGTGTATGCTTCTTTGTTTCTGTTTTTGTTTGTTTGACTTTACCTTTCACCATTTGTCTAAGGTTGTGTTAGTCATTATTTTTTTAATCCCCTTTTTTGCTGGTATGATCGACTTGTGGGTTCTTGGTTCTTCATCTGGAAATCGGGCCGGAAGCTCTGTGGTGGAAGCACCAAGTCCAGGACACTAGATGACTAGAGAATTCCAAGCCTCAGGAAACATTAATTGCTGAGAGCTCTCACAGAAACCTCTATCTGAATACAAGACCAAGCTCCATCCAACTGTCAGCAGCTCCCAGTGATGGACACTTCACACCAAACAATACAGGAACACAAACCCACCCATCAGTATACAGACTACCTAAAGTCACACTACTAAGCTCACAGACACCCCAAAACACACCACCTGACATGGCCTTACTCATCAGAGGGAAAAGACTCAGCTTCACCCACCAGAAAGCAGGCACCAGTCCCTCCAATCAGGAAGCCTATGCAAGACACAGGACCAGCCTCACCACTGAGGGCAAAGAATAGAAGCAAGAGGAACTGTGACTCTGCAGCCTGGGGAAGGTGACCTCAAATACAATAAATTAGACAAAATTAGGAGACAGAGAAATATCTTGCAGGCAAAGGAGCAAGATAAAAACCCACAAGACCAAATAAATAAAGAGGAAACAGGCAAACTACCTGAAAAAGAATTCAGAGTAATGATAGTAAAGATGATCCAAAATCTTGGAAATAGAATAGAGAAAATACAAGAAACTTTTAACAAGGACCTAGAAGACCTAAAGAGAAAACAAACAGTAATGAACAACACAATAACTGAAATTAAAAATACTCTAGAAGGAATCAATAGCAGAATAATTGAAGCAGAAGAACAGAGGAGTGTGGTGGAAGATAGAATGGTGGGAATAACTGCTGCAGACAGCAAAAAAAAAAAAAAAAAAAAAAAAAAAAAAGAATGAAAAGAATGGAGGAGAGTCTCAGAGACCTCTGGGACAACATTAAGCACACAAACATTAAAATTATAGGCATCCCAGAAGAAGAAGAAGAAAAGAAAAGGTCTGAGAAAATATTGGAAGAGATTATAGTCAAAAACTTCCCCAGAACGGGAAAGGAAATAGTCAATCAAGTCCAGGAAGCTCAGAGTCCCATACAGGATAAACCCAGGGAGAAATATGCTGAAACACATATTAATCAAAGTAAAAAAAATATTAAACACGAAGGAAAAATATTAAAAGCAGCAAGGGAAAAGCAACAAATAACATACAAGGGAATCCCCATAAGGTTAACAGCTGATCTTTCAGCAGAAACACTACAGGGCAGAAGGGAGTCACAAGGTATATTTAAACTGATGACAGCAAAAAACCTACAACCAAGATTAGTCTACCCAGCAAGGATCTCATTCAGATTTGACAGAGAAATCAAAAGCTTTTCAGACAAGCAAAAGTTAAGAGAATTCAGCACCACCAAAGCAGCTTTAGGACAAATTCTAAAGGAACTTCTCTAGGCAGGAAACAGAAGAAAAGGAAAAAACCTACAAAAAAAACCCCAAAACAATTAAGAAAATTGTAAAAGGAACATACATATCAATAATTACCTTAAATGTAAATGGATTAAATGCCCCAACCAAGAGACACAGACTGGCTGAATGGATACAAAAACAAGACCCATTTCAGACCTAGGGACATATACAGACTGAAAGTGAGGGGATAGAAAAAGATATTACACACAAATAGAAAGCAAAAGAAAGCTGGAGTAGCAATACTCATATCAGAAAAAAACAGACTTTAAAGTAAAGACTACTACAAGAGACAAGGAAGGACACTATATAATGATCAAGGGATCAATCCAAGAAGAACATATAACAATTGTAAATATCTATGCACCCAACATAGGAACACCTCAATACATAAGGGAAATGCTAACAGCCATAAAAGGAGGAATATACTGTAACACAATAATAGTAGCCTACTTTAATACCCCACTTACACCAATGGACAGATCATACAAACAGAAATAAAATAAGGAAACACAAGTTTTAAATGACACATTAGAAAAGATGGACTTAATTGATATTTGTAGGAAGTTCCATCCAAAAAACAACAGAATACACTTTCTTCTCAAGTGAGCATGGAACGTTCTCCAGTATAGATCAGCTCTTGGATCACAAATCAAGCCTTGGTAAAGTTAAGAAAATTGAAATTTTATCAAGCATCATTTGCAACCACAACACTATGAGACTAGATATCAATTAGAGGAAAAAAACTGTAAAAAATACAAACACATAGAGGCTAAACAACATGCTACTAAATAACCAAGAGATCACTGAATAAAACAAAGAGAAAATAAAAAAATACCTAGAAATAAATGACAGTGAAAACAAGACAACCCAAAACCTAAGGGATGCAGCAAAAGCAGTTCTAAGAGGGAAGGTTATAACAATACAATTCTACTTCAAGAAACAAGAAAAATATCAAATAAAAAAACTAACTTTATACCTAAAGCAATAAGAGAAAGAAGAACAACAACACAAAAAAATCTGAAAGTTAGCAGAATGAAAGAAATCATGAAGATCAGACCAGAAATAAATGAAAAAGAAATAAAGGGAAACAATAGCAAAGATCAATAAAACTAAAACTTGATTATTTGAGGACATAAAGTAAATTGATAAACCATTATGCAAACTCATCAGGAAAAAAAGGGAGAAGACTGAAAACAACAGAATTAGAAATGAAAAAGGAGAAGTAACAATTGACACTGCAGAAATACAAAGGATCATGAGAGACTACTACAAGCAGCTATATGCCAATAAGTGGACATCCTGGAAGAAATGGACAAATTCTTAGAAAAGCACAACCTTCCAAGACTGAACCAGAGAGAAATAGAAAATATGAAGAGACCAATCACAAGCACTGAAATTGAAACTGTGATTAAAAATCTTCCAACAAACAAAAGCCCAGGACCAGATGGCTTCACAGGCGAATTCTATCAAACATTTAGAGAACAGCTAACACATATTTTTCTCAAACTCTTCCAAAATATAGCAGAAGGAGGAACACTCCCAAACTCATTCTATGAGGCCACCATCACTCTGATACCAAAACCAGACAAAGATGTCACAAAAAAGAAAATTACAGGCCAAATACATTGATGATCATAGATGCAAAAATCCTCAACTGAATACTAGCAAACAGAATCCAAAAGCACATTAAAGGATCATATACCATGATGAAGTAGGGTTTATCCCTGGAATGCAAGGATTCTTCAATATATGCAAATCAATCAATGTGATGCACCATATTAACAAACTGAAGAATAAAAACCATATGATAATCTCAATAGATGTAGAAAAAGATTTTGACAAAATTCAACACTGATTTATGATAAAATCTCTCCAGAAAGTGGGCAAAGAGGGAATCTATCTCAACATAATAAAAGCTATATATGACAAACCCACAGCCAACATCATTCTAAATGGTGAAAAACTGAAACCATTTCCACTAAGATCAGGATCAAGACAAGGGTGCCCATTCTCACCACTATTATTCAACATAGTTTTGGAAGTTTTAGCCATGACAATCAGAGAAGAAATATAAATAAAATGAATCCAAGTTGGAAAAGAAGAAGTAAAACTGTCACTGTTTGCAGATGATATGATAGTATATATAGAAAATTCTAAAGATGCCACCAGAAAACTACTAGAGTTAATCAATGTATTTGGTAAAGTAGCAGGATACAAAATTAATGCACAGAAATCTCTTGCATTCCTATACACTAACAACAAAAAATATGAAAGAGAAATTAAGGAAACACTCCCATTTAAAATTACAACAAAAATAATAAAATAGCCTAGGAATAAACCTACCTAAGGAGGCAAAAAACCTCTATGCAGAAAACTATAAGACACTGATGAAAGAAATCACAGACAATACAAATAGATGGAGAGATATACCATGATCTTGGATTGGAAGAATCAACATTGTGAAAATGATTTTACTACCCAAAGCAATCTACAGATTCAATGCAATCCCTATCAAACTACCAATGACATTTTTCACAGAACTAGAACAAACAAATTCACAACTTGTATGGAAACACAATAGACCCCTAATAGCCAAAGCAATCTTGAGAAAGAAAAATGGAGCTGGAGGAATCAGGTTCCCTGACTTCAGACTATGCTACAGAGCTATAGTAAGCAAGACAGTATGGTACTGGCATAAAAAACATAAATATAGATCAATGGAACAGGATAGAAAGCCCAGAAATAAGTCCATACACATACGGTCACCTCATCTTTGATAAAATTGGCAAGGATATACAATGGAGAAAAGACAGCCTCATCAATATGTGTTGCTAGTATAACTGGACAGCAGCATGTTAAAGAATGAAATTAGAACACTCCCTAACACCATACACAAAAATAAACTCAAAATAGATTAAAGAAATAAATATAAGGCCAGACACTATACAACTCTTAGAGGAAAACATACGGAGAACACTCTATGACATAAATCAGAGCAAGGTCCTTTTTGACCCACCTCCTAGAGAAATGAATATAAAAACAAAATAAACAAATGGGACCTACTGAAACTTAAATTCTTTTGCACAGCATAGGAAACTATAAACAAGATGAAAAGATAACCCTCAAAATGGGAGAAAATATTTGCAGACAAAGCAACTGATGAAGGATTAATATCCAAAATATACAAGCAGCCCATGCAGCTCAATATCAAAAAAAAAAAAACAAGCAGCCCAATCCAAAAATGGGCAGAAGACCTAAATAGACATTTATCCAAAGAAGACTTACAGGTGGTGAACCAACACATGAAAAGATGCTTAACATCACTAATCATTAGAGAAATGCAAATCAAAACCACAATGAGATGTCACCTCACACTGCTTGGAGTGGCCATCATCAAAAAATCTACAAACAGTAAATGCGGGAGAGGGTGTGGAGAAAAGGGAATCCTCCTGCACTGTTGGTGGAAATGTAAATTGATGCAGCCACTATGGAGAACAGTATGAAAGTTCCTTAAAAAACTAAAAATAGAACTACCATATGACCCAGTAATCCCACTACTGGGCATATACCCTGAGAAAACCATAATTCTAAAAGAGACATGTACCATAATATTCATTGAAGCCCTCTTTACTATAGTCAGGAATATGGAAGCAACCTAAATGTCCAATGACAGATGAATGGATAAAGAAGATGTGGCACATATATACAATGGAATATTACTCAGCCATAAAACAGAACAAAATTGAGTTATTTGTAGTGAGGTCGTTGGACCTAGATTCTGTCATACAGTGGAGTAAGTCAGAAAGAGTAAAACAAATACCATATGCTAATGCATATATATGGAATCTGAAAAAACAGTACTGGTGAACCTAGTGGCAAGGCAGGAATAAAGATGCAGATGTACAGAACTGATGTGAGGACACAGTGGGTCAAGGAGAAGCTGGGATGAAGTGACAGGGTAGCACTGACATACACACTATCAAATGTAAAATGGATGACTAGTGGCAAGCTGTTGCATAGCACAGGGAAATCAGCTTGATGCTTTGTGACAACTTAGAGGGGTGGGATAGGGAGTGTCAGAGGGAGGCTCAAGAGGGAGGGGTATGGGGATATATGTATACATAGAGCTGATTCACTTTGTTTTACAGCAGAAAGTAGCACAATATCGTAAAGCAATTATACTCCAATAAAGATACAAAAAATATAAAATAAAATAATAGAAAGGGAAAAGTCATATGTAACCATGATAATATGTCTTAGTCCATTCAGGCTGCTATAACAAAAATTCCATAGACTGACAGTTCTTTTTTTCTAACTACCAAATTTATCCTTATTTCCTTGGGTGGGAAATGTACATGTTTCTTCCCACCCAAAGAATACACTCAACTTCTGATTAAGTTACTGCATCCAGCTCAAAATCCAGGATCTCTGGGTGATGTAGAGTCTTCTCCATGCACCAAATGGGGTTTTATTTTTTATTTTTTTTCCTCTTTATTGGCCTGTCAACTGAAGATACAAACTAAATGCCTCTGCCTGTCCCCACACCAAATATACAGTGGAGGAAGAAGGGTAGGCTATTACGTCAATGATCTCATAGTAGTTACTACTTCTTGGTCATATTCTGCAGAGAATACATTAAAACATTCCCTATGAAAGATTATGGATTAGGCCTCTATTTCTCCTTGAGAAGACTCTCATGTCCACTGTTCTCCAGGGCTCCTGGTTTCATTTCTAGAGCTTCTTTCCTCACCCATTTCCTCCATAGCATCACTGGAAGTGAATATTGGGGATTCTGGTGAGAGCTGACCAGCTTTCATAGCTAACTCCTTGTTCATCCCAGCTAGGAATCCAAGGGTTAAGGTTGTGCTTTAGTCACTGGCTTTTAGAGTTCAGGCTCATGTTTCTTTGTCAATACAACACTTTCAAAATCTTAATAGGCTTCAGAAATATTTGCTCCTTGTTAGTTCATTGTGCCTATAATCACATTCAAAATTCCTTCCCAGACATGGTTCTTAAGTCTGTCTTACAATTTTGCTTTCTCTCCCTCATGCCTGTTTCTCCAAACTTAGTAGGTGCTATCTTAAAACCATCTACAACAAGCTGGCGTGGGAAAGCAATGCCTTTAATTGGAACTTTGCCACATGGCTGCTTCTTTTTTTCTGAAAAGTCTAAACATATCTGGGGAGCAATTCTCTGTGGACTCCAAGAGCTGCTGACTTTTCCAGCCCTGCTACTTTTTGGTCAGTCATATATGAGCTAATCTTGTTCTTGAAATACTTTGCTACATGTAGCATGAAAAGCCAACACACACTAACACTTGGGCTTCTTCCAACAATTTTCTTAGGAACACAGTTCTAAGAACTCTTCTGATTTCCAACTTATCTCTGACAAGAGTTTAACTAAATATTTTGACACTGCATAGCGTAGGTCCCCAACTGCTTAGCGTCATCTTTTTTTCTTACTCCCCAACTCCTAAACCCATGATGTCTGTTTTAGTTTTTTGGGTTTTTTCTATATAAGAGTATTTCATTTCAAGGTGCCAATTTATAAGCTGTGATAAAAAATATGCTAAATATGTAATGGCTCAACACAAGAGATTATTATTTTCATCCCCATAGTAACACTTCCAGGTATGTATTTCTGATTATTGGGCAGTTTTTTTCTATATCATGACTCAAGGACCCAAGTTTCTCCCATCTTCTGTCAGTTACTGGGACCATAATCATTTTTATCTAGTTTATAGAAGGAGAAAGAGAGCATGGAGAATGCACAAGGCTTTGACCTTGGTCAGAAAGTGGCACACCTAATTTTCATTTTGTTGATATGAACTAGTCACAAGGCCATAACTAGCTGCAAGGTGGTCTTGGTAATGGAGTTCATATAGCTCCATTAATCAGCTACAGCAGTATACACAGAAGTGGAGAGGCAGTTTTGATGGACAGCTAGCTGCCTCAGCCTCTTTATCTAATTAATATTTTTATGTATCTGTATAGATTACAAAGCACCTCTTACTGTATAATGTGAATATCCTAGCAATTCTGTAATAAAAGAAAAATTATCTGCAGAGAAATTAGTAATTTGCCCAAGGTCATATAGTTATTAAAAGTGAAAGTTTGGATATGAACCCAGTAATTCTCTTTTGAGAAACTGGTTAGAAAAAAACAAAAAAAAAGCAATACATAAAAAGAAATGACTATTCAACATCATACAAAATTTGAAATTAATACCTACAAATCATTTAGTAAATATCTAATGAATTTTTGATCAGTATCACATGGCCACAAATCTGAGACCATTTAATATTATATTTTTCTGACAATAATAAGATTATAGAATCTAATCCTATTAGTGAATTTAACATGGGTGTATTTTTTCTTTCATAGCTTCAAAATTGACCAGAGTCTTCAAATATAACTCTTTTTCTTTTAAGAGAAAGGAATAAAATGACTTTTTTGTGAATGAGAAATCACAGTTCATATTTACCAATCTCTGAATAATAGATACATTTAGCGGTTTATTTAAGACTTCAAAACCAATTTTTCTAATGTTCAGTGTATATTAGGAAATTGTTTCTTATTAGACAATCATTTATTCCTCTCCCTTTTTTTAAAGTCATTGAGAAATAACTGTTTGAAAGGAGGCTCTGTACCAACTCTTCGAATATTGAAAAGACATAAAAAGAAAGTTCAATGAAGATACATTTCCATCTTTTTTTTGTGCTTTTAAAAAATCAAACAAATACAGTCAGCATCATGGAGGGAATTTTATTTGTTTTCTTTCTGCCTTATCTTTTTCTACTTTAAATCTATTACACATTCATAGAATCATAAAATTTTAAATTGGAAAACAGCTTTGAGATCATCTCTCCCAATCTCTCATTCAACTTCAGTAGAATTTAATGTAGTTATAATAATGTTAATATAGTTTAAAGAAATTAACTTATAGCATACAGACTTTTTTCTTTCATAGATTATGCAATTTGAGTTTATTACTTCAGTCAAATTATTTTTAATGATAACTTTCTAACTTTCTTGGTGGGGCAAGGAAAGTTCTGATGGTCTGCCACTCCATTGGACAAGGCTATTAAAACTGGCTTTTCATTTTTGTGGGAAAGGTTTTATGAATTCTATGATTTTTCTTAGTTTTTATTATTGCAAATGATCTGATATAGATTTTAACCATGTGGAAGTAATGTTTTTTAATTTAAGAGCAAATATATTTAATGAGCTGCACAGGGACACCATTTTTGGTGGTGTTACCATGTCTCAATAATTACTGCTGACTAAAAAGAAAGGAAGATGAAAATGTTAGCCCTTTCTTTGCACAATCTTATTGACATAATGACATTTGAAATTACTACCATAAATTCCCTGCTTTTAGACTAAAACTCGCTATTTGTAAAAATTAAAATTCTTCAGTGAGCAACTATGGTTTCTGTAGGCTAACACAACTTTACTTAGATATTGTGGGTTTGCCTAATTGAACATACTGGATTAGGCAAACAGTTAATCAACAAGTGCTGTGTAATAGTATCTTTGTTAGCCTGACAATTTCCTGTACATAGTAAGATTGATCTTAGATTTTTAATATCAGGGATGCTTTGAATTTGGCCATCTGTCTCCATATAGGATGTTAGATAAGTTTTATTTGACATGCATTCCCACTTTATTAGAGATTTATTATTCTTGCATTTTCCTTCAGTGAATTGGGGAAAATAAATTTATTCAAGTTATGTAACAACAGAATAGCCTCTGTATTGGGATTTGTGGCTCACTGTCTAGAACATGGTCTAGACAATAGCAAATTCCTCAATTCTGAACAGGCAAATGTAAGTTGCCAACTTGAAAACTGATTATCTGAAACATTATATTTCATATTTCAAGGTTGCATTCCATATGATTGCAATAAAATGTTGGACATAGAAACAGAATTCTGGTGTTCTGATTCCATGATCTAGCTATGAGTTTGTGCTGCTTGGATACAACCCAGAAGAACGAAGTCTGCTCAGAACACAACACCAACTGCTTGACTGCAAGCACTAGACTGTGTATGCTTCTTTCCTGTTTGTTAAACACCAAAGTGAAAAGCCCAGTACACAATGAGTCAGATTCTTCCAGTGTGTTGGTCATAGTCTCAAAGCTAGCTTGACCATCTTGGTAATAAAATTAATTGTTACAGGCCACCAAGATGCTAAAGAGATCATATATTGAAAGGTATGGCTTCCAAAGTTACATAATTTTCTCCCCAAATAATTAATACTAATAAACCAATCAAAGTCATGTAACCCCTGAAGCAGTACACTTTTATACCCAATATTTTGATAAAATATGCCAGTTCTTGCATTCAAGCAAAGAATAATTTAAAATGACTTTTGTCTATCAAATTAGAATTGCTGATGAAGCAAGGTATTATCACATTTACCTTTTCCTTCTGATTTCTACTGGAAGCATTAAGAAGGATAAAACCCATGGTAAGAGGGAATAGGAAAGGAGCCATCACTGCAATTGAGATGTTGATAAATGCCTACACAGGTGAGATCAATAGAAAGTGAGACGGTTAACACCACAGAGAGCAGGACAAGGAAGCATCACATACTTAGCAGACCTTATCAGGTGGGCCAGGTGGGATGCTTATTACAGAAGACTTGGATGAAAATATGTGTACAGATTGAAATTTTAGTGCCCCTATAATTTCCTATCCTACACAAGAATGCTATGTAAGGCAGGACTTCTGAAGTGGATTCTATAGACAAAATGAACCTGAGGTCATATAAAGGTGTCTTAGCTCAGGCTGCCACAATAAAAGTCATAGACTTTTATGGGTGGCTTAACCTTCTTACAGTTATGGAGCCTGGAAGTCCAAGATTAGGGGACAAGGATTATTGTGGTGAGACTTTCTGTCTAGCAGAGAGTCGCTTTCACACTGTCTTCATAAGGCAGAGAGAAAGAGATCTCTTGTGTTCCTCTCCTTTATGTCTTCCTTATAAGGCTGTAGTCTTGTCAGGATAGGTCCCTCCACTTGTGACCTTATTTAACCTTAATTACCTCTTAAAGACACTCTCTCCAAATACAGTCACATTGGGGGTTAAAGCTGCAACATATGAATTTGACAGAGGGGTACAAGTCAGTCCATAGCAGAAGACTAAATCTGTGACTGAAATAGACAACCCTTGAGTCTACGTGTGCTCAGTATGCATTTAACCCTGTCATAGTCTAATGATATACTTTATTTCTAGAGGTTTCAAAGGTTCATAAATATCCTTGAGTGAGTCCCTTGTCTTTCATTCTGAGAACTATTGAGAGGAATACCCAGGTTTTACCCACAGAATGTGAAATGTAGTTCATTTTCTAAGAATAATCACTTCATTTTTAATCTAACACATGTGTCCTTTAGAATTCATCCTATAAACAGGAACACTAAATGTATTATGGGAAGAAGGGTTTTATTATGGAAATTAAAGCTTACAAACATGTAGAAGGATGTGGACGTGTGAAGATCTGGAACAGGGAAATGAAATTCAGCAAAAGTCACTAACAAAGAGAGCCTGTTGTGGGTGGACTGATCAGAAGTTGCAGAAAAGTTCCAGAAAATGCACATGTCTGGCTACGGAATTGGGACTTTATATAAGGGCCAAGTGTTTGAGGAGATGTTTGTGGAAGCTACCACCTTGATGTAGCTCAGAAGTTGGCTTGAGCCACTGTTGGTTGACGAAAATATTAAAATGATGAGTTAAAATTGGAGCCCAGTCAACACTCTGCAACTTTCTGTCACTTTGTTCTTCACAATCACAACCTTCCAAAATTATTGGTTTATTCACTCAAACAAGCTCCTCTTTTATCTAACTTAAATCCAGAAACACGTGGGGAAAGGGATTCTAAGGTACATAGATCCCAGTCTCAGCTAAGGATATATGTTGTGGATTATTATGTAATTATTGAAAAATGAAAGTACAATACTAATTTCAGTGGATCTCATAAGACCATTTCCAGGATCAGCTGAGATTTCAAGATACAGAAATGGACAATGCACGTCAACAAGGATGAGATTTAACATAGCTTGTTAGGTTTGGCAATTTGGAAGCCACTGGTGACCATTGAAAGAATGATTTCATTAGAGCCGTGGTGAGAAGAAATCTGATGCAGAGTAAATTAGAAGTGAGGAAATAGAAGTGTATAGTCTATATATACACATAAACAAATGTATGTATAAAATATCTACAGCTATAATATAGTTCAGGAGCTCAGAGGTTATTGTCTATTTTGTTTACTACCACACTTGCAGTCCCTAGTGTCAAGATGAAAAGTCTGAGATCTTAATCAATTGTAATTTGGCAAGTTAGCCAAATAGGCTGACATGTAATCAACTAAAAAATTGAGACATTTTATAACTAAGAAAGGAATTTGTAGGTGACTGGCAGCCTCTACAACAGTGACTGTGGCAATTTACTTCCATTTTCTGAGACTTAGTTAATATTGATAAAATTGGAAAGATAACATCTTCAGGAAATGTAAAATGCCTGGCACATGGTAGGCACCACATAACTTGAGCTTCTTTCCCTTCTTCCTTCCTCATTATGAGATTACTCACAATCACGTTTGGAAATGAGCTATTCCTGGAGAGTCTCAGCTTTTATTTTATTTTTGGGTTCCCTATGTCATTAAAGCTTCTACATTTTCTCATCTTTTCTTTTGAAATGGTACCTCTTCTACAAACTGTGATTGAGTCTCTGGTTCTGGAAGAAATACCTTGTAACCAGAGATCTCTTTGTTCCTCTTTAAACCTGTCACAGTGTTGGCCTGGTGCAGGAATCAATCACAACCCTTCACTCAACAGGGCTTTCAAGCTGCTACTCCAGGACTCTGAACTGCTCCCTCATTGCCCATTCTCCTGCTCTACACACTGCAATATAGCCTCTCTAGAACAAACACTCTCTCCTCCGGGGTTTCCCTCTATCCCTGAGCAACACAAACCAGCCCTGCTCTCGTTGTTTTTCTTCAAACCCCACAGCAGCCCTCAATGTTCTATTTCGAGAACAGACACTGTCTTGTACACAATTAATGACTTGGGACATTGAAAGACAATCACTAGCCTTGTCTAACTAATTTACTCCCTGTTCACCAAACATAAGAGATATTCTCATCTCACCTGTACACTCTTTATTTTTAAATTATTTTTTATTGGAGTATAGTTGCTTTACAATGTTGTGTTAGTTTCTGCTGTACAGCAAAGTGAATCAGCTATATGTATACATATATCTCCTGTTTTTTTGGATTTCCTTCCCATTTAGGTCACCACAGAGCACTGAGCAGAGTTCCCTGTGCTATACAGTAGGTTCTCATTAGTTATCTATTTTATACATAGTAGTGTATATATGTCAATCCCAATCTCCCAATTCATCCCACCTCCCCTTCTCTCCTGGTATCCATACATCCATTCTCCACATCTGTGTCTATTTCTGCTTTGCAAATAAGTGCAGCTGTATCATTTTTCTAGATTCCATATAACCAATATTATACAATATTTGTTTTTCTCTTTCTGACTTACTTCACTCTGTTTGAGAGTTTCTAGGTCCATCCACGTCTCTGCAAATTGCACAGTATTGTTCCTTTTTATGGCCGAGTAATATTCCACTGTATATATGTACCACATCTTCTTTATCCATTCTTCTGTTAATGGACATCACTTGTACCCTCTTACCTCACTTGTACTTGCTCTGTAATTCTTCAATTCCGACCTTCTTCCCCATCTTTTATACTATCTTCTATGCCTTTATATTGAGTATGGATACTCTTGAAAATCCTTCACTTTTCCAAGAATGCTCTTCTCTCCTTATGATAAATGAAACCTGAGAATTCTCCAAGAACACCAGAAACATCCTGCTCTGGGAGGTTGATCATTCTTATACACCCGACAAACTGAGGAGAGAGGTGAGATTGTCAGCATTCCCCTGGCTCCCTACTGCTTCTTCCAGAATATCATTCCTTCACATTGAGATCTTTTACCAACCTCTGCCCTTTCTCACTACTGTCATCTACTAACTTTCTGGTCACTTCTCCTCAAATTCATGGGTATTTGGCAACTGGTTTCTTACAAACTTGCTCTTCATCCCAGCTTCTGCCAAAATCTTCAGGGATTTCAAAAAGTGAACATCTCATACCAAGTATCAGCATGATTTCTGGGTTTTTGGTTTATCACCACAGGACCTTTACTCCAATCCATTTCAATGACACCATTTAAAAGAGAAAATAAGACAATTCTCACTACAATCTGAGTAATATTTCAAATCACATTAAAATTTGAAACACAGAATTATAGAGAGAAAGAAGAATAAGTACATAAATTGTTTACTCTTCCTCCTTTTTGGTTGAACATAAAACCAGAATTCCTACTCCTCCCCTATGAATTAATCCACATTTGCAGCTGAAATGTAGGTGGTGTTCATAGCTATTTTAGATGATTCAGTTCCCTAAATCTTGTGATTCTTATTTCTTTTTCTTCACTGACTTTTGTTCCAAATTTCCTTAGTCATGGAGGAAGTTCTTCATATTCCAAGGAACAAAAAATCAGAAGGAAGAAAAAAAAACAGGATGATAACTGTCATGCAATATTTAAAATAAATGCCAACTTGACTTCCTACTTTTTGCTGAATATTTGTAATTCATTTTTAGGATTACTATCATTTCAGGAGGCTTCACAAAGCACAGAAGAAAATGAAAGAAAGGAAATACTTTGTAACAAAGCAATTTTGTTTGATTTTGGGGGACAAGTTAGTCTTGTCTTAAAAGTTTGGGTTTGTAAACATGAGAACCAATTCCATAAAAATTTCAAAACCAACAATTTGTTTCCATAATGTTTTGCTGTCTTGATAACAAGAACTTGACACTTCAGTTTGGCTCTTAGTTTAATATTTTCTTATATATTTCCTGTCAGTGAAAATAATTTGAAGTGCCATGTATAATTTTTACTTTTGAAATGAAGTCTTATTTGGTGAAATTTTTATTTTTTTGAAGATGGACAAGCATCTTCTCTGTGGTTAATAAGCCTGAAACAGGAAGAGATTCTGATTCAAATAATGACAGTGCACAGCTTGGCCAAAAGACAGAAAACTTTAATATATTTCACATTCCATGGCATACTAATTTAAGACAAATCACAATTTCAGTGAGCTTTTGTTCCTCCTTTGTAAAATGTAGAAGAACATTTTACCTGCTAGAAGAAAGAGCTGATTATAAAGTCTCTTTCATTCCCAAATATTTTTCATAAACTGTAGAAAAATCACTGTGCTAGATTTTATGGCTAATGTGGACGTGAATAACAGACAAGAGAGCAACAGTATAAGCTGATGTGAAGAGTATGGCATATA
The DNA here is from genome assembly GCF_951394435.1 of Stenella coeruleoalba. NCBI lineage: Eukaryota > Metazoa > Chordata > Mammalia > Artiodactyla > Delphinidae > Stenella > Stenella coeruleoalba. The sequence continues at coordinate 128,180,350 of NC_137150.1, read as the reverse complement.
GAATAAAAAGCTGAATCCATGTTCCAATTCTATCATTTATTAGCTCTGTGACTATTACAAAAAAATCAACATTTCTCAGTTTCTTCATTGGTTAAGTAGAGACAGAGCTGTGTGAGAACTAAATATAATTGCCTCTAAAATCATTATTTGAACTAGAAAACATTCTACAAATGTCTGAATTCCAACAGTGCTTAAGATAACTGACCACATGAAGCCTTTAAAACAATTGGAAGGACATTTGTTTCTTTTTTAAAGTTTACTTAGGTATAAATGACAAATAAAATTATAAAGTGTACAACATGTTGATTTGATATACATATATATTGTGAAAGGATTCCCACCCTTGAGTTAATTAATACATCCATCACTTTGTATATTTTTTGGTTGAGGCCACTTACATTCTACTTTGTTAGAAAATTTTAATTATACAATACAATATTATCACCTATAGTCATGATTATACATTAGATCCTCATAACTTTTTAATCTTATAACTGAATGTTTGCAACATTTTACCAACCTCTCCTTGTTTCTCCCAACTCCCAGCTTGACTTTACTTTTTAGATTCCACATATAAGTGACACCATGGAGTTTCTTTCTTGTTTTTCTCACTTAGCATAACGCCCTCCAGTCTCATCAATGTTGTTGCAAATGTCAGGATTTCCTTGTTTTTTAAGACTGAATATGAATAATATTCCATTGTGTGTGTATATATAAATTTATGTAAATATACATATACACAATGGAATATTGTTCAGTCACATATATAATATGTATACATATATGTACACATGTACATCATATATATATATATATATATGTAATATATATGTCTTGTTTTCTTTACCCATTAATCCTTTTATGGACACTTAGGTTGTTTCCATATGTTAGCTATTGTGAATAATATTGCAAGGAACATGTAGATAGAAATATAACTGTAAGACAGTGATTTCATTTCCTTTGAATATATAACCAAAAGAGGACTTACTGGGTCATATGGTAGTTATATTTTTAATTTCTTGAGGAACCTCCATACTGTTTCCATAGTGGCTGCTCCAATTTACATTCCCACCAACAGTATAATAGGGTTCCTTTTTCTCAACATCCTTGCCAGCATTTGTTTTCTCTGTCTTTGTGATGATAGTTATTCTAATAGATGTAAGGTGCTATCACACGGTGGTTTTGATTTGCATTTCTCTGTTGATTAGTGATGTTGAGCACCTTTTCATGAACATGTTGCCCATTTGTATGTCTTATTTGGAAAAAAAAAATCTGTTCAGGACCTTTACCCATTTTTTAATTGGGTTATTTATTTATTTATTTTACTATTAAGATGTATGAGTTTGTTGAATATATTAGATATTAACTTCCTGTACATTCTTAGCTCTTTTGTTAAAAATTAATTGACCATATATATATGTTTGTATTTCTGCACTCTATTATGTTCTATTGATCTATTAAGTCTGTTTTTATGCCAATACCATAGTGTTTTGATTACTGTAGCTTTGTAATATAGTTTGAAATGGAAGTGTGATGCCTCCAGCTTTGTTTTTCTTTCCCAAGATTGCTTTGACTATTAAAGATCTTTTGTGGTTCCTTAAAAAATTCAGATTTTTTTTTTCTATCTCTGTGAAAAATACCATTTGAATTTTGATAGGGATTGCATTGAATCTGTACATCACTTTGGGTAATATGGACATTTTAACAATATTAGTATTTCCAATCCATGAACACAGAATATCTTTCCATTTATTTGTGTCTTCTTCAATTTCTTTCATCAATGTGTTATAGAATTGGTGTATAGATCTTTCACCTCTTTTGTTAAATTTATTTCTAGGTATTTTATTCCTTTTGATGCTACCATAAATATGATTGTTTTCTTAATGCCTCGTTCTGATAGTTTGTTGTTATTGTATAGAAACACAACTATTTTTGTGTGTTGATTTTGTATCCTGCAACTGTCTTCAATTTGTTTACTGGTTGTAACAACTTTGTTTGTGTGTATGTGGAGTCTAGGTTTGCTATATATAAAATCACATTATCTGCAGAGACAATTTTCCTTCTTTCTTTCTGATTTGGCTGTCTTTTATGTATTTTTCTTGCCTAACTACTATGGTGAGGACTGCCAGTACTGTATTGAATAAGACTGGTGAGAATGGGCATCCTTGTCTTGCTCCTGATCTTAGTGAAAAGTTTTCACTTTTCACCATTGAGTATGTTGTTAGCTGTGGATTTGTCATGTATGACCTTTATTACACTGAGGTACATATCTTATATACCCATTTTGTTGAGAGTTTTTACCATAAACAGATGTTGCATTTTTCAAGTGTTTTTATCTGTGTATATTGAGATGATCAAGTGATTTTTATCCTTCATTTCATTAATGTTCTGTATCACATTGATTGATTTGCATACGTTGAAATCATATGTATCCCTGGAATGAAACTCATTTGATCATGGTGTATGATTCTTTTAATGTACTCTTAATTAGGTTTTCTAGTGTTTTGTTGAGGATTGTTGCCTCTATGTTTATCAGGGATACTGACCTGTAATTTCCTTTTTTTGTAGTGTGCTTGTCTGGCTTTGGTATTAGGGTAATGTTGCCACTGTAAAATTAATTTGAAAATGTTCACTCCTATTCAAATTTTTTGAAGAGTTTGAGAAGGATTGGTAGTTTTTCTTTAAATATTTGGTGGAATTCACCAATGAAACCATCTGGTCTTGGCCGTCTCTTTGTTAAGAGTTTTTGATTACTGATTCAATCTCCTTACTAGTAGTTGATCTGTACAAATTTTCTGTTTCTTTAAGATTCAGTCTTGGTAAGTTGTAATGTTTCTAGATTTATCTATTTCTTCTATGTTATCAAATTTGGTGGCATGTATTTGTTCGTAGCAGTTTCTTATGATCTGTAGTATTTCTGTGTTATCAGTTGTAATGTCTCCTCTTTCATTTCTGATTTTATTTGAGACTACATTTTTTTCTTAGTTAGTCTAGTAAAGGTTTTTCAAGTCTGTTTATCTTTTTTTAAAAAAATTAGTTCTTAGTTTTATTGATCTTTTCTATTGTGCTTATAATCCTTATTTCATTTATTTCTTCTCTGGTCTTTGTTATTTCCTTCCTTCTACTAACTGTGGATTTAGATTGTTCTTCATATTCTTGTTCCTTGAGATGCAAAGTTAAGTTGAATTCTTTCTTTTTTTCCCTTAATGTAGACTATTATTGCTATAAACTTTCCTCTTAAGACTGCTTTTGCTGCATCCCATAGGCTTTTGTTTGTTGTGTTTCCTTTTTCAATTGTCTCAAGAATTGTAAAAAAAGTTTCCTTTTGATTTCTTCTTTAAACTATTGGTTGTTCAGGAGCATGTTGTCTAATCTTCATGTATTTGAGAATTTTGGAGTTTTCTTCTTCTTTTCTTTTTTTTTTTTTTTTTTTGCAGTACATGAGCCTCTCACTGTTGTGGTCTCTCCCGTTGCAGAGCACAGGCTCCAGACGCATAGGCTCAGTGACCATGGCTTATGGTCCCAGCCGCTCTGCGGCATGTGGGATCTTCCCGGACCGGGGCACAAACCCGTGTCCCCTGCATCAGCAGGCGGACTCTCAACCACTGCTCCACCAGGGAAGCCCTCCAGTTTTCTTTTTGATTTCTAGTTTCATAACATTTTGGTTGGGAAAGAGGTTTAATATGATTTCCATCTTCTTAAATTTATCAAGACTTGTTTTGTAGCCTAACACTTGATCTATCCTGGAGAGTATTTCATATGTGCTTTAGAAAAATGCTTATCCTGCTGCTGCTGGATGAAATGTTCTATATTTTTCACTTAGGCTTATCTGGTCTAACATGTCATTTAAGTCCAATGTTTCCTTATTGATATTCTGTGTGGATGATAAATCCATTTTAAGTGGATTATTAAAGTGCTTTATTACGTTGATTAATATTTATTTCTCTCTTCAGATCTGTTAATATTTGCTTTATATATTCAGGTGCTTCAGGGTTAGGTGCAATAAATATGTATAATTGTCATATCCTCTTGATTAAGTGACACTGTTATCACCATATAATGATCTTGTCTCTTGTTACAGTCTTTGGCTTAATGTCTATTTTGTTTGATATAAGTATAAATACCCCTGCTTTCTTTTGATTCTTATGTGCATGGAATACCTCTTCCCATCCCTTTACTTTCATTCTATGTGTATCTTTAAAGCAGCAGCTGGGAACATTATGATGTTAGATTAGCCCTGATCAGAGAGAAAATGAAGATGGGCGTTTTTGCTCACTCACTCTGTGCTGAGGCAGAGGGAATAGTCACTGGGAGTGTTTGTGTGCTTAAGAAGGACCTCTTTGTTTGTGTGGCCCCTGGGGACTCATGAATGCTGAGCTCCCATTAGCTCCCAGAGGTAGGTGGTTTTGGAGCCAGTCCCTTGGGTGGTCTCCATAGCAGTTGGTGTGCCAGGTGTGTGGACAAACTCCTTTCAGGGTTATGCTGGAACTTGGTTTTACTGGAGTAAGCCACAGACAGAAGTGGGAGAAAGTACCCATTGACTCTTTTGGGCTCCAGCGAGGATCACAGCCAGCACTTAGATGTGTGCTAATTAGAAGCTGGACCCTCAGGCATCAGCTTATAAAGCATGCAGTCAAACCCTTTCCAGGGAAAAAGTGGGAGATGGGTGTTTTATCTGCTCATGCTGCGCTAGGCCTTGATGGTATAGCCATGGTGAGTGCTCATGTGCCTATTAACAACTGATTCCTTACTTGTTATAGTCTCCTGGGACTCATCAACACAAGCCCTGTGGGCTTTCTGAGCTAGGTGATTTGGAAATATGTCTCATAGGTGTCAGTCTTAAAAGTTGGGGTGCAAGATGTTTGGTTCAACCCTTTACTTCTTAGAGAGAAGCTGGGAGTTGAAGGCTCCCTCCTGATTGTATGGCACTGTGCCAAGGGTGGGGTTTATGGTGAAAGTGTTTCAAGTTTTCCTTTCCATTTTCAATGTAGATATTTTCTCATCACCCAATGTGTCAGAGTCACTCAACTAGTTCCTGGATTCCTTTCAGAGGTAGTTCCTCAGTGTGTGACTATATATTCTATGAGCAGTTGGAGGAGGGAAATTTAGGACCCTCCTATGTTGCCATCTTGGTGATATGGAAAGGCAATATTAATATAGATGAAACGAATGGGCAATGGGAGGCAATTAAACTCAGAAAATGCTGATCTAACCATAAAGAAATTACTGAAACATGTTTTATAACTGTATGAACTTTAAACCACCTAGACCCAAATCTGGCCATCAATATCTGTCTAGTTCCAAGATAGAATTCATTTATGGCCAAATTAATATAGGTGATTTTTTTTTGTTGTTGTTGCTGTGTATTGGCAAGTACTTGCAAAGTGAACTGCAGGATATTTTGTTCCTTAGAATTTCTGTCAATTTCAGAATAAGGAAATGAATCTGAAGAATAATACAAGTGAACATTTCCAAATATTAAAAAAAATAGAAAACAAAAATGTGATTTGCACTTTATTTAATTTCCTGTTGTCATCACATGAAGAATTCTTCAAGTTCTATAAAAAGGGAAAAGGAGTAAACATGTTTCTTATATTTAATGATTTTGACCCAAGTTGACAAATGTTTTTGAATATCAATTCAAAACTATATGACTGCCAGCTATTGTCAATTACTCATTGCAAAATGAGTTTAGTGGGCAGAAGGAGGATTCCAAGCCTCACAGTTGGAGTACTAAATTCAGGCTATGTCTGTAAAACAAGACAAGACAAACATTACCTTGGAATATCTAACAGTCTGGTATTCTCTACCACCTTAAAAACACATTGGAATATTAAAAAAAATTAATCTGGTATCAATCATATTGTTTGAAGTGGTCTTCAGTTCAATACTGAATGGAAATGGAGATCTGGTTACTATGTGTAAATCCATGGAAGGTTTGATACCAGTGTAAAACAAACCTTTTGAGTCTGCTGTTTCATGCAACAATGATTAAAGCCTTAGACATGTGACTGGCACATAGTAAGTCTTCAAGGAACGTCAGCTATTGCACTACTTTCACTAAGGACTCAGTCTCAGAACAGCATGCAGGAAAGGAGAAATGAGCTATTATCACAAAATTCTACATGCAAGTAGAGAAGTCACAGATTTATTTTTAATCCGTAGTTTAAAAAAAAAGGTCATGGTTAGAGACCTTCAAGATGGTGGAGGAGTAAGATGTGGAGATCACCTTCCTCCCCACAAATACATCAGAAATACACCTACATGTGGAACAACTCCTACAGAACACCTACTGAACACTGGCAGGAAACCTCAGACTTCCCAAAAGGCAAGAAATTCCCCACATACCTGGGTAAGGCAAAAGAAAAAAGAAAAAGAGACAAAAGAATAGGGACAGGACCTGCACCTCTGGAAGGGAGCTGTGAAGGAGGAAAAGTTTCCACACACTAGGGAGCCCCTTCACTGTGGAAGACAGGGGGTGGGGGGGGGGGAAGCTTTTAGAGCCATGGAGGAGAGCACAGTGATAGGGGTGTAAAGGGCAAAGTGGAGAGATTCCCGCACAGAGGATTGGTGCCAACCAGTACTCACCAGCCTGAAAAGTTGTCTGGTCACCCGCTAGGGTGGTTGTGAGCTGGGAGCTGAGGCTCTGGGTTCGGAGGTCTGATCTCAAGAAGAGGACTGGGGTCAGCTGCGTGAACACAGCCTGAAGGAGGTTAGTGCACCACAGCTAGCCGGGAGGGAATCTGGGAAAAAGACTGGAACTACCTAAGAGGCAAGAGACCATTGTTTGAGAGTGTGCCAGGAGAGGGGATTCAGGGCACAGTCTAAACGAGCTCCAGGGACAGGTGTAAGCCACGGCTATCAGAGTGGACACCAGAGACGGGCATGAAATGCTAAGGCTGCTGCTGCAGCTACCAAGAAGCCTGTGTACAAGCACAGATCACTATTCACACCTCCCCTACTGGGAGCCTGTGCAGCCTGTCATGGCCAGGGTCCTGTGATCCAGGGACAACTTCCCTGGGAGAACACACGGTGCACCTCAGGCTGTTTCAACATCACACTGGCCTCTGCCACCGCAGGCTTGCCCCACATTCCGTACCCCACCCTCCCCGCATCAGAGTGAGCCAGAACCCCCTAATCAGCTGCTCCTTTAACCCCATCCTGTCTGGGTGTGGAACAGATGTCCTCAGGCGACCTACATGGAGAGGCAGGGCCAAATCCAAAGCTGAACCCCAGGAGCTGTGTGAACAAAGAAGAGAAAGGGAAATCTCTCCCAGCAGCCTCAGGAGAAGTGGATTAAATCTCCACAATCAACTAGATGAACACTGCATCTCTGGAATAACTGAAGAGACAATGAATCATCCCAAAATTGAGGCCGTGGATTAGGGAGGAACTGTAGTCTTGGGGTTTGCTTCCTGCATCTAATTTGTTTCTGGTTTTATGTTTATCTTAGTTTAGTATCTAGAGTTTATTATCATTGGTAGATTTGTTCATGGATTTGGTTGTTCTATTCCTTTTTTCTTTTTTTATATACATATATATATATTTTTTTCCCTTTCTTTTTCTGAGCATGTATGTGTATGCTTCTTCATGTGATTTTGTCTGTATAGCTTTGTCCTAGCGTTCTGTCTGTCCATTATTTTGGTTTTTTTTTTTTTATTTTTAATATAGTTTTTAGCACTTGTTATCATTGGTGGATTTGTTTTTTGGTATGGGTGCTACCTTCTTTCCTTCTTTCTTCTTTTTTTTATTACTTTAAATTTTTTTTATTTTAAATAATATATTTTATTTTAATAACTTTTATTTGTTCAAAATAAAATTAAAAAATATTTTAATTACTTTATATTATATTATTATTTTAAGAATTCTTTAAAAAGGTTATTAAACATTTTTATATTAATATTTTTATTTTAATAATTTTTATTTTATTATTTTTTCTTTCTTTCATTTCTTCTACCTTTTATTCTGAGCCATAGGGCTGACAAGGTCTTTGTGCTCCAGTGGGGTGTCAGGCCTTTGCCTCTGAGGTGGGAGAGCCAAGTTCAGACATTGGTCCACCAGAGACCTCCTGGCTCCACATAATATAAACCAGCAAAAGATCCCCCACAGATTTCCATCTCAACGCTAAATCCCAGCTCCACTCAACGATCAGCAAGCTACAGTGCTGGACACCCTATTCCGAAGAACTAGAAGGACAGGAACACAACCCAACCTGTTAGCAGAGAACCTGTCTAAAATCATAATAAGGTCACAGACACCCCAAAACACACCACTAGATACTTTCCTGTCCAGCAGAAAAACAAGATCGAGGCTCACCCACCAGAGCACAGGTACCAGTCCCCTCCACCCAGAAGCCTACACAACCCACTGAACCAACATTAGCCACAGGGGGCACACATCAAAACAACAGGAACTACAGACCTGCAGCCTGCATAAAGCAGACCCCAAACACAGTAAGTTAAGCAAAATGAGAAGACAGAGACACACACAGCAGATGAAGAAGCAGGGTAAAAACCCAGCAGACCAAACAAATGAAGAGGAAATAGGCATTCTACCTGAAAAAGAATTCAGAGTAATGATAGTAAAGGTGATCCAAAATCTTGGAAATAGAATGGGGAAAATACAAGAAATGTTTAACAAACACCTAGAAGAACTAAAGAGCAAACAAACAATAATGAACAACCAAGTAAAGGAAATTAAAAATTCTCTAGAAGGAATAAATAGCAGAATAACTGAGGCAGAAAAATGAATAAGTGACATGGAAGATAAAATAGTGGAAATACCTACCACAGAGCAGAATAAAGAAAAAAGAATGAAAAGAATTGAGGGCAGTCTCAGAGACTTCTGGGACAACATTAAATGCAACAAGATTTGAATTATAGGGGTCTCAGAAGAAGAAGAGAAAAAAAAGGGACTGAGAAAATATTTGAAGAGATTATAATTGAAAACTTCCCTAATATGGGACAGGAAATAATCAATCAACTCCAGGAAGTTCAGAGTCTCATACAGGATAAATCCATGGAGAAAAATGTCGACACATATTAATCAAACTATCAAAATTAAATACAAAGAAAAAAGTATTAAAAGCAGCAAGGGAAAAACAACAAATAACATACAAGGTAATCCCCTAAGGTTAACAGCTTCACTTTCAGCAAAAACTCTGCGAGACAGAAGGGAGTGTCAGGACATATTTCAAGTGATGAAAAGGAAAAACCTACAACCAACATTACTCTACGAAACAAGGATTTCATTCAGAGTCGACAGAGGAATTAAAAACTTTACAGAAAAGCAAAAGCTAAGAGAACTCAGCACCACCAAACCATCTTTACAACAAATGCTAATGGAACTTCTCTAGGCAGGAGACACAAGAGAAGGAAAAAACTTACATAAACAAACCCAAAACAATTAAGAAAATGGTAATAGGAATGTACATATTGACAACTACCTTAAATGTAAATGGATTAAATATCCCAACTAAAAGACATAGACTGGCTGAATGGATAAAACAACAAGATCCATATATATGCTGTTTACAAGAGACCAACTTCATACTTAGGGAAACATACAGACTGAAAGTGAGGGGAAGGAAAAAGGTATTCTGTAAAAATGGAAATAAAAAGAAAGCTGGAGTAGCAATTCTCATATCAGACAAAATAGACTTTAAAATAAAGACTATTACAAGACACAAAGAAGGACACTACAAAATTATCAAGGTATCAATCCAAGAAGAAGATACAACAATTGTAAATATTTGTATACCCAAAATAGGAGCACTTCAATACATAAGGCAAATGGTACAGCAATAAAAGTGGAAATCGACAGTAACACAACCATAGTAGCAGAGTTTAACACCCTACTTTCACCAAAGACAGATGATCCAAAATTAAAATAGATAAGGAAACACAAGCTTTAAATAATACACTAAACAAGATCGACTTAATTGATATTTATAGGACATTGCATCCATAAACAACAGAATACACATTTTTCTCAAGTGCTCATGGAACATTCTCCAGGATAGATCATATCTTGGGTCACAAATCAAGCCTTGGTAAATTTAAGAAAATTGCAATCATATCAAGTATCTTTTCTGACCACAATGCTATGAGACTAGATATCAATTACATTAAAAAATCTGAAAAATTACAAACACATGGAGGCTAAAAAGTACACTACTAAATAACCAAAAGATCAGTGAAGGAATCAAAGAGGAAATAAAAAATACCTAGAAAAAAATGACAATGAAAACATGATGACCCAAAACCTATGCAATGCAGCAAAAGCAGTTCTAAGAGGAAAGTTTATAGCAATAAAATCCTACCACAAGAAAAAGAAAAATCTCCCATAAACAACCTAAATTTACATCTAAAACAATTAGAGAAAGAAGAGGAAAAAAACCCAAAGTCAGCAGAAGGAAAGAAATCATAAAGATCACATCAGAAATATATGAAAGAGAAATGAAGGAAACAATAGCAAAGATCAATAAAACTAAAAGCTGGTTCTTTGAGAAGATAAACAAAATTGATAACTCATTAGCCAGACTCAACAAGAAAAAAAGGGAGAAGGCTCAAATCAATAGAATTAGACATGAAAAAGGGGAAGTACTGACACTGCAGAAATACAAAGGATCATAAGAGATTACTACAAGCAAATATATGCCAATAAAATAGACAACCTGGAGGAAAAGGACAAATTCTTAGAAAAGCACATCCTTCCAAGGCTGAACCAGGAAGAAATAGAAAATATAAACAGACAATCACAAGCACTAAAATAGATACTGTGATCAAAAATCTTCCAACAAACAAAAGCACAGGACCAGATGGCTTCACAGGCAAAATCTATCAAACATTTAGAGAGGAGCTAACACTTATCCTTCTGAAACTCTCCCAAAATATAGCAGAGGGAGGAACAATCCCGAACTCATTCTAAGGGACCAAAAACCAGGGACAGATGTCACAAAGAAAGAAAACTACAGGTCAATATCACTGATGAACACAGATGCAAAAATCTTCAACAAAATACTAGCAAACAGAATCCAACAGCACATTAGAAGGATCATACACCATGATCAAGTGTGGTTTATCCCAGGAATGCAAGCATTCTTCAATATATGCAAATCAATCAATGTGAAACACCATATTTACAAACTGAAGTATAAATACTGTATGATAATCTCAATAGTTGCAGAAAAAGCTTTTGAAAAAATTCAACACACATTTATGATAAAAACTCTCCAGAAAGTAGGTATAGAGGGATCTTACCTCAACATAATAAAGGCCATATATGACAAACCCACAGAAAACATCATTTTCAATAGTGAAAAACTGAAACCATTTCCTCTAAGGTCAGGAACAAGACACAGGTGTCCACTCTCACCACTTTTATTCAACATAGTTTTGGAAGTCTCAGCCACAGCAATCAGAGAAGAAAAAGAAATAAATGGAATCCAAATTGGAAAAGACGTAAAACTGTTACTGTTTGAAGATGAAATATTACACATAGAGAATCCTAAAGATGCTACCAGAAAACTACTAGAGTTAATCAATGAATTTGATAAAGTAGCAGGATGCAAAATTAATGCACAGAAATCTCTTGCATTCCTATACACTAATGATTAAAAATCTGAAAGATAAATTAAGGAAACACTCCCATTTACCACTGAAACAAAAACAATATAATACCTAGGAATAAACCTACCTAAGGAGGCAAAAGACCTGCATGCAGAAAACTATAAGACACTGATGAAATAAATTAAAGATGACACAAATAGATGAGGAGATATGTTATGTTCTTGGATTGGAAGAATCAGCATTATGAAAATGACTCTACTACACAAAGCAATCTACAGATTCAATGAAATCCCTATCAAACTACCAATGGCATTTTCACAGAAATAGAACAAAAAAATTCACAAATTGTATGGAAACACAAAGACCCCAAATAGCCAAAGCAATCTTGAGAAAGAAAAATGGAACTAGAGGTATCAGGCTCCTGGGCTTCAGACTATACTACAAAGTTGTAGTAATCAACAGTATAGTACTCCCACAAAAACATAAATATAGATCAATGGAACAGGATAAAAAGCTCAGAGATAAATCCACACACATGTTGTCACCTTATTTTTGATAGAAAGTCAAGAATATATAATGGAGAAAAGACAGTCTCATCAATATGTGTTGCTGGGAAAAATGGACAGCTACATGTAAAAGAATGAAATTAGAACACTCCCTAACATCATATACAAAAATAACCTCAAAATGGATTAAAGACCTAAATGTAAGGCCAGACACCATCAAACTCTTAGAGGAAAACACAGGCAGAACATTCTATGACATAAATCACAGCAAGATCCTTTTTGACCCACCTCCTAGAGAAATGGAAATAAAAACAAAAATAAACAAATGAGACCTAATGAAACTTAAAGGCTTTTGCACATCAAAGGAAACCATAAACAAGACGAAAAGACAACCCTCAGAATGGGAGAAAATATTTGCAAATGAAGCAACTGACAAAGGATTAATCTCCAAAATTTACAAGCAGCTCATTCAGCTCAATATCAAAAAAACAAACAACCCAATCCAAAAATGGGCAGAAGACCTAAATAAACATTTCTCCGAAGAAGATATACAGATTGCCAACAAACATGTGAAAGGATGCTCAACATCACTAATCATTAGAGAAATGCAAATCAGAACTACAAGGAGGTATCATCTCTCACCAGTCAGAATGGCCATCATCAAAATATCTACAAACAATAAATGCTGGAGAGGGTGCAGAGAAAAGGGAACCCTCTTTCACAGTTGATGGGAATGTAAATTGATACAGCCATGATGAAGAACAGTATGGAAGTTCCTTAAAAAACTAAAAATAGAACTACCATATGACCCAGCAATCCCACTCCTGGGCCTATATTCTGAGAAAACCATAAATCAGAGTCATGTACCACAATGTTCATTGCAGCACTAATTACAATAACCAGGACATGGAAGCAACCTAAGCATCCATCAACAGATGAATGGATAAAGAAGACGTGGCACATGTATACAATGGAATATTAGTCAGCCATAAAAAGAAACAAATTTTTTTTTCTTGCGGTACGTGGGCCTCTCACTGTTGTGGTCTCTCCCGTTGCAGAGCACAGGCTCTGGACACGCAGGCTCAGCAGACACGGCTCACTGGCCTAGCCACTCCGTGGCATGTGGGATCTTCCCGGACCAGGGCATGAACCCGTGTCCCCTGCATCGGCAGGCAGACTCTCAACCACTGTGCCACCAGGGAAGCCCCTAGAAACGAAATTGAGTTATTTGTAGTGAGGTGGATGGATCTAGAAACTGTCATACAGAGTGAAGTAAGTCAGAAAGAGAAAAATAAATACTGTATTCTAACACATATATATGGAATCTAAAGGACAAAAAATGATGAAGAACCTAGGGGCAGGACAGGAATAATGAAGCAGACATAGAGAATGGACTTGAGGACATGGGGAGGGGGAAGGGTAAGCTGGGACAAAGTGAGAGAGTGGCATGGTCATATACACACTACCAAATGTAAAATAAGTAGCTTGTGGAAAGCAGCTGCATGGCACAGGGAGATCTGCTCAGTGCTTTTTGACCACCTAGAGAAGAGGGATAAGGGGGATGGGAGGGAGACTCAAGAGGGTGGATATATGGGGATATGTGTATATGTGTAGCTGATTTGCTTTGTTTTAGGACAGAAACTAACACACCATTGTGAAACAATTTTACTCCACTAAGGATGTTGAAGAGAAAAAAAGGTTGTGAAGATCAATCCAGATTAATTTCAGAATCAATATTATTTACATTTCTACATTTTTCAAAAGTCAAATTATACAGTATCTTACATATATCATAGCTAGGAATGTGTGTTGAAACAAATAACTCAAAAGAAAAATATATATATGTTTGTGCATATATTATCTATGTCTGCCTATCTATCTATCTATCTATCTATCTATCTATCTATCTATCTATCTATCATATCCTTGAGTACATTTAAGAGACAGAAACTGTTGAGCTACTGATTCAGCATTTTGTTTTATTTTTACAACTTATAAAATAGTTCTGTTACAAATTCAATTCAAAAAGTTGATGGTGTAGCCATGATAAAATCCATTCTTTCCTGTACTGCATATTTTACTATTATATGAAACCAGATAAATTATTGGGAAAAATTATTCTTTAATGACCTACATTTTATGATGTGGAAAAAATGTTTTGTATAAAAGAAAAATAGTCTTCCTAAATGATGGCATTCCATTGGAACAAAACCACAGGAACAATATATATTTCGGTGCAAATAAGAATTTAACCTTTGGGTTTCCCTGGTGGCGCAGTGATTGAGAGTCCGCCTGCCGATGCAGGGGACATGGGTCCGTGCCCCAGTCCGGGTAGATCCCACATGCCGCGGAGTGGCTGGGCCCGTGAGCCATGGCCGCTGAGCCTGCGCGTCCGGAGCCTGTGCTCCGCAACGGGAGGCCACAACAGTGAGAGGCCTGCGTACCGCAAAAAACAAAAGAAAAAGAAAAAAAAGAATTTAATCTTCATGTTGTTAACAGTCTTATTCCCCATGTAAATAATTAGATAACCCATTAATCAGTAGCAGTATCTCTACCTATTTGTTTCTTATATCAACCACAACTGGTGTATTAGTTTCCTACAGCTGCCATAGCAATGTACCACAGACTAGGTTGGTTCCTTCTGAGGATTCTATTTTGGGGGAGTATCTGTTCAATGTTTCTGTTAGAAATTCAGAAATAGCAAATTTAAAACCACCAAATTAATAAATAGTATCTAGTAAGAGATTATTGTGTATAGAAAAACAGTTCATGAACTGGGAGCTTCCAAATTCAAAGACTAATATGAAGCTCAGAGGCATGAAGTTACATGACTGGTTTTAAAGTGAAAATGAGGAAGTTATTAACATTTTTAACAATCGGTTATAACAAGGGGTGTTCCTAAATGGCAGGGGATCGGTTAGAATGATTATTTCATACCAATTTTAGGAAGATGACTTAAGTTTCTTTAATGATTGTCAGAGGCATTTACAAAAAATAACCTAAGTTAAGTTTCCTTTATGTTCATGAAAAAAGCTAGATTTAGTTTTGCTTACATGACTTAGGTGGTTTTGTCTGTTCAGGGAAATCTCAATTTTGGTCTCTGTTTTTTATTTAATTTTAATACTTTGCTCCTAGTTACTGGTGAAAGCCAGCAACATTTGGCCTTCCTTGGCTTGTCTACTCCAAACTGTGTCCCCATCCTCACATGACATTCTCTCTGTGTCTGTCCTCACATGGTCCTTATAAGTGTCCTTATAAGGGCGCTAGTTATACTGGTTTAGGAACCCATCCTACTCCAGAATGACTTCATTTTAATTTAACTGCAAATGCAAAACTTATTTCCAAATAAGGTCAGATTCTAAAGTACTGGGAATTTGGACACCAACATATCTTTTTTGGGGTGTGGGCAGTGATTCAACACATAATTGCAAAAGTTTTGATTGGCACTGGTGTCAACTCTTCCAGGGATTTACACTGGGGACTTAATTGTAATTTTAGTTTATTTATTTATTTAGTTTTTGCTTCTTAATTTCCATTTTTGTCTCCTTATATCATGGAGAAAAAAATGGAGGGTATTTTATTCCTATAGATGATTAAGTTATAGAATTTGGCTTCTTGAGGAAAAATAGGAAGCAGAGATTATTGCTACTCATTCCAAGATATGTCTTCCCAGATATGGGTATCAGAATGAAGAGTTGAGACACAGCATGGTGTGAATAAGCCTTAGAAGGAAATGAAGTGAGTCCAACAGAGACTTCCTGGGAAATAGCATTGTCAGTGCTAACCCAGGTGCCAGTATGGAGAGCCAGAAAGGAGATAGGAGGGACAATGCAGATTTCAGACAAAGGCACAAGGGCCTCATGGTTATGAATAAGCCTGAAAGAATAACCTTTTGTAAAGGTAGAATTTGGGGGATGAGAACCAAGTAAGTAATTGCACTCAGCTCTTAGGACATTATTGGGTTAAACAATGCTGACAAATAAAATAGGAACTTAGAAAAATTCTGAAATTACAACAGGCAGGCACATAAGCCCTATAAAAAGTCCCAAAAGATTAAAAAACAGGATAAAAGTCAAGAGATTGACAAAACAGAAGTGAGAGGTAAACAACTTGGACAAGCTATCCTGTCACTAAAGAATGAGTTATGTGAAAAAAGAATGCATTCATCAGTCTAGATAGGTCAAAAAGGTGAGCAAAAGGGGGACCACAGATAATGAAAACTTATTGCCATCCCAGACAAGAAGCTACAAAGGCAGGAACCAATTCCATCCTGAAACCTGCAAATGAGAGCTAGCCCAGTGGGTTCACCTGCTGGAAAGACAAGGTCAATCTACAGGTACTCGAGGGCTTGCTGGAGGTGGAGATAGGAACGAGGATGAGCATGTGGAGTCCACACTGCTGTGGTAATTTTCATTCTGGCAATTAACCTGAGCAGTCTGGTTGACTCTTCATCTGCAGGGTGAGGTTGGGGAATGTAGTTTGAATGAATCCATGAGGATTCTCAAAGAGAGTAGAAGTAGTTTCTCTCCCCAAATGAAAAAAAGGAACACATTCCCACCAGGCAAGAGTGCACTAAAATTAGTAGCCTAGGGCTTCTCTGGTGGCGCAGTGGTTGAGAGTCTGCCTGCCGATGCAGGTGACTTGGGTTCGTGCCCCGGTCCGGAAAGATCCCACATGCCGTGGAGCGGCTGGGCCCGTGAGCCATGGCCGCTGAGCCTGTGTGTCCGGAGCCTGTGCTCTGCACCGGGAGAGGCCACAACAGTGAGAGGCCCGTGTACCGCAAAAAAAAAAAATATATATATATATATATATATTTATATAATAAATATATTAAAAATATATATATATAATATATAAAAATATATATATTTATATATAATATATATATATTAGTAGCCTAATTTTGTATGCAGGTGTGATGGTGGCTCTCCTTCTTCTTGAGGGTAGGCTTAAGATAGTAGGAAAATACAATGAACCGTAAAGAGATATAGGGTAGCTGATGTGAAGCTTCCCACCCGATACTCCAATCTCCAGCTAGCAGCTTCTCAGGACTCCCTGACACCCCATTAGCCTCATCATCTACCTGAACATGGTTCCAACTCATAGCCATATGAAGCATATGGTTAGGTCTTTGGGCAAGATGGCTTAGAGGTTGAGAATAGGTAGATATCTGGATTTTACTGAGGTAAAAAATGCCATGTATTGCCTTCTTTGATTAATGGAACACATGAAAATTATTGAGGAAGTATAAATGTAAGAAGAAGCTGTGTCAAGGAAAAATAATTTGCAACATTAATTTCAAATATAATTTTATTTCATTCATTTTTAAAAATATTTTATGTATTTTTTTTTGGCTGCGTTGGGTAAGTTGAGGCACGTGGGGTCTTCCTTGAGACGTGCTGGAGTCTTTCATTGTAGCGCAGGCTCTTTGTTGCAGCCTGTGGCCTTCTCTCTAGTTGTGGTATGTGGGTTTTCTCTCTCTAGTTGTGGCACATAGGCTCCAGCGCGCGTGAGCTCTGTAGTTTGTGGCACGTGGGCTCTCTCACTGAGGCGTGCGAGCTCAGTAGTTGTGGCACATGGGTTTTGTTGCCCAGCAGCATGTGGTGTCTTAGTTCCCCGACCACGGATCAAATCTATGTCCCCTGCAATGGAAGGCAGATTCTTTACCACTGGACCACTAAGGAAATCTCTTAAATATAATCTTAAAAGTTGATCTTTTTTCGAATGGAAGAACAAAGGGTGGAGTGGGTCATGTATGAGCTCTCTTGATATGTATCTTAAAACATATATGCCAAATCCATTACTTATAAAACATTTCTGAGCCTGAGAAAGGTTAAAACAAAAAAAAATCAAAAAATAAATTCAATGCTATTGCTGTATGTATATTAATAAATTAGCTTGACAAGGAGGATTAAAGAAATAAAGCAAAAAGCAAGTCAGTTTCGGTGAGAAATAACTATTACTGGTCAATGAACTGATTTTAAACTTTAAGAACAACAACAAACAACTTTAACATACATTTGGCATAAAAGGAAGGTCATGTATGCATATATGTTTCTATGAAAAGTGTCTTCAAAACTGATAATCGTAGTTAAATCAGGGACTCAAGGAAAAACTGAGTGACAGTGGTTCAGAAATAGGAGGAAGATATATATTTTACTACATGTCATTTTATATATGTTCAGTTTTATACAATGAACATGTATAAATCTATACAAATTATTAATAAAGCTAAAAAATTGAGTGAAAGTAGGGACGTTTAGAATGCTACCATATTATGATGACATTTACGCATATTTTCAAAAAAATCTTACCTGTTGAAAATGATGCATATTGAATATGTGTAATATCTATGTAATTCTAAGCACAGAAAATGAACTCAAGGATGCAGAGCAAAATTATAGTACTGATATCTCAGACTTAGATGTAAAGGGAGAAGAGAGGGGAAAGATGATTAAAGAGAAATTTGGTATTATCTACAGGATTTTAATTCTTAAAAAATTGATTGACAGTGTGTGAAAATGTTACCATTGGTGATTCTAGATGGTATGGATATGTTTATTTGTTTTAGTAAGCTTTGTGTATTGCTGTATTTTTTTTTTCAATTAGACAACTTTTACTAAATGAGAAAACTACATTTAAAATGTGCTTTAAAACAAAATGGAATTAGAAAAAAAAGACATATGCGTTTGAAAGAACGTTGCACTGTGCTGAAAATCAAATCTCTTGCAGTAATACAATACGCCAATTCTTAAAACGTAAGTTAACAGAATTCTCAATTTAACAATTTCAAAGACGATATTAAGGTCAAGAATTTCACATCTATGGTAGCACTTATAGAAGGGCATTTATAAATATGATGTCCATCCCTATGAAGCTTACAAATTTGACAACGCTCAATAAAAGCTTTGAGAATCACATCCAAAAGTGTTGCATCCAAAGCATCACAAATCTGTGTCCTGTAAGTTCTCCTTCTAAAATCTTTATGTTGACTTTTCTATTCCTGTCATTTGTTAATACTACCCTTAAAAAAAAAAGAGAACAGGAAAAGAAATGCTGCAATAAACCCTTGATCATGTACAGAAATTATTGCTACTATAGTTCACTACAAAGCATGTCTATACAATATCATATGAACTTTGATCATGAAAAATCAGAATAAAAATCTTTAGTGACATAAGCCTTACAATCGTATACAACATTCACATGGCAATATTAGACAGTCAAGCACCCAATACCCATAGTTGACAAATGTCCCACTGACCAGCATTCATTTAAATACATCCTTCGTACAGAGGGAGGAAAAAAGAGATAATGTCAGCTTTCCAAGGCTTGTCAAAAAAGGATTCTCATGTTCTGTGGATCTAAAAACAAACAACAACAACAACAACAAAAACCAAAAAACAAAACCAATGCAGGTGAGGGTGTTACCAGAAAGTTAAGCATGCCAAAAAGGTGTTTCGTGCGAATTAAAACCTAAAGCCAAGGTACCACATAATCACATTACCAACTAGTTGGGTATACTAAATGAGCCTTATCTTAAAGTTAAATGAAAATGCTACTGCACAATAGAGCATCAATAAGTTAAAATTAGAGTGCACAAATCCAAATCAGTGGCAATTTCTGTATAAAGCAAAATATTCACTATCAGCTGTAATGTTTGCCCAAACTGATTAAATCACTCGATTGGACAGTTTGCATATTTTTAAAAAATATCTCTAAAATTCCTTTTTACTGTAATGAGGCATAAGTTTTCTTAGTAAGATCAAACAGGTACATAAGTAAATAAGCAATGGAAAATTAAGGTCGATGAATGTCTTTAAAGCTCTTCCCACATTTCACTTTTTAAAATGTCTGGGAAAAAATTTAAAGAATTTACATTATTTTAGCAAAAACAAACAAAACAAAACAAAAACAAGCCCCAAATAATTAAACAACCAAGCAACACTAAAACCACATTACACAGATGGATCATCATGCTTTCATCTGGTTTAACTATCACATCTAGTTTAACTGGGATGCTTTTCAACTTTAAAAACTGTGATACGCGAAGATGTAAATTTAATGGGCAATTCTGAATTTGGATTTAACTTTGTTGAATATTATAACAGAGTATACTTATTACAATACAGTGTAGCACATCTTTCTATTAGAAAAAAAATTAAGATCCTTTACCCGTCTCCTTAAGTTAAAGGTGTGACATCATAAAGGGTGTCAAATGGCTGGATGGTTTTACAGTGCACACTTATATATTATGAAGTATGTCCTTAACAAATCTGATGGTTTCTTTACAGAGTTCCTTTCTTCACCTTTTCTTCGGTGGATTAGCTGTTCGAGGTGGAGTGACGGGACGTCCTGAATTCAGTCCACCATATTGGTACTTAGCTTTCTTTTCAGATGGTTTCAATATCTGAAATGAACACATCAAAGTTTCATCCACACTCATCATTCCACCAGCATTATCAAACTCGCCACAGTAATTTGGGGCTGAAAATAGGGTTACCAATTGTCGCTTAGCAAAGAATTCATATCCATCTTCCACCACCTGATGAGCTCGACAAATCAAGTCTAAATCATGACGATTCAGAAATTTACTGACTACGTCAGCTCCAAAAGTGAAGGAAACACCACGATCATTTTCTCCCCAACCTTGCACATCCTTATCTGGGTCAGACCACAGCAAATCACAGAGCAACCCTGTATCAGGGACATCAGTGGGTCTCATAATTCTCCGAATCTGCTCCATGGATTGCAAGTCTGGTGACAGTCCTCCATGACAACAGAAGATCTTCTCATCCACAATGGCAGCTATAGGCAGACAGTTGAAACAATCAGTGAAGGTCTTCCACAATTTAATATTAAACCTTCGTTTGCATTCATCATAGAATCCATAAATGCGATTGATGCTAGCACACTCATGGTTTCCTCTTAAGAGAAAGAAGTTCTCGGGATATTTGATTTTATAGGCCAACAGCAAACAAATGGTTTCCAAAGACTGCTTTCCTCTGTCCACATAATCTCCTAAGAAAAGATAGTTGGCTTCTGGGGGGAAACCTCCATATTCAAATAATCGCAGTAAATCTGTATACTGTCCATGAATATCTCCACAAATTTTCAGTGGCGCTTCCAATTCCAAAAGAATAGGCTGGCTGAGAAAGATCTCCCGAGACTTGATACATAAGCCCCGAACTTCTGCTTCAGTCATCTGCACAATCTTTCCTGGACGACATCCTCGTACCTCCAGCAGTCGGGTGATGAGACTATCCACGTTCAGCTCCCCGTCCGCCATCTTGTCGGCACCAGACGCTTCTTCCCAGCAGCGGGAACAAGGGCTTCTCGACGGCGGACGCTGCGGCGACCGCTCGGCGTTCCCTCACCTAGAAGTCACGCGGCGTTTCGACCCCGGTTCCAACTCCCCCTTCCCCCGGGCCCTCCCCCCACCCCCTTCCCACCAAGCAGTGGAGCGCGCACACACTCGGAGGCACCCACGAGAAAAAAAATAAACAAGTCGCTGTATTTTTAAAGCATTTGATAGTTAATATAGTTGACGTTACCCTCTATGGACCCATGTGGGAATATCTTTGAGCCACATCCCCAGTATCAAAATTAGGGTTATGCAGGCCATAACCTTTCTATTCTGCATACCTATCGAGAGATTTGCTCTCCAGAATGACACTATTCACCACTGCTCCTATATCCCTGAATTTTTACCAGTACATGACATTATCTAGTCTTTGTCTAAAAGGTGCAAAGTAAAATCTTGTTTTCATTTACATTGTCTCATTACTATGACACTAATCATCACTTAATGATTTTAAGCATCTCTTTATGTGCTTTTCTGGTTTCTTCTAAAAATAGTCTGCTCTGCCCATGAGTTTTGTTTTTTTTTTCTCTCCAGGGGCATCTTTATTTATTTCTTTGTTGATTTGTAGAAACCTAGCCTATAATATTTTACAAATTTCACATATATTCTGCCCTTTGGCTACCTGCCTCTTATCTTGTCTATTCTGTGAATCATTGACTAGAAATCTTTACTTTCTTGTAGCAAAAATGATCATTTTTTGCTTTATATTTGTGTTTTTGGTATTTTTTAAAGATATCTTTTCAGGACCTTGCCGCAAAGATATTCTATGACTTTTTCTCTATAAACTTACTATTTTACCACTTTCATTTAGGTCTTTAGTGGATCTAGAGACCACACTTGCATATGATGTTATGTAAGAATCCAGGTAATTTTTCTCTGTTTATAGTATGAATCCTCCTTAAATTGAGATCTGATTACAGCTATAAGTTAAAAAAAAAAAAAAAAGGATTATAACAACATTGACAAAAGTATGGCATTTTCCATAAAAATCTCCTGCAAAGCCAAAATAGGTACAGAACAAAAAAAGGGGATTACTTGAAAGATTCAAACAAATGTACACCCTTGCCAAAATACCATTAGCCAAGCGTCACTGTTTTATATTTGATATTCTAGAATTATAGACTATTAGGAAAACCTCAGACTTAGCTAGCAGAAGCTGTTGGCAGGCATGAGGTTTCTCTTGTATCTAATGGTTTTCATGTGGAGGTTGACTGATAGCTGGAAAAGGAAAACCTCTTTCTGATAAGGTACAAACAATTGTTTCAAGCACTCTGCCTTCACCTTGACCGTTTCCCAGTGATTTATTCCAATGCATAAATAGCTTCAGCTTAGACAACCCTTCACCCCTGGCTCTCTGGCCTCAATTCCTTCACTATTTATATCTTTAGAGGCTGGCACCACTTGTTCATGTAACAATGCAACAATGACTCCTAAACTGAGATCTTTTTATCTTCTGCCTAACCTCACAAAAAATGCTGACGTTCAGAGTGTAGTACAGTAGACAGACGATCCATCAAGTCCGTCGTGCTGGCCGACTGGCTGACTTCTGCGTGGATGGAATTCAAAGACTTGCCAAATAAATAAATATAACAAAAAACACATCCAAAATTAGACATACCCCTAAATAAGTTATTATAGGTAATTTGCCAAGAGTTTTCTTCTCTCTCCCAGATTGCCTGCTGTTTAAGGTCAATACATTATGCCTAGCAGAGGCTAGCATCGGTTCATTCCACTCTGCCTGATGCACTTCCATGCCTATCACAGCAAGCCTAATGTAATCCGTTTGGATTTATTGAAGGATTTCTGTGACAAACCTGCCAGAGCTTCTAGCCCTTTTTTCACAACCACTGTTATCTCCTCTTTGAGTCCTGAGCAGTTTATCTTTCCTCAGAAAGACAGATATGGAGGCTCTTAAGGGGTACACACTCTCTAGCCAAGGATGAAAAATCAAGTCCAAACACTAACTCAAATGAGGATTTATTTTGCAAGTTCTCAGCTACTGGGTCAGTCTGTCTGATTTCTAAATAGTTCCTGCTTTTGTTAAGGAAATTTCCTGCTTTGAAGAAAACAGTAGAGGGTAGGAAAGCTAGGTGGGATGAGGGGCAGAAACTTGGATTGGAAATAACTGATAAAGAGATGTCTTTCCTTTCAAAGCCAACCAAAAGGAAGCTTTTGTTGTTGTAAAACTAGTCTAATGTCAATTAAGCTTAAAATGATTTACTTTTAGGAGAATACAAACCAAAGGAATTTGCTAAGAAGTTTTAACAGTTATAGCTCTATTAAAAAAAAAGATAAATAAATACACCCCTGTTGTATAATTTAAACATGAAATATTTCAGCTCTAATTCTAGTTGATCCTAGAGGCGCATGATCAAGTGTGGACCTTGGATGTCGCACACTGAAGTTTAACTCTTTCTCTACACAGACCAGGACAAAATTTAGTAACAACACACACATCTGGGGCTCAGAAGTCTAACAACCTTTCCTGTCTTGAGCATTGCCAGGAATTGGAATTGAGGACTAAACAGTTTCCAAACGTGTCTGAATGGTTAAATTAACATTACAAAGCACCAGCTTGAAAGCAGATATAAATCCTACAAGTGAATCTCCTGCCACACCTCAGTGGATTAACTTGATTTTTAAAATTACTTTTTCCCTTTTCACATGCAAGAAAACTGTAACACAGAGAGGTGCAGAGAGCAGGCTGGGTCCATGTTATTCTATTCATCCTACAGATGAGAAAACTCAGGCTTAATGAGGTTAAATATATTGCTCAAGTTCACCTATCTAATGTTTTTGGTTTTTTGGAGACTATGAATATATCTAGTTTAATAAAGATGTGTCCCAATAGCCTTAACTATCAGAAACTTCCTTCTCTGAGCACAAAGTGAAGGCATAGGACTGTCCTTGCAGGCTGACATTTGTACAAGCTAGAGCTGACTATTGCTGGCCCTTCAGCTGCCAGCTCTTTCTGCCAGCGTTGCTGGGTCATGAAGGTGTTTTGCCAACTTATAATAAGTGACTGAACTAGATCAGAAGACAGCTAAAGAAAGTCTAAACCAGGGAAGTGGTAACAGGAGCAGAACCGAGTTAGATTTGAGAAGTGTTTTGGAAACAATATTTGGGACTGACCAGAGGTCAGCTTTCATCATACGCTCACATCCTCTTTGGGAAATATCTTGTGGTTTGTGGGTATCAGCTCCAGAGGTACCACTTCATATTATTTACACTCATATGATCTATAAGTGAGTGTTTAAGAAATAGTTCCCAGTCATATTTGATCTATAAGTATTAATAATAAACTTTCAATTGTTTTCTAGATGCATAGATTTTATGACCAAACTAAACAATGGCTGGATTTCTGCTTTAGACAAATGAAATATCAGAAGACTAGACTATATGCTCCCTGATGTGTCTTAGTGATATAACTCTTGATGAACACAGCCCTTGACAAAGCCTACTAGCCACATCACTGTTGCACTAGTCCGGCTGTCAGCTTTTTTTGTTGTTGTTGGCAGTTACTAGATTATTCCCAAAGTGTTCAATGACTTTAAAAACCATTCCCTTATCATGTAACCATTACAGTTATAACACAGCAAACACACTCTACTAGGACTATCTTGTTGAACATTAATTGTGCAATCATTGTAAAAATCAAGACACCTGTGGAGGTGAGTGTTCCCTTCATCCATCCTCTTTTTAGCAGCATCTTCATCCTCCTATTGAAAAAGAGCTTCTTACATGTGACATCATCATTATACAATTAATTATACAATTAATCTTCATTATTCTCGGATTTTGTTATTACAAATTTTAGAGCATACAAGCCCAAATATTAAGAACTGACTCTATTTGTTTTATAGATAAAAGCAGGATTTTCTGTTTTGCAAAACAGATTTCTAAAACTGTATCATAGAATAATAAGTACTATTAAAAACGGTTGAGGGCTTCCCTGGTGGTGCAGTGGTTGGGAGTCCGGGAAGATCCTGGCACGTGGATCTTGTATGCTCTAAAAAGTCCCCCCACAAACACTGAAGTAGCAAATACTGAACTATTGCTTCTAAGGGATATACAAGGTTAGATTCTCCCAAGCCTCTGCACACAACATTGTCTTCAGCCTAAACACCATTTCCACCACTATCCTAGAACGTTTCTTTCTTAAGCTGAAATGGTGCAAAGTGAAAAAGCAATTACCTTAGGACGCATCTTGCTAATGTATGAACAAAATAAATCAAGATAGAACACAGATGCTCAGACACAGTTTAGAGCTATGGCAGCTTGATGCTTAGATGCTGAGTGTAGTTCCAGGGAAGGAGCTTGGCGATGCCACTCTCACTGCTCTAGGCATCGGTTATGGTGCTGTTGGCCACAGGTTCAATGTTAATGAACCAACAATATGGCACATCCAGAAAAAGGAAGAGGAAATTTGTGATCTGTTTGTGAGGCCACAAGAGAAAGAGTGAAATTAACACCCAGACGCAAGATAAAGCACGGGAACCAAGGAAAAGTGACCTAATCTATGGATTTGTGACCTGATCACCAAGAAAAAAGTGTAGTGGACAAGTCTGCTGTGAGGCTGAAAGCCAAAGAAATTTCTGGCTACGTCATGTCACCCATGGTCACAGTAAACCCTCCTTGACTAGTACTGGGAAGCTTGCACATTTCAAAAGGTGTTTATGTTGTGAAATCATTGAACTTGCAGGAAGGACAGATTTTGCAGATCAGGAAAATGAAGAAGAATTTAAAAAAAAGAAAACCTCCTCTGCATTAAGAAGAAAGAGGGTTTTGTGAAAGAGCAGGTCTTCTACTCTGATGAGACAGGCTAGTTTCAGGAAGATATTGACAAACAAATAATATGCAGGTTTCCCCCGCTTTTCAAAGTTCACTTTATTTAAATAAATAAAATAAAAACACAATAATGCAAAAAAACCAAAACATGGCACTAAATAGAACAGGAAAAGGGCAGTTGTTTCCTGAAACAGAGCTAAAACACCTTGTTTTCCCTCAGCTGGGAACCTTCGCATCAGGTGACTCAATTCTTTGTCACTCAGTGCACATCGGCGAACGACCATGAAAGATCGGTAGGTATTGAGTTGGAGTTACAAATAAATTTGAGTGAGCAGGCAAATTTGTATTTAAATTTAACTGTTTAAAATGGCATCCAAGAGTAGTACTGAAGTGCTACCTAGCCCTTTATGCTAGGCACTTTATGCCCCTTCGCTTTTACAAAAGGTCTACATTAGTACCTCTTTTGGTTAGCTGAAATAAATCTGAAGAGGATTTTCACTTTTATGAAAAAAAGGTGAAAATAGGGTTCAACTTTTGTTTTGCAGCAAGCTGTTCAAAGCATGCACCCAGAGCCGGGGAGCGGCTGGGCTCGTGAGCCATGGTCGCTGAGCCTGCGCGTCCGCGGAGCCTGTGCTCCGCGGTGCCTGTGCTCCGCGGCCGGAGAGGCCCGCGTACCGGAAAAAAAAAAAAAAAAACAACACAAAAAACGGTTGATTCCGTAATAAAATAAATACTACAACAAATACATAATTTAAAAAATTAAAATCACCCAATTTCATAAAACACTGGGTGAAAGAAAATTAAACTTTTAAAAACTAATTTCCTCTGCTGGATTGCTCAAAGCTGTTGAAATAATAATCTGTAAAGACAAATTGTACTTATCTTTGTCTGAAGTCTTTTTAATACCTGTGTGCTGTGGAATAGTAAAAAAGATTTCTCAATACTTTTTGTGGACAAAGCATCATTTTAAACACTTTTCTATATTAACACACTTGATCTTCACAGTGACACTGTGAGGATATGGCTTATTTATTAGACCATTTTCAAGATGAGGTAATTAAAGCAAAGAAGTGTAAAGCATCTTGCCCAAAGCAACAACTAGCATTGATTAGAGCCCAAAAAAACTGGCTTTATTCTGTACTCTAAATATTATATTTTACTAAACATTTTTAAGAAAATAATGTCCTAAACATGAAGGATCAAACATGGATCTTAGAGCTCAAAATTCAAGGTCTTTTGTAATTTGACCTTGACCCATCTGTGCAGGTCAAGGACAGGTCCCTTTTCCCTTAAACAACTTCACTTCAGTAAAACCATTCATTCACTGACCAAGTCTCATGCTTTCTGCCACTGCCCACCTGCCACACTCAGGTGCTAAGCATCCTTTTCTCCAGCAATTCAATTCCAATTACTCAGTGAAACCTCTCCAGACCTTTCCAACAAAGAGAAGGGGAAAAAACAACTAATATCTGTTGTGACACCTTACTACTGTCACTTGTTTTAATTGCAATGTGGAGAATGGCTGGAAGAGGGAGTGGAGTGTATGTAGGGATTTATTAGGTTCAGAGATTTGCTTAGTAGCCCTATCTTGAGTATATATTCTGATTTTCTAACCATACTCCTTGAAGACTGGGGTAAAGGATTCTGTTTATTTCCCCTGTAAGATATGGAACCATATTTTAGTGATAGGAAAATCACTGCCCATAAAAATGTAATACACATTTTGTTATTGTATATATTAGAAAGCCAAAATAAAGTGAATATATGTTTTAACCAAAAAATATGCTTACATATACAAGTGTCTTTTTGTTGAAGTTTTTAATACCTCCTTGAAAATGTAGTATTTAACTTGGAAAGAAATAAATGATCAATTGAACACTTTCTTTCTTTCTTTCTTCTTTCTTTCTTTCTTTCTTTCTTTCTTTCTTTCTTTCAACAATAAACATGAAATAATGCTTGTTAAACAAAATATAGTGGAAAAAAGAGTTCTTAAGTGTGTGTCATTTGAAGCTAAGCATGAGCTAACAGATTTTGAGTAATCTTTCACCCTTTCATGTAAAGAGAAAAAAGATATATTTTAGAGCAAGTCAGAATTGGACACCTGTAATTTTCATCTGCTTTTGGAAATAAGCCAACTATAAGAGAAGATATTGAAAAAGACTTGGATAGTGATCAAATTTGCATCCACAACAAAGGCATATACATCTGGCCAGAATTTAAACTTAATAAAATTTGATAAATGTCTTTTTCCTTCCTGCATTTAGGAAGAAGTGGCAGTTTATCATCCATAAATATGTATTTGGCTCATTTTTCTCACTTTTATTGTACATGTAGAAAATGTATACTTCCAGTTGAGTAGACAGAGGCACTTCTTTTACCTAGCATGGATTGGTCTTTATTCTGGACGTGAATTTCCCTTCACTAAGATGAGACGCACCATGAAACTTGGTGTCAAAGAGGTCTGGGTTCCAGCTGTACCTTCCAGATGAAGGTCAATGAGATAACTCCTAATCCCTCTGTATTAGTGCTCTTTGTTGCTGAAATAAATTACTACAAACTTAGTAATTTAGAACAACACAAATTTATTCTTTTACAATTCTGGAGGTCAGAAGTTCTAAACTCAAAGCATTGGCAGGGCTGCATTCCTTCTGGAGACCATAGGGGAAGATCTAGTCCCTGGCCTTTTCCTGTCTCTGGAGACCACCTGCCTTCTTTGGCTCATGGCCTCATCCTTCATCTTCAAGTCCAGCAGCACAACATCTTCAAATTTATCTCCCTTAACCTCTGCTGCCATCACATCTCCTTCTCTAATTCTTCTTCCTCTTTCTTTTATAAGGACCTTTGTAATTACACTGGGCCCCCCCAGCTAATTCAGAATAATCTTTCCATCTGAAGACCCTTAAGTCACATACATTTTTGCCAGGCAAGGTAATATATTGACAAGTTCCAGTGATTATGTGGATATCTTTGGGAAGACATTATTCTGTGTACTAGACTATCTGAGTCTCCTTTTCATCATATATAAAATGGGCACCATAAACAGTTATTCACATACACGGTTGAAATGAACTCAACATACAACTTGGCAGATAGAGGACACTCAATTCCACAGAATTATTGTGTGAGAGTATGTGCAGTGATGGTTTATTTATCTTACATTGTCTCAGAATAAAGTATTCTACTGATAAACACTTTCTATATGTTTAATATTTTAAGCTCTTAATTTTATATATTTATTGTAATGATTTTAAAAGGGGAAGCTTTCTAAGTTATATTACCATTTCTCTTAGTCTATAACATTGTAAAGAGAGGATAAAACTTTAGAATCAAATAAACATGGGTTTAATCTGTTCCCTCACTTATCAGCTGGGTGGCCCTCAGCTACTTACTTAACTCCTCTGAGTTTTCTTCCATTTTTGAAAAACAGAAATAGTAGCATTTATGCCTTAGGGAGGATTGAATTAGGAAAGAAAAATCTATATTAGTTTCCTAGGGCTGCTGTTAACAAATTACCACAAACTTGAAGGTTTAAAAAAACAAAATTTACTCTATCACAATTCTGGAGGCCAGAAGTCTGAAATCAAGATGCTGATAAGGTCATGTTCTAGGGGAGAATGCTTCTTCCAGCTTCTGGTGTTCCTTGGCTTGCGGTAGCATAACCAGTCTCTGCATCCATCTTCTTTGTGTACTTACCTGTGTCCTCTCTTCTTATGAAGACATCAGTTATTGAATTTAGGACCCATCCTAAATCCAGGATGATCTCATCTTAAGGTTCTTAACTAATTACATCTGTAAAGATCCTATTTCCATCTAAGGTTACATTTTGAGATTCTAGGTGGATATGAATATGGGGGAGGCACTGTTCAGCTCACTACAATGTCTTTAACACAAAATGTTTTCTTTGTTGTTTTCCTTTTATTATCTAAATCTTATTACCTTGAATCATAGCACTCCACACTTTATTTATTCAATAAATAATGATTGCAATGGACTCAATGATTATGTCCTATAAAATTCATATTTTGAAACCCAAATCCCCAAAGTGATGGTATTTAAAGTTGGGGCCATTTAGAGGTAATTAAGTCATGAGGGTGGAACCTACATAAATGGGATTAGTGCCCTTATAAGAAGAAGCCAAGGAGCTAGCTAGTTTTTTTCCCCATCATATTAGGAACCTGGAAGAGGGCTCTCACCAGAACCCAACCTGGCTGGCACTCTGATATTGGACTTCCAGCCTCCAAGACTGTGATAAATAAATTTATGTTGTTTATAAGCCACTTAGTTTATGGTGTTTTGTTGTAACTGCCTGAACAGACTAATACACGTAGTAAGTACCAGCAGCTAAAGGCCCTGTGCTCAAATTTTCTTAATTTTTCCAAAGCTAAATTACCTCAGATTACTCCTTTTCTCTTGCTATTTTTCATGTCCTTCATTGCCCTCCGATTTCACAACCCTCCTTTCCAGATTTTGGTTCTTGCTGTTTTAGTCTGTGAACTTTGTGTTGCCTGGAGGAATGTGTCTGTTCCACACCTCACATGGGTTCCTTGGCTAAGTATGGCCTCTGGCTTAGTTTTTATAACAGAATTTCTTCTCCTGTCATCAGCCCCGCACTAATTATTAGGTCCTATCTTAACCTCTTGGGCTGGATTCCTGTCTTGATATGTATAAAGAGAGATGCAAAGAATTAAGCATACTGGTGATTTAGAAAGGGAGTCTGAGAGGTGAAAACACCTGGAAGAAGGGTTATAAAGGTAAGGGTACTCATCACAGGGAGCATCAAATGTAGGGACCCAGAGAGGGGACAGAGTACTGTATGTTGAGGGAGATACAGGTGTTGCTTTTGGTGCCATGGAAGTAAATGAGGTGAAAGCAACAGGCTTGTGCAATTTCATGAAGACCTTTATATGCTGTGTGAAGAGGAATGTCACCTGCCATATCAGTAAAGAAAGGATTTTGCTGCCATCAAGCCCTCAGCCAGTGGAACTGCCCCCGACTGTGTACTCTGAGGAGACTTAGGATGGGAAAGAACAGAATACTGGTCCTAGATAATTAAGGTTCACTAGATAATTAAGGTGCATATCAAAGGAAAGATTTCAGTGAGCCCAGACAATTGCATCTTCTCATACATAGACAAGTGCTAAATTCATTAACTTGAGATGTCTGGTTTTCTTTAATTAACAGTAATATTTTGATGTTCTGGCTACTTGGGTTTGTTTGTTTGTTTTTGCAAAAACTTCTATATATTCTGGCTCCTTCCATACCTCTTTGGAGGAGTCCCTCAGAGCTATCTGAGAGGTTGTCTTCCAGGATTAAGTCCTCAGGAAGTCTGCCAAATAAAACATAATTCTCAACTATTAGGTTGTGCTTTTTTTTTTTTTTTTTCATGGTCTCCACCTCTCGGTAAGCCCTTGGAGGTGTTAGCTGTTTTTTTGTACCTAGTGGCCAAGCAGGTATATAATCAGAAAATCTACAGCAAGAGATTACTTTGGAAAAGGGGCTACCTGATACAGATTACTGTAGTATTGCTGATGAGAAATGTTGACCCAAAGCTAACTATTGGAATGAAATGGGGATTCCAAGCATATGAGACCTGCCTTTATGCAGGTCTAGCACTTGGAAATCTAGCACTTGTGATAGGCATTAAACAAGTACTTATCTAAATATTTAACAAACTCCTTGATTCTAAGACATATATTGCTCTTTCTTCTGTTGTAACATCTCTGAAATGACAAGGCATCTTACGATCACTGATGGCCTGCCAGTAATTGTGATGTAGTAGTTATAATTAATTGACTATGCAAAGACATTAAAAATTCCAGAATGGGTGACAGGATCCAGGAACGGGCAAGAGTGAAACACTTTTTTAAGAGACACTACACCATCAACATTCCTGATGACACAGAAAAAGTTATTGTGTGGGCAAATATAGACACCAACCATTCTGACTTGAAAAGTATTTCAAATTATTTGGGCTCTGAGTGAATATAAAGATGTTTTATAAATACTTTAATCAATGTCTTTGTTCTTTTCTACTTTTGCAAAAGAGAGGGGAATATTATAAAAAAGATAGGTGTATATATGGCTAAAGAGGTCTTTTAATAAGTATAAAATCAAAATTCCAATTATAAAAATGGAAATGCCATAGTTTAATTGGCAATGTTTTTTTCTAAATAATGTTTCTCAAAAGGAATAGATTTCAATTTGATGAAGCACGGCAATAATGATCACAATTGCATTTGTGTTGTAAAGAGGTATAGAATGAAATGAAAGTCTAAAATGGAGAAATAATAAACTTAGTCTTATAATTTAAGAAGGGTTATCCTGAGGACGTGGCATTAACATATTGATTGCAGACTTCTGGCTTCCAGAACTGTGAAAGAATAAATTTCTTATTTTAAACTACCAAGTTAGTGGTAATTTGTTACAGCAGCCACAGGAAATTAAATGCCTAGGGTGAGAAGAGAAGCAGGACTGGGTTTGAATGAGAAACTCCAACATGTAAAATCCTCTATAAATGGAAAAGTTGACAAAGAAGGAAGAAATTAACAGAAAAAGAGAAGCGTGGTGTCATGAAAGCCAAGGATAAAATGCTTCCAAAGGGAGGGAGTTGACAACTGTATCAAAAATTGCTGAACTATGAAGTAACATGACTCTAAATAGTGATCCTGGATTTAGCTACATGGAGGATATTAGGACCCATATAAATATAAAACAGGATGTGTAACAGGAATTAAGTTTTACAGAGTATCTCCCTGAGTATTATTCCCTTCCCCTTAGTAACAACTCATATTTATGACTTACTTATAACAAATAAAATGTGATGCTTTGTGACTTCTAAACTAGTTCATAAAAGATTACTCTCACTTTGCTTGTTGGAACTCTTGTGCAGGAGTCTTGAGCTGCTATGCTGTGAGGAAGCCCAAACATTCCTTGCAGTGAGACCATATGGAGAAGGAGAAAGCCTGTAACTACATGAAAAGAGGCTTTTAACCAGACTCCAGCTGACTGAATATCATAAGAGACTCCAAACCAGAACCAACCAGGTGAACCCTTTCTCCTGACTTGAAAGAGCTGGAGAGAAAATAAAGTATGTTTCTATATTAAGCCACTGGTAATTCATATGGGAATAGTAATCAAAACATGAGATAAACAGTTAAGTGATGAAAGACAATATGCTTCCATAGTATGAATCTGTTCAAAATAAGCAAAAAAAGAGAATTTCAGAGCTGCATTGAATCATTTAATTTTGCTGAGACAAATTTATACTTGAAAAATTTTCATACCAAAGTTTCTGTCACATTTCATTCTGGGATGTATCAGAAGGTTGTTTTATTTTCTCATAAAATTAACAGTGGATAGAACTTACACACACAACTTAATATTTTTTTAATATCTTTATTGGAGTATAATTGCTTTACAATGGTGTGGTTGTTTCTGCTGTATAACAAAGTGAATCAGCTATACATATACATATACCCCCATACGTCCTCCCTCTTGCGTCTACCTCCCATCCGCTCTATCCCACCCCCCTAGGTAGACACAAGGCACCAAGGTGATTTCCGTGTGCTATGCGGCTGCTTCTCACTAGCTATCTATTTTACATTTGGTAGTGTATATATGTACATGTCACTCTCTCACTTCATCCCAGCTTATCCTTCCTCCTCCCTGTATCCTCAAGTCCATTCTCTACATCTGCGTCTTTATTCCTGTCCTGCCCCTAGGTTCTACAGAACAATTTTTTTTTTTTTAGATTCCATATATATGTGTTAGTGTACTGTATTTGTTTTTCTCTCTCTGACTTACTTCACTCTGTATGACAGTCTATAGGGCCATCCAACTCACTACAAATAACTCAATTTCATTTCTTCGTATGGCTGAGTAATATTCTATCCTATACATGGACCACATCTTCTTTATCCATTCATCTGTCAATGGAGAATTAGGTTGCTTCCATGTCCTGGGTATTGTAAATAGAGCTGCAATGAGCATTGTGGTACATGTCTCTTTTGAATTATGGTTTTCTCAGGGTATATGCCCAGTAGTGGGATTGCTGGGTCATATGGTACTTCTATTTTTAGATTTTAAGGAATCTCCATACTGTTCTCCGTAGTGACTGTATCAATTTACATTCCCACCAACAGTGTAAGAGGGTTCCTTTTTCTCCAAACCCTCGCCAGCATTTAGTGTTTGTAGAATTTTTGATGATGGCCATTCTGACTGGTATGAGATGATACATCATTGTAGTTTTGATTTGCATTTCTATGAAGATTAGTGATGTTGAGCATTCTTTCATGTATTGGTTGGCAATCTGTATGTCTTCTTTGAAGAAATGTCTATTTAGATCTTCTGTCCGTTTTTGAATTCAATTGTTTGTTTTTGTGATATTGAGCTGCAAGAGCTACTTGTATATTTTGGAGATTAATCCTTCATCTGTTGCTTCATTTGTAAATATTTTCTCCCATTCTGAGGGTTGTATTTTCATCTTGTTTATCATCTACTTTTCAGTGAAAAAGCTTTTAAGTTTCATTAGATTCCATTTGTTTGTTATTTTTTTTTTAATTTCCATTTCTCTAGGAAGTGGGTGGAAAAGGATCTTACTGTGATTTACGTCATAGAATGTTCTGCCTTTGTTTTCCTCTAAGAGTTTTATTATGTCTGGCCTTACATTTAGGTCATTAATTCATTTATTTTTGTGTATGGTGTTAGGGAGTGTTCTAACTTCATTCTTTTACATGTAGCTGTCCAGTTGAACCATCACCACTTATTGAAGAGGTTGTCTTTTCTCCATTGTATATTCTTGCCTCCTTTGTCAAAAATAAGGTGACCGTATGTGCGGGGGTTTATCTCTGGGCTTTCTATCCTGTTCCATTGACCTATATTTCTGTTTTCATGCCAGTACCAAACTGTCTTGATTACTGTTGCTTTGTAGTATTGTCTGAAGTCAGGGAACCTGATTCCTCCAGCTCTGTTTTTCTTTCTCAGAATTGCTTTGGCTATTCGAGTTCTGTTGTGTTTCCATACAAACTGAGAAAATTTTTGTTGTAGTTCTGTGAAAAATGCCATTGGTTTTTGATAGAGTTTGCACTGAATCTGTACATTGCTTTGGGTAGTAAAATCATTTTCACAATGTTCACTCTTCCAATCCAAGAACATGGTATATCACTTCATCTGTTGGTATCATCTTTAATTTTTTCATCAGTGTCTTATAGTTTTCTGCATACAGGTCTTTTGTCTGCTTAGGTAGGTTTATTCCTAAGTATTTTATTGTTTTTGTTGCAATGTAAATGGGAGTGTTTCCTTAATTTCTCTTTCAGATTTTTCATCATTAGTGTATAGGAATGCAAGAGACTTCTGTGTATTAATTTTGTATACTGCTACCTTACCAAATTCATTGATTAGCTCTAGCAGTTTTCTGGTAGCCTCTTTAGGATTCTCTATGTATAGTATCATGTCATCTGCAAAGAGTGACAGCTTTTCTTCTTCTTTTCTGATTTGGATTCATTAATTTATTTTTCTTCTCTGATTCCTGTGGTTAAAACTTCCAAACTATGTTGAATAATAGTGGTGAGAGTGGGCAACCTTGTCTTGTTCCTGATCTTAGTGGAAATGGTTTCAGTTTTTCACCATTGAGAATGATGCTGGCTGTGAGTTTGTCATATATGGCCTTTATTATGTTGAGGTAAGTTTTCTCTATGCCCACTTTCTGGAGGGTTTTTATCATAACTTGGTGTTGAATTTTGTCAAAAGCTTTTTCTGCATCTATTGAGATGATCATATGGTTTTTATCCTTCAGTTTGTTAATATGGTGTATCACATTGTTTGATTTGGGTATACTGAAGACTACTTGCATTCCTGGGATAAACCTCAACTGATCATGGTGTATAACCTTTTAATGTGCTGTTGGACTCTGTTTGCTAGTATTTTATTGAGGATTTTTGCATCTATGTTCATCAGTGATATTGGCCTGTAGTTTTCTTTTTTTGTGACAGCTTTTTCTGGTTTTGATATCAGGATGATGGTGGCCTTGTAGAATGAGTTTGGGAGTGTTCCTCCCTCTGCTATATCTTGGAAGAGTTTGAGAAGAATAGGTGTTAGCTGTTCTCTAAATGTTTGAGAGAAATCGCCTTTGAAGCTGTCTGGTATTGGGCTTTTGTTTTTTGGAAAATTTTTTAATCACAGTTTCAATTTCAGTGCTTGTGATTGGTCTGTTTATATTTTCCAGTTCTTCCTGGTTCAGTCTTGGAACATTGTGCTCTTCTAAGTATTTGTCCATTTCTTCCATATTGTCCATTTTATTGGCATATCGTTGCTTGTAGTAATCTCTCATGATTCGCTGTACTTCTGCAGTGTTTGTTGTTACTTCTCCTGTTTCATTTCTAATTCTATTGATATAGAGTATTCTCGGTTTTTTTCTTGATGAGTCTGGCTAATGGTTTATCAATTTTGTTTATCTTCTTAAAGAATCAACTTTTAGTTTTATTGATCTTTGTTATCATTTCTTTCATTTCTTTTTCATTTATTTCTGATCTGATCTTTATGACTCCTTTCCTTCTGCTAATTTTGTGGGTTTTTTCTTCTTCTTTCTCTAATTGCTTTAGGTGTAAAGTTAGATTGTTTATTTGAGATGTTTCTTGTTTCTTGAGGTAGGATTGTATTGCTATAAACTTCCCTCTTAGAACTGCTTTTGCTGATCCCATAGGTTTTGGGTCATCGTGTTTTCATTGTCATTTTTTCTAGGTATTTTTTGAGTTGCTCTTTGATTTCTTCAGTGAGCTCTTGGTGATTTAGTAGTGTATTGTTTAGCCTCCACGTGTTTCTATTTTTTACAGATATTTTTTCTCTACTTGATATCCAGTCTCATAGCATTGTCATCAGAAAAGATAACTGATGCAGTTTCAGTTTTCTGAAATTTACCAAGGATTAGTTTGTGACCCAAGATATGCTCTATCATGGACAATGTTCCATGAGCACTTGTGAAGAAAGTGTACTCTGTTGTTTTTGGATGGAATGTCCTATAAATATCCATTAAGTCCATCTTGTTTAAAGTATCATTTAAAGTTTGTGTTTCCTTATTTATTTTCATTTTGGATGATGTGTCCATTGGCGAAAGTAGGGTGTTAAAGTCTCCTACTATTATTGTGTTACTGTCGATTTCCCCTTTATGGCTATTAGGTTTGGGCTTATGTATTGAGGTGCTCCTATGTTGGCTGCATAAATCTTTGTGTTCCCGTGGATAAGGCTGGATCTTGTCTTTCTGTTGGGCAGGACTGCATCATGTGGTGTGTTTTGGGGTGTCTGTGAACTTATTATGATTTAGCCAGCATCTCTGCTAATGGCTGAGGCTGTGTTCCTGTCTTTCTAGTTGTTTGGCATAGGGTGTCCAGCACTCTAGCTTGAGGGTCATTGAGAGGAACTGGGTCTTAGCGTTGAGATGGAGATTTCTGTGATAGCTTTTGCCATTTGATATTACATGGGGTGGGAGTTTCTCTGGTGGACCAATGTCCGGAACTCAGCTCTCCCACCTCAGGTGCTCAGGCCTGACAACCAGCTGGAGCACCAAGACCCTGTCAGCCACATGTCTCAGAAGAAAATGGAGAAGAGAAAGGAAAGAAAGAAAGAAAAAATAAATTTATGTAAATAAAAAATTAAAAAATATTATTAAACATAAAAAAATAAAAAATTACTTTAAAAAAACAGAATGAAAGAAGAGAGCAATCAAACCAAAAAACAAATACACCAATGGTGACAAGCACTAAATACTATAGGAAAAAAAGAGAAACAACAACGGACAGACAGAACCCTAGGAGAAATGGTAAAAGCAAAGCTATACAGACAAAAATCACAGAAAGAAACATACACACACACACTCACAACAAGAGAAAAAGGAAATAAAATATTATATAAATATAAAGAAAAAAGGAAAAGAGCAACCAAACCAAATCTTTAAACAAATCTACCAATGATAATAAGCTCTAAATACTAAACTAAGCTAAACATAAAACCAGAAACAAATTAGATGCAGAAAGCAAACCCCAAGTCTACGGTTACTCCCAAAGTCCACTGCCTCAAATTTGGGATGATTCATTGCCTATTCAATTATTCCAGAGATGCAGGGTACATCAACTTGATTGTGAAGATTTAATCCACTGTTCCTGAGGTTGCTGGGAGAAATCTCCCTTTCTCTTCTTTGTTCGCACAACTCCCGGAGTTCAGATTTGGATTTGTCCCTGCCTCTGCATGTAGGTCACCTGAGGTCATCTGTTCCCTGCCCAGACAGGATGGGGTTAAAGAAGCAGCTGATTAGGGGTCTCTGGCTCACTCAGGCCAGGAGGAGTAAAAGGTATGGCATGTGGGGCGAGCCTGCGATGGCAGAGACCAATGTGACATTGCAACAGCCTGAGGTGCACCATGTGTTCTCCTGGGTAAGTTGCCCCTGGATCACAGGACCCTGGCAGTGGTGGGCTGCACAAGCTCCTGGGAGGGGAGGTGTGGATAGTCACCTGTGCTCATACACAGGCGTCTTGGTGGCGGCAGCAGCAGCCTTAGCGTTTCATGTCCATCTCTGGTGTCGTGCTGATACCTATGGCTCACTCCTGTCTCTGGAGCTCATTTAGACTGTGCTCTGAACCCCCTCTCTTCGTGCACTCTAAAACAATGGTCGGTTGCCTCTTAGGCAGTTCCAGACTTTTTCCCGTACTGTCTCCCGGCTAGCTGTGGCACACTAGCCTCCTTCAGGCTTTCTTCATGCAGCTAATCATAGTCGTCTCCCTGGGATCTGACCTCTGAAGCCTGAGACTCAGCTCCCAGCCCCCACCTGCCCTGGCATGTGAGCACACAAGCCTCTCAGGCTGGTGAATGCTGGTTGGCACTGATCCTCTGTGTGGGAATCTCTCCACTCTGCCCTCTGCACCCCTGTTGTTCTGCTCTCTTCCATGGTGCTGAAGGATCCCCCACCACCATCCCCTGTCTCCACCAGTGAATGCACTTCCTAGTGTGTGGAAACCTTTTCTCCTTCACAGCTCCATCCCAGAAGCGCAGGTTCCTTCCCTATTCTTTGTGTCTGTTTTTCTTTTTTGTTTTGCCCTACCCAGGTATGTGGGGAGTTTCTTGCCTTTTGGGAAGTCTGAGGTCTTCTGCCAGCATTCAGTAGGTGGTCTGTAGGAGTTGTTCCACCTGTAGGTGTATTTTTGATGTATTTGCGGGGAGGAAGGTGATCTCCATGTCTTATTCCTCTGCCATATTGAAAGCGTTAATTTAATTTTTAATTTTCATCACATACATAACATCATTCTTGAATTCGGGTTGACAAAACATAAAAAAATATTTTTTTTTCTACCAATCCCAAACCTAAATGGATGTTTATGCTAAATCTATAATCTCTTATCAAAATCCATTGAGTCTAAACATAATTCAAAATTCAGTTAAAAAAATATGTAACTCTTCTAACAGAATCTAAGGTAGTACCTCCCAATCTAATATAATAAAGTGATATAGCAAAATGTATTATATTCACACTAGTTTGGATAAATATAGATGACAAGTGACTTCATATCAGTTCACTGGTTTTCAGCCAAAAGAATTTGAAAAAAAATATGGTTTTCATGAAATTTTGGATTTTGGAATCTTGAATAAGTGATTGTGAACCTACACTTGTCCCCTCTACCCCTCCCCACCACCATAACTAAACAACTGAGCCCTAGTGTTGAAAACACATGTTTGTTCTATTATAAATTAATCATCAGCATACTCAAGGGGGCCCTTGAAATTGCTTGGCCGTTCCAAGTTTTTCTGGTCTCTCAAAATTTCAATCAAACTGTTTTTCTCTTTGTTTTTAGTAGTTGACTCCATGTCGTAATTTCTAATGAAAATAAAAGCAATTAAGAGGAGACTTTCTCATGTTTCTGATACTGAACATGACTCTTGCTATAATAAAGACATTTCCTATATCTCCTACTTAAGGCCAGTTTTACCTTATGTTTGTAATCCTATTCCCATCTACCTTCACAGGAATTTTATGCTACCGATTTGTCCTTTTATATATTAAACAAGATAACTCTTAGTTTTCTGTTTTGATTTTTGATTACTAGATGAGTGATGGTGACCTAGATAACCCTGGAACATTGAAAGATAAATAAACTTATGAGATTAAGTTTGTTTATGTGTTTGCATGTAGGTGGCTGAATGGATAGAGCTGGAACTATCAATTTATAAGTTATCTATCAAGGTTATTGAAAATTTTGACTTTTGACAAGAGGGAGCATATAGAGTGAAAAGCGAAGAGGATTTATATATGGGTCATGAGTTAAATAATCAGGAAGTTAGGACGCTTTTGAAAGAAACTAATAAAAAGTGTCCAAAGAGGAGGAAAATCAAGGCACCACACTCCATACAGAAATTATACACAAACCTTCCAGAAATTTGACTGTAAAAGGGAAAGTTAGAGCTATAGAGTTGTAACTGGAGAAGAATGAGGGGAATATGTAAGGATTGTTTTTATTTATTCTTCTAATGTGGGAGAACACTATCATATGTTTACAAATATGTTCCTTTCAGGGAATCATGAAGTCCTAATTATGGTTATGGTCATAAAACTGATTATGTCCTATTATTAATTATGTCCTATTAATTAGTCTATAATTATAGTCAAGAAAGCTATTAAGTCCTATTAAATCTATTAGGCTGGGAGATTAGAAGTTGAATAAATCATATTTGTTGCCCTCAAAATTGTCACACACAAGTGAACTTGCTATCTAGCATTTTTGTTACAGAATTTTGTCACTGTACCTGTATGATTTTGGGTATAAATGCCCCTAAAAAGTGGTAAGGGAGAGAAAATTGAAGACATCTTAAGAAAAGAAAAAAAGGAGCAACATAGTTATAAACATTGTACTTCATTGTGTGATTTATGATCAAGGTCTAAGACACATTTGAAGTTACAGACAATGAAAAGGAAAACAATATAAAACAAGGTGCCAGATCAGTGTGGTTATCTCAAAAGAGTCTCCAAATGGACAGACTGCAAAAACCTCAAATCTTTTCTATTAGAGTTGTATGATTCAGGACATCCTCTTAAAATATTATTTTCGGCAAATAGATTATTAATAAGTGGGATTTTAAAAACAGTTTCATTATAAGAATCGCTTTATGAGATAAAATATAATATAGGAATCACAGGACTCAATATCATTACCCAATAGAACCCCTTCTAGTGAGGTGTGTACTCTGAATTTTTCCACCGTCTGTCTGTGGGATAGTCTAATACATTTTAAAAAATATATTACTGATCTCTGCTGACCTTAGACTTTTTTAATAATGTGTTACAAACAAAAACAATTTCAGGAAAATTGTTGTATGCCAATATTTCCCAGATTTCATAAGTGAATGTTCAAAATGTATGTTTTAATTTATTTCTTAGTTTGACAAATATTGCTTATCTTTGAATTTCAAACCTTCTGGAGTGAGTGAAATAATGGATTTCTTTTTTGTTATCTCTAAGGAAGGATAATTACCGTGTAATATATGATCTGTTTATTGTTTCTATGGATGTTATCTAACCTTAAAAGTGAGTGATCAGCATGAAGCAAAGCAGATGCTGAAGTATCTGGTTTGTGTCTGTAAGTGAGTGTCCAAGAGCTATAATGTCCTCACACAACTGTGGGTCATCGTCATGCCCACGGGCATTCTGCAAAGAGGCCCTTTGAGGCTGAAATCATTATCAGGCAATTATTTGGGAACTTTGAGATTAGAAAACAAAAACACATGAACTTTCTTATGTCTTTCATTTGGATCGTTCTGCATCATGCAAACAAAAACATAGAGACTGCAATGAATGATTATACCCAATTAAAGTATAAAACATTTAAGCTTTAGTTACCATGAATTGCAGATCTTATAGAAATTAACATTGAATTTTGTTTTCAAAGTTGATATGAATTTCACTTTTTCACTTTGTTAAGTTACTTGGGCTGGAACTGTGTTTTGTAGACGTTGGTATAGGGTTCTCTATAAGTATATAACTCTGATAGAATGTTAACACTGTATTATTGTATTATAATGATCTGTTTCTGTACCTGTCTTTCCACTATGAATTCTTCAGGGTATAATTTCCATCTCGTTGTATCCAGGTGCCTCGTGCATGTCTTGGCAAATACTAAGTCCTCAATAAAATTCTTCAGTAAAAGATAAGTGTTTTATGTATCTGTCCATTATAAATACATATCACATACTAAATAAATAAATAAATAAATAAGAAAGAGGAGACCTTTTCATTTACAATATATTTTTCATGTCTCTCAGGATCTGGAAAGAGAACATACTTAATAAAATATATTTATCCTACATTTTACTTAATTGTAATGTTTACATTGCTTTCCTCATACCCAAATTCTAAAATAAACCTAAAATCAGTTCTTATCTTACAGTTGTATCAAGTGTAAATGTAGATTCATATATGTCAGCAAGTCAGTGGATGTCTAGAAAATAATTCATAAAAAAGTGTGTTTAAAACTTTATATTTAACTTCAGTGAATTGTTAGTGTGAGTTTTCCTTAGTGCATTTCTTATAAAGTATGAGAGAGTAAATCTTCTTACAATTTCATATTTAAAGCTTGAGCTGTCTTAAGAACTGCTCTATATAATAATTAAATATAGCGTTAGGAGACATCATTACTACCTATTGCCTTTCACGGAAGATGTTAGTGAATTCAAACTGTGGATTTGAACTTATAACTTAATTCAATGATTATGTCTTTCTCAGAATGCCTTTACAGATAATATGCTCTATAGTACCTCATAACAGTTTTTATTAATTGAGATATGACTTACATACATTTACAGGCACTACTGAACGGCTTGGTTAATTTTTATATTTGTGTATACCCATGTAATCAATGTCAAGAACTTTGACCAACCTTGAACCACCCAGATCAAGGTCTAGAACTTCTCAAGAACCCTAGAAGGCTTCTATGTGTCTGCTCCCAGTCAGTTCTCCTCTCCACTATTGCACTGGAA
The DNA here is from genome assembly GCF_951394435.1 of Stenella coeruleoalba. NCBI lineage: Eukaryota > Metazoa > Chordata > Mammalia > Artiodactyla > Delphinidae > Stenella > Stenella coeruleoalba. The sequence continues at coordinate 128,137,112 of NC_137150.1, read as the reverse complement.
TAAACACACTGTCAATTACTTAAGTCAATTTTGTACTATATACGTGACCAAGGTGTTATTATAAATCTGAATTGCAGTTTTAGAATGCATAAGTAGAACAAACTCAGAAACTAATACAGACCAGGAGCCCCTCTTTCTTTCAAGCATCTACTATTTCTTGACTCATTCAATATACAGCCCAAATCAAATTTTTTAAAAAGAAAATCTGTTTTTGAACTATCAGAGGATTTCTGCTTCTATTTCCTGTTTATCATGCAATGAAAATCTCATCAGTTATAAGTATCAAAAAGGGTCAGCCCCATGATGATGCAGAAAGACAGATTGTATTTCTAGATGGTTTTACTTTTACTAACCTTATGAGTGTGCTCTGTAAAGATCCCATAAACAAACAACAGAGTATGTTTTAGGTTTTATCACACTTCCATGACATATGTAAATAGAGATCAAATAATGCATTGTCTGCTTTGAAAACTTTTATTGGCTTCCTTTACACACCTGATTAATTTTATCACCAATTTCCTACTTTGGTGCTCCTATTACACTTGACTGGAGGTAATAGCACCTTTCTCACATTGCTCTATATTTTCAAATTTATTAGGAATTAAATGTAACTTTATTTATTTGAAATCATAGGTAAGCATTTTCTTTATTCCTCTTGACATCTTGCTGGCTATCATTTTCTAAGTGTTCACATTTAATCTATAGCTAAACAATTAATAACAAATCAGGTATATTGGCATCAACCCTTAATAAAGATATCAGTCATTCCATCTACATAATACAAGACACAGATTCATCATTTTTGCTCATTATACTCATTTGCAATAATATCTAACAATTTGAGGAAATTAGTTTTCAAAGCAAATGATGGGCCTAGAAAAAAGTAAAAAAGTTCTTTAAGAAGTAGAAAAAAAAGCTAGTAACAATACCCCATAACTTTATCCCTAGGACTAGTTTATTTTAGAATTGTATACAAAACCAACTAGATGGTCTGTCTCCCTCATGCTTATTCTTTTTCTCTACTTTTTCTTCATACAAGGGTCACTTAGTCATCAGTCTTCCTATTTCCATATGGTCTTTTTTCACATCCTTCCTTTTCCTCATTTCTTCAAAAGAGGAGTGAGATATTCAGCTGGGGAAATGGGAAAAGGAACTGTGATGCTAGACGAGCTCCTTTTACTAGGGGTTACAGCTCATTCAACAGATGCTCTGCTCTCTGCTCTACCCTATGGGATTTGTCTTTGGGGGTAAGTCTTGTGGTTGAACAGTTGTGCCAGCAGGCTACACTCCTCTCAGATCTAAACTTATATTTTTCACTAAGCATTATCACTAATAAAGGTAATGTATCATTTTGACTTTCATCTCTGCAATTCCTGTCATTGCCACAATTGATTCTGAATGCAGATAGGGAAAGAGATATTATTTGTTAACTCTCCCCAAAAGTCACAACATTCTTTTCTTGCATTTTCAATTTGTGTCTTTCCATTGACTTCCTCTTTTGTTACTTCTAAAAAATGTAAGTATGTGCTAGTGTACTATCAGTCCTACTATATTCTTTATATCTCTCTTTTTTCCCTCTTGTCTTTCTTTAGCATGAACCTTCTCAAAATTTATTTTGTATTTGCTCTTTCAATAGTTAAATCTCTCTGACTCCTCTAATTTCACCAAAACTACTTTTGGGAAGGTCTCCAAAGTTCCCTAAACCCTGTATCTTTTTATTAGTCATCATCTTCCTAGATAAAAGCAGGTTTAAACTTGGTTATAGAATTCCTGATGAAAAAGACAATATATCCAGTTCTATAAGGGTACATGCTTCTGAAAAAGTACTACAGTCTAAAATCAGTTTCCCATTCTTGGCTTTGTACAGAAAGCCCTGATAATGTAGTGAGCTCTTGTCACTTCAACAAGTACACTAACCCTGTAGAGTCTCTTGATAAAGGTGAGACAAAAGCAATCAGTGAAGGAGATTCTTCAGGTGTAGGTATGTCTCTGGTGTACGTAACAACTTAGAATACTGAAAGAACTAGATGAAGGAAGTGACGCTTAAGCAAGCATTTAATAAGTACCTCTTTGTTAGTCAGAATTTTGAGATTTGTCCTTTCTGAAATAACCAAGATTATCAGCATTCTGTGCCCCTGAATGAAGGTAATTGATCATGTTTTATAAATTCAAAATTTCATATTTTTATTCCTTAACCATCTTTTGGATTACTTTACATTCTGAATGTCTAGTGGTTTCCTATTTATCCTGCCAGTACATTACGTCCAGAAAGCTTAAAAGAGAACTTTCACCTGTGTCTCTCTCTGCCTTGAAACAACTTTGCTTGATATTTTTATCTTTTTTTGAGCTGGGAGATTTAATATTTCAATCACTTTTGATCCTCATTCATCTTTCATTATGCAGTGTTATAGAAATGTGTTTGATTTACAGCTACAAATGTGATGGGTTGAAAAGACAGAGACTGAATTTAAAGTTGAGAGAGGGCTATCAAAGATGGCTATGAAAGATACTGAGGTTATTTGTCAATGTGAGAATGATAGAAAGTCTCAAATGATTCTTAGCAGAAACAGGGAGAAGTCAATTGAAAAGAGGAGAGGGGATAGTTTGGACCAGCTGCTCCAGCCATGGAATAAAAAAAAAAAATCTTTCTGTGGGTGATTTTCCTAAGATTTATACTTCTGCATCTTCCTTTTCATAACATATTAGGTAAATATGAGGTTGTGAATATAAGGGAAAAAGCCAAAGATGCTCATATGCCAACCCTGATTCTACAGAATCAGAGTCCTAGAGGTTCAGATATGGTACAGCCCAGCTGTTCCATGGGGTCTTACAACTTAAGCCATATTGGTACAGCCATATGATATTCTTCTTAATTTTAAATTTAACATCGTGGATATTATATATTATCTGTTGCCTCCATAAAACTACAGCAATGACATTTCAACAGATCTAAAAGAAACTCATTAGTAATCCCTTTTCCAATTGCCCTCAAATAATGAAGTCTCCATTGGGAATGGACCTAAATCTTCTGGTAACTTTAAAAAAAAAACAAAAAGAAACAAAACAAAACAAAAAAATGGAAAACAACAACAAACCTAGATGTTCTTAATATTAGAAAGTTGTCAACACAAACCATTTTTTTGAAATCATTTGAATTATTGACCGATGTTGTTGGTCTTTCAAAGTATATGTATCAGCTTTGTGGCTTTATTTTTCTCTAGAAAAGCAATAATATTGTATATTATATTTTCTAGAATGAAACATGACTCTATGTTAAAGAATTTAACAAAACTGGATTTCATATTCCTAGTCTTGCTTGCTTCAGTGTTTGTTTTGATTTTAAAATTAATGTACTGTCTAGAAACTGATGAAGTCAAAAGAGAAAGTTTCATAACTAAAGCAAAACAAATATATGCATCAGAGATTTTGATAGTACTGTGGTAGAGTGTTGTCAAAAAAGGAAAGTTTAAAATTCATATTTAAATTTATTTCAACTCAGAATAGAGTGACTGACTACTTCTTTCTGGATTATTTACACTGATAAAGTTTCAAGGAAAACAAATTGCAATTAATTTAATTAACACAATTTCAAACCAACTTCTTTCAGTCAACATTATTAATGTATTTTAAAAAAGAAAAGTAAACTATTGACCAATTCTTAGGAAATTAATGAGTTTGTTGACAACAGTTGATTTCAAAATAGGTCCAAATAACTTACCAGCCAAATGGAAGGAACTAATTAAAATACCTTGGTATTTGAGGATTTGGGAAAAGGCTTGGAAAATTTGATTGAACTTTCCTATTTCCTCTACACATTTCTTATCCTTTAAAGCACTAAAGTTTTTTTTTTGTTTGTTTGTTTAATAGATGCCAAATTCTTGAAGAAAAATTCAGTTCTTATTACTCATGCATATGATTTTTAATCAATTTGAACCCTCTAGGGATTGCTATATATATATATATATATATATATATATATATATATATATATATATATATATATATATGAAATAAAACCATTGTTACAACTACTACACACTATTTTTCCCCCTGGCTAGGATTAATAACAATTCATCCATGTTTCCCTTGTATAACTGTCATTTATTGAACTGATGACTCAAAAATTTCTCTATGTGGAGAGGTTTAGTTCTGCTTGATAAGAGTTCCTCTGCAAAACAATGGTTTTGAAGTCATGAATGTTTTCATATAAACCACAATCTTAAATAAAACACAAAACTCTGCCAATCAATCACAAAACACAAATCTAGATAAGCAATAATTTATATTATTAAAACTGTAAGATTTAATTTTATATTACTTTAGAGATCTCACTACATACTCTTCTGACTATGGATATAATACATAAAGACTTTGGAGACTTACAATTAAAGTTTGAAGAGAGTGATTTTTTCTGTCCCAAAGTACTCTTCCAGGACAAAATGAAAAAATGAATTTATATTTATTAGGCTTTTCAGGAATATGAAAAGTTATTGTCATTGGCTGCATGGTCTACCAGTTTCCCATTAGTTAATAAAATTGCTTCTGTAGAAGCCAACACATAGAGATAAAATCATGGGGTCAAGAGTCAGAATCTTGGAGGCTAATCCTGTCCTTATCATTTACTGACTAAATGACCTTAGGCGAGTTGCTTAACCTGTCTATTCTCCCACTTTTTTTTTTCTTCTCTAAAATCATCTACCTCCCAAGCCATGATGATTAAATGAGATAATGCACATGCTTGGCACATGGCGAGCACCAACTCTATAATAGTTATTATTATTACATCACAATCTAACTGAAATTAACATTTCTCCCTAAGTGAGAAATTAAAATTTTAGCTGTGATGACACATTAATAATATATTCATGTGGATAGCAATTTCCTCATTTTGTCATTTAACTGTCATAATAACTACAAGTCATAAAAAAAAATCATCCGTTAGACTCCTAACATCTTAGTACATCAAACAATGACTTTATGTCAAGAATACTAGAAATTACTAATCACAAACAACCTTTAGATATTAGCTGAATATTATACATAAAATATCATGTTTTTAAAAGTTACTTTAATATTGGGTAGTTATTTGGGTACATCATTTTGCAAAAGCCATTAACAATGCAGAGAAAAAAGTATTTTTAAAATGTGTTTTTAAAAGTATTGATAGCTGAGGAGACAGTGAGGAACTACTGAGAGATAATTATAGGGAAAGCAGGAATTCAGATATGAGAGAAGGACACATAGGAATAAATCAATTTTTGCTCCAAGGGTGGTAGATTTGGGCTACATATTTGGTGGTCTTGAACAGAGAGGGGGAAAAGGTCAAGGTCCTAGGCCCACCAAGGTAGGAAATATATTAACAACCTTCGCATAATTAAGCTGGGTCTGTAAAGGTTTACACACTTGGAATTATGGTGACCTGAAGTAAATTCCTACCAAATCTCCATTTCTTGTGGACTTTAGAGAAGTCTCGCTTGATTCTAAATTAAGTATAGAGGATAAAGAAAGGTGAAAAAACAGTATCTGTGAATTTTTTATCCCACTCTGGGATTGAGTGTTTCCAATATCCTCAAACTATAAACTTGAATTGAAAAATTTTCAGACTGACAATGTCCCCAGAAGCAGAGCCAAATCCTCTTGAGGAGACCAGCTTCATCTAATCCTTAAAGAGCCCCATGATTTTTTCTAAATAAGTGTATCCTTCTAAAAACACCGGTACACAAGAAAATAAAGCATCATTACAAGTCATAACAGAAAAAAGAAAAGAAAAGAAGCAGCAGGAATAGACCCACTCAGGTTTCAAATATACTGGCGGTGGACAACATCAGAATAGCACAGTTGAAGAGATAATTAGTAATCTAGGATCTAAGTAAAAAAAAACCAAATTGGTGTACATAGAGCCAAAAAGATGGAAAATATGGAAAACAGGTTAAGAGATATGGTGGTGGTCAGTAAGTTCCAACATATGTTTAATTGTAGTTCAAGAAGAAGAGTGGAAAGGAAATGGAATAGGTGCAAAATTTTGAGGTGTTACAGTTGAGAATTTCCCAGAAGTGATGACATATACCATCCACAGATTCAAAATCCCAGTGAGCTCCAGGAGGATAAGTAATAAGAAATCCGCACTGAAATACAACATGGTGGCACAGCACGACATTAAACACCAGAAGGGAGTTCTTCAAAACAGCCAGAGATAAAATGGCAGGTTTCTTTCAAATGAGAGCTGATTAGGTTGTCAGCTGATTTTTCAACAGCCACAGCATAACTGAAAGAAAACTTTCATTCTAGAATTCCAGACTTTGCAAAATAAATTTCAAGAATAAGGAGTAAATGAACATGGGTGGACCTAAAGATTATTGTATTAAGTGAGGTAACTCAAGGGCTTCCCTGGTGGTGCAGTGATTAGGAATCCGCCTGCCAATGTAGGGGACATGGGTTCGAGCCCTGGCCCGGGAAGATACCGCATGTCGCGGAGCAACTAACCCCGTGCACCACAACTACTGAGCCTGCGCTCTAGAGCCCGTGAGCCACAGCTACAGAAGCCTGCGTGCCTAGAGCCTGGGCTCCACAACAAGAGAAGCCACCGTGATGAGAAGCCTGCGCACTGCAACGAAGAGTAGCCCCCACTCGCGCAACTAGAGAAAGCCTGCACACAGCAACGAAGACCCAACGCAGCCAAAAATAAATAAAAATAAATATAAAAAAAGAAGTGAGGTAACTCAGACAAAGACAAATATGTGATATCACTTATATGTGGAATCTAAAAAAATGATACAAATAAACTTATTTACAAAACAGAAATAGACTCACAGCCATAGAAAACAAAAGGGAAAGTGGGGTAGGGGAGAAGAGATAAATTAGGCATTTGGAATTAACGTATACACACTACTATATATAAAATAAACAACAAGGGCATACTGTATAGCAAAGGGAACTGTATTCAGTATATTGTAATAGCATATAATGGAAAATAATCTGAAAAAGAAAAGAAAAAAACAAACTATATATATATATATATATATATATATATATATATATATATAACTGAATCACTTTGTTATCCACCTGAAACTAACACAACATTGTAAATGAACTATACTTCAATTAAAAAATGGTCATTAAAAAAAAGAGTAAAGAGTAAATAAAAACAGAGAAAGGGAAAAAGAGAGAACAACAAAAACTGAGAATTTGTTAAAACAAACTGAGAATTTGTTAAAAACTGAGAATTTACTTCAGGTAGAGGAAAATCACTTCAGGTAGGACAGTGAGCTTGGATGCAGAGTTTTAGAAGCTAGAGAAATGCAAAGAAAATGGTAAATGTGGGTAAATCTGAGTCAGGGTTTCTCAGCACCAGCACTATTGACATTTTGAGCTGGACATTCTTTGTTGGGAGGAGCTGTCATGTTCATTATAAGATGTTTAGCACGATCCTTATTCTCTACCCATTAGATGCCAGCCAGTAGTACCTCTTACCTTCCCCAATGCCTCGGTTATAACAATCAGTAACCATCACTAGACACTGGTCAAATATTCCCTGGGGGGCAAATAGCCTCTATTGAGAACAACTGATTTAAATAAATATTCATTTATAAAACAATAATAAATAATGTCTTGTTAAAAAAGATTGAGTTAAAGCAAACAACAATAATCTATAAATCAGGAATGGAGAAGGGATCTGATAGAAGAGGAAAAAATAAAAGTAACAAGAATAACACAAAGGAAAGGATGGGAGGAGAAAAAAATCAACATAGAACAGGCAGAAGACAGAGTAAACACCAATTAAGATGGGAGACTTAAGTATAAATAAATCAGTAATTACATTAAAGGTAAATAGAACAAATGATCCCGTTAAAGGCAATGTTTTACAGACTAGATAAGGTAGTAAAATTCTAACTACATGCTGCTAATCAGTAACACATCTAAAGCCAAAGGACATGGACAGTTTGAAAGTGAAGAAGGAAAGAAAAGATGTATCTTGAATAAAGGAACCAAAGAAACTTTGTGTAACTATGATCAGACAAAACATTTCTTAACCATCATGAATTAGTTAACATGTCTACCTTGATTGTCTCACATCTGTGATGCAATGGAAAGAGTTGGCCTTTTGTTGCCCTTTCTTGGTGTGTTTGTTCAGTTTGTTTTGCACATGTAAATCCAGAAAAGAAGCACTGTGAGGGCATAACAGGATTTTACTGTAGCCAGGAGCAAAACTGATAACAATGGAGGAGCAAAACACTTCCAGCGGGTTTTACGCCAAACACAGGCTGGCTTTCATCTTACTGACAGAAATAATAACATTTTAGACAATATCTATTGAAACTCCTTTAACGAGAAAGCAGGGCCCCTGGTTTGTCTTGAAAACATTCTTAATTAAAAAATATACAACTGTGTTAACTAGCTTTTGATTACTCTACAATTATGACCTTTCTCTCTTACTTAGCTTTGCATTTCTCTCTCTCTTTCACACACAATAATAAACAAGAACAAGCATATGGAGACATTTTGTACTCCCTTAGAAAGAAATCTGAACCTGTTTAAAAAATTGTTTAGTGTAACCCCACAGAATCATCTGCTTAATTTTATTTATTTTGGCAAAGTTGCTGTCACAGATGTTCATTATTACACAACGAAAACACGTTCAGAGTGCTGAGGGGTTGTGCATAAAGCAAAGAATCCCAGTAAAATTTATAAGGGAGCTGATGTGTGACCTGGTCATGAGTTAGTAAGTGTATATTAACAACTTTAGGAGTCTGGTTTCGTTTTAGAACACTGAGGTAAATTCACTTAACCCTATTAGAAGCTGTTGAGATAATTGAGCCATAGCGTTAATGGAAGGGGGTTGGAATTGCACCTAGGTAAAAAAGCCTTCAAAAGGAGGTTTTGGAGGATCTGGGGAAGATAAAATGCCCAGGCTGCTCTTTTATCACTTTCTCATGCCAGTGTAGCTTCACTTCAACTTGGGGAATTTGGACCTTGAGGTTAGTGTCTCTTCACACGGGAATTCTGCATGACCTTGTCAACTCTCAGAGCAGTAGGATAAACGGCCCAGAGCTCTCAGGAATGGCCATGTTTTGAAAATTCTATAAATAGACTCTGTGGTTAATTATTAAGCTCTCAAGGCTGTCTAGTAAGTGAACAATGAAACTACCAACCTGAAAAAGCTAATTCCTATGCAGTTTCAAAGCCTCTGAAGTTTGGAACAGCTTCCTTCCTCATACTGTTATTGACGGAGCTCTCCTTCTCTTCCTGTATTATTGAAAGTGCATGTTTCTTTTTATATCTTCACATTACTTGCATTGCTAATAAAAGTTCTGTATATACAGGCAGCATCCCAATTTAATGAATGCATCAAAATTACTTTCTTACATATAGATATAATTTTAATGAAGACCTACTCTTCAGAAGTGGTCATTCTGAATAGACATGTTATATTATAAATTAGTGCATTTGCTGAAATGCACAGTTTCAGTTACACATTCTATTCTATTTTCTTTATTCTGATTTTACTAACAAATCCTTCTTTTTTGTAAACATTAGCTCTTTAGTCCCTAAAGGAGGTTGTCTCTACCATTATAAACTCCTTGGACCTTTGTTCTCTTCAAAACTCCCCAAACCTCAATTCAATATTTTGTAAAAGCCTATTACATTTTAAGACCAGCTTATATTATTTTCAGATACAATAATCCAAGAATGATAATACTAAAACAACAATGTCTTTGTTTAAGAGACTTGCCCCTACATAGCAGGGCTGGTGAAAGCATATGTTAAAATTCTCAGTAACTAGATCAGGCAACCACTGTTACTATAGGCTACCTGCCAGGACATATTACACTTGTTATATGGAACCAGACATTACAATGGTTTTCATTTAGATGAATTATGCTTTGGGGACTGAAAATAGGTTTAGGCTCATGAAAATATTCACTCTCTCTCCAGTATGAAGAGGTTACCACACTCATTTTATCATTTCAGTTGTCATTTCTCATATTTATCCTAGGACTAAAATTGTGTTGTCCTCTCTTATAAAAGATGATACATTCTTTTATGTATTTGCTCTGAGTTGTGTTTCCAGAAATGGTGATTGCTACCAAGTTAATTCTGCAGTTATCACACTACATGAAAGGCAAGCTTATGTCTTACATCAAAGAAGTACTTTAATTGTGTTAAGTGTGTTTAACAGCCATGATACCTCGCCCCTTTTTGTCTCCTTCTGATATGTGTGTATTTTGTTGTCTAATATTCCCAGAGAATGAAAGCCCTCTTGTGTATATCAATTGAGAAATGAGGTGAGTCATCAGGAATATGAACAATAATATTTAAAGTCTTTGGTAGAAGGTATTTTTGTGATCAACTTTTTATAGATAAGATGTGTGAGACTCGGAGGGTATTGTTAATATCTTAACTCTTTTTATTTAACTGACAAAGGCAACAAGATACACATGGAAAGAAGGTTAAAAATAGGCTGAGATCTGTATTTGCATTATGATATTTTTTTTTTCTTTTCTTTTTTTTTTTTAATTTGGTTGCGCCGGGTGTAAGTTGCAGCATGTGGGCTCTTAGTTGCAGCATGCAGGATCTAGTTCCCTGACCAGGGATTGAACCCGGGCCCCCTGTATTGGGAGCTTGGAGTTTTAACCACTGGACCACCAGGGAAGTCCCTATTATTTCTTGACATTCAAATAAATTCAACAAATGTACACAGAAACTTTCTTTTGTTTCAGGCCCTATTTTTGGCAATGGAGATAAAAAGATTCAACCTGCAGGGGCTGACAGGCTAGTAAGGAAGTTAGCCAGCTCTCCTGGGTTCATTACACATATGTGAACTTAAACTTCCTAAAAGCAGAAATTATTGTCTGTTTTGTTCACTGATAGGAACATTTACAAATGGGCCTTGTAGTTAGTAAATATTTGTTGAGTAAAAGAACAGATGTAGACATACTGTATGCTAATATTATAAACCACAGGATTAATTATATTGCAGATATGATTGAGTTTATTCCTGGGAGCCGTGAGGATGAACACTGAGGAAGACATACCCCAGTCACCAGTTTAGCTCCATTGAAGCAAGGGTTTAGCATTTATTTGACTTGCCTGGGATTTTTAAACATTTTAACATGCCTTTTGGTTAGCACTTCTAAGAAATTATAGGCTCTGGGCATGATATACCTTAATAGATAAATGAAATTTTAATCTTGTTATTGCTATTCAAAGTCATCCTTGTTAAAATTGTGCTCTTGTTTTTCACAGTTCAAGACCAAATGTAGACTTGAAAATTAGTCATGCAGTAACCACCAGAGGCACGTCTGCAGAGCGTGCCAAAGGGAAGAGGCAAGAGAGACACAAAATGTGCCCTGGAATATGTCAGGGTGTCCACAGCACAATACTCTGCTAAACGAAAGCATTCCAGAAAATGATTATGTGATGCCGCGTTCGTAATAAGAAGGGAACAAGCAGGGGAGGCAAAGGGGGTAACTTAAAGCTTTTTTGTTTTTTTTTCTTTTTCCCACTATCTTCTCTTCTGGGAAAATGCAAAGCACAGCCCATCGTGGGCAAAGTCAAAATCATAGTAGTGACTCATCATACAGCACAAATATGCAAAGTGCAGAATATCGTTCCAAGCATTTGCATTATATTTGAAGAGTAGAGGCAATGGATTTAGAATAGTATGTGCTAGAGAAGGTCAAAAATGAATTTCAAAATAGAAAAATGACACACACACATTACATAACACTGGAGGTTTACTTTGCATAGAAACTTCAGAGATGCATTAGAAATGCTTGCAGATTGGGAGATAAAAAGGACCCTGTTAATTACTATTATGTGGGATACAGCTCTGCTGATAGCATGTGAATAATCATTTTCTGGCTGTACTCATTCAAGAATAACTCATGCAGTGGGACAGAAAAACTGGTCATCAGTGAATTGTGTCTCAGTTAGCTATGCTCAAGAATGTTCCAAAGTTTTGAAAAATATCACTGTGTACTGAGTATATTTAATTATTCTTCTGAAAAGTTTAACCAGTCTCCACCCCTCCCCCATCTCTCTTCTTTCTCACACATGGAGTCTCCATATCTTTCTTCTTCTCAGTTTGAGCATGCAATAAAAAATATAGTTTATGTCTCTCTAAGAAATTTAAGATGCCATCCATTTGCCATTTCTAATACACACTGAGATGATTTGACAGCAAAAGATAAGACAACATTATGGAAAACCTCTTCTCTTTTCTTTAAAAAATTAACTTAACATTAATATTGTAAAAAAAAAATGTATTTAAAGCATGTTTACAGTGAGTGAGAAGAGTGGAACCAGGGACAGTACTCCACCTGCCAGGCTTTCTTCATCAGATACAAAGCCAGTAAATGTTTCATGTGATTTGTCAAGTTCAACAAAATTTAGGGACATGGCCTGAATAGCAACACAAATATGGTTACCAGATTTAGCTAATAAAAATACAAGATGCCCAGTTAACTTTGAATTTTGATTAGCAAAGTATATTTTTTTAGTATAAGCATGTCCCAAGTATTGCATAGTATCCTAAGTATTGCATGAGACATACCTATCCTGAAAAATTACTCATTGTTTATATGAAATCCAAAGTTAACAAGGTGCCCTGTGTTTTGTCTGACAAACCAGAACTGAAACACACAATGGAAGAGGCTGTTCTCAATAATAGTGATCAGATTATTCCTTGGCAAGAGGAAGAAGATACCACACATGAGAGGGTTTGTAGAATGATTAGGCCAGTACTATGGCAGATTAATTGATAAAAAGCTGGGTTTTCTATAGAGAGACTGTCTACAGAGCTCAGTTTGCCCCAGTGAAAGTCTGCATGCAAAGACACTTAATTATAAAAAGTCATTTTATTTAATAAATACTTATTGTCTACCCTTTGTTAAGCACTGTAAAAACAGCTTGTGATGTCTCTTAGGAAAAAAATTTAGAACTGAGATGCATGCATGGGCCACATAAACTGACAATGTGATGGTATTCAGTTTGTCAGTTTATAAATAAACACATTTCCCTCTTTCCTGTTTCTTCATTGTTGAATTTGATTCATATAAGCCTCTGTATAATTTAACTGCCCATCTGCATGGAAATGTAGGATGCTATGTTGCTTCTGCATCTCACCAACATTCTTTTTATTCTTTGAATTTCTAGAACTCTTATAGACTGTACCACATTATTCCTTTCTTACTTATACCCTATCATAGATGATTTTGATATAATTGTTGCACATGTATGAGTTTCCTCACAAATAAAATAATAAGTTTGAAAATTATTTTGCTTTCCTTTAATAACTTGTGGTATTTACTTTACCGAATAAAGAATAAGACTTGAGAAAGATTTCAATGTGCTTGAAAATTTACTCAGAAACTGTCAAGGGAATTGATACATCCCTTAATGTTTACTTCTAATTATTCCTATGAGAAGAACAAGAAGCAATCATGGATAATAAAGAGAGATTTTCCTTTTGTTATTCACCTTTAATCTTGTATTCAGAAGGAACCATACACATTCTTTATAAGTTGGACTCTTAGAGCAGTCTGGAACCCAGTAAGGAGATGAAAAATTACATTGCATCTGTTAAATGAGTTAATATATAATGGTGGTTCATATTGATTTTTTTTTAATTTTAATGGCATCAGCAATGATTTAAATACCCAAAGGAAACAGGTTTTACCACCATGAAGAGTTATCTTATAACCAAAGCAATAACCTACTGAATTTGGCATAAGTTGTGTAGGTCTTTTGTGCAGATCCCTCATCACTTGCTTGTTTGGTGACTTCCTATAAAATTGGCAAATACACATGTATTTTTTGTTTTCTTTCGGCCCTGATCACCATATCTTCACTTATTTATTTTGTCCTGCTTCTAATAAAATATTGAATTTTCTTTAAAAAGTAGCTCATTTTGAATGCTTTCTTCAGGGCAAATTTCATTCTGCTCATTGTCTTTTGACCTAAATAACTCTTTAATGATAGGATCATCAATAAACTGCCTTCACATTTCATAAATCATTCGTTAATTTCATTTAAATTCATTTTTGTGAGAGGAACCAAAAAGCCACCTATGTTGATTAACACAATTAAAAGAGAGAGCAACTTGAAACTTGGGGAGACATTTTGGAGGAAGCTTTGGACCCAAACACAAACAAAAGGAGATAAATCCTTTGCTGTGGTTTTAAGTAGTGTGGCGCCAGAGCAACATGATAAACGTGCTGAGATTTACAGAGGCCCCAATTAGAGCCAAGATATCTTAATGCACTCTTTGGCATCTCGGAGCACACATACTCTATATGAAGGACTTCGAGATTTATGGTGTGAAAGCAGGCTACCATATGCACCACAGATCTTTCTTACTTAGCACTTTCCTCCAGCATTTGTACAGACATGCTCTTTTGTTTTGATCATTCCTTTCTTAACTATTTGTGGACTATGTATTGCTTTTTTTCCCAAAACTTTTTCATGGATTTTCTTCTCATTCTAATCTTCCAATATACATTTTAAATAGAACAGGGAAAGATATTTATGCCTATTTCATTACTCATAACAGGAGTTCTTATATGTTACTAACCTACCTGTGATGTTTTCCCCTATCACACAGAATGTAACTATTTTTGAAGGAGGGTGGGTTGGGAATGTGGGGAAAACAGGTATGTTACTTGTTTTTTTTTCTGGGTAATATTTACTGTTGCACTAATTTTCACTAAGGAATACACTGCTTACGGAAGAACATAGATTGAATCACATAAAAATAACTTTTGAGACCACAAAGTTGTGTGATAACCATTTCAGTTAAAAGGCACTCCCAAACACAAAATGATTGAAAACCTAGAGATTACTTCTGAATTGAGTCTGTTTAGAATTTTATATGGCAACCAATCAGGGTGCATGCTAATCTCTATTGAGTATATTAGGTGTTAAAAATGTCATTAAAGGAGGAAAGCTATTTCAATATGGATGTAGCTTGATGGTTTTTGAAGGATTTTACTGTTTTACCATGATTAAAATCATACTGAATTGAAAGTAATTTTCCTTAAAACTATCTGTAATATATTGACCTCATGTGGACTGGATTTTATATCTCTTAAATTTGAATGGTTGGCATTTATTTAAATTTAACACAACATGCTAGTTTGAGAAAGTGTCTCTTATGAGTGGGTTCACAAGGACTCCTTGCATAATATTTTATGATATTTTTATGATTTTATGAAATTTTATGAATTCTTAAAGTTATATTTATAACAATAAATGCATTGGAAATTATTTTCATTGTTTATTGAGTTGTAAAACTCATGACATTTTGGAAGTGAGTAAAACATGAAATCAAATTTATGAAAGTTACAGAAATAATTGATATTGCATAAATAAACCAGTCTTATATTTCATAATTTTAAACTGTATTCTTTAGATTGAGTTGATATTTCATCGCATTGTAATAATTCTATATCCTTATGAACTGTAATTCACTATTTATTTACATGTCATAAGGTGTTAATATTTATTTTTGTGATATAATCCAAAATTAGTGCTTTAAAATGAGCATGTTGCTTGCAAAAATAGGCTAAAGGGAACCCATTACACACATATTTTAAAATATTTTTGTAGATAAATTTAAGGTATCAAGTATTTTAATATAATACCATTATTTTAGGTCACAGTCTTAATACATATTTAAAATATGTTTTCTTCATTATAATAGACATTCATGTTCATAGAAGAAATTGTCTGACATTTTTACAAAGTAGAATAGGAATTTAGGAATATTGCTATGCAATTTAAGTGTAGAATCCTCCTAGGTTTTAACTTTTTCTACAAGGTTTTATACTCGTCTTATCTACACTGAAAGCAACAGCAATTCTTTTAGAAACTCATTTCAATCTAGTTTTCTCTAATTATTCAATTGTTTTCAGTAAAATGACTTTTTAATAATTATACTTAATCTGTTCATGGATAAATTAATTAATGTACATAATTAAAATAACAGGCATGAATAGAATAAGCAGGTTTAAGAAAACCATGATGGACTTGGAAGCTAAAACTCAAGTGGAGAGGGTGGCAATGTGCAAGCCAACTATCATAGGATGTTTTACAGGAGAAACAGAGACAGAAGCAAATTGGTTAAGGAGAGTTCCATTAAAAGAGCTTTTGTGGAATTCAAAAATATGAAGAAAGTAAACATGTCATTTTATAAGAATAAATACTTAATATTTTTGATATTTCTTTTCAGATGTGTACAGCTATACTTAGCTGATGGTTAACATGTTTATTCTGCCAGGCAGTAGGCTAAATAATTTATTTTACTTAAATATCAAGACAACTAGATACTGTTCAGGAATACCAGTTTGAAGCCTAATTAAACAGTAGCTGAAGTTGTAGTTGAATAATACTTGTTTCCTAGAGAAAGGTAAAATGTTTTCAACAGGAATATTTCTTAGTAACCCTCATATCTCCAAAAATCATCATTAAATGTAGGCTTACTAGATCAAATTAAAAGTCGTTTTGTTTATTGTTGTAATATATTTATTGCTATCATCATTAGATTATATCAAATTATTATTAATATTATAAGGAAATATTGACAATGATTTCAACATATCTGATCCAGTAAATAAAATCCTTTTTAGAAAAAGTAAATATTGTAGAAAGTTGGAAATGCGTTGAAAAGCATAAAGAACAAAATAAAATGGGTCACTTATAATTTCATCATCCAGTTATAATAATGATTACAATTTGGGTGCATAGTCTTGTAGTCATTTCTGTGTGTGTGTGTGTGTGTGTGTGTGTGTGTGTGTGTGTGTGTGTTAGCAAAACATGATTATCATATGCAGACAATTTTGTTACATCACAGTTATCATTGTTTGGTGGGGGATGAGAACCTAGTTCAGTACTGTACAGTGTTTAAAAGCTCAAGTTTCTGGACTGTGACTGCCTGATGGATGACGTTGTGGTTCCATCACTTGACCCTGGTAAGTCAAAGGGTCTCCTAAGCCTTAGACTCCTCATTGCCAACATGAGAATAATAGCAAAACCTGACTTATAGATTTAAATGGGAGTGATTCCTATGAAGTATTTGGTTCAGGGAATATTAAATTTTTCTTATTTGCTACTTAGTGAGCCACTATTTTTACATGTTTTAGTTAAACAAGCACACTGGTGTTTCACAGAAAATTCCTTTGTAAGTTAGGGGAACATATATATGTTGCTACACTAATTTTCTAAAGATTATAATTATTCAACTTTTATTATAGTAATTTACATAAGGCAATTAAATCACGAAAGGAGAAATTTCATAGTAAAGATAAAACAGAGGTAACTACCAACTGAAATAAGAAAATGGCTTCTAGAAAAAATTAAATTATAAATCCTCTATTTAAATGGACTTTCTTCTATGCTGCATTTATTCTTTTTAAAGGATTATATGTTGCCCACTAGGACAAAAGATTATATCTTGAGTATTTATAATCTGAATTTTCAGAATGTGATCAAGATTTTCAACTGGTTACTAAGCCTGTGTTGATAGAAAATGTAACAGGTTAATGGGGCATAAAACATTGTTTAAAATTGTCATTCCTGGTCTAACACGGTGGTTAATATTTTACCGACTTAACGTGTTTTTCCTGTTCACGCTTATTGAATCCCTTAAATCCCACGATTCAAAGAAAGTAATTAACTGGAAGAGTTCCTACTTGCAAGCATGTCACTTCTGGGAATTAATACCTTTACAATAATATCTATGTCATTTTTTACACTGACTAGTATTACTGGACAAGGATGAATCATACAATATCCATTAAGTTTTAAATGTCTCAATAATGTATTATAGAACCAAAGACTTTCATTTTTCTCTAAGATTACACAGTGAAATCCTCTTGGTTATAGTTTGAGTCTGTGAGAACCATGACAAATGATGGTTTTCAATTTCTTCTCTATCTGAAAGATCATAACTGAGCATGTGATTTGCAAAGACATCTTTCCCTTTCGAGCTTCTTATCCTTCTGAATTTCTTCAATCCTGTGGGCCCATTGCTTCTTTAAAATGTCCCTTTTCTCAAGTGTTTTATGAAATAAGAAAGATCTAGAAGCATTATAGAAGCATTATAAAGCACTGGAAACTTTAATACCCTCGACCATGTTGATTAATGCTCAAGGATCCAAAAAATATTATTTCATTTGTTTATAAAATTTTTAGTTTGGAAGGCTCATGTGGGCTTACTATGATCAAAGTCCAAAAATCTCTGAAGCAGTAATGGGCAGAGAAGGGATCTCAGTGATAAAGCCTTTGATTACCAGCATGCCTGTATCTTTGATTAATAATCTTCTAAACTGTATGCCTCTTGAAAACTGAGACATTTTATTTTTCTTTGTATTCTGAATATGTTGCCTAACCCATAATATTAGCTTGATAAATATTTGTTGGATATGTGAATGAGAAAATATATTCATTTTCTAATCCAGCTTTCCACGGGAATAAGTGATCTTTTCAATATCTTGACAAACAAGTATCCAATTATATTTAGATTTAGAGTCATGAATCTTATCATTCCACAATTCGTCCATTTTGCTTCTGGGTAGAATCTTCTTCTCTCTTCACTATTTTCTGGGAAATCTTAAGCAAGGAATTTAAATGCTTCCAGAGTTATTTTCATTAAATGTACATTTATTATATGATTGTAATGCTTACTTCAAGACTTTTAAAAGAACTACATTATTTAACATATAGGAAAAATTCGAGTGTAGCTTTGGGCTCATTATTTGTGCTCAGTATATTGTAGTTCAACTTCAAATGGATTTATTTCTTTCACTCAATCAGTTGCCTAAAACAAATGTTCATATTTGGACCATGCCATTCTTGTACAACTTTTTATTTTTCCTGGACTTTTCATTTGACTTTGTTGTTATTGAGTAACAGGGATATATGCCTTTAAGTTTTGAAAACCAACAGGCTATTCTTAATCATACAGTTTGGGTAATGAGTCATTTTCTTCCTGAAGAAAATTTTGGTAAAGTAAAATTTTACATATTACTTCCTGTTCAAATTATTCTGTGATTTCCTTTCATATCACTCTTCAGTTTGGCTCATTCTCTCAGATCCATAACTTCTTTCCTGCTTCCTATTTTGTTTTTCTGGATTTTAAATTTAAATTTTAAAAAATAATTTTTTTGTTTTTTTTTTTTTTCAGAAGGGACTCATGGACACTAGGACCTTGCAGCCTAAAATGTTTTTTTCTAAATTCCTTTCATAGTTGGTTGAAAAGTTTCCTATATACAGAATTCTAATTAAGTACATTTTTTGAGATATTTAATGCTTTTTTTCCCAGCATATCATGGTGTAATAGGAAGTCTGATACCCATCTAATACTCTTTCCTCTGCAGTTTGTTTTTTTCCCCCCACTGGAAGAAATTTTATGATTTTCTTTTTGTGCTTGAAATTCTGAAATTTCACAGTTCTCTCTTACAGTTTGTACCTCTTTTCATTTTTCTTGTAGTTGTGGAGTTCTTCAATTTGAGTCTTTTTCTTAGAGATTTTTTTTGTATTATCTCTGTGGTTATTTGTACCCATCAACTGCCTCTCCTCTTTCTTTCTGGTCCTCCAGTGGTCTTTGACATTTTGGATATAACTGATTGGCATTTATTTTTTAAAATATTTTCCATTTCTTAGTGTTTTAAATTTCATATTCTGAAAGATATCCTTGTCTTTATCTTCCAGATTGTTAATCCAGGATTGCCCAATTTATTAGGTATTCTTATTGATTTGTTTCAATTAATATTGGCAATCATACTTTTAATTTCCAAAACTTCTTTCTCATTTATTGTTCTTTTTTATGGCAGCTTGTTCTTATTTTAGGCAGGCAACATCTCCCAAATCTCTCTGAGGTTACTAACATGGATATTTTTTAAAAATTATTTTTATTGTTCTCATTTTGCCATTTCTCCTGTGATCACTGGTTTTCTCTGTTTAGATTTTATAACTGGTGAATCTCAGTGTATCACTCACTAATACTGACAAGTTAGCTGCTAAGCTGATGAATCTCTTTGTCAGCTGAGTTTGCTCTGCAGATTCATAGATCTGTTGCCCTAAAGGCTCCTCTTGTGTGGACAGAATGCTGACTGTGAGCCAGTCCAGTTGCCAGGCAAGCCTCTGTTTAGGTTAAATTTGCTCTTGAGAGCAGGCATGCTGACAATGACTTAGGGTGAAGGACTTGACTTTGGGGGTGGAGTATGCTGATTTATTTTGTTATGGGTAGAACTGCTTCTCCTTCCCTCTCCCCAACACCCAGCTTCATTGAACAGATCTAGAGCCATCCCCTGCTGCTTTCTGCCTCTCCTTTCAACCACGGTGACTGCCTTTGTGGACCATCCAAGAGGATCTTCTGCTCAGATGGAAGGTGAGATCTTCAGCCGGGAAGACAAAAAACTATAGTCAGCTGCTCCACGCATACTGAGGAGGGAGTGACAGCTGAATGACACAGCAGTTCTGTAAATGGGTCTTTGCTTAAATTCTGTCAAGGCCACCTAGAGCTCTCTGCTGCTTTCTGTACTTCATAACTCCAGAGTTACAGCCACTTAGCTTTATTTTTTCACCACTCCATAAGAGCTCCAACTGCTTGTAACCTTCACCCATGCATATATTAAGATGTGACTTCTTTGATATGGATTACACTTCTCTACAACCTTATCTCCTTACTGTCTTCTAAAATTTTATTAACATTTCTTATCAGCTCAAGGCAGATGCCTTTTCCACTTTTAGCATTCTTAGAGGTTTATTTACTTATTTGTAATATCCTTTATTCTCATTTCAATAGCACATTGGAAAAAGATTATTCAGCATATTGTATTAGAAAATGGATTATTTTATAAATATAATTTGGCTGTAGACATAATTTCAGACTGTTGACAACTGCAATCAGTCCATTTTTTTGACAGAAAGAGATAGTAATCAAAGAAAGTTTAATAGAGGGGGGGTTACTTCCAACAGTTTGGACAAAGTCCAAGGAAACCAGTTTAAGGTGGAGTAATGCCCTGACACTAGAAAAGGTCAGGGGGGTAGGTGTATTCCCCAAGCCTTAAGGGACACTAAAGTAGCAAGAGGAAAGAGTGGGTATTAGAACTCAGAAGAATAACTAATGAAAATGTTGTCTTGTAGGAGCTGTGGCCTTTGATAGAGGGATAGTCAACCCACCAAAGGAAATGGGAAATAAATTCATCTCACTCCTTTTCCCCTTTCCTCTGATCTGTTGGCAATTCCCATGAACTAAACCCAACTGGTAGCTAGAAGGTGAAGAGAACTCATTTATGTCTTTTATATAGGTCAGGCTCCTAGGTCACAAAGGGTAGAAAAAGATGAAGAGTGGGTCTGGACAAATAAATGGGAATTATACAGCAGGGCTCACCCTTTTGCATTCACTCTTACATTTGTCCAGATGAAATGCTATGTACCCAACCCAAGGATCACCCACATTTCTATTAGCTATGATGATGACAACTTAGTGATCTGCCCACCTGAAACTTAAACAGAAGATATCGCCTGTATGCTCCTATAAGGTAGGAAAGTGAGGGGGAAGGGAAGGTGAAAAACATTTTATTTCTGTAGTCCTCATTTCTGATGCTAGTCATGAGGGCCATTTCTAGGTAATTCTAGATTCCTTACTTTACTACTTTTTTTGTTTTTTTTTTTTTTTTTTTTTTTTTACATCTGCCAGGATCTCAGCTGTATGGAAGTCTTTACCTGATGAGATGATCCTGCCTAATCAGGGTCCATGGTGGTCCTGTCTTTATTGTGTTGCTACAATTTCTATTGACCAGGATTCTTGGGAAAGAATGTACCAAGAAGCACTCCAGTCAACGCCCTGGGTTTCACAAATAGTCCTCCTTGTTCCAACTGTTTAGCATGAGTTCAATTTCACCTTGGCGATTAAGATCAATCACTTCGGTTGATAAGTGACCTTCTTATCTATTTTATGGGCTCAGTTGTATGAGGACCCCTGAGAAACAGACAAATAAGCAAGATAAAAAGAAAAGATTACAAGCAGAGATGAAAGGAAACAGACTCACAAACTTAGAAAACAAACTTATGGTTACCAAAGGGGAAATGTTGGGGGCAGGATAAATTGGGAGTATGGGATTGACATGTACATACTACTATGTATAAAATAGATAACCACCAAGAACCTACTGTATAGCACAGGAAACTCTGCTCAATATTCTGGGAAACCTAAATGGGAAAATAATTTGAAAAAGTATAGATAGATATATGTATACGTATAACTGAATCACTTTGCTGTACACCTGAAACCAATACAATGTTGTAAATCAACTATAGCCCAATATAAAATAAAAGTTAAAAAAATACAATAAAATGCTTAAAAATGGAAGGAACTGAAATTATAGGGAGCTATGAAATATTTAGGTTAGTTATTCAGTATGGTCCTCATGGATTATGTGAGAAGGAAGGAAGTAGGAGATAAGGCTGGGGAAGAAGCTGATGTAAATTATTTATATTTCTCCTTTCATTAATATGTACAAATGACTGGTATCTGAACTTTCTTAGACTCTATATTCATGAGAATAAGCCACAAATAGATTTTCTCTCTTATTATTTGTTCTGATAAGCAATAAAATTCTGAATCTTGCAATAGTTAATATGTTTATAGTTACAGATCTATTGCATTCATCTTATAATTTACCTATTATAAACTTTAGTTTTAATTGATACATCATTAAATTTAGTGATACTTGATGGCTTCTATACATAAAATCATGTTATATGGAGCAGATGAATTCTTGACAATTTACAGTAAACCCTTTAATTTATTGTTTTAAAGAATTCCACTAGATTATTTCAAAATTTCCACCCACTTTTAGCTATCTTTTATCTCAAATACAATTACTGAAGACAAAAATAAAATGTGTCATTTTTGGAGAGACACATGAAGATTGTCCAAAGTTTTTCATGTTTTCATTACAAAAGAGAGTGAGCAGAGTCTCTAGGGCCTGAAGCCTGGACATTTAGCCATGTTTATGTTCTTAAACTCAGCTCAAGAGCAAACAGTTCAAGTACATACATGACACATTGCTAAATTTTTCTTGGCAAGGTTGCAGAAATGGTTTTAGCCACTGGCATATTATTTCATTTTTATTTTTTCTTAGCATCACTGATGGCAAAATATGCCTATATAACTGTTGCATTTTTGTCCGTTTTCATTTCTTATATGTGGAAATATATTTCAGGCAGATATAGCAGGCTTTAGTCTATCAAAGAAAGAAATAAATAAACATGACCCTGGACTGAGTGCTGCAGATTGAGCTTTCTATTCTCTGCCTGTTATGCTAGAGCTGAACAAACAGAGCTCAGCAACATTTTATAGCCAGCACTTGCATGCATATTTACACACACACACATACACATACACGTAGATTTGCATATAGTTAATGTTCAGTGGCTGAGCAGAAGCAAAGAAGGAGAAAAAAGCTTAACTATGAAATTACAAGCGTCAGGAATAATTCTCAAGAAACAGAGATGTTTTTCTAACCAGTTGTCCATTCAGCACCTTCAGAATTTGGAGGTATAATTTATATAAACCAGTTCTGTTCTCTCTTTTCCCCGAATGTCTGCAGCTTGTTTGCGTTAGTGAAATTAACAAGGAAGCCAATGTAACATTAGCTCATTACTACTGAGCTCTCTTCTCTTTAACCATTTCTTTTCTCCTTTTCACTCTATACCATGCATGCCACCCAATCTGAAATCTTTCTAGAATAAGTTGAAATATTTATTTTAATAGCACAGGGAGATCAACTCGGTGTTTTGTGACCTCCTAGAGGGGTGGGATAGGGAGGGTGGGAGGGAGATGCAAGAGGGAAGAGATATGAGGATATATGTATATGTATAGCTGATTCACTTTGTTATGAAGCAGAAACTAACACACCATTGTAAAGCAATTATACTCCAATAAAGAGTTAAAAATAAATAAAAATTTTTTTTAAAAAAGAAAAATAAATAGAAGATTTCTTCAGAATATATTTGATTATAATTTTTTACCTTGGGAAAAAGTATTACATAAATATTTAAAATATTCTCATCTAATAAATAGCAACATAATATTAATGTTAGCATGCATATTAATTCTCTATTTTTAATTTTGTCTATGAATACTTGTATATTCTATTAATATGCAAGTTATGCATCCCTGGAATTTATACTATTAAATAATTTTAAATGAAATTCTTGGATTATGTTCTCTTTCTGGTTAAACTTTCATGTCCTCGATTAACTTCTTTTCTAATTAGAAGTTATTATGAAATATATCAGTTTAACGAAACCACAAATAACATTAATTAAATAACCATACGTATTAGCTGAGAAAATTTCAGAAATATTTCTGAGAGAGTTACAGCTAAGATCAAATGAAGTCATTTCCATTTCAAATTCTTTTGACATTCTGGATACTACAACAATGTCAAACTAAAACTTGAATATTTTTCAATATCTTTAATAGTACTGTAATGTAATAATAGAATACAAGTAGTTTCAATATTATTAATAGTAACTTAAGGTAATAACAGCAATGATTGGTGAGAAAAGAGACCTCAGAAATGACCTTCCAATATTCCTGCTGGGACTCTTTGAATGTCTGCTGATTCTCAGATCTGTCCATTTGCTGCCAGTGTGGAAATTGTGATTGAAACATTTAATCTCAGTTTCACAGGCACTTGGAACAGAGGGACTAGACTAGGTGGGTATGTGAGTGAGTGCGTGTATTGTCCCACCTCTTTGTATATGGTCCACTTTAGAGAAAGATAACATAATGAAAGGAGGGCTACTCTTTGCCATTCCTACGTTGCTGCCTTCTGAAATAGTAGTGAGGCAGCGGTGAGAAGAGTCTGGATGCTCTCCACTGACTTCTGGAAACTTCCACCTCAGTACTCTCAGCTTCCAAGTGTGAAGCAAGGGCTTTGAGTGTCACCTGGCAGTTCTTTGAAAAACTGATGTACTAAAATATTTTTTTCTCTTTCAAGCAAACATTTTAAAATTGGGTTTATGTCTATTATTTATTGTTTGTGCAAACTTCAGCCATCACACAACTCTTGGCTGCACACCGGCCCTGGGGATTGCATGAAACCATACCCTAGTGCACTGAGTGATTGGTGTTCATTCACATTCAGTCTCCAGACCTACTTCACTTTTCAAATGTGGTAGGGAATAAATGTACTCCTACCACAACGTCTAGGATAAACTGATAAACCTTTGCTTATTCTGGTGTGTATTGGAACCCGGCATCCTTGGAAATCATTTGAGCATTGATTTTTTTGTTGTTGTTTTGGCGGTGCAGCATGGCTTGCGGGATCTTAATTCCCTTGCCAGGGATTGAACTCAAGCCCTGGGCAATGAAAGCATGGAGTCCTAACCACTGGACCACCAGGGAATTCCCTGAGCATTGATTTTAAAAGACCAACTTTTAAAGCAACCACAGACATTAAAGAGAAGTGGAGTTTATGCTCACTGAAAAATCAGTATTGCCACCGAATTGTGATTTGATGATCATGTATACTATTTTCATACATTTTATATCTTTCACATAATGTAATTTAATTAAGAGACTAGCCGAAGCTATTTTCTTTTACAATTTCTGGAACAATCAATCTAAGTTTGAAAGAATAGCATTCTTTACCTGAAACTATCACAATTATCTTTAGCTATATCTTTAGCAAATACACATATTTTATTATATTTAAAATTTTTTGATAATGAGTAAATGACCTGTTTAATGTTTTATATGCCTCAATATGACTTTCAATGTCCATATAGTAAAAAAAATTAATAAGAACTAACAATATATAGAACTTATTATATATTATTTTTTTCTGAGATGATTTAACATATATATTAATTTATTCAATCCTCACAACAGTAATATGAGGTAGGCATGACTGTTACTATAGTTTATCAATGAGTAGTTTAGCCATAGAAATATTATGTAAATTTCTCAAGTTTCACAACTAATGAGCTGCAGAACTGCAGTTCCAAACCAGGTTGTCTGATACCAGTATTTATGTTTTTAATGACTGCTGCAAAGTTTCACTACAGAGTAAAGGTTAACATAAAACAGAAAATTCATTACAAGTGCTTGGTAAAACAAAACAAAAAGAACACACTAATATGGGTTTTGTCCCACTTAGGCCTTTGAATAATTTAATAGCTGTGTTTTAAAAACAGAAGGTATGCAGTCCAAGATCTATTATGATACTCTAACAATTACAATATGATTTATTGTGCTGGGTGAAATGGTAACACACACATGGAACCTAGACTGGCCAGAGGAAGGGTAGGTAGGACTAGCCTGTAAAGGGGACTCTGGGAATGGGGGCAGTTTTCCAAGCAGAATTGGTAAAGCCCTGAGGAACAGAGAACTAAGGCATATTTGAAAATGTGAAGAAACTGGAAAGCAAGGCCCACAGTACAATGGTGGAGAATTTAGGTTTTGGACCTAGACTTTTCTGAGATCAAATAAAAACATCATTTTCTAATTGATATGACATTATGTGACTTGGAAAAGATGACCTCACTTTTCAAGTGACCAACTTTTGAAAAGAAAAGGAAATATGACTTATCTTGAACAATCTTAGGGAGAATTAAAAGTGAATTGGTGTGTAAAGCATCAAGGACAGTATTTGGTACATAACCAATTTTTGATGAGTGTGCTCAAATTCACTGTGGCTAGGCTGTAGATAGTTGATGGGAAAATCTTTGAGAGGGGTGGCTTGAGGATTCAGCCCATGATGGCCTTGTAGCCCAGAATTTGGACTTTGTCCTAAGAGTAATGGGGAGAATCTGAAGGGCTTTAAAGTAAGAAGTTATACTATCGAATTTGCATTCTGGAAAAATTTAATATTGGGATACAGTCATGTAGTACTATAAAATGAAAAATACTTTATTGTGTAAGGTATTTTGAAGATTGAATAAAAACAAATATGTGGACAGTGGCAACAACAAAAACCAATATTCTTTAGAAATGTGCAATTTATTTATTTTTTCCTATACATAGAAACATCCTGACGTCACATAAGATCTTTAGAGACCCACCTATATACAAAGGATGTCTCTGGACCACCAAACCATTACATAACTTGTTCATAATTCTTAGAAAAACATATGAACATTCCAGTTGCTGACATATCCACATGTGCAGAAAAATAAAAATCACATGTGTAGGAGATGGTCAGAAATTTTGATTACTCTTAAACTCAGTATTATTTGTGATTTTTATGTACTTTGATTGTTCTTGACTGTTACTTATTATCTTCTGTGATTGCATTCAATAAACGTTTGTTGAACCGACATTTATGTGGAAATCACTTCATTTTTATACTTACTGTCACATTTTATTGATTCTATTCATGTGTTGTCTTACTATGTAATATAAAATTGTATGTTCCCTGTTGGATTACTTGTTCTTTCTTATCTCATTGTATAGAATATGTTCCCAATAAACATTGCTGACATTGCATTTCTTATGTGCCCACATCGTATTTCTATGGGTTGAAAATTAGTACATTTTTCCCTCTACAACAAATAACTGCCAGTATTTTTCAAAAATACAGTCAGAGGACAAACTATGTAGGAAAAATCTAGGGAGAGAGGAGTCTTTACTACAAATGAAGATTCCTGAGCCTTACTCCAGATTTACTAAATCAAAATGTTCTGAGTACATTCTGGATTCCTGGAATGTGCATTAAAAAAAAAAGTTTGGGGATTCTTACATGAATTCAAGTTAGAAAACCACTTCAGAACATGTGTAAAATTCTTTTCTGTCGAAATGAATAGAACTGGACCATCTCAGTGTTGCCATTTCTGTAAGTATTACTTGAATGGTAAAACAATATCCATGAAAAGAGTATCTTGACTTCTGCTAAATTAATCTGAAAAACAATCTCATGAAGCATTGAGGGATAAGCAGGTGCTGTAATCTGCATGTTTGTTTTCCCCAAAATTCATATGTTAAAATTCTATTGCCCAATGTGATGGTATTAGGAGGTGGAGATTTGGGGAGGTGAGTAGGTCATGAGAGCAGAGCCTTCATAAATGGGATTTGTACCCTTATAAAAGAGGTTCCAGAGAGCTCCGTTGACCCTTCCTCAAGTGAGATACAACCAGAAGTCTGCGACCTACAAGAGGGTCCCTCACTAAACCATTTGGGCATTCTGATCTCAGGCTTCCAGCCTCCAGAACTGTGAGACATAAATTTCTATTGTTTATAAGTTACCCAGTCTGTGGTCATTTGTTATAGCAAATAAATTAAGACAGCTAGTAATGTATACAATAAATTAAGTAACTTCTGTAAGGACGGAGAGGTGATGATTTAAACGTTATCACCCTGAAATGTATGCTCAAATGATACATACTTGGTTCTATGTAACTTAGTATTTTCTTTTTTTATGTGATTTTTAAAAAATAAATGACATAACATTTCATGTGACCCAAAACTGGGAAGGAGAGCTAATTTTTAAGAATCAAGATTCAAAAGGCTATCCACAGGCTGAAATATGATTGAATATATCACAATTAATCTTCCAGTGTAAAATCTCATACTAGATTAAAAACATCCATTATATAAATCCAGGATGTGGAAAGAGCTGGACTAAAGATGGTTTATTTGCAAAAAGTAGATGCCTTTTAGTTGATTGCAAGCTGTATATGAATCGATAATGTGAAGCAGTTGCCAAAAGTGAAGAAATTGTTTTTACTTTAATTATAATGTTTCAGCAACTACAAAAGTAAGTAAAAATTATTGTAATGCCATCATCATTACACAATTTTAATTGTTTTGTATTCTCTTCCAGGTGTTGAGCACATACAAGCCTAATTCAAATAGCTTAATCATAATACACACATCATTATTTAAACATTGTTTTTCTGTCTAATATCGTATCATAAAGCTAATGTGATCTTAAGCTTCATTAATTGTAGTACAATGATGAAGGCAAGGAAAATCACAGTGGAGTCTTGTTCCATGCATGGCCCTGGCAGACAGCACCACATCTGGAGATGAGGTCCCAGTGCATGGAGTATGGAAACATGGGGCCAATGACCTGCCAGGAAAAGAAGATTCTTAGAGAATCATGAAAGCTGTTTTTATGTACTTGAAGGTGCCTTTTGTGGAAGAGAGATTACCAAGGACATTTTGTTATTTTCCCTGTTTGTCTCTAGAGAGCACAATCAGGATCAGTTGAATTCAATTCAACAAGTGTTCATTGATTCTCTATTGTATTTCAGGCATTGGGTTTGGAGTTCAGGGCTAAATGGACAAGGAAGACACACTATCTGCACTCACTGATCTTAGAGCCTAGTTGAGAAACAAGCATGAGACTCCTTGTCAACACTTTTTAAAGCTCCTGAAATATATTTCCAAATCACTTTCCTAAAGTATTGCATTAAATTTCCCTCCCACCAGGATTATGCATGAGAAAACTGCTTCAACACATCCTTATAGAAATATTGTGTATTAACTTTTTTCCTAGTTTTACATGAAAATGGTATATCATTTAAATTTTTTTCATCTTTATTATGAGTAAGATACGTTATTTTCAAATATTTACTAATAATTGTCTAGGATATGAATTGGTTGATCATTTTCTTTTCCCTGTAATCTATTGCAGGACACTGCAAATTTTATATGTTAAGTGTAATTATAATAATATCTCCTAGTTTTTTGGGAGTTATAAAACTTATTGAGGATCCTTTCTAAATAAAGTTTTTATTATAGTATTTTCCCTGTCTCTTAATAAAATAATATACTTTGAGGACTTTTGAAACAGTAAAGAGTTATGCATTTTCAGTATTTTCATAATTGCCAAAAGTCTATATTCAATACAGGATCATACTATATGTTTTTTTTTTTCATAGCAAAATTTTATTAATAGACTAAAAGTGGAAGTAACACCAAACTGGTGAATGTATAAACATACTGTGGTTGCCCATACAATGAAATATTATTCAGCAAAAAGAAATGAAGTACTGATACATGCTACAACACAAATGAATCCTGAAAACATACTATGTGAGAGCAAATAGTAACAAAAGACTGCACTTTATATGATTCCATTTTTATGAAATGTCCAAAATATGCAACTCTATTGAGATAGAAAGTAGATTAGTGTTTACCTAAAGGCTGGGAGAGTCAGTGGTGGGGTGGAGGGAGGGAGGAGAAGAGGAATGTGAGCTACTGAATATGAAGTTTTTGGAGGACTGAAGAAAATATTCTAGACTTATGTTGTGGTGATGGTTTTATAATTCTGTGAATTTAATTTAAAAATGTACACGTTCATTTCAAATAATGCAGACCATTATCTGAAAAAAATAAACACATATTTAATATTTGAAAGTTTGCTCATTTTCAATTCTAAGGGACCCTTCCAGCAATAAAGTTTGTTTCTATGAAATTTCTCAAGTTGGCCATTATAATTTTAAATTGTCAACAGTGAACTTATGCCATTTAAATGATAAGTATACAAATATGGGTTAAAGTAGAAATACATATATAAACTAGCAGTTGGTCCTAGAAGAGGCACAGACTAAAATTTAGACTGAAATAGGCACATTTAAACCATTGCTAAACGTTGTCTTGAGACGCTCATCTTAATTGTAGTTTCAACTGTTCACCCAACTAATTTTCACTTTGTGTCAGAAAGCATTGCTAAAGAGAGATCTTTCTCAGATTCAGATAGTCACAGACAAAACAAAACATGACTATAGAAAGTCTATAAATTTTTTTTAAGTGACCTGAGGTAGCTGGACTGAGGAATGCTGGTATAAGAAATTTTCATTCACCAGATTTGGCTTGAGGAGTGGGTTTATTGGAGTTTGTCTGTCTTCTTTCCTATGTGGTTTCCTTTTATAGACAAATAATAAAAAGAACAAGGGCAAAGAGAAGCAATGAGTGCCCTTTACACAAAGGAGTTTTCTCATCTGATTTGATAATCAAAGGATTTTTTAAAGGCTTTTTATTTTTTTAACTCAATCCTGTTTTTATAAAGGTTTGTTTGTTTGTTTGTTTAAATCCAAGGACATAAAACTTACTCAGCATTTGAAGCGATCTGCTACAAAAAAAAATTGAAACTTGGACCCAACAAAAGTAATTAACTATAATCATAATGTTGTGAGAGGCACTCAAGCCAGATGCCCAAGGGCTTTTTGCAAGAGAAGTGCTGTTTCCCTGTTAAAGGTCTTGGGCAGCTTGATTGGTTCTCTGTGGTCCTCCAAGATTGCTAAATCATGGCTTTCAAAAAATAATACTTAAACAACTTGATAAGTTTTGAACAGTCTTAGAGTTAATCATGTGATACTATTTATGGAAAAGTTGAACATCTTGATGCTTATTTATTTTTTACATCTTTATTAGAGTATAATTGCTTTACAATGGTGTGTTACTTTCTGTTTTATAACAAAGTGAATCAGTTATACATATACATATGTTCCCATATCTCTTCCCTCTTGAGTCTCCCTCCCTCCCACCCTCCCTATCCCACCCCTCCAGGTGGTCACAAAACACCGAGCTGATCTCCCTGTGCTATGCGGCTGCTTCCCACTAGCTATCTACCTTACATTTGGTAGTGTATATATGTCCATGCCTCTCTCTCGCTTTGTCACAGCTTCCCCTTCCCCTTCCCCATATCCTCAAGTCCATTCTCTAGTAGGTCTGTGTCTTTATTCCTGTCTTACCCCTAGGTTCTTCATGACATTTTTTTTCCTTAAATTCCATATATATGTGTTAGCATATGGTATTTGTCTTTCTCTTTCTGACTTACTTCACTCTGTATGACAGACTCTAGGTCTATCCACCTCATTACAAATAGCTCAATTTCATTTCTTTTTATGGCTGAGTAATATTCCATTGTATATATGTACCACATCTTCTTTATCCATTCATCTGATGATGGACACTTAGGTTGTTTCCATTTCCGGGCTATTATAAATAGAGTTGCAATGAACATTTCGGTATGTGACTCTTTTTGAATTATGGTTTGCTCAGAGTATATGCCTAGTAGTGGGATTGCTGGGTCATATGGTAGTTCTATTTGTAGTTTTTTAAGGAACTTCCAAACAGTTCTCCATAGTGACTGTAACCAATTCACATTCTCACCAGCAGTGCAAGAGTGTTCCCTATTCTCCACAGCCTCTCCAGCATTTATTGTTTCTAGATTTTTTGATGATGACCATTCTGACTGGTGTGAGGTGATATCTCATTGTATTTTTGATTTGCATTTCTCTAATGATTAATGATGTTGAGCATTCTTTCATGTGTTTGTTGGCACTCTGTATATCTTCTTTGGAGAAATGTCTATTTAGGCCTTCTGCCCATTTTTGGATTGGGTTATTTGTTCTTTTGTTATTGACCTGCATGGGCTGCTTATAAATTTTGAAGATTAATCCTTTGTCAGTTGCTTCATTTGCAAATATTTTCTCCCATTCTGAGGGTTGTCTTTTGGTCTTGTTTATGGTTTCCTTTGCTGTGCAAAAGCTTTGAAGTTTCATTAGGTCCCATTTGTTTAATTTTGTTTTTATTTCCATTTCTCTAGGAGGTGGGTCAAAAAGGACCTTGCTGTGATTTATGTCATAGAGTGTCCTGCCTAAGTTTTCCTCTAAGAGTTTGATACTTTCTGACCTTACATTTAGGTCTTTAATCCATTTTGAGCTTATTTTTGTGTATGGTGTTAGGGAGTGATCTAATCTCATACTTTTACATGTACCTGTCCAATTTATCAAGCACCAATTATTGAGGAGGCAGTCCTTTCTCCACTGTACATTCCTGCCTCCTTTTTCAAAGATAAGGTGACCATATGTGTGTGGGTTTATCTCTGGGCTTTCTAACCTGTTCCATTGATCTATCTTTCTATTTTTGTGCCAGTACCATACTGTCTTGATTACTGTAGCTTTGTAGTATAGTCTGAAGTCAGGGAGCCTGATTCCTCCAGCTCCGATTTTTGTTCTCAAGATTGCTTTGGCTCTTCGGAGTCTTTTGTGTTTCCATACAAATTGTGAAATTTTTTGTTCTAGTTCTGTGAAAAATGCCAGTGGTAGTTTCATAGGGATTGCATTGAATCTGTAGATTGCTTTGGGTAGTACAGTCCTTCTCACAATGTTGATTCTTCCAATCCAAGAACACGGTATATCTCTCCATTTGTTCTTATCATCTTTAATTTCTTTCATCAGTGTCTTATAATTTTCTGCATACAGGTCTTTTGTCTCCTTAGGTAGGTTTATTCCTAGATATTTTATTCTTTTTGTTGCAGTGGTATATGGGAGTATTTTCTTGATTTCACTTTCAGATTTTTCATCATTAGTATATAGGAATGCCAGAGATTTCTGTGCATTAATTTTGTATCCTGCTACTTTACCAAATTCATTGATTAGCTCTAGTAGTTTTCTGGTAGCATCTTTAGGATTCTCTATGTATAGCATCATGTCATCTGCAAACAGTGACAGATTTACTTCTTCTTTTCTGATTTGGATTCCTTTTATTTCCTTTTCTTCTCTGATTGTTGTGGCTAAAACTTCCAAAACTATGTTGAATAATAGTGGTGAGAGTGGGCAACCTTGTCTTGTTCCTGATCTTAGTGGAAATGCTTTCAGGTTTTCACCATTGAGGATGATGTTGGCTGTGGGTTTGTCATATATGGCCTTTATTATGTTGAGGAAACTTCCCTCTATGCATACTTTCTGCAGGGTTTTTATCATAAATTGGTGTTGAATTTTGTCAAAAGCTTTTTCTGCATCTATTGAGATGATCATATGTTTTTTCTCCTTCAATTTGTTAATATGGTTTATCAAATTGATTGATTTGCATATATTGATGAATCCTTGCATTCCTGACATAAACCCCACTTGATCATGGTGTATGATCTTTTTAATGTGCTGTTGGATTCTGTTTGCTAGTATTTTGTTGAGGATTTTTGCATCTATGTTCATCAGTGATATTGAACTGTAGTTTTCTTTCTTTGTGACATCCTTTTCTCGTTTTGGTATCAAGGTGATGGTGGCCTCGTAGAATGAATTTGAGAGTGTTCCTCCCTCTGCTATATTTTGGAAGAGTTTGAGAAGGATAGGTTTTAGATCTTCTCTAAATGTTTGATAGAATTCGCTTGTGAAGCCATCTGGTCCTGGGCTTTTGTTTGTTGGAAGATTTTAATCAGAGTTTCAATTTAATTGCTTGTGTTTGGTCTGTTCATATATTCTATTTCTTCCTGATTCTGTCTTGGCAGGTTGTGTATTTCTAAGAATTTTTCCATTTCTTCCAGGGTGTCCATTTTATTGGCATAGAGTTGCTTGTAGTAGTCTCTCATGATCTTTTGTATTTCTGCAGTGTCAGTTGTTACTTCTCCTTTTTCATTTCTAATTCTATTGATTTGAGTCTTCTCCCTTTTTTTCTTGATGAGTCTGACTAATGTTTTACCAATTTTTTTTATCTTCTCAAAGAACCAGCTTTTAGTTTTATTGATCTTTGCTATTGTTTCCTTCATTTCTTTTTCATTTATTTCTGATCTGATTTTTATGATTTCTTTCCTTCTGCTAACTTTGGGGTATTTTTGTTCTTCTTTCTCTAATTGCTTTAAGTGCAAGGTTAAGTTGTTTATTCAAGATGTTTCCTCTTTCTTAAGGTAGGATTTTATTGCTATCAACTTCCCTCTTAGAACTGCTTTTGCTGCATCTCATAGGTTTTGGGTCATCGTGTCTCCATTTTCATTTGTTTCTAGGTATTTTTTTATTTCCTCTTTGATTTCTTCAGTGATCACTTCGTTATTAATTACTGTATTGTTTAGCCTCCATGTGTTTGTATTTTTTACAGATCTTTTCCTGTAGTTGATATCTAGTCTCATAGCTTTGCTGTCAGAAAAGATACTTGATTTAATTTCAATTTTCTCAAATTTACCAAGGCTTGGTTTGTGATTCAAGTTATGATCTATCCTGGAGAATGTTCCATAAGCACTTGAGAAAAATATGTATTCTTTTGTTTTTTGATGGAGTGTCCTATAAGTATCATTTAAGTCCATCTTGTTTAATGTATCATTTAAAGCTTGTGTTTCCTTATTTATTTTCATTTTGAATGATCGGTCTATTGGTGAAAATGGAGTGTTAAAGTCCCGTACTATGAATGTGTTACTGTCAATTTTCCCTTTTATGGCTGTTAGTAGTTGCCTTATGTACTGAGGTGCTTCTATGTTGGGTGCATAAATATTTACAATTGTTATATCTTCTTCTTGGATAGATACCTTGATCATTATGTAGTGTCCTTCTTTTTCTCTTGTAATAGTCTTTATTTTAAAGTCTATTTTGTCTTATATGAGAATTACTACTCCAGCTTTCTTTTGGTTTCCATTTGCATGGAAAATCTTTTTCTATCCCCTTACTTTCATTTTGTATGTGTCTCTAGGTCTGAAGTGCCTCTCTTGTAAACAGCATATATATGGGTCTTGTTTTTGTATCCATTCAGCCAATCTATTACTTTTGGTGGGAGCATTTAGTCCATTTACATTTAAAGTAATTATCGATATGTATATTCCTATTCTCATTTTATTAATTGTTTTCGGTTCGTTATTGTAGGTCTTTTCCTTCTCTTGTGTTTCTTGCCTAGAGAAGTTCCTTTAGCATTTGTTGTGAAGCTGGTTTGGTGGTGCTGAACTCTCTCAGCTTTTGCTTGTCTGTAAAGGTTTTAATTTCTCCATCAAATCTGAATGAGATCCTTGCTGGGTAGAGTAATCTTGGTTGCAGTTTTTTCTCCTTCATCACTTTAAATATGTTCTGCCAGTCACTTCTGGCTTGCAGAGTTTCTGCTGAAAGATCAGCTGCTAACTTTATGGGGATTCCCTTGTGTGTTATTTGTTGTTTTTCCCTTGCTGCTTTTAATACATTTTCTTTGTATTTTATTTTTGACAGTTTGATTAATATGTGTCTTGATGTATTTCTCCTTGGATTTATCCTGTATGGTTCTCTCTGTGCTTCCTAGACTTGATTAACTATTTCCTTTCCCATATTAGGGAAGTTTTCAACTATAATCTCTTCAAATATTTTCTCAGTCCCTTTCTTTTTCTCTTCTCCTTCTGGAACCCCTATAATTCGAATGTTGGTGCATTTAATGTTGTCCCAGAAGTCTCTGAGACTTTCCTCAGTTCTTTTCATTTTTTTTCTTTATTCTGCTCTGCAGTAGTTATTTCCACTATTTTATCTTCCAGGTCACTTATCCGTTCTTCTGCCTCAGTTATTCTGCTATTGATCCCATCTAGAGAGTTTTTAATTTCATTTATTGTGTTGTTCATCATTGTTTGTTTCATCTTTAGTTCTTCTAGGTCCTTGTTAAATGTTACCTGCATTTTCTCTATTCTATTTCCAAGATTTTGGATCATTTTTACTATCATTATTCTTAATTGTTTTTCAGGTTGACTGCCTATTTCCTCTTCATTTGTTAGGTCTGTTGGGTTTTTATCTTGCTCCTTCATCTGCTGTGTGCTTTTCTGTCTTCTTATTTTGCTTATCTTACTGTGTTTGGGGTCTCCTTTTTGCAGGCTGTAGGTTCGTAGTTCCCGCTGTTTTTGGTGTCTGTCTCCAGTGGCTAAGGTTGGTTCAGTGGGTTGTGTAGGCTTCCTGGTTGAGGGGACTAGTGCCTGTGTTCTGGTGGATGAGTCTGGATCTTGTCTTTCTGGTGGGCAGGTCCATGTCTGGTGGTGTGTTTTGGGGTGTCTGTGGACTTATTATGAGTTTAGGCATCCTCTCTGTTAATGGGTGGGGTTGTGTTCCTGTCTTGCTAGTTGTTTGGCATAGGGTGTCCAGCGCTGTAGCTTGCTGGTTGTTGAGTGAAGCTGGGTGCTGGTGTTGAGATGGAGATCTCTAGGAGATTTTCGCCGTTTGATATTATGTGGAGCTGGGAGGTCTCTTGTGGACCAGTGTCCTGAAGTTGGCTCTCTCACCTCAGAGGCAAAACACCGACTCTTTACTGCAGCACCAAGAGCCCTTCATCTACACAGAAAAAGAGGAATAGGGGAAAAAATCATAAATCTTGCTCTCAAAGTTTACCTCCTCCATTTGGGATGATTTGTTGTCTATTCATGTATTCCACAGTTGCAGGGTATATCAAGTTGATTGTGGAGCTTTAATCTGCTGCTTCTGAGGTTGCTGGGAGAGATTTCCCTTTCTCTTCTTTCAATGCTTATGTATTTAAATGAGATTTGGGAAGTTCCTCTTACACTCTTGTAGCCTCGAGGTTAGTGATGTGCCAAAGCACAAACTGCAGCAGTGGTCTGCCTCAAGATCATGCAACAGAACTTGTGGTGTCATTCAGAGGCCTGAGCAGTGGGAGCTGCAGTCCTGACTCCAGCAGAGGCCTGAGGCCCAGTCGGTCCTCAGTAGGGAGCTGCAGAATGGGCACTGAGGCTCTTTCAGCACTGTCTGTGGCCTTGGGTTGAGGCACAGTAACCTCAGGAGCTGTAGCAGTCCGTTCACCCTGAAATTCCTACTCATTTGTGACCTTTTCTCCATACTATGTGTTTTGAACATTTAATTGGTTGCAATGATATCATATTGAAATTTTATACAAAATAAAGTTTATGTAATGTAAAATACAAACTTTATCTATGTTATTGAATCCCACTATTATGGCTTTTTATTTGTGCATGCAGAGAGAGTGAGAGAACCCAAAAAGAGAGTCCTCACCAGACATAAACTCTGCTGGCTCCTTGACTTGGACTTCCAGACTCCATAACTGTGAAACCATAAATTCCTGTTGTTTAAGCCACGCTGTCTGTGGTACTTTGTTTTGGCAACCTGAGCAGACTAACACAGGTGCTATCACAGGATGAAATACTGTATTTCCTCTAAATTAGAAAAACTACAAACAAAGCATCTAAATGTTCTTGGTTCAATAGAGCATTGTTTGTCCAGACTCTGTAAATAAACACATTTTCTTGTCATTTGTCTTTCCAAATGACATATATTTTGTAAGCTGCAGTATTATTTCAAAAAGAGAGAAAACACGCACAAATATTTTCAGTTTTCTTTTATGTTATGTTACTGTATGAATATCGTATGTTATTTTACACATTACGTTGGCAGTACAACTTTCTTTTTATATAATTATATACATTTATTGGTAATGATGATACTCCAGAAACATTCATGTACATTCATGGAGAACACAAAATTACTGAAATTAGTATTAAAATTACGTTATAAGATTTCCAAAGGGTTAGCAAAATAAAAAGTTAATGTATTGATTGATAAGTAGGAAAACTAAATTGGGCAATCTGGACTTAATGACAAAATATATTTTCACTAAGAATGATTCAGTACAAAGGGGAAAATAGGGGGAGGGATAAATTAGGAGCTTGGGATTAACAGATACACACTTCCATATATAAAATAGATAAACAACAAGGT
The DNA here is from genome assembly GCF_951394435.1 of Stenella coeruleoalba. Taxonomy (NCBI): domain Eukaryota; kingdom Metazoa; phylum Chordata; class Mammalia; order Artiodactyla; family Delphinidae; genus Stenella; species Stenella coeruleoalba. The sequence goes on along the minus strand of NC_137150.1, from coordinate 128,098,691 downwards.
CTACAGGGAAGTAGACTCAATATCTTGTAATAACCTATAATGGAAAAGAATCTGAAAAAGAGTATATATATATATATACTCTATATATATATACCATCTGAAAAGAGTATTTATATATATATATATATATAGTGTATATATATAGACCACCGACTCACTTTGCTGTACATTAGAAACTAACACAATATTGTAAACCAACTATACCTTAAAAATTTTTTTAATTAAAAAAAGAATGATTCAGTGAAGAATTTATATCTGCTTGATAACAGTTATGATTGTGTCCTTTGAAAGAGAAAAATATGAATATTTACTGCACAGTTATCTATTTTATGACTGGGGTGTTCTTATCTTTTATCCTCAGGTTTACAAAGAGTGGGATTCAATAACATAAATCAAGTTTCTGTTTTACATTGCCTAAATTTTACTTTGCATAAAATTTCAGTATGATATTATTGCAACCAATTAATATTCAAAACATATAGTATGATCCTGTATTGAACATAGACTTTTGCCAATTATAAAAATACTAAAGATGTATGTTTCTTTAATGATTAAAAAGTCCTCAAACTATATTATTTTATTAAATCCTCATAATCATATGTTATGTCACATCTCCTACTTAAGGAAACCACTGTGTTGCAGTTTTTAACACTCTATCCAACATTTTCATTTTATGAAGCTTTTGTTTTAAAGGTTGTAAGAGTTTTACACTAATCTAATTTAATTGCATTATTTTTATAAAACATCAAATGTTGGCATTGTATTACCACATAATTTCATAGAATGTCGATCTTCCCTTTGCCACCTCCATCCTCTGTGGGTCAGAAATTTGGGTTGGAACTGAAAATTGTAGTCATCTCTTCCTGACCAGAGATCTCTCAAAGCCAAATTTCTTTGAGCTATTTCTTTGAATTTAACTTTCCTGAAATAAATATACCATAGTTTCAGTTAGGAATATGTTGTACTGAAAGTAACAAAAAAACATGACTTTTGTGGCTTAAACAAATAGGGATTCATTTTCTCATATAACTGGACAGAGGGATGTGTGGCTTTGGTTCGACTCTTCATCAATTCCATAGGCAGTGCCTCTAGAGTTCTCTTGGATACAGATGGCTACTTTCAAGGATGAAACATGGGAAGTGATGCTCACGTCCATGCTATTGTCTCGAGAGAAATAAAAAGTTTTCCCAGAACTTCTCCATACATTTCTACTGGGATTTCATTGGTCAGAACTGGGTACCGTGGCTACCTGTAAGCAAGAAGAGAGGCTGGGAAAAGAGTAGGGACATCAGTGTTAGACTTCGACCAGTGTTCCTTAAAGAAAGTCCTTTTGTTTTTCTGGGTGGGATAATTCTTCAGTTTGCTAGATTGTCTCAGACCCTGATAATCAAATGTTACTAGCTCTTCTCAGTCATTTTGCAAACCAAGAATACCTCCACAGTAGGCTAACCACTCCCTAGGAGTGTGGAACTGTCCCATTTGAGACTCACTAGATTATATACATTGTGATCTATCATCTAGACCTTTGTTGGCTTGAATTAAACAAGGGTTTGGAAGGAAAGAAAAAGAAAGAAATACATACTGGAGAGGCAAAATTATCTTCCACATCAACCATAGTCACAGATTTTGTAGATTTCTAAGTCAAGTTATAAAATTTAAAATTATAAAATTTTAAAACATTTCATGTAATTTACCTATTTAGCATAATTAGCCTCCTCCCTTCATCTCTCTACCAATGTCTTCCTTCATTTTCTTTCTTTCTTTCTTTCTTTCTTCTTCTCTTTTCCTTCCTTCTTATTTCCCTTCCTCATTCCCTTTCTCCCTCCCTCCCTCTCCCCTTCCTTCCTTCCTTTCTTCCTTCCTTCTTTCTTTTCTTCCTTTCTTAGTTCTCTTTTGTTTTCTCTGGTCTCTTCCTTTCCCCCTGCTTCTCTTTGTTTCTTTCTTTCTGTTATCCAAGCAGGCTTATCACTTTTGACTTTTAGGAAAAACAGTCCAAACCAATTTATTTTTCACCTTTTAATTTTTATTCTCTGGTAGAAAATATAAATTATAATTCATCCTTGCTGTTATCAGGAACTTCTTCCATTTTTCTTACATATTTCTTGGTGATCTACTGCTATCATGAAATGAGCACTTGGTGTTAAATTCTGCAATCTGAACTCAAAAAGGTTTGGGTTTTTTTTTTCCCTTTCCCCCTCTTTTTTTCCCTGTCCTTCCCTCTATGAACACTTGATCTTAGAGACTACTGGGTGGAGCAGAAGAATGTGGGTATCATCTTGGGAGTTGGGGGGAGATGGAGTGGCCCAGAGCATGGTGTCATTGTTGACTGGTGGGAGGATCTGATGGGTGGGTTGTCCTGCACCATGACCCTGGTGTGGGTGTCAGAGCCCAGTTCAGGGCCAGTGTTGCAACAGAATGAGAACTACTGTCCCACAGAGAGTCAGCTTGACCAGGGAGGCAAAGTCCTAAGAGGGAATGGAGGGGCATGCAGAGGGAGTGAAACTGAGCAGGACCTTGTGGGGTTCCTGGACACAGAAGCCTTTAAAACAGTTGCCAATCAGGGAAGGAAGGGGATGCAGAGACAAGGGAGGAGCAATTAAGAAATGATAATACATTCTTGGGGCAGGCTTCTGTTTCCACCTCAAGGGATACACATAACAATATCTTTGAGCTATTTACAGAGTTAAAACTCTCAACAAATGGAATATGTTAGCATTCTTCATTCTAGACAAGATCACAGTTTGATAACCTCAAGAAGCTCATCAGGAGACCACCTGAGGCCAGATTAAAGGAATGCAGGCCCTGCACACACCCTGATTCTTATCGACAACCCCACCCTTGAATCATTGTTATAAAACTCCTCACCAAATCCTCCTGGGTTGGGACACACAGTTTTTTAAGGCACAAGCCCTCTGTGTCCCCCTTTAAATGGCAATGCAATAAAACTATTCTTTTCTATTTCACCCAAAACTGTCTCTGAGATTCGATTTGGCACTGGTGCACAGAGACTGAGTTTTTGGCATCAGGAGTGGCCAGGGAGTGAGCACAAAATCTGACCAGTATGAAGAAAGCCTGGCCTTTAATGCCAGAACACAAGATGCCCCATTAAATTTGAACTTCAGATAAACAATGAATCATTTTTTAGTATAAGTATGTATATAGATGTATATGTGTTATAGGTATGTTTGGGGGCATATTTATACTAAAAAACAATTCATTGTTTGTCAGAAATTTAATTGAACTGAGCATTCTGTATTTTATCTGGCAACTCTACCAGGAGGTAATAGACTTCCATTTGGCAGGCCGCCCATACTTCCAGAGCTGGGAGAGAAGTAAATCTGTATGGAGATAGGATCATGGCAAAGGCAGGAAATAGTTAAATGTAGGACATTTTATAAATAAGTAAATATTTAAGCATAATGAGAGCCAGTTTTCTCATTATTGGTAAAGGGAATTGCATTCATGGAAAGAAAGAAAACTAGAATGAACCCAGTGAGGTTGGATTAAAATTAGTTATTGATATGAATTCATAGTTTTCAAGATTTATAACTGAATATAGAAATAAATATAGATGTAAATGCATGTGTGTGTCTGTGTGTGTGTCTGTGTGTGTCTGTGTGTGTACATTTCCTCTAACTCTGTCTACTTAGAACTAAAGCAATAACACCCCAACAGCAATGAGAACATCCTACACCCAGATCTTGGATTCTCCACTAAAACGAACCAAGGATCCTTAGAGAAATGACTGATTCCAGGACTGGGGCAGGGAAAATATTAGATGAGCTTGGAATACCTCTTTGGACCAGGAATGTTGGGAATACCTCAAAAGAATAAGAAAGCAGTTTGAAAGCTGTGTCAGCTGAAACTGTTGACCCAAAAGGAAACAATTTAAAGATCAAAGTAAAAAATAATTGTAAAGAATTATAACCAATTGAATAAAAATTGGAAACCATGAGGTATTAAAGGTGTTAAAAGTGTAAACAAACAGAAAATTTGTAGAGGAGGACATTCACTTCCCCCAAAACACTAACAACAAAGGGAGAAGAGTATGTTGGAAAGGCTTGGTGGATATCACCTTAAGCAAGTGGCAAAAATAATAGAACATCAGTAATGGGACAAACCAAAATTGTGCACAGTCTTATAGAATAAAATGAGAACAACACACCGTCACTTAAGTGTTATGCCTGCTAGAAATGCATAATCTGAAGCTAATCACAAGAGAACAACAAATAAACCCACACTGAGAGAAATTCTACATAAGCACATGCTTGTAATCTTCAAATGTTCAAGATCAGGAAAGTGAAAAAAAGATTGAGAAACTGTCCCAGACTAAAGGGAATGAAGAGATGTGACGACAAAATGAAATGTGTGGCTCCAAATTGGACTTATTGCTATATAGGATATTATTGAGATAATTGGTAAAATTTGGTTGGGTTATAAGAATGAGCTGGTGATGCTGAAAGCTCATCCTCTGTGCATTGTTGCTGAATTAAATCTTGGAGACAGTTTTGGGTCAAGTAGAAAAGAATAGCTTTATTGCTTTGCCAGGCAAAGGGAAACATAGCAGGCTCCTGTCCCCAAAAAACTGTGTGTCCCAACCTGGGAAGATTTGATGAGGAGTTTTATAGCAAGCCTTCAAGGGTGGGTTTGCTGATAAGATTAGGGTGTGTGCAGGGCCTGCACTCTTCTAATCTCTTCTCAGGTAATCTTTTTGATGAGCTTCTTTGGTTCCTTTAATCTCATCTCAGATGGTCTTCTGTGGTATAAAGAATGCTTACATCTTCCATTGTTGAGTTTTAATTCTATAAAGAGCTTAAAGATATTTTTATGTGTGTCACTTGAAGTGGAACCAGGACCCTGCCCCAAGGCTGCACTATTGTTTTTTGGCTGCCCCTCCCTTGTATTTGCATCCCTACCCTTCCCAGATTAGCAACTTTTTGAATATACCCTTTGGAGCTCAGGGAAAGTCATGGAGGCTGGGGTCTGTCTCCTACAAGAAATGGGAGCCACAGAAAGGCTTCTGTGCCCAGGAGCCCCACAGGGTCTTGCTTGGTTTCACTGGTAGTAATGTATCCATGTTAAAGTTCTGATTTTTATGGTTATATTAGGAGTACATAAAAAAGAACTTCCTTTCTTTCCTTCCTTCCTTCCTTCTTTCTTTTCCTTCTTTTTTTTTTGTAGAAAATACACACAAATACAATTTAAGTATTTGAATGTAATGAAACATCAGACTGGGCCTTTTCAAATGTTTCAGAAAAAAAAAGTAATTTCTACTTTAAGAGAAACTTTTTGTTTTGTAAGTCTTCAGTAGGTTTGTGATTTTCAAACTTTAAGAAATATTACATTTTATATTATATATTAAAATGTTTTAGGTGTTGATTGCTGTGATTATTGTATTATAATATTATCTTGGATAGGTGAAGAACAGAAGATTTTTAGGGCATTGAAAATTCTCTGCCTGTACGATACCATAATGTTGGATACAAGACATTATATAATGTCAAAGTCAAAGACACAAAGAGCGAACCCTAATGTAAACTATGGACTTTGGGTGATTATGATGCATCAATGTAGGTACATCAATTAAACCCACAATGTACGTTCAACAAATGTAACACTCTAGTGGGGGATGTTGATCATGGGAGGCTATGCATGTATGGCTGCAGGGGGCATATGGGAACTCTCTGTCTCTTCCCCTCAATTTTGCTGTGAACCTTAAATTGCTCTAAAACAAATAGAGTATTAATTTTTTAAAAAATGTGCTTGTGTATAGGCAAAATTGTATTAACTGGAAAGCATGAGACATGATGTTTTGGTTAATTGAACTTCGCATTAACCAAAAGTAAAATGGAAATTCCCTTCTCTTTCAGTATTTGTTTGGCATATTTCCAACAATAACAGTATGCTGCACTGCCTTAAGGTGTCAAGGGAAAGGCACTTGTGATAAACGTATTTGGCAATCTATCTGTCTCAGAGATTTTCACCCATCAATGTCCTTACTAGTCTTTCCCTGGAACTACTTAGGGTGGAACAGACTGAGCTAAATCTGTGATTCTTAAAAAAAGATGTGGTTTCTAAAGTTCCTTTCAGGAACAAATCCTTGGCATTGGCTAAGGCAAGAGAAAATCTGGCTATCGTTCAAGGATTCAGAAGTTCTGGTTTTCTTATCAAAGTGATGGCTAAAGTTTTCTCCCATCTCAATTGCTAAAAGCTTCAGGCCTTACAGACATTTAGTCCTCTTCTAATTCCTGTAATAGAAAGTTCTATATGCCTTAGGCTATTTGGTGTCTGTACCTCAGTGTCTTCATTGTAAAATGAAAGTTATATTGATAGTACTTATTTCACAGAATTCTTATGTGGACCATAAGAATAAAGTATATGGATGGAAAGAGCTTTGGTAAGAAGTGACACACTTTGATAAGTAAGATTAGTTGATGGAAATCATTGATAGTATGATTGCTTACTTCATTTTTTCCCATTGAGCACATCAAAATCTTGATTTTGAGTTAGTCAGGATCCATCCAATATCTGAAAGGGATCATTCTATAAAACTCAAAGAAAACAATGGAAGGACTTTTTTTGGTTATGACTGCACATGTTTCACAGAATGAGAACTGCATTTCATTTACTAAATTCAGAATAATAAATGACTGATGATTGCATATAAGAAGGCAAAAATAATGTATAATGGGGTGTTGAGTTTTTTTGAATTCCTCCTATCTCTTCTTGGTAACCCCCTAAACATAGAATAGCTAAGAGAATGCCTGGTCTCTATTCTGGTTCAGCTGAATCATTCTGTTGCTTCCCTGACTGCCTTGTTTCTTAAGGGTTATATCAGTCTACACTGAGCTGTTGCTTCCTCCCAGCAGAGCTATTAAAAATTACAGAACTAGTTCTCATTCTCCGTTGGTTATTTGTCAGTTTCATTTTAAAGTAACAAAGTCTGTATTCATTATGTTGCAAAGGGGAAATTCACTCTGCCCCTACCCTGACACTAGTTATTATTAGTCTAGGAAAGCACAAGAGTGTCTCTTTGCTAGGGTTGTCCCAAGAAAATGTATTTCTTGCTAATATGGAAGATCTGTGGTCCCACAATTCCCTGCACTGTTTTGCACTGGCTTTCTGCTATAAACTGGCTGTGGGAAGATTATCTTCCTCATTAAGGACCAGGATAGAAATACATTTCACCCAGTTGGAAGCATACCACCACCATCACACTGCTCCTCGTCATTGAGATTTTTACTAGGTTATCACAGTGCAGAATTTAACTGCTTTTTTTAAATAATCCATGTTATTAGGGCACAGTTTCACATATACTGATCCTTATTATTAATTGTCTATAGTATTATGGATAATTACATGGGTAAGGATAATAGGACAGGGCAATATCTCTCTCCAGAAAGCATTTAAGGCTGTGAGAACATCAAGTCACTATTACTGCTGGATAGCTAGCATTTTTCAAGTTGTCTTTTGTCAGGAAACAAGGCTTATGTTTTTAAGCCTTTGTGTCACAGAGACCATCCCTTAGGAAGAGAAAGTTTTTAAGATTAAGAAATGACACTCTTCATATCTCTACAGTGCTTCACTGAATTCTTTGCTCATCACTCAGCCTTTTCACAACATTGCCCTCATCACTCAATGATCACTGGGTAAATGAGTAAGTTTTATGTCATCCACTCCCATCCCCTTCATCCCCCAAAAGAAACATCATCAAGTACTAATGCCAATGTTAATAAACTGAGTCAGAAAAGCAGAAATTCTTTGTACAATTTATAGTCATCATTATATATTCAATAGCACACAATCTTTTTTTTTTCAAACTGAACTTTTTAAATAATTTGTTTCAGCTTGAATTCATTCTATTGGGACTATTATAATAGAATATCTGCAAAATTTAAATGTTGAAAAGTTGAATTAAAGTAATAAGACTTGGTTTCAAAGTTTATATAAATGCTACTGATAAATCTAAATGACAAAATTATTCTAAAGAAGCCAATATAAAATTTTCTGTCAAGATCACATTTGACATGTGATAAGGGAAACTTGATAAGCAGGAACTGAACAGGAAAGAGCTTATTTTTCACAGATAATAAAAACCCAGAAGTGGGGCATCCAGGACCAACAAGGGAACTGTCTTATGCTGTCAGATACCTTTACTCTGTCCAGTTCTCTGGTCAGCCCTACTTTGTGTGTCCTGTATCCACAAGCTTCTCTACTTCAGCACATTGTGACTATGTTCCACGGCAAGAGAAAAGGGCAAACGGGCAAAGACCAAATAGTAACTGCCAACTGACTGCCTTTCTCACTAGCATTATAGGAAATCACTCTCAAAAACTTCCCTCTAAATCTTACTGGCCAGATGCATGGCATATGGCTGCCCTAGTGGCATCAAATTCTGCAAAGCTAAGTATTTTTAAATGGGTATGTTGCCATCTCACAGAAAAGAAGAATTCTGAGTAAAAAAAGCAATTGAGAATGGACATTAGGCAAGATATTAGCAGTATTGGCCACAATAACTTAATAAATAGATTCTCATAAAAATAACAGTCTCTTTGACACTGATCTTGGCAATGATTTTTGGATTTGACAACGGAAGTATGGCAACAAAAGCAAAAGTAAATGAATGGGACCACATCAAACCACATCATTTCTACACAAAAAGGAAGCAATCAACAAAATGAAAAGGCAACTTATGGAATGGGAGAAAATATTTTCAAATCATATAACTGATAAGGAATTCATATCCAAAAAGATAAGGAGCTCATACTACTCAGGCACAATCAAGACCTGGTCTACAGGCAGCCCTCAGGAAGAGGGGCTTCTGGCATTGTTAACAGATAAGTTGATAGAAGTGGAGGCAAGAGATTTATAACAGCATAACAAGCACTTGTCATGACTGAGTTCTCCGTAGCTGGAAAACAGAACAAGCCATGGAGGCCCTAGGGGTCAGGCAGGGCCAAAGGGATCTGATGGCAGAGGGGAAGCATGTCAACTGGTCCTTACAGGGCACCTTGCATGGATGCTATGAAGCAGCTTTCAGATCTCATGGAAGAGGAAAATTGGTCCTACCTGCTGAAGGACTGAGTCCATTGGTCAAAGTTTTCATGTTTTTCTGGCCTCTTTTCAGGTTTCTTTTTTTATTTAATTTAATTTTTATTTTATATTGGGATATAGTTGATTTACAATATTGTGTTAGTTTGTGGTGTACAGCAAAATGGTTCATGTATAACCATGACCATAATTCATAACCATAATGAATGTATATCCATTCTTTTTAAGATTCTTTTCCTATATAGGTTATTACAGAATATTGAGTAGAGTTCCCTGTGCTATACAGTAGGTCCTTGTTGATTATCTATTTTATATATAGTAGTGTGTATATGTTAATCCCAAACTCCTAATTTATCCCTTTCCCCTCACCTTTTCCCTTTGGTAAATGTAAGTTTGCTTTTGAAGTCTGTGAGTCTGTTTCTGTTTTGTAAATAAATTCATTTGTATCATCTTTTTAGATTCCACGTAAAAGTGATATCATCTATTTGTCTTTCTCTGTCTGACTTAACTTCACTTAGTATGATAATCTCCAGGTACACCCATGTTGCTGTAAATAGTATTATTTCATTCTTTTTATGGCTGTGTAATATTCCATTGTATATATATACCACATCTTCTTTTTCCATTCCTCTGTTGATGGACATTTAGGTAGCTTCCATGTCTTGTCAATTGTAAATAGTGCCTCAATGAACATTGGGGTGCATATATCTTTTTGAATTATGGTTTTATTCAGATATATGCTCATTGGTAAAAGTTTATTCATGTTTTTCTGGCCTCCTTTCAGGTTTCTGACCCTTCCCCCATCCCTCAAATTCTTAGTTATCTAGTTCCTTGCTGTTTCTCTGCAGCTGAAATCTGTTCCTTCTCACATCTTTGCCCCCAAAATAAAATGGCACCAATATCATTTTTTATTCTGATAGTACAATGTCACAGACACAGTGTGCCTTCATTTCAACAAAGCATTGGATAATATCTCTTCTGGTAGTTTCACCACAGTCTCCAGCACTGAAACTCCATGTTTTCTAGTTTCTTGTGGACATATTTTCCAGTTATATTGGAAGGACTTTAATCACCGTGAGAGTAAAAATTAGTTCCATCAATACTCCAGCTGCTCCTGATACCACCTAGGACTTTTCCTGAAGTCTGCATTGAACTATCAATATAATAAATGTTTAGTCTAGTTTGAGTAATTATTCATTTGAAGAAGAAAATACTGCCATGTAATGAAACTCAAATGAAATATTTTGAGTTCTGTAGATATCTTCCTTGATAACGTTCTATAATTCCAATGCAATAATGCAGGATGATAATTAATTTTGCCAGGATTGTATCTTATTGGAGGAAAGACTTTTAGCCACTTTTTCCCATACATGCTCTGCCTATGGTGGCCTATTTCTTAACAGCTCTATCTCCCTATCGCCCATCTCCCATCCAAGGAAAGAGACTAATCTGATTATTCAAATTCAGAGATTCTGATTGCACATAATTATTAGTGGGCATTGACACTGGGTGTATAATCACTGGATATAGCTATAAAGTGAGGAGTTCAGTCTCCAGGATTTCTTATTGTCATTTCCTTTTTTTGTATTGTGTAGCAGAATTGGTAAGCAAAGTCAGGGATTCCTCTTCAATTTTGGTGGCCTTCCTCTGACTCTCATTCTGTGTCTGGGTGGGTGAATGGACTACTGTATCTTTCTGTTTCATGTCTGCTGATCTAAACTGTGGAGGTCTTAGGGTGAAAGAAATGTTTAGGATGTTCCTTTTAGACCTAAAGTCTAAGCTGGGAGCTTCAATTTATCATTTGACCAGGGCTATTTGTTGTATTAGGATACAGCAACCAACAAAATGATACTTTTTTATTCCTGTCCTGTTTTGACCCTTGGGTATCCTACTTAATAACCCTGTGGGAGGAATTCTTGGTTGTAACGTAGGATAAGCTTTCCTAGTCTCTTGTATTTGTCAAGGTTCTTCAGAGAAACGCAATCATAGTAGATTTATTATGAGAAATTAACTGTTGCAGCTATGGAGGCTGAGAAGTCCTATGATCTTTTGTCTGCAAGCTGAAGACCCAAGAAAGCCAGTGTTGTAATTTAATCTAAGTCTGAAAGCCTCAGAATCAAGGGAGCTGATTGATATAAATCCCAGTCTGAGGGCAGGAGAAGATAAGATGAGATGTCACAGCTCAATTAGTTTGGTAGGAAAAAAGAAAGGAGGCAAATTCCTCCTTGCTCCACTTTTTGTTCTATTTAATTCCCAGTGGATTAATTGATATCTACTCACATTGGTGAAGGTAATCCAGTCTACTGAGTTCACTCATTCAAATGCTAATCTCTTTTGGAAATATCTTCACAGACACACCCAGAAATAATGTTTAATCTCGATACTCTGTGATCAATCAAGTTGACACATAAATTTAGTCATCATATTTCCTGACTCCAAAATAATTATAATATCATCAAAATTTATCCCTGACCTCTAAGATACCTTAGAATATTTAATGAGAAGTTCTGTAATCAGTTATTTATAGGCCTATGTCTATGTTAGCTTCTGCTATATGAGGATAAAAAATGCATTTAATTTCTCAGGCAGGTGGTATGATGTTACATACAGAAGTTATTTTTTTCAATGAATGATAGTATAATTTTAAGTATGTCATTTCAAAACATATTTTTAGATATTTGGAGCTTCTTTTAAGGGAGCATTTAATTGAGCATGTACTATATACCTTAAAAGGCATTATACTCATTTAGAGATGAGGAAATTGAGGCTCCAGGAGGTTATGGAGTTTGTCCAAGTGTCCATGCTGAAAAAGTGGCAGAGTTGAGATTCCAACAAAGGTATGTGCAACTCTAGAGCCAGCTCCTGGCTTGCACCACTGCCTCGTACAGAGTGGGAGTGGGGGAAAGTTCCACTTATCCTTGGTCAGACAACATTATCTCATGTGACTATCAGTTTTCCTGGCTCTGAACAACAACTTGGCTAGTCTTAGTGATGAGATATTTTTGTTCCAGTGACTGTCATGAAAGCATAGTTAACTAAAAAATAGCCTTATGAATAATAATTGTCTCTTTCATCATGTTGTTTATTTACAAAAGATTTGGAGTAAGATGAGGGGGGCTGGGGCACTGTCAGGAAATTAAGAAAACCAGAGGAGACAAGGCAGGAACACCTGGGAGTAAAAAACTGAATTCCAGCTCTTTATTAAGAATATATTTAAAAATATATATTATATTAAGTATGTATTAAATGTATTATATTAAACACTTATTAAATGCATTATATTAAATACATATACTATAATATAATGTGTTATAAAATATAATAAAATATTGTATTATATTATTATACATAATAAAAAGGAAATCTTTGGTCTCATGCTGGCCATTTCTATATGAGAGAGAACAAAGCCTGAGTGTCTCTAGAAGGAATGACTATGGAAGGCTGATTAGAATATTCAAAGAAGAGAATAAAAGCCAGTTTTAACCTATGCTTTGTCTTGTGTAGTCTTAATCACAACTGGATTTAGCAACTTTAGGATATACCCTCTATAGTTAAGACCAACTAATGAAATATAGAGGATTGGTTTTTACTGTTAATTTGACCAAGTCTTCTTAGTTTAACTTTTCGGAGTCATTCTAAAGAAGCAGAAAAACAAGGGAGTAGCAGAATGTTGTTATCATGCTTTTATTTTGTTAATGACTGAGATAAGTTTGAATATTTTTGTTTCTAGTCTACAAAGAGATTGAAACAATTTATTTGATTGCAAACAATAAAATTATAAAGTTTAAAAACATAATCCAGGACCATGGAGAATAGAGTTAGAAGTACAAAGAATGGATCAGGAAAAGTTTGTGTAAGGATAAACATCATAATTTCCTAAATAGTTACTGAAATTAGGTCTACAGATTTAGCTCTGAGATTTCTGGCAGCCAAAGAAGAAATGTTATGCTGTTCAGGGAGAACATTCATCTAGTTGTTAACAAGACAACAATATCCGAGCCCTATTATTTGTGCGGATACGTAAAGTTTTCTCAATGAATGCTTATGACGTGTAATCTGCAGCCAGTTGTACTCATGTGTCGCCCCCAGGGCTTTATTTCCCTCTTCTATGAAATTTTCCCTGGAACAAATTTTCACACCTCTGGGTACCACGGAACACAGCACAAACGGGTCAAAGTCACCAGGTCCCATTTGAGATCATGTTCTACAGAAACTATTTATCCGGTGATAACAGAACAGAAAAAGATTGTTCTTTGTCTCCGTACTTTGTTTCTGTACCTTTTCTCCTGGAATTCTAAATAAGTATAAGCTATAATCTCCCCCTTTTTTTGCTGGAATTACAATGTGATGAAGTCTTACCTATTAATTTCATCTTCAAATGCATGAATGCATGACTTTTTGAAGTGATGGTATTTCTGTTCTTTTGAGGGAACATTCATATTTGAAATCTCTCTAGCGCTAAAAAACATAGCAAAAGGAAATAAACTGGTCCTAGAATATTCTACATTTTCCTGGGGGAGTAGGAAGAGGAGAGGAAAACACGTGCCAAAGAGAAAGATATCCTTATTTACAGTTGGGTAGTTAGATTATAGGAATTCCAGGGCATCAGGAAACAACCCCCCCCTGCCCCCCCCCCCCGCCGCCTTTAAATTCTTTCAATTCTAAAATACTTCTTAATAACTGAGAGTTCAATTCTTTTCATTCGGTTGATATCTCATTGGTCTTCTAATCACTAACACTTTAGTGTGACTATGTTGAAGATTATTCTCAAGCCAGAGAACTTGCTCAGGAAATATCTTGGGTATAATGAGGAACAAATGACACATTAAATATATTTTGGATGGAAAGAAGTTGGAAAAAGAGGGTTTCAAATCCAGTTTATTGCATAAGAGTTGAACCCTTAATTATAGGACAACTAAGCCAGGGGTCAGATTAGTATCTAATTCAATGTCAGATGTATGAATAATGAAAACTGCTATAATTACTTCATGCACTCTTGTAAGACTTGTCTTATAAACAGATTTGGAAATTTTGGACCACCCCTAAACATTTCTAGATGCCCTTATAAAAATCTATTCAGTTTTTATTTTTAACTAGATGTAGACATCAATCAATGAAATAAATAGTGGAGTGTATAACCTATATTATTGATCTTAAGTCAAGGTTACTTTCCTAAAAAAGATACACTACAAATATTTTCCTCAAAAAAAAAAAAACTTAAAAATAATGTTATGTTACATTCATTTTACTTGATCTGAAAATGACTTCTTCTAGCTCTCTTGTCAGGGACATCTAATAAATATAGTGAGTTATACGTAGTATGTTCTCTTTTCTAAACTCAAAATAAGGATAGGCTTCCATAAGTCTTTTCCATGTTCTTTAATAACAAACTGTATTATATGAAAATTCTATCTAATATGGAAGATGGCTGATGATTGATAGTTCACACACAAAATACATTTCACCCAAAGCTTTAATCGTGTGTATGTTGCCTGTGTAATATAGAAAATTATGGTATTATATGTCATTATAAATACAAATTAAACACAGGCTTTAACAGTAAGTAATACAGTCATCTGGCTTTTGTTAATAATTTTTGATAACCACCTAATGGAAATAAAACAAAGTTTCAGAAGTGCAAATGGTGTGCAATTTTGACAGAAGTTTCTTTTTTCCTTTAGTGGGCCCACAGCTAAGTCATTGATAGACAAGTCCATGGGAGACAAATTAGCTCATGTAGACAAAGTGAGAGAGTGGCATGGACACATATACACTATCAAATGTAAAATAGATAGCTAGTGGGAAGCAGCTGCAGAGCACAAGGAGATCAGCTTGGTGCTTTGTGACTACCTAGAGGGGTGGGATAGGGAACGTGGGAAGGAGGGAGATGCAAGAGGGAAGAGATATAGGAACATATGTACATGTATAACTGATTCACTTTGTTATAAAGCAGAAACTAACACACCATTGTAAAACAATTATACTCCAATAAAGATGTTAAAAAAAAATTAGCTCATGTAACTCATATGCTCCAGGAGTTTTCCCACAGTACCACTGGGTCTGTGGGAAAAGATAATTTGGACAAGATAATTTACCACATCTCTGAGTGTCCAATTCCTAAGGGTACATTCATTTTGCCTTCCCAGAATCAGGTTGAGGTCTGAAGTTCTGTGTTTATGATCATGAAGTATATTTTGGCTAGCAGAGTAAGAGAAAGAGTTGGGTTTTCAGTAAACTCATCCATTACCTTGACTTCAAAACTATTAAATTGATACTACCTGATGAAAATAACCAACTTCAAATGATGGTAGAGGCTAAAATACAGTTATACCATCAGAGATCTACCTGTGACAGGAAATAAAACCCAAATCATCTAAGCATTTCCATGTAAAATGATAGTAAAAGAGAAATATATAATTTTGGAGTCATTATATGAAGAAATATATGAAACAATTTGGAAAAACTTGCAGATGAACTTCATAGCCTAGAAATATTGAAAAAATTAAGAAAAAAATGGTATTTTATGCATGCATAAAATATGTGTAGGTACTAGTCTATTTTATCATTTACAACCATAAAATATACACAAATCTATTATAAAACATTATGGTTTATCCAACTTTACACACACAAATATTTATAGTCCATGGCACCATTCACAGTCAAGAGAAATTTAAACAAATGTAAAGATACACCATTAAATCATAACTACATAAAATTAACTGTAGTTCCTACTATACCACTGTAATAATTTTGTAGCCACTCCTGTTGAGGTTGCAGTGAGCTCAGGTGTTTTGAGTATCCACTTAAAACATCATGTGATGCTAATTATATCTGCATGTACAGTTTGTCTCTCCAGTAAATTGTATAGCTCAGTAAAAAGTGATCTTTTGTGGTTCTTGAGTATTTTTCATCATGTTTAGTGTCATACCGTAAACCTTGAATAACACTCTGGGACCCATATGAAGTGCCACTAGTCATGTTGGCAGTGCTCCCAAGAAGCAGAGAAAAGTCTCAACATGACAAGAAAATGCTGAATTGCTTGACATGTGCCATAGATTGAGGTCCACAGCTGAGATTGCCCACTAGTTAAAGATAAATGAATCCAGCATAAGAACCACTGTAAAAAAAGAAAAGGAAATCTGTGAAGCTGTTGCTGCAGCTACTCCAGCAGTTGTAAAACTTTGCACTTTTTGAAAAATACTTTTTTATCTTGTATCAAAAATACAGCTTTATTTGGGCATAGGATTGCTATGAGAAAAGCATACCTATAGACTCTAATATGATTTGAGAAAAAGTGAAGTCATCACATCACAATTTATAGCAAAAGGAAAGTGAAGGATCTAAAACTGGAGAATTAAATGCTGGCAAAAAATGGTTTGATAATTTTAGAAAGAGATTTGGCTTTAAAAAATTGTCAAGATAACAGGAGAAGCAGCTTTTGTTGACCAAGAAGCAACAGATGAGTTCACAGATGCCATTAGGAAAATCATTGAGGAGAAATCATATCTGCCTGAACAGATTTTTAAGGCAGACAAATGTGTCATATTCTGGAAAAATAATGCCACAAAGGACACTTATTAATAAGGAAGAGAAGTGAGCACCGGGATTTAAAGGAGAGGATAACTCCACTGTTTTGTACACATGCAGTTGGATTTATGATTAAGACTGCCCTTTATCTATAAAGCCAGTAAGCCCCTAGCCTTGAAGGGAAAAATAAACACCAGTTGCCAGTCTTTTTGATGTACAAGAAGAAGGCTTGGACAAAGAGAACCCCTTTTCTGGATTGGTTTCCTTGATGCTTTGTCCCTGAAGTCAAGAACTATCTTGCCAGTAAGAGATTGCCTATTAAAGTTCTTTTGATATTGGACAATGCCCTTGGCTACCCAGAGCCCCACGAGTTCAACATGGAAGATGGCAAACTTGTCTACTTGCCCCCAAACACAGCATCTCTAATTCAGCATCTAGATCAGGGGGTCATAAGGATCTTTATGGCTCATTACACATGGTACTCTATGGAAAGGATGGTCACTGCAGTAGAAAAGAAACCCGATAGAACATCATGAAAGTTTGAAAGGATTACACCATTGAAGATGCCATCATTGTTACAGAAAAAGCCTTGAAAGCTATTAAGCCTGAAACAACAAATTTCTGCTGGAGAAAACTACATCCAGATGTTGTGCATGACTTCACCGGTTTTAGGACAGATGCAATCAAAGAAATCATGAAAGATCCTGGAGATGGCAAAAAAAAAAAAAAAAAATGTGAGAGGTGAAGTGTTTCAAGATAAGTACCTTGGAGAAATTCAAGAGCTAATAGACACCACACCAGAGGAATTAACAGAAGATGACTTGGTGGAGATGAGAGCTTCTGAACCAGTACCAGATGATGAGGAAGACGTAGAAGTAACAGTACAGGAAACAAATTGGCATCAGACAGTCTGGCAGAAGGGTTCTGATTATTCAAGACTGCTTTTGACTTCTTTAACGACATGGAACCTTCTATGATATGGGCACTGAAACTGGAAGAAGGAATGGTACCATATAGAAACACTTGTACAGAAATGATAAAGCAAAAATGTCAGCCATAACAGATGACGTATTTCTGTAAAGCTACACTGAGTGTGCCTGCCTCTCTCCCACCTCCCCTTCTATCTCCTCCACCTCTTCCACCTCTGCCACCCCTGAGACAGCAAGAACAACCCTTCCTCTCCCTCCTCTTTCTCAGCCTACTCAACATGAAGACAATGAGAATGAAGACCTTTATGCTGATCCACTTCCACTTAATGAATAGTAAAGAATCACCATGTCATCAAGTTGGTAAACTTATCTCTTGTATATGTATGTGTTTTCTTGCAAAAACCTAATACCTGTACAGCAAGAACTGTATGAGAAATTTTTGTGTCATAATCATCATTATTGCTTAAGTATTCATCGTATAGAACACTGTGCATATGACTTGTATTGAAGTAGATAGTCTATCTTTACATAGGGAGAAGGGATGTGATATTTAAAATAAAGTTAATAGTGTATTGGGACTTCCCTGGAGGTCCAGTGGTAAAGAATCCACCTTCTAATGCAGGGGACACGGGTTTTTGATCCCTGGTCGGGGAACTAAGATCCCACATGCTGCGAGGCAACTAAGCCCAAATGCCACAACTACTGAGCTCGCGAGCCTCAGTGAGAGAGCCCACATGATGCTGCAAACTACAGAACCCACACACCCTGGAGCCTGCGTGCCACAACTAAAGAGAGAAAACCCACAGGCCGCAACTAGAGAGAAGCCCGTGCCACAGCGAAAATCCCACACCGCAATGAAAGATCCTGCATGCTGCAACTAAGACCGGATGCAGCCAAAAAAGAAAAGAAAGAAAAAAAAGTGTATTAGTTTTCTTACTATTTAATAATTTTGCTTTCAGGGAATTACATTACCATACAGTATGCCTCTCTCTCGTAATTAGAGAAACTGCATATTAGCTTGTCATCACAGGTGAGTGGTTTTTAAAAAATGTAACATTTCCAATATTGTATGATGAGTATGACTGTAATACTGAATGCCATAAAAATTTTATAATGATTCATTCATTAGTGTATAGGCTAGAATACTGTGAAGCAATTGTATTGGTCATACTACACTACCACATAGCAATCAAATTGCTGCTTCTTTGTTGTCAATGCATAAATTATTACACTGGTAAATAAATATGAATTTCTTTTTCACATCATCTTTTCATTTTAAATGGCTAGTGTTAGTAATAAATATAAAATCTACAGTGTTTTGTATCATGTAGGACACTACTGGTGTAGGTATTGACAGAACTACACTTTGTTAACAGTCAATGAAAATTTATGGTATCAATAAATACAGCATAGTACTATAAATTGTTTTTTCTTATGATTTTCTTAATAACATTTTCTTTTCTCTGGCTTACTGTATTTTATGAATACAGTATATAATACATTTAATATGTATTAATCAATTGTTTTGTTATTGGTAAGGCTTCTGATCAACAGTAAGCTATTAGCACTTATGTTTTTGGGGAGTCAAACATTATATGCAAATTTTTTGACTGTGCAGGGGGTCAGTGCCCCTAACCCCCACGTTGTTCAAGGGTCAACTGTAGTACTTTAAAGGGCCAACAAATAAAGGGTGACACAAAAGCCTAGTTTTAGAAAAGTATATTTCCACTGAATTTGTCCATAGGTTCCATTGGACCTTGACAATACAGGGTTCTATAACATTTCATTCTAGTTTAAGACAACTGCAATCACACACTCCAGGTCATCAAGAAGACAGTACAGTAGTCCGCCTTATCTGCAGTTTTGCTTTCCTCAGTTTCAGTTACTCATGGTCAACCATGGTCTGAAAATACTAAATAAAAAATTCCTTATATAAACAATTCATATGTTTTAAACTGCATGCCATTCTGAGTAGCGTGATGAAATCTTGCACTCTCCTGATCCGTCCTACCCAAGATGTGAATCATCCCTTTGTCCAGTATATCCTGCTATTCAGTCACTGAATAGTTGCCTAGGTTATCAGATCTACTGTCTTGATATCACAGTGCTTGTGTTCAGGAAACCCTTATTTTACTTAATAATTGCTCCAAAGCACAAGAGTAGGGATATTGGCAATTCAGATATGCCAAAGAGAAGCCGTGGGCTTCCCTGGTGGAGCAGTGGTTGAGAGTCCTCCTGCCGATGCAGGGGACACGGGTTCGTGCCCCGGTCTGGGAAGATCCCACATGCTGCAGAGCGGCTGTGCCCGTGAGCCATGGCCACTGAGCCTGTGCGTCCAGAGCCTGTGCTCTGTAACGGGAGAGGCCACAACAGTGAGAGGCCCGCGTACCGCAAAAAAAAAAGAAAGAAAAAGAGAATCCGTAAAGTGAACTTTCTCAACTTAATAAAAAAAAAACAACAAAAGTCATGTGCTGAGGTTGCTAAGCTCTATGGTAAGAATGAATCTTCTATCTGTGAAATTATAAAGAGGAAAAAAATTGTGCTAGTTTTGTGTCGAAATTCAAACTTCAAAAGTTATAGCCACAGTGTGTGGTGAGTACATAGTTAAGATGGAAAAGGCATTCAATTTATAAGATATTTTGAAAAAGAGAGACCATATTCACATAACTTTTATTACAGTATATTGTTATAATTGTTCTATTTTATTATCGGTTATTATTGTTAATCTCTTATTGTGCCTAATTTATAAATTAAACTTTATCATAGGTATGAATGTATAGGAAAAAATATAGTATATATAGGGTATGGTGTTATCTGTGGTTTCAGGCAACCACTGGGGTTCTTGGAAGGTATCCCTGCAGATAAGGGGGGGAAGTACTATATTAAAATATTTTTTAAAGTGTTGGTGTAATTGTCTTCATTGTTACTTACTCATGTTTTTGGCTTTTCTCACATTTGATTTTGTTTCATAAAATTTTTTTCAATATAAAACAAACCAAGTTATTCTGTGAATGGCAGCTGACAAGAAACTTGAATCCTGTAAAATGCAGCACAGTGTCATGCAATACTCCATCTCTGAGCCACAGTCTGGGTTTGGATCTTCAGTGTCTCTTGCCTTGTCCATTCCACTAAGCGGGCTCTTTTCCATCCAGTCACCCCTGCTCCACAGGTTGCCATATGGATTTTTCAAAATGTAAATACAGGCAAGCCTCATTTTATTGTGTTTCACTTTATTTTACTTTGCGGATATTGCGTTTTTTACAAATTGAAATTTTGTGGCAACACTGCATCAAGCAAGGCTATTGGCGCCATTTTTCTAACACCAGTATTTTTTTTTTTTTTTTTTTTTTTTTTTTTTTTTTTGCAGTACGCGGGCCTCTCACTGTTGTGGCCTCTCCCGTTGCGGAGCACAGGCTCCGGACGCGCAGGCTCAGCAGCCATGGCTCATGGGCTTAGCCGCTCCACAGCACGTGGGATCTTCCCGGACCGGGGCACAAACCCGTGTCCCCTGCATCGGCAGGCGGACTCTCAACCACTGCACCACCAGGGAAGCCCTAACACCAGTATTTTTAAATTAAGGTATGTACCTTGTTTATTAGACATAATGCCATTGCACACTCAATAGATTACAGAATAGTGTAAATATAAGTTCTGTATGCATGGGGAAACCAAAAAATTCAGATAACTCACTTTATTTCAATATTTGCTTTATTGCGATGGTCTGGAACCAAACCTGCAATGTTTCCCAGGCATGCCTGTGTACTCATGTCACTCTTCTTCAAAAAGTTTTCAAGTGATTACTTATAACCTAAAAGATAATAGAAAATTTTAGATTGGCTTACTGAGCCCTTTAGGCCATGGACTCTGCCTACTCTCAGCTTCATCTGCTGCTACTCCCTTGATCCTCTCTGCATTTGCTGTGCTAAGAGGGTTGGCACCTCCCCCCCCCCCAAATAAAAAGACATTATGTCATGATGCTTCCTTAGCAGGGGCAGTTCTTTCTTCTTGCTGTTTGGTGAACTTCTGTTCTCCCTTCAATTTTAAATGTTAACTTTGCCAATTTACCAAGAAATACCATTAGGTATTTCTTTTTCTCTTTCTGTTTCCTTACGTGTAACCCTATTAGAATGCCAGTTATAATTGTTTTGAACTTCTTACTAATTCAACACTTTCACATAGAGATGCTTTAATACTTCCTTGCTGAAAGAATGAGAGAGAAACAAATAGCTGCTTAGCAAACATAAGGACCAGAAATGTCATATTGCTGTCTTCCACCAGGCTACTGAAACCTTCGCAATCACACACATAATATAATCGATACCCTCATGTGACCAAAAAATTCTATGACCAGATCATTGTCCTACAATGGAATGTCTTCTGAAAAACAGGTTATCTACAGATAGTGCCCTCTAGTTTGACAACATTTTAAACCTTAATTAACCTAACCCTTTTATTACACACATGAGAGAAATCAAGCCCAGGGAGATGAGGAAAATTTCCTAAAATAACAGCTGAAGTGAGAGGTGGGACAGAACTAAACCAAACTGTCAAGATACCCAGTCAGATATTCTTTATAATAATATAGTGAGATTTTTACTATGCAAACAAACCAAACAAAAAGAAAACAAACCCCACCCACCAATGGTTTTTATATTATTTTTTTCTATCTATTTATCTATCTATCATCATTTATCATCTATCTATTCTTTGTTTATTCATTTATTAAATATTATCAAATACCAAATATCACTATGTTCAAGACACCATGCTAGGTGTTATGAACACAACAACAAATAGCATATAGATTCTGTCCTCCAAGTATTCATGCTTCAGCTCTTACCTGTCTCCTTTCTCTTCTCCTTCAGTTTTTCCTTCTCTCTACCTAAGGAGACCCTGTTAGTTGGGTCTTCACCTAAATACTCTAAGTGAACTGAGTGATGGAAGAAAAGTAGCATAGAATTGGGCATCCTTAGAGCCAGAATGTGGTTCAGACTCTATCTCTAAGCCTTGAGGCCTTAACAGTCACTTCACCTTTCTGAGTATTGTTAATTAGTTCACAGGTCTAAGCAGTCATTGTGATCTCTACTCCACCTCTGCAGAGGCCACTTTGAGAAGCAAATGATGGAGAGGATGCATTTCAAAGCCATTGGTTTTAGAACCATGTGGGTTGGGTTTGAATTTCTGCTCTACTAATTATTAGCTGTGTGACTGTCTTCTCATGTTCAAAATGGGGTTATATTAGCCACCTTATCTTTGTAAGGATTAGCAATATTGTAAGTAGGGATCAAGGCCTGACATTTAGGACATTATCAATAACATAATTCTTGTTCTTATTCTCAGATATGTATGTTTTGGGACACTTTATGCATCCTAAACTTTCTGTAGACACCTAAGAAATTATTTTTCTGCCACACAAGCTATCTAAAGTCTGCCATTTGTGAGATGACCTTAAAAACCTCCTTAGCCTGCACAAAAGTGATATAATGATTTTCTCCCATAATTCCACACCTTTGCTCCAAAGGTCAGCAAGAATGCTGGGTGCACAGCAATGGCTAGGAGACTGAAGCTATGTGAAATGAGGGTTACTCTGGAATAAATTGTCATGTTCAAAAAATAAAGAATGAGTCAGCCCATGCCTCATTCCACAGGAAGGAGATTTGTTGCAGCAGAAAACATGTGGAGCTAATTTTGTTAGAAAGGAAATATTAACATCTTGAATTCCACAGAAAGACTCCTATGCTTGGAGTTTGTTGGATGATTTACAAAGCCCCATTATAGCTCTGCATACATGTAGTGGGTACATTATAAAAGGGCAAATCAAGGATGACTATTGTTGCAGTGAATGTTTGTAATATATATATATATATATATATATATATATATTCAAAACCATGTTCCACATATGTAAACTTTACTGCTACGGAGCCTAGGGATTTTTAAGAGAATTGAAACAAGAAGTGATATTTACATAATGTTCTTTTGAGTTCCATTTTGGCCAAATTTTGAAATCTGATTTTAGAATAGCATATATTTGGAATGGAGTCAGAAGAGTATAATTCTACAATATGGAAGTCAGATGTAGTTGGAATAAATCGATCTTTCATTAACTTAGGTTCCCAATTGACTTCTAATTTTTTGAAATTCAGAACTTGAAACTTGCTTTTTGTAATGGCTCTTGAAATTACTATGAATTTTTATAGTTACTAGATCCTCGTCTTTATCACTTTTACTTTCTTTTATGTTTGACGTAGGAATAATAGAATTTGTTTCTGTCCAATTCTATCTGTAGACTTGTCCCCAGCTTCTGTTTTGCTCTGCTTTTTGTTTTGGGACTTTTCTTCCCCTTCAGCCTTAGACAAAATGTATTATTCTTCAGGTACCATCCCCTTCCTTCATTCCTTCCTTCCTTCCTTCCTCTCTCCCTCCCTCCCTCTCTTTCTTTCTTTCTTTCTTTCTTTCTTTCTTTCTTTCTTTCTTTCTTTCTTTCTTTCTTTCTTTCTTTCTCCTTTCTTTCTTTCTCTTGCAGGTGTTCCTAAAAGGATCCTTAAAGACACGATATTAGAACAGATAAATAAATAAGGATTTTAGAGTTAACCAAATCAGGATTAGTATGCAGTACTTTAGCTCATCTCCAAAAGTAGTTATATAAAAAGAAAATTACCTAATTTATGTTATATCTCCCAAAGACTTTTCTGCATATCTGAAGACCTTAGCATTCTCTTATGTAGATCCAAAGTAGTTAAATCTTTTACTGGAATATATATATATATATATATATATATATATATATATATATATATATATATATATACACATGTATATATACATATATATTTTCTTCAGGAACACATTTTGCATTTGCAAAATGCTTCTTTGCAAACACTTTAATATTAATTTTGTTATAATCAAGAAACATATCTTTCTAAAACATTAAAATTCTAGAATATTATTTTTTCTTAAGTTTCTGAAATTTAAAATTTAAAGATTTTAGAAAAACATATTTAAATTGATTTATACAATGGTATATATGTACATATATATTATATACAGCTATATACACACAAGATACACACACACATACATAAATGATTTAAAAATTCTCACAACCCAAATAAATAGTTTTAAATCTATAATTATATAAATCACAATAAATTGTGCTTAACTGAATTCTCAAAAGCACCTTAAAATGGCTACTTTTTATTAGTTTTTATGAATCAAGCAATACACTGTGTCCTTCCCACATACTAACTCATTCATTCCTCACAAGAATCCTAAGTCCTATGAATTCTTATTTGTACTAAACTCAGGTTCACGGACAAAGTAGCTCGAGGTCATACAACTTTTGAAAGGCTGAGCAAGAATTACATTAATTCTTTGATACTAATCACTGCACAGGCTTTTTTGTTTGTTTGTTTACATTAACTGTCTTATCCTAATCAAAGACATTCAATGGAAAATGTTTTCAGGAGCTCAAATATAAGAGCAATAAGCTCCTATAGTTTACATCAATAATACATAATGAACAATGAAATAGAGTTATTTCTTATTTTAAGCAAAGAATAGAAGAATATTATTTCATGAAACAGAAAAATAGTATTGGGTTTAGTACTTTTACAGATGGAAACATTGATGGTATCTCTCAAATAACAATTGGGATTTAGGCAAAAAAATCAAACCATGATAGGTTAATGGATACAAGGAAACGGTCAGAAGAGCTGAGAGTGAGGCCACCCAGAAATTATCAACAGCAGGAAGCTGTTATCATCCTAGGACTAGAAGGGCAATGAGAACAAATGGCATTACCAGAGTCCAGAAATCACGGCTGCCTCACAGTTGCTGGAATCATAATGGATGGGCTGTAGTCAGGAGTGGGGGCCAAGGAGGAACCAACTACAACCAGAGACACCACAGGAGCAGAGGGAAGGGGAAAGATCTTGGTTTCTCGTTCTTCTAGCACCCCAGTCATAGGTTCCAGACACTCATTGCAGATCCCACCTGGAAGCTAGAGAGCAAGGGCTCCAAAATAAAAATAAGTAAAGAAAAAGAAAAAAAAAAAAAGATGGGGGGTTTCCTGTAAAATGCAGCAAAACTGAAGAAGGACAAGATAGACATCTCAGAGAGGACAGTCCAACAATCTTCCCTCCTTCTTGACCCTCCAAAATTTAATCAGATAATTTGGGATAAATCATTAAACTACTATGAAACTGTTTTTTTTTTTTAATTTTTGAAAACAAAAATATTACATGCTATTACTGCCTCACAGGATGATTGAGAGAAGGAAATTAGGTGGTGAGTATGAATTCTTTACCTATATGGTAAGGCCCAATATAAATACAAACTTTGACTACATTTATATGCAACAAAGTACGAAAGTTCTTCCTCTATGGATAAATGAGTTGTTGCAAAGATTTTTAACACAAAAGTAAATATATCCTAGAGGTGAAATTCTAATCCACGTTATTGGGGAAAGGTTTTATGGATGATTACATAGCACTTGTGGAGGATAAAATTATTTCTGATTAATGCTGGGATTTAAGGTTTTATATATATTTATTTACATTTATATATAATTATATATATATATATAACTAAATATATCTCTATCAATCATCTATCTATCTATCCATTTATCTATCATCTATCTATCTCTGTAATTAAACAAGGAGGTGATTAGACTGAGGTGGCTCTAACACCTTGGTAGCCTATGTAAGCAAACAAAAACCTAAGCCAGAGTCAATGCACTTGAATCTGAAAAAATGAAACTTAGAAAAAATAGTCACAAACAGTCAAATAAACTTTCCCAAATGAAACAATTGCTTATGCTATAGCCAATCAAATAATTTTCTTCCTTTGCTTCAGCTTCTTCTCTATAAAACCTCACCACTAGCCCTTGTTGATGGAGTGTTCTTAGCTACCTTTGGCTTGGCACTGCCTTATTCGAATCGATGTATGCTCAAATAAACTCTTGAAAGTTTTAAAGTTTATCTTTTATCACATATATATTCTTTTATATGTACAACATATATAAGTATATATATATATACTTTTATATACATGATGAAAATAAAGTAAAAAAATATAAAATATATGTAATATATACATATTTTTTACTTTGAGACCTAATAAAATGTTAAAGTTTTATTTAATATAATATAATAATTTAATATTACTATTTTGGAGAAGAAATTGAGGTTCTTGGTAAATGACATGCAAATTTTGATGTCCCAACTCAATTAAGTTAAACCATCTTTGACAACATTTGAATAACTGTAAAACACTTTCTGGACAATTTGTACTGACACTATGCAGGCAATACTCAAAAATGCATAAAAAGTTGATTTGTTTAAATTGATAGTATCAATTGAGGATGTAATGAGAGCTTGAAATGTATTTTTATGAGAATCACAAGGCCTTCTAGTAATAGCAAACTTTATCCACCACGAATTATAAATACTAGTTAAAATCAAATGTCATGAAGCAGCTTTTCTCTTTTAAACATAGTCAAATATATTTAAACATATAAAAACACTTTTAAAGTAAAGAAACAGCTCACGGTGCCCTCAAAATGACTGTCTGAGCCCCAAATCTTGACTCCTGTAGAAGAGTCAAAATGTCAGTTTTGCAGTTGACTCCAGTAGAAGCTAAAGGGATACCGTTTCATCAAAGAGTTGTGTTGGCACAAGGGTGTAAGTGAGGAGCGAAGTTCTAGAGATGGGAAAGTCAAGGAAGCAGAAGAGCCAAATAAGAAGAAAATATAAGTTCAGGGATGCTGTGGTATCAGAGAAGAAAATGAGGTCAAGGCTAAGGGTCCTCAGACAGAAGCAATTGAGAGGGAATTATACTGCACATGGAAACAATGACAAATGGGGAAAGAAATGAGCAAGGTTGAGGAGGGGGTGGAATCTTCTGGAAGTATCAGCATCTACTATAGTGTGACAGAGAGGAAACCTTCAGAGAGGAGCAAGAAAAATTTACTGAATGGTGAGGGAAGTTCCATCAGAGGTACTTAAACTAGGCAAATATCTGCATGAATCCACCCTTTGTAGAGTGGACTGTTTCTAGTTTTTATCTCTGGATAGTGGAATTTGAGGTTAATTTTTACATCCTTCTCCAGGTTTATTGTCAAACTTTTCTTTTTTTACAATGAACAAGCATTACTTGACTAAGGTGAGAAACTTGCAAATTTTAAAGGTAATATATATCTTTTTATATATTACATAATTAAAAGTTATATGTGCACTTAAAAATGGCAGGAAGTAGAACAAAGTATCCATTATGACTATCTCTAAACATTGGGTAAAATTCTCTTTTTTAAACGTTTCTTTAAATTCCAAATTTTCTATAATCTTTAGAACACTTGTGTTCCCTAAGATAGAAAAAAGAAACCCTAAAATTTTATAAAAGAAAGTGATGCAACTAAAAGAAAGCCTCACAATATTGATAAAGTATTTTCTCTGACCTACCAATACAAAAGGAGGAGTTAAAATCCTCACTCCTCTATTAACTAGGTTTTCCTGAATAGGAAACCAAACTTTCATTATCGTGAAGGTTACCACTTATCACCAAGTAGAAGATTACACTTTTCTCAGACCACTTATACCCTTAAACTCTGTTTTTATACGAGTATATATATAAGTTTAAAAAATTCTCATTAGAGTTGGCCTTCTGTATCTGCACGTTTCACATCCCCAGATTCAACCAACTACAGATCGAAAATATTCCCCCCTCAAAAAAATTACAGAAAGTTCCAAAAAGCAAATCTTGAATTTACTGGTTAGCAACTATTTACATAGCATTTACGTCATGTTAGATATTGTAAGTAATCTAGAGAAGAATTAAAGTATATGGGAGGATATGTGTAGGCTATATGCAAATACTATGCCATTTTACATGAGATTTGAGCATCCCTGGATTTTGATATTCACGGATACCAAGGGATGAATGTACTAAAAAATTAACCCTCTTACCTCTGTGTAGTCATTCCCTATTCAATACTCCCCCCATTACCTGAATCTAGGGACAATTAGGCAATGATTAATCTAATTTCTATCTCTATAGAATTGTCTATTATAGATATTTCATATAAAAAGAATCATACAATATGTGGTCTTTTTTAACTGCCTTCTTTCACTTGACGTGAGGTTTTCAAGGTTCATCCAGTTGTAGCATGTATCAATACTTCATTTCTTCTTATTGCTAAATAATTTTCTATCATATGGACATACCACAGTTTGTTTATTGATTGCTCATCAGTTGTTGAGCATGTAAGTTACTTACACTATTTTACTATTATGAATAATGCTACTATGCACATTAGTACACACGTTTTTGCTTGGATTTCTATTTTTATTCCTCTTGGATATATACCTATGAGTAGAATCGCTGGATCATACAGTAACCCTTAGTTTAACATTTTGAAAAATCGACAAAACTGTTTTCTAAAGTGGCTACATCATGTTACATTCCCAGAAGCAGTGGATGATTATTTCATTTTCTCCACATTCTTGCTAACACTTGTTATTGTCTGTCATTTTTTGTTTTTTTCTATAGCCATCCCACTTGGTTGTGGTATATACTCCTTTTTACATGTTTTGAGATTCAGTTTTCTAGTATTTTAAAGGATTTTTGCATCTATTTATATTAATATTTATAAGAGTTATTGGCTGTAGTTTTCTTCTGATGTCTTTGGTTTTGATAACTGGGTAATACTGGTTACATAGCAAGACTTGGAAACTGAGTTTAGATTTTCTGGATTATATATATTATTTGCAAGTATTTATCTCATTTTGTGGTTTGTTTTTTCATTTTCTTTATACTATTCTTTTGCAGCATGAAAGTTTTTAATTTTCATGAAGTCCAAATTATCATTTTTTTTTTCTTTCATTCTTGTGCTCTTAGTATTATATCTAAGAAGGCTTTGAATAACCCAAGGTCATGAAGATTTGTACCTATATTTTCTTGTAAGAATTTTATAGTTTTGGATACATTTTGATATGATCCATTTTGAGTTGATTTTTGTGTATGGTGTATGGGAGCTGTTCATCTTCATTGTTTTGCATGTGGATATCCAGTTGTTCCAGCACCATTTGTTGAAACAATTACTCTTTCTCCCTTTGAACTGTGTTTGCATCCTTGTTTATAATAAATTGATCATGAATGTAAGAGTATATGTCTGCACTCTCAATTAGATACTATTAATATATTTGTCTGTCCTTATGCCAGTACCACTCTGTCTTGACTACTGTAGCTTTGCAGTAAGTTTTTAAATTGGGAAGTGAGAGAACAAGAATTTTATTCTTTTTGAAGATTGTTTTGGCTGTTTTTGAACTTCCATATAAAATTTAGGATAAACTTGTCAATTTCCACATATAAATCACTTGGGATTTTGGTACAGATTGTATTGAATTTGTAGATCAATTTAGTAAGTATTGCCATTTTAAAAATAATGTTTTCAATCCATAAACGTAAGTTATGTTTCTAATTATTTAGATCTTTCTCAGTTTCCTTCAACAATGTTTACTAGTTTTCACAATATACATTTTTAACTTCTTTTCTTAAATTTATTTTTCATTATTTTATTCTTTTTGATGATATTGTAATTGAAATTATCTTTTGCAATTTCATTCTAATTATTCATTTCTACTGTATAAAAACACAGAAATACAGTTGATTTTTCTGTATTGATTTTGAGTGTCTTCTGTTAAATTTGTTTCTAAGTATTTTATTTTATGCCATTTTAGATAGAATTTTCTTTCATTTTTATTATCCATTACTAGTATATAGAGTATGGAAATACAATTTATTTTTGTTTATTGGTCTTAAATTCTGAAAACTTGCTGAACTCATGTTTTAGTTTTAATAGTTTTCTTTTTTTTTTTTTAGTGGATTCCTAAACATAAATTTTTAAAGAAGGGTTGTGAAGGCAGAGACTGCTAGTGTACACCGATATCTATTTTATTTTCTCTGCATGAGTTCATGTCTAAACTAGATTTCCCAATTCTCTTACACTAAGTGTGGCCATTAGACTGAGTTCTAGCCAAAAGAATGTGGGTAGACATGATATAGGCTATTTTCAGAGAGTATATAAATTTTTCCAAGCCATCCTGTAGTAACCTTCCTTCCTTTGCCAGCAACTAATGATGAAGATACAGTAAAGAATTCTGAGGTCTGAGAAAATGGCAGATGGTGTAAAGGAGCCAGAATCTAGATTAACTACATGGAGTAGACCCTTCAACTTTTCCATGGGCTGAATTGTATCTCCTCCTCAATGTGTATGTTGAAGCCCTAACTCCCAATGTGACTGTATTTGGAGACAGGACTTTTATGCAATAATTAAGATTAAATGAGGTCATGAAGATGGGTCCCTAATCCAATAGGATTAGTGACCTTATAAGAAGAGGAAGGGAGGAAGATCTCTCTGTCACAAGAGGACACAGAGAGAATGGGGTCATCTGTAAACCAGGAAGCAAGTTCTCACCACAAACCAAATCATCCAGAACCTTGATCTTGGGCTTCTAACCTCCAGAATGGTGAGAAAATAAATTTCACTTGTTTAAGCCACTCAGTCAGTTTGGGCTGCTGCTTTACACTGGGTGGCTTATAGACCACAGACATTTATTTCTCACAGTTCTGGTGACTGGGAATTTAAGATCAGGTTGCTAGCATGGTTGGCTTCTGGTGAGGCCTTCTTCTGGGTTGCAGTCTTCTTGTATCCTCACATGATAGAAAGTGGG